>NC_090272.1:56645000-57300000 GCF_040414725.1 Anabrus simplex | reverse complement strand
ATGTACAGGAAAGATATGCACAGGTTGGTTGTGGAGAAATTCCCCCAATACTCCTTTGTCACAGAACAAAGAGCTGCAGACCAAAGACATGCAATAGTAACCAACAACAGACTTCCTGCCACAATAATTCAAAATCTTAAAGAAGAAGCTACTAAACTTCTAGCTATGAGGCCAAACCATAAAGGCAACTCTATCTCAATGTCTCAAATTGGGCAAGAAGATACTGGAAGAAAAGAACCACAGGAAGACAAATCTGAGGAAATAAGAGAAACTGGTAATATGTTAGGTGCTGATGAAACACGTCGTGCTGAAGACATGTTTAAAGAGGCAATGGCGGAGTTCATGGATCTCAAAGTGAACTAAGATCGAAACTGCCCAAAATTCGAGAAACTACTACTACTACTACTTCGAGAAATTACTGTAAATGACATCCTAAACCAGTATATAGAAGCATTCAGAAGCACAGAGGAAACAAATGCCCTCGTTTATTGTGCAGCAGTAACTGTGGTTAGGCTGAACAACCAAAATCTAGTACCACTCTTCAGAAGCTCCTGTAAGAACGCAGATTCAGAACGCTTTCCACTATGGCAACGTTGATTATAAAGTGATACCCATGAGCTAAGAAAAACCATAGGTCAACTTTCTGCAAACCTCTGTAACAAAGTGAAAACTAACAAAAACTTGAGGAATGTATTCAGGAAAATTAACACCCAGACAAAGGAATCTGAGCACAGAGAAAAGGTCAAAGAATACATTGACATCCAAAAACAGAAGTTGTGTGCTAAAGCAGCAAGGCTCAAGAGGTACAAAGAGTCTCGAGCTAGTAAATTGCAAAACAATCTTTTCTCCAAGAATGAGGGCCAATTCTACAGAATTTTGGAGAGAAACTGGCAAACTATGTCAGAAGAACCTCCAAGTATGCAGGACACGGAAGGCTTTTGGAAATGTATTTGATGTACCCAGACAGTCCACAATACAAACAAAACATGGATTAAGGAAGAGCAAAACAACAATGCTTATGTAGAAATGAGTTTTGATACAAAAGAAGAAAGCCATGTGAGTAATGCTGCTAGGAGTACTCAAAGTTGGAAAGCACCAGGTGCAGACAAAATACAAAATTTTAGGTTACAAACATTTCACTTGTGTGCACAAGAAAATAGCCCACAAATTCACTTACCTTGTGCATCATCCTCAAGAGTGTCCTGAATTTCTTATGTCAGGAATTACATACCTCCTACCTAAGGAAGGTGGAAATGCTAAAGATCCATCAACTTACAGGCCAATCACTTGTCTACAAATGATCTACAAACTATTTACATATATGCTCACAAAAAAAATGTATAAACATATCAGCAACCATAACATTCTGACTGAGGAGCGGAAAGGATGCAAAAAGTCATCACTAGGGTGCAAGGAACAGATAAATATTGACTCCATTGTAACTCGACAGGCAATACACTCACAAAGGAACCTGTACTCAGCATATATAGATTATAAGAAAGCATCTGACTCAGTTCCCCACTCATGGATACTTCATTAGTACAAGATCAATCCTGCCATAATACATTTTCTTGAGGTTACTATCGTACCCGTCCAAATGGTACCTTATGGGAACGAAAGGGTATTTGGTTTAATTTATATTTATTCATGCAACAGGCACAGATGAGCTAACAGCTGATAGCCAGGCTGTCCTGCTGAAGCAAGCAGGCCAGAATTTGGTTGAGCGGTCAAGGACACGTGGGCTACGTCATAACGGTATGCTAACGTCATGTGAGAAGACTGGAAAAGGGGTTGTCAGAATTCTAGAATGATCTGTGTTCTCGTAAAAGGGAACAAATCACAGTTAAGCTGCAATCTTGACCAATAGTAACTCTAATTGGAAGATTACATCACTTAACCAAATGTAACAAGAGGTGTAATGATAAGAAGATGAGAAGGAACGAATATTCTGAAACAGTTTTCGATGGTATAACTTCGTCTTTTCTACTACATCTGGAAACTTTGAATACGTCTACATAAGTAAACTCTTTCAAGATTAAAATTATTGTGTCCACCTTTTCAATACAAATATATATTTTTAGTGGTTAAATTCTACGTGAATGAAACACACCAGTTAGGGACATGTTTCGCCCTAGTTATGGGCATCTTCAGCCTATATTAATCCTAAGGTCAAGAATTAAAAATATAAACTTGGAACTTACAGTAAACTAACTTAATACTAAATACAATTGTCTTATGCTATTTACACAGTTTACAATATGTACAGTATGTACAATAAGTGCATTAACCTTGCCAGAATTTATGAACAACGAATTACATTTTTTACAATGACCAGACCTCCAATTGCAGATAGGATTGATCACAACTTGAATTGGGGGTTCTCAATAGTATTGACTAGAATTTATCACTGCGTTAGTTGGGGTTTCTTCAGCTGTTATAGTCGCCTGAGTCATTGGATAAAATCGTTAATATTCAATTTATAGTCCACATGTAGTTGGAAATGAAATCCATTCAAATGAAGACAACATTTGGGCCAAAAATAAATGAAATTTATATAATTGTAAATTTAAGAGGGATTTCTTTTGTACAATGCTTTAATTACATTTCTTATCCAAATCTCGTTGACCTTATTCTGAATTCTGTTCATATTATGAACAATGAAATTTGTATTAACTTATTTTATAATGACTAGAAATCCAATTGTGGATTGGATTGGTCAAGCGTGAATAGGGGTTTCTCAAAATGTATTAACTAGAATTTATCACTGCGCGAGTTGGGGTTTCATCAGCAGATATGGTCGCCTGAGTCGTAAGAAATTTTAACAATACCAGAGCCTTGGTTAAAGTCGTTCATGTTAGGGTTTGAAACAGTTTGAATATTCCTTTAGAAAGAAGCATGGCTATGTTCTAAGGTTGAAGCGTGTAAGTAGGATACCCCAACTCACACAGTGATAAATTCTAGTTAATACATTTTGAGAAACTCCTATTCACGCTTGACCAATCCAATCCACAATTGGAATTCTAGTCATTATAAAATAAGTTAATACAAATTTCATTGTTCATAATACGAACAGAATTCAGAATAAGGTCAACGAGATTTGGATAAGAAATGTAATTAAAGCATCGTACAAAAGAAATCCCTCTTAAATTTACAATTATATAAATTTCATTTATTTTTGGCCCAAATGTTGTCTTCGTTTGAATGGATTTCATTTCCAACTACATGTGGACTATAAATTGAATATTAACGATTTTATCCAATGACTCAGGCGACTATAACAGCTGAAGAAACCCCAACTAACGCAGTGATAAATTCTAGTCAATACTATTGAGAACCCCCAATTCAAGTTGTGATCAATCCTATCTGCAATTGGAGGTCTGGTCATTGTAAAAAATGTAATTCATTGTTCAAAAATTCTGGCAAGGTTAATGCACTTATTGTACATACTGTACATATTGTAAACTGTGTAAATAGCATAAGACAATTGTATTTAGTATTAAGTTAGTTTACTATAAGTTCCAAGTTTATATTTTTAATTCTTGACCTTAGGATTAATATAGGCTGAAGATGCCCATAACTAGGGCGAAACATGTCCCTAACTGGTGTGTTTCATTCACGTAGAATTTAACCACTAAAAATATATATTTGTATTGAAAAGGTGGACACAATAATTTTAATCTTGAAAGAGTTTACTTATTGTATCTTCAATACGGAACAAAATGAGATTAGTTACTTGTTACCGGGCGAGTTGGCCGTGCGCGTAGAGGCGCGCGGCTGTGAGCTTACATCCGGGAGATAGTAGGTTCGAATCCCAATATCGGCAGCCCTGAAAATGGTTTTCCGTGGTTTCCCATTTTCACACCAGGCAAATGCTGGGGCTGTACCTTAATTAAGGCCACGGCCGCTTCCTTCCAACTCCTAGACCTTTCCTATCCCATCGTCGCCATAAGACCTATCTGTGTCGGTGCGACGTAAAGCCCATAGCAAAAAAAAAAGGAAAAAAAGTTACTTGTTACATCTACATAATCGCATGGATTTTGTCTTTAAATGTCTTATGAGTTCATATTCCAACTTCAAATTAGAATTTTATTCTATGATTTCATGAGGATTAGTTCGTTTTGAGGTAAACTTGGGAACATTTTGAGTTGTCAAGAAGAAATTATTATTTCATGAGAGAACTAGTGAACCTGTCGAATACAAAGTGGATGAACATAAAAAAAGATTACCACAGTTAGCTAGAGACAACTTCAAGTAGCTTACAATGAGAGTTATGCAATTGTAGGACACTGAATCAAGATATTAAATTCAACTCATATTAGTTACGAATTATACGTATTGGATACTATTCCAAGGAGTCAGAGAATGGTTGAAGCGTTAAATGTTGTTAAGTATAACAGTACACAAATTAGTGGTGTAAATGCAAGTGGATCGAATTTCTAATTTGAGTCTCAGTTTCAGCCTAACTATGAGAGCAAGATCATCAGTCATGGATCGGCAAGGGAGGATCTCCACAAGAATCTTGTGGAATTATCGCCAGAACTTCGCATTGCCTGACTTCATGGACATCATGTATGTCTAAGGTGTAACTGTGTGAGCCAGCGTAATGGACTTGTACTATCCCACTCAATCGAGAGATGAGACCTGTCTTCACGTCCACACATCCCAGCTGAATCTGTCTGCATCGAGAAACATGATTACCTATTAAATACAATTTTTTCTTTTCTGTAGATTTTCATCAGATTGTATTGTAGATTAATTAATTTCTTTACTATTGATAAATTTGATCTTTTCTTTCAACTTGGTGTTGGTTAATTAGAGCATGGATGTTCTAGTTCATTATTTGAATGTGTGTATGAATTACGATCTTCAAAGATTATCGCTGGAATAGTGAGGCCCTAATAAAAATCCATCCATCCATTATCTAAAGGCTAAGCCTTGTCGCTGCAGCCACATCCCAGGGTCTTCAGCAGTCCTTTCCATTGTGACATAGGAAGGAAAACCCAGCTGAGTGATTATGTTCCTAAGGTATGAGAGACGTAATCTTCCTCTCAACTTCTTCCCTAGGACCTTTCCTTCGAAGACATTCTGGAGAAAGGTGTCATGTCGTAGGATGTGTCCAAGAAATTTAGCTTTCCTTTGCTCTACTGAAGAAATTAAGGTCTGTTTCTCATTAACTTCATTCAAGATTTGGATATTAGTCTTTTTTTCTGTCCAACTCGTCCCTGTCAGTCTTCTCCACAACCACATTTCAGCAGCTTCTAGTGTTGATTGTGCTTGTTTTCCCAAAGTCCAGGTCTCACAACCGTAAGTTAGCACACTCCAAACAAAGGTTTTAACAATTTTCTTCCTGTTTCAATTCCTATGTGCTTATTTAACAATAGATTTTTCCTCTTTTGAAACACTTGTTTTGCCATAGCAATTCTTCTTTTGACTTCTGCCAGGCATTGATTATCATTGGTAATAACACTACCCAGATAACAAAATTCTTTAACCTGGTCTATTTTTTCACAGCCTAATTTAATGTTTGTTTTCAATTCAGTCTTCTTCATTTGAACGACCATCATTTTTGTTTTCTTTGTGTTTATTTTTAGCCTGAACTTCTCTAACGTGTTGTTAAGTATACTGAGTATCCTAGTCATTTTGTGCTCTGAATCAGCTATCAGTGCAATATCATCTGCAAAGCGAATACTATGAATTTGTTTACCATTAAAATTTATCCCTTTGGTTTTTTCTTTTAGCGTTCTAATACCGAATTCTATGAAAATATTAAACAGATAAGGTGATAAGAGATAGCCTTGCCGCACTCTTCTCTTATTCCTGCTTCTCTTGTCGTTCCATTGATGTTTATTTCTGTGCTTTGGGTTCTATACATGTTAAAAAGCAAACCTGTCCTTCCAATCAAGACCCAACGTTCTCAGAGTTTGAAACAATAACTTCCAGTCAACCTTGTCGAATGCTTTCTCTAAATCCACGAAAGTTACATAAGTTTTCCTGTTAACTTCCAGTCTTCTCTCCAGGATTTGACGCAGAGCTAGAATTGCTTCTCTAGTACCCTTACTTGCTCTGAAGCCATATTGGTTGTCATCTAAATTCTGTTCAATTTTCCTGCTGATTCGACCTTTAAGTATTGTCAGTAGGATGGCTATTGTTCTGTAATCTGAACACTTCTTAGCATTTCCTTTCTTTGGGAGTGTTATTGTCTGGCTCTTTATGAAATCAGGTGGTATGATTCCTTCTTCATAGCAGATTGTAATGATATCAAACAATCTCTCTTTCATGATGTCTCCACAGTTCTTTAAGAGCTCTGCTGAAATGTCATCAACACCTACGGCTTTTTTATCCTTTAATAAGTGTAGAGCCACATTAAACTCGCTTTTTGTAATTGGTGGGCCTTTCCTGTCTACCTCAATCAGGCTCTCATGCTCTACATAATCCCGAATGTTATCTATTTCCTGACCTTCATATAGATCTTCAATAAATTGCTTCCAGCGGTCACCTACTTCCTCATTTTCAAAAAGAATCTTTCCTGCTTTGTTTTTAACCACATTACTTCTGGTTATTTTCTTGTTAGGCCCCTGCTGGCGAGATGTAGTGTTTACACTGCACTATGTCTTCTGGTATGGGCTAGAGCAATTTGTTACTTTCATTGACCTGTCTCAGTCCCATCCTTGGCTTTGACAATATGAAAGTGACCAAGGTATGAGCGATGCTAGTAATAACATTCCTTATGCAGCCAGTTCCTGTTATGAACGGTGTGAAAATATCGCTCATAGGGTCGGTTAGTGCATGCATTTCAGTGGGCATGGCAGGCTGATGTGCAGTAGCAACTACTGGCTCGGTGAGGAAAGCAATGGGAAACTACCTCACTCCTCATTTCCCTAGTACGCCTCTTCAGTGACGCCTAGGCTATCTGTTGATAGCTTTCAGTGGAACTGTGGAGGATCAAAGCAGCCTTCGGGGCTGAATACCCAACATACATACATTTTCTTGTTCTGAAACGATTTTATTTTAAAATATGCCTTACCAGATTTCCCTGCTTTTAAATCTTTTTCAATGTTCTCGCCAATTTCATTCATCCAGCTGTCTTTTGCTAAGCGACAGTTGTCTGTTATTAAATTTTTTAATGCTCTCTATTGTTCAAAATCCCTGCTTCTCATTTTGTTCCTGTGTTCAATGAGATCTAAAATTTCTTGAGTAATCCAAGACTTTTATGGCTCCAATTTTATTTTACCCAATATTTCTGAAGCAGCTGTCATTAAGCTGTTCTTGACATTTTCCCATTCAGTACTTTCAGTACTTTCATTGCTCAGTTGATTAGTTTTCTCTTTGAATTTTGAAGCCAAATCTGCAATGTGTAAGTTATTCAAACACCATTTCTTTGATTATAGTTATGAATTTCATTGGTTCCGTATTGAAGTGAGATTACAGTAAAATTGAATTCTTTCAAGGCCCACCTTTTCAATACAATGACGTTTTATTGTGATTCAATCACATGTCAAATGGTCAAATGTACTAGTTTCGGCATCTATGTGCCATCATCAGCCTTAAGTACAAATTAAACAATATATATATTCCTAAAACATCTAAAACACATTTTAACACATTATAAAATACAATTACTGTAGTGATACATGAGATAAGTTAAAATTATGATACAATTGATTGCTGTGATATAAAATTCTTAAATTCTGACTGTTTGTTACATATTTCAGTCTGTGTACATCTGGGATAAGTGAATTTGTGCTGTTGTATGCTATGTATATGAGTAACATTTATTTCTTTGATATTAGGTGGTTCCGGAGAAGTTTACTTTTATCATGTAAGATCGTGATATAAATAAGGATGAATTCCCACTTCAATTTAAACCTGAAGGAGAAAATAGCCAAGTTAGACGTTGGAAGCAATGTAATGAAGTTAGCAGAATCATTAGGATCATTGAATGATGATTGACTCACCTTGAGCAGCATGTTAAACATCTTGTTACACAGACGGAGCTGGACGAAGTGTGTGGGCAGCGGTAAAGGAGGCGAGGGGAAGGAAGGAGGCGGAGCACCTGCAGGGGAATGGAACTAAGGTGGGGCGGAAGGATGGGGTAGTGGGGGTAATTGACGGGAGTGTGTATTCCGGATTACTTGGAAAATCAAACTGTTTTTCGATAGTTTGGTATTTTTAAGCCAATCGTTTAAAAGATCAAAAAGGATATTGGGTTTCTTGTAAATTTCATTTAAATTATAATTGGGGTTGAAGTATTGATCGCAGTTGATGTAACAACTTTCAATAATATTCATTATGGGTCCCTTGTTTGCTGTTTGATGAACTTCCATATCTTGTTCAATGTCGGTAAATTTGTGATTAGTGTTGTGCATATGTATACCCATGGCAGAGAACTTATTGTGTCTCATCGCATTGATGTGTTCTGAATATCTAATCATAAAGTTGCGTCCTGTTTGACCTATGTAAGAGCTGCTGCATTCATTACATTTTAGTCTATATATTCCAAATTTGGAGTAGATACTGGGGGTATTGATTGATGCAGAGTTGTGTAAAATTTCGGAGGTTCTATTGTTAGTTTTGAATAAAATTCTTACATTGTGTTTCCGGAAAAGGTTGGTGATTTTATGGACATTGTTATTGTAAGTGAAGGTGGTTGAAATAGGAGTTTTTTCTTTTTCTTTTATGAGTTTGGTTTTAGGCCGGTACCTATATTTGTGGCTTAAAAATACCAAACTATCGAAAAACAGTTTGATTTTCCAAGTAATCCAGAGTACACACTCCCGTCAATTACCCCCACTACCCCATCCTTCTGCCCCACCTTAGTTCCATTCCAATGCAGGTGCTCCGCCTCCTTCCTTCCCCTCGCCTCCTTTACCACTGCCCACACACTTCGTCCGGCTCCGCCTGTGTAACAAGATGTTTAACATGCTGCTCAAGGTGAGTCAATCATCATTCAATGATCCTAATGATTCTAGTAACTTCCATACATTGCTTCCAACGTCTAACTTGGCTATTTTCTCTTTCAGGTTTAAATTTAAGTGGGAATTCATCTTTATTTATATCACGATCTTACATGATCAAAGTAAACTTTTCCGGAACCACCTAATATCAAAGGAATAAATGTTACTCATATACATAGCATACAACAGCACAAATTCACTTATCCCGGATGTACACAGACTGAACTATGTAACGAACAGCCGGAATTTAAAGAATTTTATATCACAGCAATCAATTGTATCGTAATTTTAACTTATCTCATGTATCACTACAGTAATTGTATTTTATAATGTGTTAAAATGTGTTTTAGATGTTTTAGGAATATATATATTGTTTAATTTGTACTTAAGGCTGATGATGGCACATAGATGCCGAAACTAGTACCATTTGACCATTTGACATGTGACTGAATCACAATAAAACGTCATTGTATTGAAAAGGAGGACCTTGAAAGAATTTAATTTTACTGCCATTTCTTCGAACCATATGCTTTATGTTTTCTGAATCTAATACTGCACTTCACTGCAACTAATATATGATCGCTGTCTACATCAAACCCTGGGTAACTGTGAGTGGTAAGCACTTGGTTTCTGTATCTCTGTCTAACTATTATGTAATCTAACAGATGTCTTCTACTATCTCCAGGAGCCTTCCATGAATAACGTCGTCTTTTGTGAACATCAAAGCATGTATTAGTTATTAATAGTTCATGTTGTTCACAAAACTCGAGCAATTTTTCTCCTCTCAAGTTTGTTTCGCCAAGTCCGAATTTACCAGTATGTTTAAGATTTTCATGACTGCATTGAAGTCTCCCATTAAGATAATATTAGCTTTGGTGTCTAGTAACTCAAAGAGTTCTTGAATACAATCATACATTTCTTCTACAACATCGTCTTCACTGTTTGTGGTTGGAAAATATACTTGAATAATGACGTAAACAGGGTCAGCTTTTATCTTAACCATCATAATCCTGTCACTGATATGAAGGGTATTCATAACATTTTGACATTATTTTCCTTTTAGGATTATTGCTACTCCATTCATTCCACCTTTATCATTTCTGGTGTGTATTATCCTGAAATTCCCTGACTGAAAGTCTCTGTTTCCTCCCCATCTAGTTTCACATACACAAAGCACATCTATGTCTTTCTTGATCATTGAGTTCTTTACTTCTTCCAATTTTCCAAGCTTACTTAGTGTTCTCACATTCCATGTACCTAAGTTGAACTTACTGTTCTCTTTGCAAGGATTTCGCATGATGACGACCGGAGAGGCCTTGCTGCTGTTTCCACTCCTGCTGAATACCTTCTCATGAGATAGGGAATAATAATCAGAAAATAAAGGTCAAGCAAAGTAGGACAGGATAATTAAACACAACTCGTTGAGAGTTAAATGAAGTTGCAAGCTGACTGTTGAAGAGCGGAGGATGCCCAATTCGACTGAAATGATATGGAATGGAATACATGCGGCGAATGGGGTGCGTGAGTGGGCTAATTGCAATGGTGGATCGAATTATAACCACGTGGTGACCACTAGGGTATACATTGGTCATATATAATAATAATAATAAATTAATAAATTAACTCAACAACAATTAAAGAAGATTTGTATTCTGTGATTAAGTATTGGTTTCGCACGATTGAGTGTATGTTATTTGAATTTATCCCTAATTGTACGTGGTGATCACAGAGTGATTTATATCTGATGCATGATTTTATTCATCTCATTCTTTGTTTTCATCCCTTTCAAGGAGTTGCATGTGTCATTATTGTAGGGTCATCTAGATAATCTGAGGGCTCATAATCTAAAAATAAGGATTCAATAATAATTAAAAACCTAGATAACAAATTAATTCCATAATGAAACCCTTATCTGATATGATGGTGTGGTTGTGATGTGGTTTGAAATTTTGTGAACATAATTTTGTGTTTATTCACATTTGGATTTTCGGAACTCTGTGCGTATTCATGTAGTGAGAGATTGTGATCATGTTGAACCCAGGACTATGATCTGTGATGGATTATGCTCTAACATTTCCAACAAATGGTTTAATACAGCAGATACAATTTTGTTTGATGATGAACTAGATTGAATACAATCGAGTGAGGTCTCGGAAAAGAGGGAATAAATCAAAGAATTTGATAAAAATAGAATTTGATAAAAATGAAGGTTAGTAAATAATACAGAAAGGGTTGAATTATTGGAAAATGTGATAGAGAATAGAGAGTTAAATGTATTGAAAAGAAATTGAGCCATAGGGATATAATACACACAGTCCCAGTTGACTTATTAATGATGAGTGAGATATAAAAGTCTTGTATTAAAACTAAATGATACAACTAATCTTACAGGAAGAGTGTAGGGTTAACATGCTGAGCGCCACAGCGGACACCGCTGTCTATTTTTGGACTTCCTGCTAGGCCACGGCAGACACGGGTGTCCGCTGGCTCAAAACTGGTAAAGTACGCACTTTTCTGACTTTATACGGAATTTGACCATATAGAATATCTGTCAGATCTCATTCGGTTATAATTCACGTACCAGGCTTCAAAATTATATATTCAGGTACAACACAACACTTCAAGTAGCGCCGTACACATTCAGCACATTACTGGGAACGCGCGCTAGTGTCTACTAGCGTGACCGCCTTGACCCCAGCCGACATAAATTTCCCAACAGGCCACAGTGGACACCGGTGTCTGCCTTAATTTCTTCTAGTCTTTTACATTAATTTTTACTTTTGCGTTATAAGTGTGGTAGAATATTGCTTCTGTAAAATCAATCAATCAATCAATCAATCAATCAATCAATCAATCAATCAATCAATCAATCCTGATCTGCATTTAGGGCAGTTGCCCAGGTGGCAGATTCCCTATCTGTTCTTTTCCTAGCCTTTTCTTAAATGATTTCACCAGAGAGCAAAAAAACAGTTTTGGCCCACAGAGCAAAATTTCAAAATTTTGCTTGGCGCTCAACGTGTTAAAATACAACATAAATTGATGATAGGATTAAACAAAGCCTATAACTAGTTGAGAAGTAGAGATGATAATTTATGACTATAATCGAGGTTATGCTCCATTAACATTCTGCCTTGGAATTTTGTGTTACTTGGGAATTTATTTTCCTGTTATTCTTCTTTTATCTTGTCTGTGACTTGGTGTCACATTGTTGTTTTAAAACTTTACCTCGCCTCTGACCACTGAGCTCCTGTTTTGTCATATTTCATTCATGAATTTCATCATTTCTGCTTTTGGAGTGCTAGCTCCCGCTTGGTACTGCCCTCAGTTGGTAGCGAGTCTAAGTGCTGTTTGTTCTGACCAATGAGCGCATGGCTACTTCATTAATTTAAGCGGTCAGCAGTCAGCCATTCTGTGATCTGGCGTCATGGAGGCAACTAGTGGAGTGAAACGGCATGGTGTACAGGCATTGCCTGTGATTATGGAGCCAGGATAAGCACCCTTGATTAGGGTGTAATCACTCTGAAATGTTTCTTCAGTCAACCTTGTCATTTCTTCCATCAAATTTATTATAAATAAACTTTGATACCCATGCCCGCGTGGTCTGTATCTTGTTGGAGTGGTTATTAAGTTAATGTGCATTGGTCTACCTTCACGAAACTGTAAGTAATGTTTTTAATTCAAAAATCTTTCTGGAGCAAGACATCAGCTTCATGTGGTCATCATTTGAAACTATGACGCAGAACTTACGAATATTACATCCCTGTTTTGAACATTTAAAAGGTTTTCTTCTTAAAATTATATTTTTTCATAGGGCTCTTCTTTGTGTATTTTGAAATTTAAGCTTTCTAACAAGTCATATGTTATTTCCATTATGACTGGGTAAAAAAGTTTCACCGTGTATAAAGTTGAGTTATTTACATTTTTTATTATTATTATTATTATCACCAGCAGGCCCTTTGAACTATTATGTAATGCCTAATTTACTGCAAAATTATGTTAGAGGCAATTTAGCTACCATGTGAGTTTCCGCAAGAGTTTCTGAATTATCATCAGATCCCATTTTTTAATACTAATTTTCTGTTCCCCTTTTCTCGTTATTTAAAATTAACTTGTAATTCTTTGAGTTAGGGGATCTACTAGATTCTCTTCTCTTTGATCTCGTGTGAGCTTCCTATTGTTTTGCATTGTTCTGGGATTGGTTGTTCCATCACCTTGTTTGGTGGTTGCTATGGTGATGGTGATGATGACTGTTGATTGAAGAAGCGTGGCTGATTTCCTGTGAAAGTCCTTAGTCTTTGTGGAGTATTTTATGTTAATTATTCCCTTCTAATATATATTGGAACATTTTCCTTCACTCCTTCGTGGTAATATTTTCCACGTTTATTTGTATTCTAATGTACCTAAGGTAAACTCAATCTTCTGGATAATGATGAAGAAATGGCTTGCAGAAGCTCAGTGGAACGTTTCTGATACCATCAAAATTTAACAACACAAAACACTGCAAATTTTATTAAAAGAAAGACGTTAACGATGTACCTGAAATTATATTTTAAGCGACTTTAATTGCAACAGTTTTAGTGTTCCAACTATTTTCCTTTTTGCATCAGCCGATCACGTTTTAATTAGATTTTAGTCTCCTGTTTGTTAATCATGTTCCCATTTTAAAGAATTGTTATTATTTATATATTCTTGGTATTTTAGTTGAGGATGACCTTAATATTCTTTTTTTCTGACTTTCTGTTTCTTTAATTTTGAAGTTTAATATAATTGATCTAATTCCCTTTAAATGCTTTTTTCAAACCTTGCGCAATACTACCGTACACAGATGTGTTCTGATTCACGTTTGGTAAGTGACACCCTGCCCGTTTTGAGGTAAGTTTCCTCTCCTTTTTCATTTTTATCTCGTGATTGTTTTTTGTGATTTTATTTCTAAGGGCGTTGTTACTTGTCTCCGCTCATTTCGGTACCATGGTGGCACAATGACGTAAAAGGAAACTTAACAGAGAAACTGAAAATAAACTTTGGTAATGAAATGCTTTCTAAAATTGGGAGTAAAAGATAGGAAGGTTAATTCAGGCTACTAAATATTTTAAAACAGAGCCTAAATCAATTAAATCATTACAGATTTAAATTTAATCTTTGTGTATAAAATATACAGTAGTATAAGTAAGAATTAGGACATAGAAATAAAAATAATAATCTAATTTCTTAAAGTGCGTAAACATAATGATGAGGAGGTAGATGTGTTTAATTCCACACGGTTTAATGCATTACTGACTAAGTGGGATGCTCAGTCAGGATATAAAGTGTCAATTGAAACAAAAGAAGTCATATTGAGAAGCAACATTGTTAACTGAGAGAAGGTAAGAATTTTCACTAATGTTGAAAATTTTAATTGATTTACGGTCATTATGATTTACTTTCAATGCCTGGAAGAAGTGTATACAGATAATGATTTTTAAAAATTTATGTATAAATCCCAGGGAAGTTCAAGAAGTTCAAAGTACTTGTAAATATCTTTCTTCACATTCAAGGGTAAAAAATTTCAAATTTTAATTCATGAGAATGATGTCAAATTTTCTTTCTGTTCAATAAATGTGTGAATTTCTTGTGCTAGCCATCACCTATCCTGCCATCAATGCCTCTGCAAATTAAAATTTTATTAAATGTTCCAATACAGCAAATTTTCAGCATCTACGAACGTTCCACCCTTGGAACTCTTGTGTAGCCAGCTGAGCGACCCCAGAAAAGGGAATACTATGAACAATTGGAAGACAGTGCTCTGCACTAAGACAGAAAATAAATGTATCACATCTGACACAAAATTAAACATAGTATATTTCAAGGAGATTCATTAAGTCCTCTGCAATTTTGCTTTGCAATTAATTCCCTATCCAATCTTCTAAAAGCTACTGGTTTTGGATCTGATATTAAATATAACAATAGGAAACACCAAATATCTCATTTGTTTTATATGGATGATCCGAAAGTGTATGCCCACAACGAAACACAAATGAACGCCCTGCTGAATATAATAGACTCCGTGGAAATGACGTTGTGAGTAAAGAAGTGTAAGCTGCTAACAACAGAACGTGGTTGGTACGCAAACTCCCAACCATATGAGCTTCATACCGGATTTTTAATTGAGGAAATGACGCAAACAGAAACCTACAAGTACCTTGGATTTGTTCAGAATACAACTCTGGAGCAAAAGAAAATCAAACAGGAACTCACTGACAAATATACATCAAGGTTACATCAGATTTTGTGTAGCTACCTCAATGCCAAGAACAAAATTAAAGCAATAAACATGTATGCTATTCCAACTCTTGTTTATTTGTTTAGAATTCTGAAATGGTCATCTACAGAAACAGACAGCATACATAGAAAAACAAGAGTTTTGCCACCACCTGTAGATTACATCATTCAAATTCATGCATGGAAAGGGTCGATCTTCCACAAAAATTGGGAGGCCCAGGAGTACTGGATCTTCAAGTCACGCTCCTGAATCAGATAAAGAACCTAAGAAAATACTTCCATAAAAACAAGAAAACAGCCTTCTCTATAAAGCTGTAGTACTTGCTGATAACTACACTGTACTGTATCCATATAATGCCTCTGACCCTCATACAAATTACCATGGATCCCTGCAGGAGAAAAAGAGGACTGGGGAGAGAAGACCCTCCATGGAAAATGCTACAACAATCTAAACCAACAGAGCATAGACGAGAATGTGGTTACAAAGTGGGCGCTTATTTGAGGAGACAGGGATTTGCAGTTGCTATACAAGACCAAGCAATAGCTACAAACAATTACAAGAAGTACATCATCAAAGATGCTAGCATACTCTCCGACAAATGCAGACAATGCTCCATTCATCTCGAGACCATCGACCATGTCACTGCAGGCTGCCTAGTACTTGCCTCCGTAGAATACATGAGACGGCACAATCATGTCTTGGGAATTATACACCAGGCATTTGCTCCAGAAAACCAATTAACTCAGGACCGTATCCCTTATTACAAGTACCATCGAACACCAATCCTGGAGAATGAGTCGATTAAGCTTTATTGGGACACTGCTGTGGTGACAGACAAAACAGTCAACCATAACAGACCATACATCACACTGGTAAACAAGAAAACTGGGACAACTTTCATTATTGATATCGCAATCCCCAATGACACCAACATCGACAGGAAGTACCATGAAAAAAACCTGCAAGTACAAAGAACTTGCAGAAGAGATCAAGAGGATCTGGAAGATGAAACTGGTACGGATAGTCCTTGTGATTCTGTCAGTCAACAGCATCATTCCACACATACTTCACAAGAGTCTGCAAGAACTTGGTCTTCCACTGAACATCTACAAAATTACGCAACATTCTGTCCTCCTGTCAACATCCAACATTGTGCGATCATTCCTCTCTCAAGAATGAAGATCCTGTGATCTAGAGTTTTGTATATACCTGTACATCAATGTTTGTATTATAATATGTAAATACTTTAATTATTGTAAGGCACTTGGTGCATCCCATGCCCTGTTACTACTCATATTTCCTGTGGAGAATTATTCTTCTTCTTCTTATTATTATTGTTGTTGTTGTTGTTGTTGTTATAATTATTTGGTTCACAGAGATCATGAATGATTTAGAAGAATTAAATTTATCAATGCTCCAAATTGAATGCAGAGAAGAGAAGAGGATTCTAAGGAATGAACACCTATGATTCAAACTCATAAAATTTGAACAAAGGAAGTACACTATTACTGACAACCAAAGGGCAGCCAGGTTTGACAGCATGAAGAAGTTTTGGGAGTGGAAGAAGAAGCTGAAAAGTTGACTATTTAATACTATTAAACTTTAATGTACATGACTGATTAAAGTCCTCCAATGGGGGCATAAACTATGTAAAGAAAAAAAATAATAATAGCAGCAGCAACAAATACAAACCGTGATTTTGATTTCTTGCCACCACAGCATCTACGTTTTTGTTTTTTAGAGCGTGATCTCCTCTGTTTCTCTGGACAAGTGTCGTCGTCACATGTTCGATGCCTCCGACGTGGAGAGTCTGATCTTCGTGATTCACTCTTAGTTTCCCTTGGACGTTTACCTCTGTGTAGAAGAAATAAGTAGTATTATGTGGTTTATAAGTACTCTGCATAATTAGCCTGTCTAGTAATATTAAATGATCATTGAAAAGTATCTGTTACTCCATAGTTAATACCACTGAGTGGGATTCTTGAAGATATCGAGTACTTACACCCCTAAATGTTGTTTTATGTAATATAGTATTAATGTAGTAATTAATATAGTATTAATAAAGTAAGATAAATAAAAACAATTGCAAATGATGGGAACATATGGGAATATATGGCAGAAAGTGGAATGCATACAATTGCCCATATCTGAGGTGTTGCCAAACTTAGATGCCCCACAAAACCCAAAACATGCATTTCCAGGCATGGGTTTCCCATTAAAAAATGATCAGTTTGCTGTCCCTCACAATATATAAAGTGTTGTCACTGTTGTTTTGAATCACCTTGTATATATACAGAGTATGTTGTACTGCAATCATGTGGGATAGCAGAGAATGGTATCTGCAAGGCATATGTGAAAACCATCTTTATAATTGGACAGCTCCTGTGATGGTACAGGCATGAAATTGCAAAAGAACAATACTTTTATGTAAGACTAGCAAATGTATCCGTGCTTCGCAACGGTATTCCACACTGTATACGGATTTCTATTTAAATTACTGTACACGCAATGAGTAAGATGATATTAAATTGCACGCTTCTTAATGTAATCTGAGAAACACCACTGGGATGACCCCTTACGTTATTTGCGATGTAAGGTGCACGTTGGGAAGTTTTGATGAAAATGGCAGGCCACGTTTCCTACCGCAAATCACAATCGACTTTGGGAGTCTCTACAATAACGGCAGGCTCACTTGCCTACTGCCATTCACAATGGAGATGTGGAGTTTTCATTATAAAGACAGGTCAGTCAGAATCATGTTGGTTTTCTTAAATTATAATCGAGATATGCAACTCTATCTAAAGTTAAAAATGAACTGGATGTATCACAAAAATGAAATGTCCCTCACTAAATTGTGACGATATGAGTTACAGATTTAGGAAAGCGGTAACAGAGGAGAAATTTAGGCACAGGAATTCTTAGATAACTTACAGTGTTATTGCTTAAGCCTAAGGAGGCAGGGCAGATGGAAGAAATTAAAGCAGAAAATGGAAATAGAAGAGAAATACAGTAAAAATCCCAAAAAATACCTTACGATGTGAAATAATGGCTACACTCCACGTACTGTTGAAATATTAACAACCACCCTTTTTTTTTAATGCTATTTGTTTGGGGCGTCGACCTATGGAAATCTTTTGTCCCTACTTGCACAATGTGATATGAACCTGCGTGTAATTGGAATGGAGGAAGTGTAGAGTGTGTAGTGTGTTGAATGTGAGGAAAGGAATGCTAAGAACGACACAAACACCCAGTCCCCAGGCAAGGGATATTAATCATTTACAACTAAAAACCCCTGACCCAGCCAGGAATCGAACTCGGGGCCGCCGGGTGACTGGCGGACGCGTTGCCCCCTACACCGAACAACCACCTTTAAAGCTATTTGAAGACAATTATAACATCCAACGGTATACTGCAAATATCCCGCAGAATGGCAGAATGTCTTGCTTTCTACCCAATGAACAACCATGAGTTTACAGAAATAATGATGAAAATGGCATTATGTTACTTCCCTGCTGGCAAGCAGCCAGAGAAATTGCCATGGTAACCGGTAGGTTCGTTGTCGGTCACTGTATGCAGAACATGAAACCCGCAGAAGAGTAAGCGAAATTATGTACATAACAAAAGTTGTTTAAATGAAGAGAATTTTCACATACGGTCTTCGGATTTTACAAAAAATCAATAGTATAAGACAAAATTGAAAAAACCTGTTCTGGTTTTCATGTAAACCCCCAGTCTATTCAGTTATTTTAAAATTAAATTATATGCATGTCTAAACCTGCTTCTGGATAAGTATACTCTAAATATAATGTGTGGTCAAGATCTATCTAGCCGTTTAGCCATGATGGTGGAACAACCAGACAGACAAACAGACACGAAAACTAAAAACCACTGATACGGTCTTGAGTAGACCTAAAAAGGATAAATATCTGAAAAATGGACAAAAGAAATGAAATTTCAAACAGCAGACCCCTACAACTTTATTTATATATATAACACAGCAGATAAGAACATGCGCTGTAGTACAGTGGCTTGCTTCTGTATGCTATAAGTTACTCCAGTTGCAGGATTAAGTGACCTGTTGTGTCAAATACAACACACTCAAATGAACACCAGAGTAGTAGAAGGACTCACAACAAGCATTCCAATGATAACAGACATGATTTATCAGTGGACTACAAGCACAGTAAAAATGGAGCATTCTACAAACGAGTAGTCAATTATACTTCCTTTTTACGGCAAATAGCATTGTGATTAAGAAGCTGCTGTCCAATCGTACAGAGAAAATATTCCTTATCGCTGCATACCCACCAGGTACATGATACTGGCTGTTTTATTGTCCTATTGAGACTGGGATCATCATAGATCATAGAGGTGTTAACATGAGAAGACATTCTGGGTATTACTGAATGCTACCTGGAGAGAAGCATGCAAAAAAAAAAAAGCATGGCCGAAGCTTTCTGATAAGATATCTTGAACATGTAAATGCAGCGAAACATAAGAAACATTCTGCAATGAGCACTCACATGCAAGAAACTGGACAATGTTTTACAACTATTGAAAGGGATTTAAGAATTTTAAAAAAGAGTAAAAAGGGGAAAAGTAATGACGGAATTGGAAAATATATACATTCATTTAGATCAGCAATATAACAAGAATAAAAACCTAAATGATGAAATTGAAATAAAGAACCCCCTATTAGTACAATTACCAAAATTAGTACAAATGCTTAAATCTGATATAAATAAATTCCATAATCATTTTAATCCGACAAAAGTTAGTAGCTTATCGATGCAAATAAACTCAACTCCTGCCTTTACTTCTCCTAGGCATCTACTGTAGCTATCAATGCACCATCTACCTTAACTTCCCCTTCCCACTCCCCGCCAAAACGCAAGCTCATTCACACTCACTCACATAATACAAGGAGCGCAAACGGAACAAGTAGTTGTCACGAGGTTGTGAGTAACACTAGACAATTATGCAGCAGAAGGAAGGGTAAGTGATAATTCTTTCAATAAAAGGTTTATACAGAATTATAGTCAAAGCATTAAACATATTTTTTATTACAGATATATCAACTAGCTCAATTTGGAAACTTATGGACATATGCCTTTGCTGGCAGGACCTAGTGTTTACAGTGCACTATGTCTTCTGGTATGGGCTAGAGCAATTTTGTTACTTTCATTCATCTGTCTCAGTCTTATCCTTGGCTTGACAAAATGAAAGTGACTGAGGTATGAGTGATGTGGTGCTAGTAATGCCTTTCCTTATGCAGCCAGTCCCTGCTATTAATGGTGTGAAAATGTTGCTCATAGGGTCGGTTGGTGCAGGCATTTCAGTGGGCTTGACAGACTGATATGTAATAGCAAAGTCTGGCTCGGTGAGGAAAGCAACGGGAAACTACCTCACTCCTCATTTCCCTAGTACGCCTCTTCAGTGTTGCCTAGGCCATCTATGACAGCTGATGGTGGAGCTGTTGAGGATCCAACCCGCCTTCAGGCTGAGGACTAAACACACACATGGTGTTCATTAAAATTCTACTTCACATTAGAACATTTTCATTTTAATAACAAGTTTATTCAGAAACAAGACTGTTGTATTGACAATATTGCATTTTGCCAATACACATTGTAGGCCTATTAGTGTTCCTCTAGTAACATCGAGAATAAGACAATGGTTCTTAATAGGCAATTATTAACTCCATAAAATCTATGTATATAAAATAAGAGTTTTGTCCGTATATTGCTTAAAATTTAAAAAGGATGGTATTTCTTTATCAGACGTATCTATAATAACAAGGGAATGCACTTTTTAATTTTCTGTAATTTCTGTCTGTCTGTCTGTCTGTCTGTCTGTCTGTCTGTCTGTCTGTCTGTATGTATGTATGTATGTACATGCATCACGAGAAAACGGCTGAAGAGAATTTAATGAAAATCGGTATGTAAAGTCCGGGAATAAGTCGCTACAATCTAGGCCATAAATAATCTTTTTCACGCTGAGAGAAATGGTAGTTTAGGGGAAGGCCTAACATTTAATTCTCAAATATATTAGTAGTGGTCCTATCTTAATAAAAATCAGTATGTAAAGTCCAAAAATAAGTGGCTACAATCTGTGTCATCAATAATCTTTTTCACTCAGAGAGAAATGGTAGTTTAGGGGAAGGCCTAAAAGTTAATTCTCAAATATTTATATTAGTAGTGGTTCTATTGTAATGAAAATCGGTATGTAAAGTCCAGGAATAAGTTGCTACAATCTAGGCCATAAATAATCCTTTTCACACTGAGAAAAATGGTAGTTTAGGGGAAGGCCTAAAATTTAATTCTCAAATATTTATATTCGTAGTGGTCCTGTCTTGATCAAAATCGGTAATCGGGGAATAAGTCACTGCAATCTAGGCCATAAATAATTTTATTCACGCTGAGTGAAATGGCAGTTTAGGGAAGGCCTAAAATTGAATGATCAAATATTTGTGTTATTAGTGGTCCTATTGACAAATAGTATATAACTAAATTATATATTATTAAATTTCCAATCATTTATGTCTTACACATTTTACTGTACCGGCTATGATAATGGAGATATTCATGAATTTGGATTTTTGTTGCTAAGCCCATATCAGCGCCGCCACGAGAAAATGGGTAAACAGAATTTAATGAACATTGGAATGTAAAGTCAAGGAATAAGGAATACAGTCTACACTATAAATAATTTGATAAGACACCCTAATATTACGGAGTCGAAAGAAAACTGAATGCGAAGGCCTACAATACAGAAAGCTCCTAAAATTGATCAACAATAACATTACATTGACCATTGTTTGTTGTGTTGTGCTTTGTGTCTGTTGCCACTCATTTCCGATAGATGGGATTACTGCTGTATACCAAGTTTTTAAAAAAATTTGCTTTACGTCGCGCCGACACAGATAGGACTCATGGCGACGATGGGATAGGAAAGAGCTAAGAGCGGGAAGGAAGTGGCGCTGGCCTCAATTACGTTACAGCCCCAGCATTTGCTTGGTGTGAAAATGGGAGACCACGGAAAACCATCTTCAGGGCTGTCAAAAGTGGAGTTCGAACTCACTACCTCCCGGATGCAAGCTCACAGCTGTGCGCCCCGAACCGCACAGCCAACTCTCTTGGTCTTACTGAAAATAACAGCCTGCTTGAATATTGGCGGGAAGTAGCTGGGGAGTTAGATAACTTTCTTCCTTAGCATGCTGTTCCTCTGGTTCATAAATTTTCTGATACTATTCATATGTAAGGGCCGATGACCTTCGATGTTAGGCCCCTTAAAACAACAAGCAAGCAAGCAGCAATCATATGTAACAAACTGGTTCATCATAGCATTCGAGCTATTCAATCCCTACTCTGAGGCACTGATTGGAATGAGCAGTGTGCATATTTAATGGAATATGGCAGAGGAGTGTTCACAGCTGTCTACGGTCTGGTCATTCTAGTACTGGAACTTTGGACTGTTAGATCGGCACCATAGTACTCTTCGTTAAAAGTGAGTAAATGTGTGTTGTTTTTATTTGATCGAGTATTTTATATGATAACATTGCTTTTAATCGCTACATTCCTACTGACGACTTCAGGTAGGAAAACCACAAAGACAGTCTTTCTGAGAATCCCATAGCGAAGCACGGGTACATCAGTTAGTCGTTAATATATACAATGAAGGTTCAAGGACAATTACACAAGTCAAGAAATACTGAATCAATTTAATTAGCCAGATCTCATATGGTTTTTAAAATGGTTTTAAAATTATGTTCAACAGATGAGTTTCGTCCATAAGTTTAAAGGACAATGTTAATATTAATATTTTAGACAAATATATTTTAACCTAAATACATAACTTTTATTGTTACATGATCTGTAAAATACTTGTCACTCATGCTTACAAAGCATATTTTATCTATATATAATATGTTCACAATCTTACTAAACCTTGGGTAAATGGTAATTGGCTGCTGATGCTCACAAAAAGGAGCGAAACATGTACCGTGTTAACAAATTAATAAGGATGTAAGTCCTCATTCGCCGCGGTGTATGGGGCAACGCGTCCGCCTGTCACCCAGCATCCCCGGGTTCAATTCTCGGCCGGGTCAGGGTTTTTTAATTGTAATGATTAATATCCCTGACCTGGGGACTGGGTGTTTGTGATGTCCTTAATATTCCTTTCCTCACACACAACATTCCACACTACCGCCATTCCAATTACATGCAGATTCATACAATATGGTGCCCGTAGAGGCAAAAGATCCACATGGGTCGACACCCCGACAAATAGCATTTTTAACATAACAAGAAGGTCCTCATTAGTTCATTATGTATTGAATAGGTGGTATTTAATAAAATTATAATAATTTGTATCACATGTAAATTGTCAATACGGACAAAAAAATGAAATTTATAACCTTCAATAATAAGTGTTAATCAGTTACTGTTTTCCGGTCAGTGACCGGGTTAGGGATGGAATGAATGAAGCCCCCATCTTGCGGCTAGGATAGGAATTGTGCTGGCTGTCGAAGCCTGTCACACTCCTCTGGGGTAATGACAAATGAAATGAAATGATAGTTGGAGAGTGTTGCTGGAATGAAAGATGATAGAGTAAACTGGAGTACCCGGAGAAAACCTGCCCCACCTCCACTTTGTCCAGCACAAATCTCACATGGAGTGACCAGGATTTGAAGCATGGAACCCAGCGGTGAGAGGCTGACGTGCTGCCGTCTGAGCCACGGAGGTTAACTATGGTCCTAAAATGTCAAAATGATGTGCTAAAATAAATAATAACTTCAACACATTTCAACCCTCCAAACCTGATCTCCTGTCACCATGTACAATGGGATGATGGTGGTGGTGGTGGTGATGATGATGATGATGATGATGATGATGATGATGATGATGATGATGATGATGATGATGATGGTGATAGCAGCAACAGCAAATACAAACCCTGATGTCTTGCCACAACATCTTTTAGATTTTGATCGTGATCTCCTTTGTGCTTCTGGACAAGTGTCGTCGTCACATGATCCATGTCTAGGACGTTTAGAGGACGATTCACTCTTGCTTTTCTTTGGACGTTTACCTCTGTGTAAAAGAAATAAACAGTATTACATGATTTATATGTACACTGCACAATATGTCTATCTAGTAATACTAAATGATGATTGGAGCTTCGAAAACCATCAAAAAAGTAGTTAGTGGGACTTAGAAAACAATAACATTGTCATTAAATGACCATTGAAAAATATCAGTACCAATCACTGGGATTATTGACGATTCTAGTACTTACACCTCTACACATTATTTTATGTAACATAGTAATAATAATACAAAATAAACAAAAATGATTAAGTGAACAGTGAGTAAATACAGAATAGGTACAAAAATCCAATCTCCAATAAAGAATGTATGTATGTTTAGTCATTAGCCTGAAGGCTGGTTGGATCCTCAACAGCTGTCATAGATGGCCTAGGCATCACTCAAGAGGCGTACTAGGGAAATGAGGACTGAGGTAGTTTCCCGTTGCTTTCCTCACTGAGCCAGAAGTTGCTATTACATATCAGTCTGCCTAACCCACTGAAATGCATGCACCAACCAACCCTATATGTGGATTATAAATTCCTGAATGCATGTATGCTAATGTTTACTCAATATGATAAAACTGTGAGTTCACGCTGAGTACATTAAATAAACTGCTTGAAGCTATTGATGTTTTGCACACTCAGAATCAATTAGAATATAATATGCTACATAATTACAAAAATGATATAGTATTAATATGTACTGGAACTGTGAAATATTTTCCTTGAAGGAAATTGAACTTAATGCACTGAATTTGTATAGGCCTACATTAACCTTATTTTTCCTGCTAAATTAGTTCAGTTTTCAAAAATGCTACTTTTCACATTTATATGGGGTCAGTAAAGTATTCTGGTTCAACTTCAGACTTGGTTTAAGGACAAAAGGTCAGGTATATTTCTTGCCATCACACACTGGTCTTATAGACAATCTCATCAACAACTAGATCGTTTCACAATCCACCTATGTTGGGTATTCAGCCCAAATTGATCCACAACAGCTCTGCGGTCACCTATCATAAATGCTCTAGGTGTCACTGAAGAGGCATACTGAAGAAATGAGGAGTTAGGTCGTTTCCCATTGCTTTCTTTACTGAGCCAGAAGTTGCTATTATATATTAGTCTGCTAAGCCCACTGAAATGCACACACCAATCGACCCTATGAGCGGCATCTTTACCATTCATAACGGACTGGCTGCATAAAGAATGGCATTATTAACATCAGTCATACCTTGGCCGGTTTCATATCGTCAAAGCCAAATGTGAGACTCAGACAGGTCAATGAAAGTAACAAAATTTGATATAGCCCATACCAGAGGACATAGTGCACTGTAAACACTAGGTCTTGCCAGCAAAGTCACGAATCACCTATATAAAAAAATTATAGTTTTGTCCATACACTTCGAATTTTTGCCTCAAACTATATTTTCTATTTGTTATGTATACAAATAGCCTGTTGCCATTTGTTGATGGATGCAGTACTTTTCTATCCATCTCTTGGCACAGGCCAGAGCAAAGTGTAGCTTCCACTGAAGTCCCAGTCTCATCGATGGCTGTGATAATATGGAAGTTGCTGGGGTATGGGTGGTGCTGAATAATGACATTCGGAGCACAAATAGTATCTGAGTGTTATGAAAGGTGTTGCTCATAGGGTAAGTCGTGCTGCAGTGGCACATTCTGGCCCAGTGAGAAATGCAATGGCAAACTACCTCACTCCTCATCTTGCTTAGTTCCAGTATTCGGGAGATGCTAGGTTCGAACCCCACTGTCGGCAGCCCTGAAGATGGTTTTCCATGGTTTCCCATTTTCATACCAGGCAAATGCTGGGGCTATACCTTAATTAAGGCCACAGCCGCTTCCTTCCAACTCTTAGGCTTTTCCAGTCCCATCGTCGCCATAAGACCTATCTGTGTCAGTGCGACGTAAAGCAACTTGCATCTTGCTTCGTACACCTCATTTGGGCTCTGCCATTGGTTTTTGCTGTTTCCCTATAACTGCATAGCCTTTGGTGGTGCTATCTGAGGATCCAACCAGCCTCTGGGCTGATGACCTAACAGACAGACAGACAGACAGACAGACAGACAGACAGACAGACAGACAGACAGACAGACAGACAGACAGACAGACAGACAGACAGACAGACAGACAGACAGACAGACAGACAGATGTATACAAAATTTGACAGTAGGTTCAGTTCAAGGTTTACCTGTCAGTTTGTTCTTTATGTTGTCACAGGAAAATGGCTGAACAGAATTTCTCAAAACTTGGTATGTAAGTTCAGGGAGAACTGGGTTGTAAAGGAAGAGGTCCAACACTTCTAAAAATGTGAAGATGAGCGACTCCCCAGGACTCACAAACCTAATGCTAGTTTTTCTTTTGTTATTTTATTAATAATCGATCAACTGTGTAGGGTGGATGTTTTTTTTTTTTTGCAATGTTTTATTGTCTGTATTTTGTTACTGAAATTCGGATAATGTTCAGTGTATCACTGTGTTCAGCCCTGCTAATTTGTGCATGTTTAGGTGGTCGGGCCGGCCCCAGTGGTGTAGGGCTAGCATGCCTGTCTCTCACCCGGAGGCCCCGGGTTTAATTCCCGGCCAGGTCAGGGATTTTTCTCTCAATCTGAGGGCTAGTTCGAGGTCCACTCAGCCTATGTGATTAGAATTGAGCAGCTATCTGACGGTGAGATGGTGGCCCCGGTCTCAAAAGCCCAGAATAACGGCCAAGAGGATGCGTTGTGCTGACCACACGACCCCTCGTAATTTGCAGGCCTTCAGGCTGAGCAGCGGTCGCTGGGCAGGCCAGAGCCCTTTCAAGGGCGTTAAGTGCTGTGGGGTTGGGTTTTAGGTGGTAGGATTTGTTGTCTACTGTGTGTTAACACATTCACGCTTGTATACGAGTTAGCCCAGATAAGTGCAACCTTGAATTGTAGCCATTCCTACACAGTTGTGGGTTTTTTCCCACAAATATGTGCAATGGAGACGAGGCTAATACCATTATGGATGCTTTTACCTGCTTCTACTCATCAGAAACCACATGGCCTTGGAGATTTTCCCTTCCAATGCATTTTTAAAATTCTGAACGAATGCTAGTGCTGGCCAAGCTGGCTGCATAGTTGGTTTGTGACTGCACAAGCATCTGTATAGTCACAAAATGAAGTGTAACCATGGCGTTTAGGGACAATATAAGTGTTAACAAAATTGCCGACATCCTATTCAATGAAGACTCAGGTGATGAATTAATTCCTGAACTAACTGAAAATGACAGTGATGACAGTGAAGATTCTCCTGGGCAAGTGACAGAAATCACAGTACCTGAGCTGCTGACCTTTATTTCCCCCCATCCAATTTATGGCTAAACTAGATCTAAATATCGAAACAGATAACACTAATGAGGTGCCATTTGTAAATCTATTTCTCACAGCTGAATTTCTCGAATACCTGTGTAAGCAAACAAATCTGTATGCCAGTCAGGTAATCAGTGCTGTGCCACGCCACTTCTCTACGCACACTCTTACACAAACCTGCAGTCCGGTGACGGTTTCAGAAATACAAATATTTATTGTAGCTAATAGCCAAAAGAGAGAATGATACAGACAAGGTAAAGACGATTATAAAATACATCATAAGTGCTAGCAGGCTAGTCGTTACTACAGAAAGACGTCAAGAATTCAAGTCTATGTGTACAGTGCGTCGCATGATACCTTTCACAATAGCGTTTCGTCTTAGGTCTGACACTAGACTCAGCAGAGTGGGATGTGTCAGACCCTACCCACTGACGCTGGGATGTATGCAAGTGACTTATCAGAAGCCCATTATAAAAGGCACAGTCTGATAACTGCATACAGGAGATAAATCTCCACAATGCAATTATTGCCCGCCTAGCAATTCCGAAAGGAAAGTTCCCATGGAGGGAATTAGATAGAGTAAAACGCCTGAAAAAAGCCTTACCTCTGATTTTTGACATGCTCTATTGGTGGAAAAATATCTAATTCCCTCCATGGGAACTTAGAATTACCTTTCACAATATTCGCCGCAGCGTTCGCATACACATTCTGCGTCTGGTTGGTGAAACTTCTTCAACCTGCACAGCTTATGATGGAAGCCATGTACGGCAAAGCGTGTGACCGTGTGTCTTAGTTCGTAATTTCCCCGTTTCCAATCATTGCAGGTCATTGCGTCAGTGATGTAAAAATCCCACCAGATGTCTCTCTTCTTTGCTTGCAGGTTCTGCATGAGTTGCTCGTATGCTGGTGTCGACTGTAGCGGCAGGTGGAGGCGGAGCTCTTCCACGTAATATAATTCACGTGTTAGTTCGTAAACTAGTCTTGATGGCGTGTATTTTGAGACACACAGAACCTTCTTCAAGAAAGTCGCCTTTAGTTTTTCTAGCTTTTCCAGGTGTTTCAGCTTGAGGTGTTTCCAGATATTCTCTAATTCGTATGTTATGACAGGTGTAACCTTGAGATGAAAGAGTTCCAATGCTGTTTTGACGGAGAGTTTTCTCAGCTGTCTGATGTCATTCATGGCCCTCGTAGCCGCGCCGATCCTATCGTTAACGTGGAGCGTAAAGACGTTGCCAGTTGTCTGGAGTGTCACGCCCAACTACTTGAAGTTAGAAAGGCTCTCCAGGGGTTTTCTGTGTGTGTTTTCAGAAATGAGACAATTCCTCGGTTTGATGTTCACTACTGGCATCATTAATAAACCATCTCTCAGAATGTAATAGGACAGAAGATCCAATTTTCTCCACTCCTATTTTTTCAAAATCCATGTCATGAAATTGTTTTGAAAATATTGTGTGATTTCTCCATTATAGTGATAGTAGTGAATATGAGCATAGCACTGACAGATTATGTAAAATTAGACCCATTTTATAGAAACTTGGTGACAGATTTAGAGAGCTTTATACTCCCAAACAGAAAATTTCTCTGGATGAGGGAATGATAGCCTGAAGAGGGTGCCTAAGATTCGGCATGTACAACACTGATAAAGTAAAATACGGTATGGGATTTCAGTGAGGATGGTTTGCGAGTCTAACACGGGGTATACTGAATCTGTAAACTCATGATAAATGATGGAAGTGGCGAGAATTTACAAAGCACAGTTTTTCAACTGCTTGAAAATTATCTTGGTCAGGGATATACAGTATATATGGATAATTATTACAATAGCATAGAACTTGCGAAACAATTACGGGAACAGAACACTGCCGTATGTTGAAAAATATGGTTAAATAGAGGTGTACCAAAAGATCTAAAGGTATAGCAGGCAATTCTCAAATGGGGCGAAATGACTTTCAGGAGGCACAAGGATGTATTGCTTGTTTCTTGGAGGGACAAAAAGGTTATTACTATAGTAACTACCATTCACTTGGCAGAAATGGTTGAAACAAACAAATCTGGGAAGGAAAAAAACTGAAACTGAAGTCAGTGACTGACTATTCATGGTACTGATACCAGTGCTTGACACTCTATCCTTCCATGAGTAAAACTGTAAAGTTGTCAAAAAGGGTTTTCTTTTATTTACTGTACTGCTCAATTTTTAATGCATTTTGGCTCTTTCAGAACTCAAATCCTCAAAAAATAACATTCCTGAATCTCATGCAGACATAGTTAGGAACTTGCACAGGAAAAAAGTGAACCCGACATACAAGTACAGTCACCTCTCTCTGACATCTCAGCACCCTTCACTTCAGGAGCTCCAGGTCCACGTCCTGCGATTTTGCCACCAAAAAAGACACCAGCCAAGGATCCATCATTTAGGTTAGATGGGAAAAGAAAAGAAGTATATTCTCTTGAAGTTTCTATCATCAAATAATGTACACTCATAGATCCTTATACTGCTTTTCCAAATAATCTCATAATTTAATTACTGTTACAGAGTGTGCTTTTTTTTAAAAAAATTAATGTTTTGTCCGTATTATAAAATTTTTGGGTGCTGAAGAGAACGTTGTTCAAATTAATGAGAAGAATAGTTGCCGGAAAGTCTCTTGAACAGATAGGCCTAATTTTAATAATGCCACATGACGACATTTTCTTGTTAATTCAATTTATGGTAATATCTTCTACTAATCCACGGCAGTAGAAATTCTCCAAAAGATTTTAAGAAGTATTATTACATTTTCCCTGTAGACCATCCAAATATAGGTAATCCAATGACTCTCACAATTTAAGACACTGTTGAAGATGGGCACATAGCCTGTAATTTAGCACTTACTTGACCTAATTTATACCAAAAGAAAAATTAAAAAGGTAATAACTTTGAACAAAATTTAAGGCATGGCCTTAGTTCTCCATTATATTAGCCGGGAGTGTCGTATTCCATTCCCTCGACGATCAAAGATGTCTTCCAAGACACATGCCAATGGACCTCCATCTTGCAGCCTGGTCGCAGAAAGAAGTCCATGGCTAGAAGAAGCTCATCATCCAGAAACGAATTCCTCGCATGTGCGCCAGTATTGATTTTCCATTGAGCGAATAGGACTCATCTCACTTTCAACACAACAACTGGTCACACATTAAAATAGAGTGGAACCTCGATTCTCCATTTTTGGACGGACCACGGTAAAAATACGTACAACACGGGAAAACGGAAAATCCGGAAATGAATGAACTATCAACAATTTGACTAAACATCACAAAAATGAAACATGTATAATTACAATCTTATAAACTCTCCTAAACCAAACTACAACCCCAATAAGCCTTCGCCTACGAAACGAGCACTGCCGGACTCCAATAGTGCATGTTGTGGCGATTGACGTTCCCATTGTGGAAGCGCGATTCGTTCGAGAACATGATATGCAATCCGAATGCTGCATCATTATCTAGCCTGCTTAACAGCCACTGACAGAACTCCATTCGAGCTTCGAAATCCCGCCCATGGAGCTCTTGGTGTAGATCAAGATGGTATGGGTGAAATTTATGTCCACCCAGTATTCGCCAGATGGACGGCTAGCTGGTGTTCACCTGTTGTGCAATCGCCCTTGTATTGATGTGTGGATTATTACGAACTGCTACCAGAATGGCCTCTTCTGTTTCACCCAATGTAACGGGCCTATTGCGGACTGGTGGCTGGTTGGAAATCATGCTTGTTGTCCTTAGGCGTCTTTCAACATGACGGAATGTCGTAGCAGCCGGGTGTTTCCTGTTGCCATACCGTTCCTGGTTCAAACATAGTGACTCGCACGCGTTTTATCTTGCTTTCCCATAAATGAGGAGCATGTCAACATATTCCTCTGTGGAAAACATGCTGAATAACAGCAGAGATTACAGTACATTCAGGCCCTAACCAATGGAGGATGCGCAGGGCACAAGATGAATAACAATGTCATTTTACTGTTTGAAAATGGCAAACGTAGCCCTGTATTCATGTATTTAAATATCATACCAATGCAAAAATATTTTAATGATGCAAGATTTGAACTGGCGCTGGCACATTCTGTTGATTGCTAAGCGAACGCCTAGCAACATCCGATACGCTACACTGCTGGAAACATTCTGGTAGAACAACGAAAGCAGAGTATATATCCCATCCAGTTCGGTGTTTAGGACATTAATTACTGCACTGTTACCTAGTTTTATGCACTGATTCCCCTCTTCGTTGCACCCGGTCACGAGGCACGACACATTAACATAGTTACATGTTAAAAGGACGTTGCTATATGATTTCAAGGCATTGTGTTTTGCGAACAGATCATATAACATTTTGTTAGGGTTCAGAATCATGTGCAAAATGTGCTCACTGAACAATAGTACAATAAAGTACGCCTGAAGGGGAAGAGCACCCCTCTAACCATGTGCATGTTAGTTGAGCTGCAGCAAACGATATTGGAAGGGGCTGCTGAATCACACTGTATATATCCTAAAATATTGTGTTAGTCAAATTTACAGGTCAATGCCTCGTAACTAGTTTTCTTGAATATTTTAGCATGGACAGGTAGGAGCTATCTTTATGCATGTATGGTCTTTAGAATGTATGGTGTTATTCTTTTGTTGGTACAGATACAAGCAGCGACCTAATGTGCAAGTCCTGCTCATAAATGGCACTGTCAGCCTCACAAACCAGTATTGCCCAGGCAGGTGATGTTGCGATATTGATCACTGATGTCTTTAGAATTTGTTTAGTGTATATCAAAAAGTATAATATTGTTTATATCACTTGCAAATCCCATTAGAAAAATGCACGTTTTAAAACCCATGTAAAAACTGTTCCTTAAAAGAAGAGTTTTCCAACAATTGGAATTCATTAAAAGCAGGCTTGTATAACAATGTACTTCTGGCAGTTTTGTGAGGACTTCTGAAAACGTTAATTAAAAATGAGATTTCGTTAAGAGTGGGGTTCCATTGAATCGTGTTTTTTATTATGTATTTAGCGTTAATCCACTTTTATATTCTAAAGTTAACTTTCTAGTCATGTATTCTAAATTGCCTTTTTACTGTGCCAGAACCATTTAATTCTTAACAAACAAAAGTGTATATACAGACCATTTTTTGAAATTGTAGGGTAATAAATACATATTTCTGAACATATAACTCTCCAGGTTTTAAGAGCTTTATTTGCAAGTACAGTATATATTGAATAACCAAACCCAAACCCCACTGCACTTAACACCCTTGAAAGGGCTCTGGCCAACCTAGCGACTGCTGCTCAGCCCGAAAGCCTGCAGATTACGAGGGGCCATGTGGTCAGCATGACGCATAGCCTTGGCCGTTATTCTGGGCTTTCGAGGCCGGGTATATTGAATAAGGCTAGTGAAATACAGCAGCCCTGTCTTAAACATTTGGTGATTAAGAACCCATTTGAAACATTTCTTCCTATTTAAACTTTCATTACCAGATTGTCATATGAAGCCTTTAGAGCCTGTATAATTGTACCAATTGTACCCTTTTTTATAACTACCCAGAATTAGCCTGTGAAAAAATTAATAATAATAATAATAATAATAATAATAATAATAATAATAATAATAATAATAATAATAATAATAATAATAATAATAATAATAATAATACAGTAATAATAATAATAATAATAATAATAATAATAATAATAATAATAATAATAATAATAATAATGACGAGAATTGTCTCAGTGTATTCACCATGTGAGGGTGCAGATGAGGATGAAGTTGACAAGTTTCATGAAGCATTGAGTGACGTTGTGGTCAGGGTCAACAGCAAGGATAGAATACTGCTAATGGGCGATTTCAATGCTAGAGTTCGAAATAGAACTGAAGGATACGAAAGGGTGATTGGTAAACGTGCGGAAGATATGGAAGCTAATAGGAATGGGAAGCGTTTGCTGGACATCTGTGCTAGTATGGATTTAGCTGTTACGAATACATTCTTCAAGCATTAGGCTATTCACCGCTACACGTAGGAGGCTAGGAGTACCAGATCCATAATAGACTATATATTAACCGACTTTGAATTCAGCAAATCTGTTAGGAATGTACGAGTTTTCTGGGGATTTTTCAATGACACAGACCACTATCTGATCTGTAGTGAACTAAGTATCTCTAGGCCTAGAGTAGAGAAAGTGAAATCTGTCTGCAAAGGAATAAGGGTAGAAAATCTCCAGAACAACAAAATAAGTCAGAAGTGAGAAGTTTCGAACAGTAGACAGTAAGCAGCTTCATGATACAGAAAGAGAATGGGTGGCATACAAGGATGCTGTAGTAGAAACAGCAAGGTTATGCCTAGGAACAACTGTGTGTAAAGATGGAAAAAGGCGAACATCTTGGTGGAATGATGAAGTGAGAGCAGCTTGTAAACGTAAAAAGAAGGCTTATCAGAGATGGCTCCACACAAGGGCCGAGGCAGACAGGGATCTGTACGTAGATGAAAGAAAAAGAGTGAAACAAATAGTTGTTGAATCCAAAAAGAAGTCGTGGGAAGATTTTGGTAATAACCTGGAAAGGCTAAGTCAAGCAGCAGGGAAACCTTTTTGGACAGTAATAAAGAATCTTAGGAAGGGAGGGACAAAGGAAATTAGCAGTGTTTTGAGTAATTCAGGTGAACTCATAATAGATCCCAGGGAATCACTGGAGAGGTGGAGGGAATATTTTGAAAATCTTCTCAACGTAAAAGGAAATCTTCCTGGTGGTGTTGCGAACAGCCAAGCTCATGGCGAGAAGGAAAATGGTGTTGGTGAAATTACGCTTGAGGAAGTGGAAAGGATGGTAAATAAACTCCATTGTCATAAAGCAGCTGGAATAGATGAAATTAGACCTGAAATGGTGAAGTATAGTGGGAAGGCAGGGATGAAATGGCTTCATAGAGTAGTAAGATTAGCATGGAATTTTGGTAAGGTACCTTCAGACTGGACAAAAGCAGTAATTGCACCTATCTATAAACAAGGAAACAGGAAGGATTGCAACAACTATCGAGGTATCTCATTGATTAACATACAGGCAAAGTATTCACTGGCATCTTGGAAGCGAGGGTGCGATCAGTAGTTGAGAGGAAGTTGGACAAAAACCAGTGTGGTTTCAGACCACAGATGGGCTGCCAGGATCAGATTTTCAGTATGCGCCAGGTAATTGAAAAATGCTACGAGAGGAATAGACAGTTACGTTTATGTTTCGTAGAGCTAGAGAAAGCATATGATAGGGTACCGAGGGAAAAGATGTTCGCCATACTGGGGGACTATGGAATTAAAGGTAGATTATTAAAATCAATCAAAGGCATTTATGTTGACAATTGGGCTTGAGTGAGAATTGATGGTAGAATGAGTTCTTGGTTCAGGGTACTTACAGGGGTTAGACAAGGTTGTAATCTTTCACCTTTGCTGTTCGTAGTTTACATGGATCATCTGCTGAAAGGTATAAAATGGCAAGGAGGGATTCAGTTAGGTGGAAATGTAGTAAGCAGTCTGGCCTATGCTGATGACTTGGTCTTAATGGCAGATTGTCCCGAAAGCCTGCAGTCTAATATCCTGGAATTTGAAAATAGGTGTAATGAGTGTGGTATAAAAATTAGCCTTTCGAAGACCAAATTGATGTCAGTAGGTAAGAAATTCAACAGAATTGAATGTCAGATTGGTGATACAAAGCTAGAACAGGTTGATAGTTTCAAGTATTTAGGTTGTGTGTTCTCCCAGGATGGTAATATAGTAAGTGAGATTGAATCAAGGTGTAGTAAAGCTAATGCAGTGAGCTCGCAATTGCAATCAAAGAGGATAGAATAGAATAGAGATGAAATTCAATGATAAATTTCGGTACCAAACCACTCGGCGCTAGTAGTTTCAGTCTCCCATCAGAGATAGCACCACAGTGTGCATTTTGTTCACTATCTTACTGCTCTTATCAACAGATAGCGCAGAGAAGCAACATCCGGCGCAGTGACCACATTCGGGTATGCTTACAGCTCCTCCCTCTCCTTTTCCCTGCCCCTCGCTCCGCCCCCTCTCCAAACACCCCGTCGATAATAATGCAGTTCTACTACTTCCATGCCCAATACATTGTAACTCATATATTTTTATTTCCAAGTTCTTACTATGTTGTAAATAATGATCTGATACTCCTAGTTCGTATGGCATCCTATGTTACTGAGAACATAACCACACACCTCAAAGCAGCTTTAAATTCAAATGAATGATTGACACATTAACACAAAGCTGATATTATAACAAATAAGAAATCCCTTAGAAAGCAAGACAGCAGCGCACACCATATGCAAGAGAATGGGGTATCACATCAATATCCAAGTACCACATGAAAATAAAAATAACAGAATAAATGCACTGAGACAGAAAATATATAGAACTACATTAATAGAACCATTCAGCTTTCAGCCCCTGATGTGTACTCAAAAAGGAAATACAGGATTTCAGAAGGACTGGCGAAGATATATTTCAAATAAACAAGCACAAGGAACAAAGATTTACAGCACAAGCACATGAGTTGTTGTTGTTGTTGGTGATGCTTTTTTGGGCTTTTATCTAAGATATTTCACCCAGTCTATAATCCCTTACTTGCTGAATAACACTGGTACAACTGAAAGCTTCACTCCATGAAAAGCTGCTTTTGTGTTTTGAAAGGGTTACCCACCACTGTATTCCACTATATCACTCTACAATTCCTTACTGGCTGAATAACACTGGTACAAATGAACACTTCAATCCATGAAACACCGTTTCTTTGAAAGGGACACACACTACTGTATTCCACTATAGCACTCTCACTGAATACCCCACAAATATGTTGGATCACCCCAATGGAATTAGGAACATATGAATACGATCCGCCATACACAACATAGAACTTTATAACACAATATTTGCTTCATCCAAAAACGTATTTATGACTCTGATGATCTCAGCAGAAGGATTACATAGCAAACAAGAAACACTGGTTGGAAAAACCTGCTTGAGTCGCATAAGACTACTTATAAATTTCCTACGTGGATTGACATATATAGGACACTGAAAAAGTAGATGATTCGCATCTCCATTATTTGCACCACACGAACAGTTTGAATTCTGCGTTAAATGGAACCGAAATTTATATAGGGGTGTAAGGGTATGATTAAAACGCAACCTAATGATGTTAGTGATATGTCTTCTGGAATATGATCCTCTCATAAACCATGGTTTTACCCGTATAGATGTTTGTAGATGGTAATAAAAAGTACTTTTGACTTGTGCAGTCTGTCTCCATTCATCTTGCCATTCATTACGCGCTAATTGTCTAATTACAACTGCATAATCGGACGAAGGAACGATATTATTAGAATTTGGAAAAGGGAGACGAGAAGCTTGTCATCATCATCATCATCAGTTTTCCACTCCAGTTGCCCGGGTGTGGTTTACGAGCACTCTCCACTTCTGTCTGTCCATGTACCACTCTTCTCTCAAGACGACATCCCAGCTGATTCCTCTTGTTCCTATGTCCTCTTTCACTTGGTCCAGCCATCTCTTCCTAGGTCTTCCTACCGGTCGTTTTCCGGCCAAGACTGTGTGTAGCCATTGTTTTGCTGTCCTTCCATCGTCCATTCGTTTGACATGGCCAAACCATTTCAAACGGTCCCTTGTCACTTTTTCATTCAGGGATGGGTACACACCAGCTTGCTCCCTTATTCTTTCATTCCTTACCCTGTCCCTTTTTGTCTTCGGTACCATAGTTCATAGGAACTTCATTTCTGCGGCTTGTAGTTTGCTGTCCACTTGTTGGGTTGTTGTGCAGGTTTCTCGGCCATATGTTATTATGGGGGTGAAGTATGATTGGAATAGAATCTGCTTTGATCTTAAGGGAATTTGTTCGTTCCAGAGGAGGTTCCGAACTTGATGGTAAAACTGAGCTGATTTTTGAATGCAGTTGTTAATCTCATGCTGTATTCTGTTATCATTTGAAATGATGCACCCAAGATATTTATATTGGTCTACTGTTTCCAGTTGTGTACCTTCCAGCATTATTTTTCCTTTCTTCTTCTGCCTGTTGACAGACATAGTAACAGTTTTCGATTTATTTATTGTTAATCCGTGTGCTTTCAAATGTTCATTCCAGGTGTTCAGCCTCTCTTGGACTTCCTTCTCTGTATTTCCCCAAATTACTACATCATCTGCAAATGCAAATGCATTGATGTCCATATTGTTCTTCTGCTTAATTTCTTTCATGACTTCATCCATGACAGTGATAAAAAGTAATGGTGAAAGGGTACTGCCTTGTTGCACTCCTTTAGTGGTTTGGAACTAATCAGAATTACCGTTTCCTATCTGTACGCAACTGCAGCAGTCTTCGTAAAGCATTTTAACTTTCTGGATAAGCCCTTTGGGTACATTCTTCTTTCTTAAACATTCCCATATAGTCTTCCTTGGAACACTATCAAATGCTTTTTCGAGATCCAAAAACACTAGTGTTAAGTCTTTGCCCTTCTCCCAATGCTTTTCTAACAGTATTCTAAGTGCAAATATGAGATCGGTAGTTGATCGGTGTTCTCTGAATCCATATTGTTCTTCCTGTAGTTGTGGTTCTATTATTTTCCTTAGCCTTTTTTCAAGTGTTTTCTCAAATATTTTTGCAAGGAAATCCACTTGTTCATTACCCAAAATACCCACATGTCCGGGTAACCAGACTAATGTTATATAAATACCGGAATTATCAAGCATATAGAGAAGACTTTTAACGTTATATACATACCAGTTATAAGATAGTGCATAGGAAATCAGAGACTGCAACGCACTCAGCACATCCGTATATATCGTAACTCTCTTATAGTCATGCCGCTGAACAAATAGTAAAGCTTGTTGAATAGCAAATAATTCCACAGTAAAAATCGAACAATCACTAGGTAAACCATATTGTTTCTTGACATTTATTGAAGATATACAGAAAGCGGCTCCTACTCCAGTGGTATTCTTGGCCCCATCTGTGTATATGCCTATGCTTGGAGAGATGCAGGAAAGTTTCAATCTTTTAACGGGCACATGATCTGGCTTCTGTGCACGAATGACGTCATTATAGCTACTGCGGGTAGGCCAGATTATCTGTGGTTGATAATGGGAAACAGAATACGGTAAAGTATAGGGCATTAAAGTTCCACTTTGCAGTACTGTACCTTGGATTGATTTTAACGCATCGAAGGCATGATATAGAGCGGGCAGTCTTCGTAAACCGTGACACTTTACGGAATAATACTCATGGAGGAGCTGCAATTTCGGGATCAAAGGGTGCCTCGTCAGAGAAAATTTTTTGAGTACATATTGCATAGCAAGCATTTTTCTACGTACATGTAGTGGAGGTTCGCAAGATTCCACCAAAAGTGCATTTGTAGGCGTTGATTTCAGAGCTCCTATACATGTGTGTAATGCTTGAAATTGACATATATTAAGAGTATTCAAATTCGTACTCGCTGCTAAATCAAAGATATGTGCTCCATAGTCCAAGATTGATCTGATATTGGACTTATATAATGATATTGCCACACACGGGTCCGCTCCCCAGCATCTAAGTGTGACAGCTTTTATTATCTGTATATACTGATCACTTTTCAATCGTTAGTTAAAATGCTGCTTCCATGTAAGCTTCTGATCTATAAATAATCCTAGATATTTATGATGACTAACTATGGGGATTTCATAAGGATCAAAAGAAATCGGTGTTCGATCATAGGTACGATGGTGTGTGAAGATCATCGTTTGACATTTTGCGATAGAAAGATGTAGTCCATGAGCATCCAACCATGTTATGGCCTCTCTAAGCGTATATATGATGTGCTGTCTACAGACCATCTGCGTACGCCTGTATACGAGCATAACGGAGAATGACTGTTTCGAAATCCTCATAAATATAGCAAAAAGAATGCCACTCAGTATATCTCCCTAAGGGAAACCTGTACTCACCTGACGTGGTTGTATTGCATATTGTGCTGTTTTAAAGTATAATGTTCGATATGTAAGCAATTGTCTAACAATGCTAATAATCGCCTCAGGTATTTTAAGAGATGCAAGTTTATCCCATAGGATATTCAGTGGTATAGAGTCGTAGGCCCTCTGAATATCTTAAAAAAACGCAATCGTGCTGTGTTTCCTGTGACGAGCTAGTAACAAATCAATAACAAACATATTAAACGCACCATATGAACTATGTCCCTTAAAAAAAGCATATTGATATTGCGGCGTTAGACTATAATACTCCAGTGCCCATATAATCCTCTGAAGTAAAATCTTTAAAAAGACTTTGCGGATACACGAACCTAACACTATACCGCGGTAATTGTTCGGTTCACAGGGTAGTTGTCTAATTTTAAGAATAGGAATAAGAAAAAATTCATTCCACGTAGGTGGCGTAATAAAATTTCGAAAGATGTCATTATACATCTCTAATAATACTTTCTTAGCTCTAAGTGGTAATAATTTAAGCATCTGATATAATACATTATCAGGACCGGGAGATGAAGTCGAACAAGATTGGAAAACCACTTCTAATTCCTGGTGGTCGCACGGCTGTAATAACACGGAAAAACATGTATCGTGCGTGTCTTGTGAGTGGACATACTGAGGTACTACATAATCTGAAGTCTCCCGGGCATGAAAATCTGATAACACCTGGCGTGGAATTGTCATGGAAATGGAATGTTGCGTAGCTCTTGTTATTGCCCTGATAGCATTCCACAAAGTTGTAATAGAAACTTGACGAGTAAGGGAAGATATAAACTCTCGCCAAGCTAAACGACGTTTTGTGTGCAAAACCTTTCGAGTGTGTGCTATATGATGCTTGAGCCGGAAATAATTTTGAGGTGTGGAGTGTTGCCTATATTGGTGGAACAAACGCTTACGAGTTTGTATCAGTAAATGGCATTCCTCGTCCCACCATTTAACTTTCGAAGGGCGCCTATAAGTTGGAGTGGGGGTTGCTATTATGGGGTGATGCAGATTAATATAATCTTTTAGAATCTGAAGTAACGTTTGATAAGAGAAAAGGTTGTCAGGTATTCATCGTAAATTATCCTCAAGGTAGCTGCCTCTGTGGATCAGCGGTAGAGTGTCGGCCTCCGGATCCCAAGATAGCGGGTTCAAACCCGGCAGAGGTAGTCGGATTTTTGAAGGGCGGAAAAAAGTCCATTCGACACTCCATGTCGTACGATGTCGGCATGTAAAAGATCTCTGGTGACACATTTGGTGTTTATCCGACAAAATTAATTAAATCTCAGCCATAGACGCCCAAGAGAGTTTCGGATTATTCGGTCTGCCATCTGGTGGGGGCCTAGAGTAAAACGGAACATCTAAATTGACGAGCAGACAGCCAGATGGCGTCAAATTGAAATGTCTGCACACGGTAGCTGAGGCCATACGATTATTATTATTATTATTATCCTCAAGGTATATAACTGCGGTTTAAATCTCCATAATGAACGAACAGCATTAATGGCAAATAAAGGCGAAGGTGAGGAGATAGGTTGGCCTACACCATATGAAATAACAATGGGAAAGTGATCACTTGAGTAAGTGTCACCTAAAGTGTGCCATGTGGTGATAGACAACATACTTCGCTTACAAAGAGTTAGATCCACTGCTCTGGGAGGAGTGGATGGCACAGTAAGACGCGTAGGGGAACCGTCATTCAAAATTGCAAGAGAATGCTTGTTAACTGCATTGAGGAAATATGTACCTTGAGGTGTGTCCATACTTTCTCCCCACACTGTATGGTGAATATTATAGTCCCCAAAAATAAAAAGATATGGCTCTGTGGCAAATTGCTGAAAAAATTGATCCCACTGCCATTCAGTAATGGAAACGTCTGGTGGACAATAAATATTCACGAGCAGGATGTGCTTATAATATATTCCTATAACATACGTAGAGGGTATTGCCTGAAGATGCGAATTAAGTCTATATGTCAAGGAAGAGTGAACCAAAAAGGCAACTCCTCCATATCCTGGTGCATCGTTACGAATAACATTATTATTAGGATACACGATGCGATGTGCAGGGTCAAACCAAGTTTCTTGTAATGCTAAAAACTGCGGTACAGTTTCCTGAATCAGATTAAAGAGCTTGTGATGTTTATTCATGAGACTCCTAGAGTTCCATTGTGTGATTCTGATCATAGAACTGTATAAAATTGTAAACCTTGTCCCTTAACTGATATATATTGTTAGCAACAAGTGAGAAGTTTTGGTATTTCTAACATTTGGAAGAAAGTATGGTGTACATGATTTGGTGGACAGACTACAAATTGTCTAATCATCTGTGAAAGAAGGCATTTTGGAAGTGCAATGTGACAATCCATGTGGATTTTGTGATATTTATTCAAGAGGTGGATCTATATTATTTTTGAAAATTATGTGACAGTTTGTGTTGTTGGTTATGACAAAGTTAACTTCAAGAAATCAGGTGTGTTAAAGTAATGTACCTTTACTATCGGTACTGTGTGAAAATGTTCTATCGCTTGCTCCCCAGTGAGGTTATATTATTGGTCGAGCAGGGCTCGACTTTCGGGGGGGAGGAAGATGTTACAGGTGAACTACGATATGATGTTTTATTTTTATTGACCTAACCTGTACTGTATAATGTTGTAACAGGCATTTGTAAATAGTAGAATTCTGTCTATAGTTCCTGGAAAGATCCAGAAAGTTACATAACTTTTGTACAGGGTGTGTTACTTTGTTGGTATGTGTTCTAGAAAGTGTGTTCTGTCTATTCTGGAAAAATACGACTTTTGCGATCATGCGTATTCTAGAATGTTAGTCAAAGTTCGCGTTGTGATTGGTGAGTCTAGGTGGCGATAGGGAACACGTGCACACTGATTGGCTGCCTCCAAGGCCAGTAATTCCTATATATAGTGAGCGAGGCAGTGTTCGAATTAATTCTGTATCCTGAATTCTGTCGGTCTCGGTTTATCTGTCTGCGAGCAGCCTATCTGGTTGACGTCCCCCGGCTTCCGGGATGGCACTCTGCTAGGGTAAGCACTCTTAAATTCCGTTCCTGCTAAAATTTCCGTAATGTTCCGATTTGCTTTTCATACAGGAGTCTGCCCTAACCTCGTCTAGATTCACCAAATTAGTTACTTATGACACCTTAGTTTTTCAGCTGGACTTACCCGTTCGTTTCCGAGGCATTCCCATTCCTTGTTTCACTAATATATATGTATTGTAGTTTAATATTATTTCCCTTGGGGTTTGCCTCTGGTAGTTCTGTATCACTTGAGGTACGCTAGACTTTGGATAACCTGTAAATTGCATTGTACTACTGCATTGGTAACTAGATGTATAGTTGTTTTGAAATTTGAATTTACCCTGCTACAAAATAAGCTATGGATACCACTGAACTTATAGCTCGTAACTTTGAATGTATTTGTAAGATTATTTTGTAAATAATAATTTTCAAATCTAAGGATCACGGTGATTTATTTTCGGAATCCGCTATCTAAGCCATGTCCATGCCTTTGGTAGGTTGCCAGCCTTTTCATCTTCCCAGTTTGTGTTCACTAGTTGGCCCTACTGATATTTCGTACATGTTTTGTTGGAGATCCGAGTAATGCCAGCTACTGTTTTTCCGAGTGTGTAGCGATTTCTTATATTGTGTAGTTTGCTCTTACCTTCCCATTTTAACTCTGTTTGTGCCTTGTTTTGTGTTACCACTGTAGTAGAGGTAACATATATTATGAGCTATTGCTGGGTTATTACCCAATAATTGCACCAATTGTTGGATGGATTGGTAAATGCCACTGTGTAGGTGGTCTCTTTGTCTTTGAAACGAAGAAATCGGTTGCGTCATAGAGGCGCTACTGGAGGTGGCATGCATGTCTGTGGAAGTCACGATCCTCTGGCTAGGACTATTAGAAAAAGTTGCCCCTCGTGAGGTATCCATCTCCCTACTAGGGGCATCTCAAATCAAATTATAATAACCATCCCGATCATAACCCGGGGCGGGCACAGGTCGCGGTGACTGCAAAATTACTTGCGTAAATTTTCTCTTTCGTGGATTCTCCGGTGTAGTAGTCGTCACTTCCCTAGTTAATGGGGGAAAATTTTGGGAATTGGCATCAGGATTGTATTCAACAGGCTGGATTTTCTTCACCGCGTCCTTCAATGATACATTATCAGTGCTCATGATCTTTTTAATACGTACTTGCTGCTGGTGTGCTGGGCATTCAGGAGCCCCGGTTAAATGGGTTCTCCGACAATGAATGCATTGAAGAAATGTTTCTGTACAATTCGCTGTGCTGTGGTGCAGGGCGCACCGCCCACACCTTGGACTTGTCACTCTACAATGTTTATCCACGTGTCCATACCTTTGGCATTTTTTGCAAATGATAGGGGCAAAAACATATGGTTCAACTTCTAGATGTACCTGATACAGTGAAACATACTGAGGAAGATTCTGTGCCCTAAAGACAACTTTAATAGATCCCGTTGGGACATACTGGTTACCCTCTTGGCTAACAATCCTACGATTCAGGTGTTGAACTGATTTTATAGTTGCCGTAGACTTTAAATGTTGTAATATCGTAGCATCAGATAGGGTTTTTCCTACTCCCCTTATAATACCTATGCGTAATACATTGGAGCTGGGTATGTACGCCCTGAGTTTAAGTTCAGCTAATAAGGGATGCTTAAAGAATGAATTCACTTGTACGGCATGTACAAATTCCAGTTGTACTCTGTTTCTACCCTTTCGTGCCACAGATTTGATCCCTGGGATATTATGCTCATAAAAAGTTCTACCCAAGGTCATGGGATGCATATAACCAACATTTTTGGATGTGGTTGACTCCACGAAAATAATAAATGGACCATAATGTGTACTAGGGTAAAATTCTTGTGGCTCAGTCTTCTGAACCTGATCACCAAGTTCTTTATCCGCACACTTATCTTGCCTATCAGCATTATTCACTTTATCACTATTTTCCCTTGAGTTATCTTCTATATCTTGCTCCATTTGAACTGTTTCTTCACGCTTGACTATTAACTTCGTGGGGTCAGGAGCCTCCTCACCCCCACTGCTCGCTGCCATAGCCTACGACTTACACTCGTACTATCACACATCAAGGACGTCCACAGTACCCTGTCACAGCGATTATCCACTCGACCACACTCTATCACTGCTGAGAGGGAACTGACACACAAGCACATGAGCACTTGGAATTCAAACAACACAAATACTGTAGCATCATGGGAACTATCGCTTAAAATCGATATAAGTTCGAACAAGGTTAATCGATTGGGTAAAGTCAAATTAGATGCAATCCAGCAATAATATCTCCACAATGCTTGACGTTATATGACTTATTAATTTGTTAGAAGGGCCCACTGATTGAGGTTAGACTTGAAATACTTCACATCGAGACAAACTGCCTTTAATTATTAACATCGCTCATTTCATGTTTACTTGCATGCCATCTACAGAACCTGTATATAACTATCTACACGTTATGAATGACCTCCAGCGTCATCTAAAATGGGAGACTTTCACCTGGGTGGTTGCGATCAACAGTATTCAGTAAGAAGGAAGTCAGATCTCAAATGAAACTATCTTTACATCGATCTGTTTTCAGACCAACTTTGCTTTATGGGAGCGAAAGCTGGATGGACTCACGATATCTTATTCATAAGTTAGAAGTAACAGACATGAAAGTAGCGAGAATGATTGCTGGTACAAACAGGTGGGAACAATGGCAGTAGGTACTCGGAATGAAGAGATAAAGGCTAAGTTAGGAATGAACTCAATGGATGAAGCTGTACACATAAACCGGCTTCAGTGGTGGGGTCATGTGAGGCAGATGGAGGAGGATAGGTTACCTACGAGAATAATGGACTCTGTTATGGAGAGTAAGAGAAGTAGAGGGAGATCAAGATGACGATGGTTAGACTCAGGTTCTAACGATTTAAGAGGTATAGAACTAAATGAGGCCACAACACTAGTTGCAAATAGAGGATTGTGGCGACGTTTAGTAAATTCACTGAGGCTTGCACACTGAACACTGAAAGACATAACAGTCTTTAATGAAAATGTATGTAATGTATGTATAATAATAATAATAATAATAATAATAATAATAATAATAATAATCATAACAACAACGGCAACAAATACAAACCCTGATTTCCTGCCACCACAGCATCTACGTTTTTGTTTCTTAGATTTTGAACGTTCTCTTCTCTGTGCTTCAGGACAAGTGCGCCTGTCACATGTTCTATGACTCTGATGTGGAGAGGCTGATCTGGTTGATCTTGGCTTTGCTGGACATGTATCTCTGTGAAGAATAATTAAGTACTATGATATGATCTATATGTACTCTGCACCATAAGACTGTCTAATAATAATAAATGACCAATGAAAAGTATCTGGTATTACATAGTGAATAATCAATGCAATAATAATAATAATAATAATAATAATAATAATAATAATAATAATAATAATAATAATAATAATAATAATAATAATAATAATAATAATAATAACAATAATACCAAGGGTACACCTTCTCCAGGTATTTAAACTGCGTGCCTTCTCTATGGCCATCTGTGTTAGTGAACACGAACTTTTAAACATTATTTTCTCCAATGGTTAGATAGCTCTAGCATCTAGTTTCTAGCGATCTCTGCAGGGTGAAGCCCAAATTAAATTCAGAGGACATTTCATGCATTGTAAATGGTAAAGTTTTTTCTGGTTATTGTTTTGTTTTTGATGTGCTGAAGTTTTCAACACTTCACTTAGTTCCTCCTCTAATGTAATCTGCCTATCACTTGCCTGTATCTAAGTTCTCTAGCCAATGGAACCCAGGCGTGTGTATGGAAATTTAGCCTATCAGTGCTCTGGATTCTAATTTTATCTGGAACCTTCCCCTATGGAATTATTTAAGGAGAGCACTTTAGAGCAGTCTTGTCTGATTTGCTCCGGTTATTGAGATTGCGACTTGACGGAAGTTAGAGAGGGCAGGAGGCAGGGTGCGGCCAGCTTGAAGAAGATCCAGCACTAAAAGGTAACGGCAGAATTTACCTAAACATGTGATTTTTGCCAGTGTGTATTTTGAGGGTACACTTTCAGCAGTTTTCTTAATATGTAATATGTAATCTTTTTATTTTGGGATGAAATGTAGGACCTTCTGTGCAGTCTTCGGACTCGGTTTATATTCCATAATGGGAAAACATTTAATGTTAGGGAGCACGGGTAGTGACTCTCAGATCTCTCCCCTTCTACTTTTGAGCTGGGTGACTAAAGTTTTCAACCTCTACATTTTGGAAATCTTGTCTCAGCTTTTAAATTTTCCCTCACTAGTCACCCTTTTAGTATGGGATAAGCCTCTGTACCATTGGGCCTTAAGCCCCACTTAGGTTCTCTTCTCTTCCCGAATGTTCATTAAGGAATGCTGGTGTTTCACTTCCTTGCCTTTTGTTAATGGCCTGTTTTGTGTAACCTTTTTTTTTTAATTCTAAAGGCCTCGTAGTATGGGTAATTATGCCCTGTTTATTCCTTATGGTTCTTCAGATAACCATGCCTACATTTAGGTTCCCTGGAGGAACAATACCTAACCCGATTGTGATACTTTGTAATGGATAAGCCCACCATTGGGCAAACTGCATATGAATAATATGAAGTGGGATCACCCTAGTGTTATTGAGTGTAGTTGAGATTGTAAATAGCAACTGATTGCTTGACTTAGGCTAACCTCTATTGCATCTTCGAGCTGAGACTCCTATAATATTGTATCTGTTTAGAGCAACTATGCTCTTTCATAATATTGTACGTGTCAGGGGCAATTATGCTCTTTCATATGTAAGTTAATGACTGGGAGTTTCTCTCAATTAATTTCGTACCTGATTCAGGATTTCTAAGTCCAACACATTGTTGGAGCTGACAAGCCCATTGTTAATGTAAAAGTCCCCAAGTTATATTTCAACTGTTTCTTGTTATGTCATTAAATTAACCTCTCTGAATTTTAACCTGGGAGTGGTAGCACATGGTATTTTGTGACCTGGCGCAAATTTATTTTGTTCAATTGTGCTTATTTTTAAACTTAAGAGACCTTAGCTGCCACATACCTCTCCCCACATTCCTTGCCTTTAATCTGAGGTCAGTGGCATTGTAGTGAGCAGCGTTCATTCTTAGAAAGAGGGATTGTTGTCAAGCGGTGCAATAAAGTGTCTTGTTAGACCCGCACCACCAGTCCCGTATGTCAGAAGTACACCAGTAGCAGTTTTATAATCTTAAGAATTCATTCAGTCAATCCCTTATCACTGAAATGGTTTATCAAGAGTATGAGGCAAGGGTGTTATGTCTTTTACATTCTGTGGAGGAGGAGGAAGATGTTTTAGTGAGAGTGATGATGAATTTATTAGAAGTAGTAGACTCTTAACGGATATGGGACAGAGCACTAATGAAGTAGTACTAAATATTGGTAATGATTATTTACCTCTTTCTCTACAGTTTTGGACCACAACAGGAAAGGATGATGTTACAAACTGGACAAAAGACCCTCCTGCTAAAAACTCTTGTACCGGGCGAGTTGGCCGTGCGCGTAGAGGCGCGCGGCTGTGAGCTTGCATCCGGGAGATAGTAGGTTTGAATCCCACTATCGGCAGCCCTGAAGATGGTTTTCCGTGGTTTCCCATTTTCACATCAGGCAAATGCTGGGGCTGTACCTTAATTAAGGCCACGGCCGCTTCCTTCCAACTCCTGGGCCTTTCCTATCCCATCGTCACCATAAGACCTATCTGTGTTGGTGCGACGTAAAGCCCCTAGCAAAAAAAAAAAAAAAACCAACTCTTGTACTCGAACCCACAACATTGTTACTCATTTACTGCGAGGGAAACTCGCAGCAAGAAGTGCATCATTGCCTGAAGAAGCTTCGAGAATTTTTTTTATGAATGATAATATGTTACAACTCATTGTAAAATGTACAAACCTGGAAATTGAAAGAGTCGGGGGACATTATACTCACGAACGAATAACTTATCAAGATATGGATTCTCATGAAAAAGAAAATCCACAGCCTGTTTTCAGTCATTCGACCAGTTCAGGAAAGGAATGAATGAAGCCTCCATCTAGAAACGAGGATAGGATTGTGCCGGTTGCCAAAGCCAGTCGCACTCCTCTGGGGCAATGATTAATTAATGACAGATGAAATGATATTGGAGAGTGTTGCTGTATTGAAATATGACTGGGAAAACTGGAGTACCCGGAGAAAAACCTGTTCCGCCTCCACTTTGTCCAGCAAAAATCTCACATGGAGTGACCGGGATTTGAACCACGGAACCCAGTGGTGAGAGGCCAGCGCGCTGCCACCTGAGCCATGGAGGCTTTTATGAATTGTCATGAAGAGGATAATTATTTCCAGTAGTGTAATTATTTTGGAAGGACCCTTCTCCACCACCCAGGGATATACTGCAGGAATATCATTACGTAGTTAGCAGAATCTAAGCCTGTCAGCTGAATTATGCAAGATAATGTGTTTAATAAAAATTATTCCTAAGCATGACAAGTTTTTACTTTTATATGCTGTGAAGCTAATTAGTATTGGATATATACATTGATGATAAAATATCATGCTATTGAGTTAATAAATCTAATACATCAATATATGATGAATAAAACTTAGTAATTTTGTTATTAAAGCTAGTTCAATCATAGTGGTCAGAAAGTACCCCACACCACCTCTCACGTTGCACCAACGAGCGGCATCTGTCCAGGCTTAAGAAAGGAAAGAAATAAAATTTCCAATTTTTGTTAAAGTAAATGTTTGCTCTAAGTGATCCCCTGCCCAGCCATTCAACCCAGGTGTTTCCTACTATTCCTTTGAGTGCCACGGAATCAGGGTAGTAGTAATAATAATAATAATAATAATAATAATAATAATAATAATAATGTAAGATAAATAAAAACAAGTACACTCAACTCTCGATATATATAAAATTACGGTTAACCCACACAATGTTTAAAATAGAACAGGCATACTGGAAGTACAGTTAAATGATAATAAATGAAACTGCTGTAAATTTTCTTATTAACTTACCCAATACGTTGCAGTAAAAGTAGCACTTAGCACAATTAATAAATGGAAGAATAAACAGCACTTTTCATTGAAGTTAATAAGGCAAAACAATTCAGACTACCTAACTTTAGTGTTTCTGAAAAATAATCAGTCATAGTTTTCTGCTTTTGTGCTGAGAAACACTTTTTCTTTGTTTTGCTTCTCACGTTTCTCATTTTTCGGTGATGAGAGCAACAACCTGGCTGGTGACACACCAGCTACAAATAACTTCAAGGTCGCGCCACCCTTGCTACTATTACGACTCAGCAATATTATCCCGGCCCTTTGTAATTCTGTATTACTGTAACTCCTAACACTCATGCATTTTTAGTGTTTTTGATATCCGGTTAAGCCGCAACACGGTTGATCCGATTACGGTAAAACGAGAGTAGAGTGTATATCACAAGTAATGGAAAAAAATATGACTATGTCTGTTTTATGCTGCACCAACTCAGAGAGGTCTTATGGTGATGATGGGGTAGGACAGGGCTAGGAGTGGGAAGGAAACTGCTTTTACATCACACCAACACAGATAGGTCTTATGGCGACAATGGGATAGGAAAGGCCTAGGAGTGGGAAGGAAGCAGCCGTGGCCTTAATTAAGGTACAGCCCCAGCATTTGCCTGGTGTGAAAATGGGAAACAATGGAAAACCATTTTCAGGGCTGCCAACAGTGGGGTTGGAACCCACTATCTCCCGGATGCAAGCTCACAGCTGTGCACCCCTCTGCACAGCTAACTCACCCGATAGGGAAGGAAACAACTATGGTGCAACCTCAGCATTTGCCTGGGGTGAAAATGGAAAACTATGGAAAACCCTCTTCAGGGCTGCCAACAGTGAGTTTCAAATCCACTATCCCTGAATGCAGGCTAACAGCTAATAACTACCCATCTTGAACTGCATAGCCAAGTCAGTCGGTAAACATAGAAAAGGAAACATGCCATATTTATGTGAATCTAATACACACTTCTTTTTACCATATGCAGTATTCAAAATTGGGGTGCGCATAAGATTCGATGGTTCATTACTTTCAAGTACAAACTTGAATCTGTCATTCGTCGGCAACATAATTGAAATTTATTGTTCCTTATATCACAAGGCACTGTTGTAATTCTCAACTTCGTTGCATTATTCTTGGCCTATTAATGCATAGTGTGTTTACATTACGTAGTCCCGACATGAAAGGCAAGCAGAGGAGAACATCATATGATGCTACTCTCAAGCGTAAAGTAATTCTTTATTTTGAAAAATATGGTAACAGGAGGGAGGGATTAGAGTTCAATGTAGCTGAGAGTAATGTTCACTTATGGAAGAAACAGAAATTGGCATTATTTGTAAACACCACTGCTAGAAAGTAATCACAGACCATCGCAAAGGAAGACATCCTCATGTTGAAGTAAAAGTTTTGGAATTCGTCCATCAAAGGAGGAAGAATGGGCAACCTGTGACTAGTGATACCATAAAAACAAAGCAAGAAAGGTAGCTGCAGTTCTTAATATATTGAGGCATGAGTTAAAGGTTGGCTGTGGATGGGTTGATCGCTTTATGAAAAGGGTGGGCTTATATCTACGATGCTGTGCAACAATATGACAAAAGCTTCCACAGGATTTTGAGAAAAGACTTCAACAATTTCAGTGGAATGTCATCACACCTTGGAAAGAGAAGAATTTTTCAATGGGCCAAATAGGCAACAGTGATGAGATGCCAATCGGTTTGATATGCCATGTAATTGCACGATTGATGAGAAGGTGACAAAAGAAGTTACCATCAAAACGTGAGGATGTGAAGAACAGCACATAACCGTAATGCTGGCATTCACAGCAAATGGGCGCAAACTTCCTCCTTTCTTAATCTTCAAGCGGAAAATCTGCCGTGAGACCCCTCAAAATGAAAAGCTGTTCCCTGATGACGTCATTGTTCGAAATAAAGAGAAGGGATGGACGACTAAATCTTTAATGCTTGACTGGCTCTGAAACATACGGGAACTCCATCCTGGTGCACTTTCCAAACTACCATCAATGCTTTGTCTTGATGTATTTTGTGGTCATCTCACTGATGACGTAAAAAATAAGATCCACAGCCTAGTCAGTGATCTTATTATTCTGTGTTACAACCCCTGGACGTTAGTATAAATAAACCTTCAAAGGTTACGTTCAGAAACAATACAAAAAATGGCCTTGCAAACCAAACCATGAACTAACTCTGACAGGAAAAATTCAGCGTGCTGCACCCCACATTATTGCACATAGGGTTTCAGCTGCCTGGAAAAGCACTGAAGCACCTATGATTGTAGAATCATTCAAGAAATGCTGCATTTCAAATACTCTGGATGGCAGTGAAGATAATGTGCTCTGGAACAACACCGACAATGATGGAGAAAGAGGAAATGAATCTGTTTCTGATATAGACTTCTCCGAGGATACCAGTATTGATAACATTAGTTAATAATGATGAGTAACACCTGTAATTTACGGTATGTTTGTTTGCATGTCATGTAGATAATTAAGTTAAGCATTCTTTTTTAAATAATGACTGTGTCAGTTAACAAGGGGCCACTTAAAAATTGTTGTTGTTTTGATAGTTCATATATACATCCATTGTTGTGTAAAATAAATTTACCATACCAGTGATGAGCCAAGAAACTTTTTTTTTAATGATTTTAATTTTTAAAATTGGGGTAAGCATTACATTCAATGGTGCATTAGATTCACGTAAATATGGTATCAAATCTCTAATAAACAATATGTGGACTGCTAATTTCAGTATCCATATACACAAATGTTTACTCAATATGATGAATGTTGAGTTTATGCAAAGTAAATTAAACAAACTGCTTGAAACTCGTAATGTTTAACTGTTACACAGATGATGGTGATAATAATAAATACAGTAATAATAAAAATGTTATTAATTTTATGTCCCACTAACTATATTTTTATGGTTTTCGGAGACAACTATTACACATATCAGTAGCCAGTGGAACATTGTTCAGGAGATGGTTGAGTTTGCTTTGATGCACTTAAATTCCTTGAAACCGAGCTCGATAGCTGCAGTCACTTAAGTGCGGCCAGTATCCAGTATTCGGGAGATAGTAGGTTCGAACCCCACTATTGGCAGCCCTGAAAATGGTTTTCCGTTGTTTCCCATTTTCACACCAGGCAAGTGCTGGGGCTGTACCTTAATTAAGGCCACGGCCGTTTCCTTCCCACTCCTAGCCTTTCCTTGTCCCATCGTTGCCATAAGGCGCAACGTCGGTGCGACGTAAAGCAACTAGCAAAAAAACCTTGAAATCAAGCTCAAAAAAGTCAAGATACAGTCTCAAATATGGACTCACATTAAGCTTGTTGCAGTACTTATTTTCTATGAAAATGTAAGAACAAAATGTTGGATATTTCTTCTGTTACGTTGTTCTGCAGTTACTCTGTTTTTTATAGTATTTTTTGGACTGGATTTATAGACTTTCTCTTTTCTGTCGTCATGAACCATTTTCTGTGTATCCTGAATGGTCCAGTACAACCCCAAGGGGTACACCTACCACCGGTTAGAAAATACTAATCTAGGGAATACAAAATAATATAACAAATTTTGTTCAAAGTTCGAATTATAGTTCATCAATCAATCAATCAATACTGATCTGCATTTAGGGCAGTCGCCCAGGTGGCAGATTCCCTATCTGTTGCTTTCCTAGCCTTTTCCGAAATGATTTCAAAGAAATTGGAAATTTATTGAACATCTCCCTTGGTAAGTTATTCCAATCCCTAACTCCCCTTCCTATAAATGAATATTTGCCCCAGTTTGTCCTCTTGAATTCCAACTTTATCTTCATATTGTGATCTTTCCTACTTTTATAAATGCCATTCAAACTTATTCGTCTACTAATGTCATTCCACGCCATCTCTCCGCTGACAGCTCGGAACATACCACTTAAACTGTATATAGGATAATATCTTTTGTTTATTTCCACCTATTCAATACATTTGTACGGACGAAAAATGATTTTCATCACTTGTAACATACCACTTAGTCGAGCAGCTCTTCTTCTTTCTCTCAATTCTTCCCAACCCAAACATTGCAACATTTTTGTAACGCTACTCTTTTGTCGGAAATCACCCAGAACAAATCGAGCTGCTTTTCTTTGGATTTTTTCCAGTTCTTGAATCAGGTAATCCTGGTGAGGGTCCCATACACTGGAACCATACTCTAGTTGGGGTCTTACAAGAGACTTATATGCCCTATCCTTTACATCCTTACTACAACCCCTAAACACCCTCATTACCATGTGCAGAGATCGGTACCCTTTATTTACAATCCCATTTATGTGATTACCCCAATGAAGATCTTTCCTTATATTAACACCTAGATACTTACAATGATCCCCAAAAAGAACTTTCACCCCATCAACGCAGTAATTAAAACTGAGAGGACTTTTCCTATTTGTGAAACTCACAACCTGACTTTTAACCCCGTTTATCAACATACCATTGCCTGCTGTCCATCTCACAACATTTTTGAGGTCACGTTGCAGTTGCTCACAATCTTGTAACTTATTTATCACTCTATAGAGAATAACATCATCCGCAAAAAGCCTTACCTCTGATTCCACTCCTTTACTCATATCATTTAATATATATAAGAAAACATAAAGGTCCAATAACACTGCCCTGGGCACATGTCACTATTAGAACAACAGAAATGCTCATGTCAGTATTTAAGGGTGCTAAGTACCCTTCTTAACACCACATGGTGTTTCTATTGACAATCCTACTTGAAGTAGTTGGGATTGGAACTCAGACTGGGAAACCAGTGACTAGATCACCGTAACTTCTCAACCCACTGACCGTATGCCTGTAATCACAAAAGAAACATTCTCCAGCCAGCACTACTACACAGTAGTGAAACCATTTCATGACAAGGTTGAAACCAGAGTTGGGTCAACATTGAGTAAAAATAATCAAATTATTAGAAATGATTACATTTTTTATAATTTTTATGTGTAATTGTTACTTTTTACATAATGTAATTGTTACTTGTAATTTACTTCTTGAAATAACATCATAATCATTATATTCTAGTAACTGATATACATCGCTGGAAGCAGAAACGGGGAAAAAAAAATAGTTGATGATGCTGATAATGATGAAGATAACATTTTCAGTTCTACTACAGCAGAACCAGTTCAAGATGAGGAACTTTCTTACCTCCCCAAAAACTAGTGTCCTCTAAATTAATTGCAATTTTATCAATTACTAGTTGAAAAGTAATTTGCAAACATAACTGAGTAAAATATTTATCAAGTAAATTTAATTGAGCCCAATTACTTTTTTCCTGTACTCTTCTCATTGCTGGTTGTAACCACGACTGTGTTACTAATGCGGACAACAATACTGACAACATGGTCTTGGTAATCAGCTTTTTGTTGGCTTTTATTGTTCATGGCTATTAGTATAATAATATCAGGAGAACAACTTCATTTTCTGCATGATGCATAAGAAAACTGAACTGAACTTCTTTATTGTTATATAATCATTTACGTAGTCAGCATGACTGGAAAACTGGAGATTTATCAGTTTTAAATAATTAAGATACAGACACTAAGGAAAAGAAATACAATGCCCTCCAAAAAAGGCAGAGCACTAGATAGTTTTAAAATAATCTCAGTTTAAGGTAGCAGAATTTATTTTTATTTTCAAAACATCATACCCGACCCCATAGGGAAGCGGGACAAGGGTTGGACAAAACAAACAAACAAACAAACAAACAAACAAACAAACAAACAAACAAACAAACAAACAAACAAACAAACAAACATTACAGAATAAAAGAAAGAAGATTTCCATACTTATTTCAATGACAACAATGCTCAAAATATTTCAGTTTAAGAAGATATAGTTTTTAAATTAAATGAAGCAAAATCTGACAGATATTCTGATTACCAAGATTATTGATTTAAATGATGTTAGTTTAAGGAAATGTGTAAGTTGTTGGATGTTGATTAAGTATTGCCACCCTTGGCTGCAATTACCGCAGCAAGTCTTCTGGGCATGCTCCTGATCAAGTCCCAGATGTCCTCTTGTGATACATTCTCCCTTTTTTCATGCACTGGCACCTTTATTCATTATAAGTAATCATATTCATATTGGTCCATATTAACTACATATAACTTGAGAAAAATATATATTTTTAACTACCTAATCAATCCACAACACTATAATTTGAAAATAGTGAACATATGTTTGGCTTGTACCGATTTATAATATAAATATAAAATTATCCTTGAGGTTACATGTGTCAGGGGGAGGGTGAAGCGTTGTTCTGAATTTTGTTGTAATTATAATAAAGAAATAGAATATTTGTTCAGCTCAGTAAAATAGAGAGGTGACAACTGTTGGAACACCCTATAGCAGGCCTGACTAGTTCATTCTCACATCTCACTGACACCAGAAAGCAACCTTGTTTACTGTCTTCTGGTTTATGTTAAAGTGCGTGAAAAATGATGCCAGAATGAGACCTTGTTTTGGGTGTTCTGGCAAATGACAAGGCGTTTTGGAGAACATCACAAGAGTGTGGAAAATATTCCACCCTCGTGTAAGAAGATGCAAAGACTGCTCATTAAAATTCTGCACGTGATTGGTTGATTGGTTCCCTTGTTTTGCAATAGTGTTGTGTGCCAAGACACGAGGTTTGCGTCTGAATTCTGATTTAAAAAAAAAACAATCAGATGTAAGGCCCTTCAGGCGTTTGCTCTATTAACCAGCGCTTCGTCCTAGGTCTGACACTAGACTCGTCAGAGCGGGATGTGTCAGACCCCACCCACTGATGCTGGGTGTATGCAGGTGAGCGTCGTCGTCGTCGTCATGAGGTCATTTCATTCCCACCACAATAGGGTGGGCGGGGGGCCATCAGCTCAACAAAGGAACTCTTCGGCCATATGGGAAGACAATAAACAGTAAAAGTGAAATGGAGAAGGCATGTGTCGAACACACCGAAAAAGGAAGATAATAAGTGAATTGGCGCAGAGAGACCGTGACAACAAGCCGGGACCCAGGGAGGAGCCGCAAAGCACCCGATTGAGCGAACCCCCGCAAACACCGTAAGGAAGAGGGATGAGAAATTTATTGACAGAGCAAAGTATCCCGGGCGCGCATTACAGAAAAGTAAAGGCGTTACATAAACTGTGAGTTATACAAAAATGACGGAACTACGAAAGAGAGTGTTACAGAGTGTGAGGCGGGGCAGGTTGCGGGTACGGTGGGACAGTAGTGAAAGGAGGACAAGAGGGGTAAGATTGGAGGAGGAGATAATAGAGAGTGGTGGTGATATTGGTGACGGAGGTGGCAAGTAGACGGAGAAGTTCCAGAAAGGAAAGAGGCGGTGGGCTGGAAAGTAGGCACAGAACAGGAGGGTAAATAGCGTGCGACGGGGGGTCGGGTGGCAGTATTGGACAAGAACGTGGAGAGGGAAGAGGGGAAGGTGATCGCGCGGCGCGCGGGGGGAAACGAGAAGGCTCCACGCGATAAGTGTGCCGGTGAAGATGGACGCCGTCAGTGAGCAAGCGTTGGACATCTTCATTGGTGGGAAGCTGAAGGCGAACCATGTACATTGGCCCATGGACGTTGAAGATGCGGAAAACTCGCCACGCCGGGACGCCTGCCTGATGGAGGTCGAGCAGAAGGTCTTGCTCAGGAATAGCAGGGTCAACGCCACGAAGAACACAGCTGAATGATGAAGACGGGTGATGTGCCGTAGTAGTGCCAGACTATCTGACAGAGGCTGGCTGAGTGGCGTTGGCAGAAGCAACGGAGTCGGCAGGGGGCCACTGGGGACTCGTGAGAGTCGTAGATGTGGAGGATACGGTGGGAGACATCAACGGAGAGGAATGACTAGACGTAAGAGTGGGAGTGGAAGAAGATGGGGAAAGATGAACGGAAGCAGTGACGGTAGTGGTAGTAATAATAAGAGTAGGTGAAAGATGTTGGACGGGGGGTCGTGAGGGAAGCAGCAGTAGAAATAGGGAGGGGAGACGGTACAGAGAGAGGGAAGTCAGGATCAGAGGCCATGTGCTGTAAAATATGGGCAGGAGTAGGAAGAATTTGATGCGAGACATGAAAGATCAGTAAGTCGCCGCGAAGGGGGGCCAAAGATGCCATGTGCGGATCGCGAAAGAATACCACAATATCAGGAGACGGCTGGCCAGAGAAAGCATCCTGGAGACGAAGTGCCACTCGAACGTCAGCCCCGGTGTCACAAAGCCATTTGCGAATGGCGTCGGGGGAATAGGCAGTGTCCACATTCTTCATGAGACAAGAGGAAGACATGGTGGGGAGGCGACAACCAACTAGGTGTCTGCCTGTTTGCTTGTTCTTGGGCCGGCTGAGGATGCGAAGAGATGAGTGCCACCCAGCCGAAAAAATATGTGGACATACAAGAGATCGATGTGTATGCAGGTGAGCATCATCATCATCACGTGGTTGGTTCATTCCCACTCCTCAGGAGTGGGCAGGCCACCAGCTCAACCAAGGAGCTCTTTGGCCGTTCTAAAAGAAAAGATAAGAAAGAGAAATAGCATTAAAGGAGGTATGTATCGTACATACTGGAAAGGAAAAGAGACTAGAGTAGGCGCAGGGGCACCAGGACGACAAGGCGGGACCCCGGGGAGACCCGCAAAGCACCCCGCACAGAGCAAGGCCTCCGCGAACACCTGAGAAAGTGCGACTAGGAAGTTAGTAGTTACAATGTATCCCGGGCGCGTATGTATAGGAAAAGATTACAAAATCGTACATGAGATTTTACAAATATTGAGTGGCTGGAGGTAATGAGGGCTGCGGAAATGGAGAGGGAGGGACAGGGTAAGATTGTAAGAGGAAGTAGTATAGAGTGGTAGACAGGTTAGTGACCGATGTGGCCAGTAGACGGAGAAGGTCCAATATCGGAAGAGGCGGCAGGGGAACAGGTATGTAGGAAGCAGGGATCGGAGGTTGGTATAGGGGCGGGGTGGGTGGCGGGGCGCGTGGAGATCGAGAAGAAGCGGAGGTAGGAGGAGAACTGACGGGAGAGGGTTGCGAAGAAGTGGGGGATTGGGCGTGCCGCGGCGGGGAGCTAGAGGGCTCCACTCGATGGGTTCGGCCGCGAAAGTGGACTCCGGAGGTGATGAGATGATCCACGTCGGCAAAGGAAGAGAGTCGGAGGCGGACCATGAAGGTCGGACCATCGTTGTTGAAGATGCGGAAAACCTTGCTGACAGGAACACCCTCCAGTTGCAGTTCTTGGAGAATATTGTTGTCGGTGACAACCGGATCTATCCCACGGATGACGCAGCTCGGTGATGAAAACTGTTGACGTGGTGGTGTGGAGGTGATGATGGCATCCATGAGAGGGGGCAACTGGGAAGATGATAGGGGGGTAGAGAGGGTGGTGGAGGTGGTGGACATGATAGGAGATGGATGACTGTAGGTGACAGAGGAGGAAACAGTTGTCCGGGTAGGATGGACGACAGTGATGGTAGTGGCAGGGGTAGTAGTAGGAAGAGTGGTAGTAAGAGAAGTAACAGGGAGTTGAGAGACAGGGAGGGAAGTAGCATAAGGGGACACGAATTTGATGGGAAAGTTAGGGTTGGAGGCCAATTGATGCAAAAGATGGTCCGGGGGAGGAAGCGTTTTATGCTCTTTATTGAATAGATAGACCCAGCCAGAGGCACGAAGAGTCTCGGCTTCCAGTGCATCCGTGAGAAAAGCCACTACATCCGGAGAAGGTTGGCCAGACAAGGCATCTTGTAGGCGGAAGACGACGTTAATCCGAGCACTGAGGTTGACAAGCTCCTGGCGAATAGCAGCGGGAGTATGAACAGTGTCCACGTTCTTGATTAGCAAGGAGCAATCTGCCATGGTGAGGGGAGGCGACAGCCAACTAGGCGTCTCCCCGTTGAATTATTCTTGGGCCGACTGAGAATGCGAGATGAGCGCCACCCAGCCGAAAAAATCGTGGACAACAACAGAGTATGAGGGATGACGCAGGTGAGCTTATCAGAAGCCTATATATGAGGCACAGTCTAATAACTGCATACGGGAGATAAATCTCCACAATGGAATTATTGCCCACCTAGCAATTCCGAATGGAAAATTCTAAATTCCCATGGAGGGAATTAGATATTTTTCACCAATAGATCATGTCAAAAAACAATCAGATGTAAGGCCCTTCTGGCATTTGCTCTATTAACCAGCGCTTTGTCCTAGGTCTGACACTAGACTCGTCAGAGCAGGATGTGTCAGACCCCTTATTTGTTTTCGATCAGAGCGGACATGGTACATCCAAGCTGTCGCTCTGAGGAGTTCCAACCAGATGGAGATAAGGTAAATTTTATTTTTGTTATCATATCTTAAATTAACTTGTTCCTCTTGCAGGAATTGTCAGGGGCAGTTTCAAATCTCTGATTATGTAATTAAGTCGATAAAGCACTTTTTACTGCTGTGATGCATTTTTTGTTTGGAATCGGGCAACGTTACCATATAAAATCATAATATAAAAGTAATGTCATTGAATGTTTTTTAATTTTTACAAAAAAAAATTGTTTCCCATCTTGTTAGAATAGGACTAGCCCACTGAACTAAAGGAATCTTCAATTCTGATATAGAGTTTCGGAGTCATATCCTTAGAATCCCCTTGATGTTCGTTACTTCACTTGTATTTTTGAAATTACTACCGTTGAACATTAATTCTACCATGGTAAATACTTTTATACATACATACATACATACATACATACATCATCATTGTAGACCATTATGCCTTTCTGCAAGCCTCCGTGAATTTACTAAACGTCGCCACAATCCTCTATTTGCAACTAGTGCTGTGGCCTCATTTAGTTCTATACCTCTTATCTTTCAATCATTAGAAACCGAGTCTAACCATCGTCGTCTTGGTCTCCCTCTACTTCTCTTATCCATCATAACATAGTCCATTATTCTCCTAAGTAACCTAACCCCATCCATTTCCCTCACCAAAGCTGGTTTATGCACACAGCATCATCCATCAACTTCATTCCTAACTTAGCCTTTATCTCCTCATTCCGAGTACCCTCCTGCCATTGTTCCCACCTGTTTGTACCAGAAATCATTCCTGTTACTTTCATGTCTTACTTCTTTTGAATAAGATATCCTGAGTCCACCCAGCTTTCGCTTCCGTAAAGCAAAGTTGGTCTGAAAACAGACCGATGTAAAGATAGTTTCGTCTGGGAGCTGACTTCCTTCTTACAGAATACTGTTGATCGCAACTGCGAGCTCACTGCATTAGCTTTACTGCACCTTGATTCAATTCACTTACTATATTACCATTCTGGGAGAACACACATCCTAAACACTTGAAATTATCTGCCTGTTCCAGCTTTGTATCACCAATCTGACATTCAGTTCTCATGGGTTTCTTACCTCTTCTCTTCTTCTTAATTTGTTTGCCCTCCAGGGTCGGTTTTTCCCTCGGACTCAGCGAGGGATCCCACCTTTACCGCTTCAAGGGCAGTGTCCTGGAGCTTCAGACTCTGGGTCGGGAGATAAAACTGGGGAGGATGACCAGTACCTCACCCAGGCAGCCTCAGATGCTATGCTGAACAGGGGCCTTGCAAGGGGGGGGATGGGAAGATTGGAAGGGATAGACAAGGAAGAGGCCGTGGCCTGAAGTTAGGTATCATCCCGGAATTTGCTTGGAAAAGTGGAGAAACCATGGAAAAACCACTTCCAGGATGGCTGAGGTGGGAATCGAACCCACCTCAACTCAGTTGACCTCCCGAGGCTGAGTGGACCCAGTTCCAGCCCTCGTACTACTTTTCAAATAAGGCGGCAGAGCCGGGAATTGACCCCAGGCCTCCAGGGATGGCAGCTAATCGCACTAACCACTACACCACAGAGGCGGACGGGTTTCTTACCTACTGACATCAATTTAGTCTTCTAGAGGCTAATTTTCATACCATACTCATTGCACCTATTTTCAAGTTCCAAGATATTAGACTGCAGGCTTTCGACACAACCTGCCATTAAGACCAAGTCGTCCACCCATCTGAATCCCTCCCAGCCACTTTATACCTTTCAGCAGATGATTCATGTAAACTACGAACAACAAAGGTGAAAGATTACAGCCTTGTCTAACCCCTATAAGTATCCTGAATCAAGAACTCATTCTATCATCAATTCTCACTGCAGCTCAATTTGTCAAGATAAATGCCTTTAATTGATTTTAATAATCTACCCTTAATCCCCAAGTCTGGCAAACATCTTATCCCTCAGTACCCTTGTATATGCTTTCCCTAGATCTCCAAAACATAAACATAACTGTCTATTCCTCTTGTAGCATTTTTCAATTACCTGGCACATATTGAAAATCTGATCCTGACAGCCCCTTTGTGGTCTGAAACCACACTGGTTTTCATCCAACTTCCTCTCAACCACTGATCTCACCCTCCTTTACAAGAAACCAGTGAATACTTTGCCTGTATGTTAATCAATGAGATACCTCAATAGTTGTTGCAATCCTTTCTGTTCCCTTGTTTATAGATAGGGGCACTTACTGCTTTTGTCCAATCTGAAGGTACCTTACCAACACTCCATGCTAATCTTACTACTCTATGAAGCCATTTCATCATCGGTAGAGTGTCGTCCTCCGGATCCCAAGATAGCGGGTTCAAACCCGGCAAAGGTAGTCGGATTTTTGAAGGGCGGAAAAAGTCCATTCGACACTCCATGTCGTACTATGTTGGCATGTAAAAGATCTCTGGTGACACATTTGGTGTTTACCCAACAAAATTCATTAAATCTCAGCCATAGACGCCCAAGAGAGTTTCGGTTTACTCGGTCTGCCATCTAGTGGGGGTCTAGAGTAAAACGGAACGTCGAAATTGATGAGCAGACAGCCAGATGGCGTCAAATTGAAATGTCTGCACATGGTAGCTGAGGCCATATGATTATTATTATTATTATTATTATTATTATTATTATTATTATTATTATTATTATTATTATTATTATTCCTTCGTTATGCCCATTCATAGAGCGCGTTTGAACTTGATAGTTGGTTTGATGGTTTGTGCCTTCTTATCCTCCCAAAATCTCTTCATGAATGCACTGTGTTGCATCTTGCGTTCTGTCGACCACTTCCTACCAGTTGTCTTTTTTGGTTTCTCCCTAAATTTATGATTAGCTACTTTGGTTCTAAAAGCTCCACGATTTTCCATGATGTCGTCTGTAATATTTATTTCTTGGAGGTCCGCCTTAGTTTCTTCTAGCCATTTTATTTTGACCTTCTTTGAGTTGATTACTTTGAATAATCTTTTAGTTAGTCTGTCGCTGTTCATTCTGTAGATATGGCCATAGAAATTAAGGCGCCTTTTCCGTACAGCATCAGTAAACCTGTCGGTGAAGGAGTAGAGGTCCGCTGTTTTCCTCTTAATCCACATTCCATTTTCTCTCGTAGGACCATTATTATTATTATTATTATTATTATTATTATTATTATTATTATTATTATTATTATTATTATTATTATTATTATTATTATTATTATTATTATTATTATCCCTGCCTTCTAAACATACTTCACCATTTCAGCTCTAATTTCATCTATTCCTGATGCTTTATGACAATGGAGTATATTTACCACCTTTTCCACTTCCTCAAGCATAATTTCACCAACATAATTTTCCTCTTCCTCATGAGCTTGATTGTTCGCAACACTACCAGAAGATTTCCTTTTACGTTGAGAAGATTTTCAAAATATTCCCTCCACCTGTCCAGTGATTCCCTTGGATCTATTATGAGCTCACCTGAATTACCCAAAACACTGTTCATTTCCTTTTTCCTCCCTTCCTAAGTTTCTTTATTACTGTCCAGAAAGGTTTCCCTGCTGCTAGACCTAACCTTTCCAGGTTATTACCAAAAGCTTCCCACGACTTCTTTTTGGATTTAACAACTATTTGTTTCGCTCTTTTTCTTTCATCTACATACAAATCCCTGTCTGCCTCGGCCCCTGTTTGGAGCCATTTCTGATAAGCCTTCTTTTTATGTTTACAAGCTGCTCTCAGTTCATCATTCCACCAAGATGTTTGCCTTTTCCATCTTTACGCACAGTTGTTCCTAGGCATTCCCTTGCTGTTTCTACTACAGCATCCCTGTATGCCACCTATTCTCTTTCTATATCCTGAACCTGCTTACTGTCCACTGTTCGAAACTTCTCACTAATCACATCCATGTACTTCTGTCTAGTTTCCTTGTCCTGGAGATTTTCTACCCTTATTCAACTGCAGACAGATTTCACTTTCTGTATCTTAGGCTTGGAGATATTTAGATCACTACAGATCAGATAGTGGTCAGTATGATTGAAAAATCCCCCCAAAACCCATAAATTCCTAACAGATTTCTTGAATTAGAAGTCAGTCAGATATAGTCTATTATGGATCTGGTACCCCTACTCTCCCACGTGTAGCAGTGAATAGCCTTATGCTTGAAGAATGTATTAATAACTGCTGAACTCATACTAACACAGAAGTCCAGCAAACGCTTCCCATTCCCATTAGCTTCCATATCTTCCGCACATTTACCAATCACCCTTTTGTATCCTTCAGTTCTATCTCCAACTCTCACACTGAAATTGCACACGCACGCATGCACGCGCACACACACACACATTTATCCTTGCTGTTGCCCTGACTACGATGTCACTCAATGCTTCATAAAACTTGTCAAACTTCATCCTCATCCCTCACATGGTGAATACAAATGAGACAATTCTTGTCCTAATTCCTCCTACTGCCAAATCTACCCACATCATTCGCTCATTTACGTGCCACACAGAAACTATGTTGTGTGGAATAGTATTTCTGGTGAATAGCCCTACCCCACACTCTGCCCTTCCCTTTTCAAAACCTGTCAACTACACTTTATAATCTCCTACCTCTTCCTCATTATCACCCCCTACCCGAATGTCATTTACTCCTAGCACATCCAGATGTATCCCCTTTGCTGACTTAGCCAGTTCTACTTTCTTCCTTCCATGAGCCCCATTAATATTGATATCTCTCCATCAAATTCCATTTCATTTGCCAAGTTGTTTCCATGGAATCCCTCACCTGTGATATGGGAGTGGGACTCCGTTACTCCAATAGGTCCGAGGCTTGTTTAAAATGTCCTGAGCTCGGTAAATTCGTGAAGCAAGATTATGTCACTTTTAAAACTGTCGGCATTTATTTGTTGCACAGAACATCACATGGCTTCTGAGGTCAGGGCTACCAACCCTCCTATACCTGCGAGCACAGCTGTCATTATGCTCGCCTTCAATTGTTTCTCAATCTTAATATAATTGTTTTATAGTCCTAGATCACAAGGGTCACCATATTTGTGAGAAGACAACGATGTCTGAGTAAAAAAAAACACAAATGATATCTTCAAACCATTTTCAGAGTGTTGTAGAACAGTGTAAATATCTACTAATACAGTTAAGATATGTGTTTTCTAAAATCATGTTTAAAGGTTAAGTTTGTTGTCTAAATTAACCTAAAGGATTATAATTATTTAATAAACATTATTTTAAGGAACCTGATAGACTTATTTGAGAATTTAAACAATACCAGTTTTCGATCCCAGCACGGTTGTCCATCATTCTTCCACATATCCTGTTGTCCATCTATTTGTATTATCTGTCCTTGTTAAGTGTATTTGTTTATTTTTCCCTTGTGTGTTTATTGATTATATTGCTTAGTACATGCTCTTTGAGCCATCATCATGACATTTAAGTGTTTGTAGTGTTTATGTGCTGATGATGGTTCCAAGAGCTGAAACATGTCCACTATTTTTCATAAATAATCTTTCCAGATTATAGTGTTGCGTATTGATTATGTGGTTAAAACTACCGGTACAGTATATATTTTTCTCAAACCTTTAATTCAGCCAGATTTTTGAAAACTCATTGTTGAACACAACAACCAATCGTTTCCCACACGTGCTTGATAGGGTTGAGACCTGGATTCCTGATCTTCCAAAGAAACTCTGTGTCTTGCATTATCATGCATAAACAAGTTTTTGTCGAAAGTGAATGAAAATGGCATTATGTGATTAATGAGAAACTCCTCAATCTACCTGCTTGCCATGAGGGAGCTATGCTCAATGAGTACAAGTTTGGTATGGTCGTCTGAAGTTACACCACCCCACACCATCCCAGAACCTCCCCCAAAATTAGTAATCTCGGCAAAGGTACAGCATGCAAAGTGTTCTCCTGCCCTACTCCACACCCTTTCTCTTCCGTCAGGTAACCTCAGGTTGAATCTGGACTTGTGACTGAGGTTCATGTCCCCACTGATCTTCAGTCCATTGTTCATGCACCAGTACAAAATGAAGATGGTTTCTCCAGTGTTGTGGTAGAAGTGCTGTGGCTGGTTTACTAGAGGCCATATCCGCCTGTATTCTCACTCACAGCTTGGTCATGACCTGCATTAGACTCTTCCAAGTCTCAACCGCTGTAAGATGTCGGTTCCTCAAAACTTGTAGCGTCAAAAAGTGATTTTGCAAGGTAGAAGTGCACCTAGGATGGCTTGAACTAGGTTTTATGTAGGAGGTATAATGATTCTGAAAATGTTTCACAGCCTGATGAATGCTTGTAGGAGATGTATTAAAAATCTCTTCTTCATAGTGGCAGCTACGGCCATCATTCACCATTTTCACCAAGTTCACAGGACAAAGAGGCATATTGATGAGTTGTTTATGGCTCAAAAACCCCTCAGGTAATGCTCAAATACTGGTCAATCAGAGTATGAATTTGACACATACATCTGTTTGTTCATCTGACATTAACCTACCAACTCATACATGTTGAGTCCGCCAAACACTAGCATCTGTGTTGTATCATTCAGCGATCATGTCGATGTTTATGCCTGAAAAAGAACATTAGCGGCATGCATTGCTTTTCTTATTTAATCAAAAGAAAAAGGCTGTGACAAATCATCGTTTGCTGGTAGAAACATGTGGTGAACACACTCCATCGATTAGAACATGTGAGACATGGTTTCGACAATTTAAACATGGTGATTTCAATGTGAAACTCAAACTCAAACAACAATTGGCACAAGCATTAAATGAGTCACAAGAAACAATCAGCAGACATTTACAAGCAATGGGGAAGATTAGTAAACTCGCTAAATGGGTCCCACATGATTTGAATGAACGGCAAATGGAAAATCGCAAAGTCACTTGTGAAATGCTACTTCAACACCACGAAAAAAAGTCATTTCTGTACTGAATTGTGACGGGTGATGAAAAGTGGATTTATTTTTAAAACTCAAAGTGAAGAAAATCATGGCTGTCACCTGGCAAAGCCAGTCCTTCAACACCAAGGCCAAATCTCTTCGGCAAGAAGACCATGCTTTGTTTCTGGTGGGACCAGAGTGGTATTGTGTATTATGAACCCTTGAAGCCCAACAAAACCATTAATGCACAGCACTAACACCAACAAATGATTAATTTAAATCACGCATTGATCGAAAGATGACCGGAATGGGCCAGAAGACATGGCAAAGTGATTTTGTTACACGACAAGACCAGCAAGACCAGTGAAAGACACCCTGAAATTGCTTGGATGGGACATCCTTCCACACCCACCACACTTTCCCGACCTGGCGCCATCTGACTATCACCTCTTCACATCAATGGGGCATGCGCTCGCAGAGCAACACTTCAGCAATTTCGAGGAAGTTGGAAAATGGCTCGACGAATGGTTTGTCACAAAAGACAAGCAGTTTCTCTGGCGTGGTATTCATAACTTACCTGAAAGATGGGCGAAGTGTGTAGAAGCCGATGGCCAATATTTTGAATAAACAAAAAAAGAATTTCCATTGAAAATTACATGTTTTCTTCACCACAAAAACCAGCAAATACTTATGCATACACATGATACCATTGTTTGAACAGGTTACAGTATAGCATTAAAAAGCCTTCTGTTATTATTCATTCTTGGTTCCCCTTCAGTAATGTTCATAGAACACTAGCCATTCAATAAATACTGGAAAAAGTATGGTAATCATATTCAGTGCAGAATTTCTTATACAACTGCTTGGACATGCAAAAGCAATTGTAGCATTATTGCTACAAAATTTTGTTACTAAATTCTGTACTGAAGTAGGCACTGTAAATCAAATTATTCAGTGACACAAACAGACTGTCCCAATTTTAACCAAGAAAAGGGAAACTGGGTAGAAGAAAAAAAAACTATGCCAACTGATGGCTGAATTCTCTTCAGAAGAAGCAAATTAAGCTCTGCGCACACCATAGTGGATTTGGGTCACAAACTGGGTGCAAGGGAGTCTGCAGGTGACTAATGTTCATTGTAGACTTTTATCAGGTGGAAGGAAAGCCCATAATCCTCCAAAGAAACACCATCCAATAAGAGGTTCTTTTCTCTGATGTAAGACACTTTAAAGCACAGAGGAAGAAATTGTTCACTATAAGCAACAAGTAAAGAATGAGCCAACAAATTCAACACATTTGCAACAGACCATAAAACACCCTGTGAAGAAGATGGAGGATCCTTAGAACAAGTTGATGGTGTGATAAAAGATGACCAGAACACTGAAATACTGGAAAGGAGAATTCTTTGTGAGCTGCAGAAAAGGCATCCAGACGACAAGAATTTTCAGAAATTTGCATTCAGCAGATGGTGGACTTGAATCCCACCATCAACATTCTTTCTAAAATACATTTGTTTTAATTCCACCCAAAATAATTCTCTGAACTTTCTACAGAAGAAGAAGGAGAAGAAGAAGATTGATAGTGATAATACGTACCCTGATCTTGACTTCTTAGATTTTTGCTTCTTAGGTTTAGAGCTTTTTGGTTTATCTGGGCAAGTGTAGTCATCACATACATCATGTGGAGAAGATGATCTTGGACGTCCTCTGTACAGAAATTAGAATTATTGTAAGATTTACAAATGAGTCCCTAATAACTTTAAATGACAGCACTAAATATCTTACAGAAAAGGTACAAATATCCAACTTGCAATAAAATAAATATTTACTGCTACTTCCTGCATTCATATTTTTTTTAAAGACACTCTTTTAAATTTGTGCTATAAAAGTAATATGAATAATATAAAATTCTTGAGTTTTCTCACAAAGCTCTGATTTGTATCCTTAGAAAAAAAAAAGTGCAGCTGATCTAACAATGTCCAAACATTTCAATATAACATCACTATTTTATAAATGATGTAGTGCTAATATTCATATCCAGTGTGAAATATATACAGAATTTAGTAATAATAATAATAATGTTATTTGCTTTACGTCCCAGTAACTACTTTGACGGTTTTTAGAGACTCCAAGGTGCCAGAATTTAGTCCCGCAGGAGTTCTTTTATGTGCCAGTAAATCTACCGACATGAGACTGATGTATTTGAGCACCTTCAAATACCACCAGACTGAGCCAGGATCGAACCTGCCAAGTTGGGGTCAGAAGGTCAGCGCCTCAACCATGTGAGCCACTCAGCCCGGCTACAAAATTTAGAAAACTATAAAACAATTCAGGCTATCTCAAGACAATAGAATAGATCATAGAGAAATGATTAAAAACACAGATAGAGCACCAATTTGAGGATTAACAACATGGTTTCAGATGTAACAGGGGAACTGTAGACCTTGTTTCTGTTAAAAGACCGAGCTCAATAGCTGCAGTCACTTAAGTGCGGCCAGTATGAAGTATACGGGAGATAGTGGGTTCAAATCCCACTGTCGGCAGCCCTGAAGATGGTTTTTCCATAGTTTCCCATTTTCACACCAGGCAATACATGAATATTTACATAAACTGGGGGCTCCAAATTCTTTAATCCATAAACTCCAACTGTTATATGAAGATTGTGAAAGCTGTGCTCAAATTGGAAATGGTAGACCAGAATGGTTTTGAATTAAAAGAGGCATTCAATAAGGCAGTGCACTCTCTTCACTTCTTTTATTGGTCTCATGGAAATCAAAGCTGTAGACTCCTAAAATTTGAATGCATCAGTATTTGCAGGCGATGTTACCATTCAGGAAGAGACAGAGCAAGAGGTGCAGAGGAAGTTAGATTTTTGGAGTAACATGTTTAATGAGTTTAAATTAATTGTTGGTTAGCAGAAAACAGTGGCAATGAAAATGAGTAGAACATCTGCCGAGTGTAACTTAAAACTCGAAGGAGAAATGACTGAATGTGTGGAAGGTTTTGGTTATCTTGGAAGTGTCATCTCAAATGCAATAGGACAAGACTCTCAACACCCAGGCCCATATAAAAGCCATTTTTAATAGTTCAATTTACAGAGATCCAATTACAATTACAAAAGAAGGAATTAATAATATTTAATACATTGCCATACATAATGGCTACCGTAGAAATTTTGTCAATGAAATACATAACAAATTAAAAAATAAACCCTCCACTAAACTAGTCAAGGATTCAAAAGAAAAACATTTCTCACATTTACTTATAACATTAAAGGTGCGTCCACACCAAGATGTTTTCGTTAACTTTGTTAATAAACATTGTTAATGAACAATGTTCATGAACATTTCTGTCTGTTAATAAACAAAATAGCGTGTTCATTAACTTTTCGAGCATGTTGATAAACAAAATGTCTTTAACTTTTGTGAATGAAACTTTTCATTAACATTTCGTGTTTTCGTTAACATTTCGGTTCGCACATGCGCAAAGACGCAATTAGAACACGCAAATTCGTAGCGCGGAATACAATACTTTCATTTATTTTTCGAAATCGACTGTCGAATTGCAAGCAACTCATATACACCATACAAATACATAAGTGAAGTATAGGAGTATTTCTCTTACACTCTTACATGATCATTGGTAGGAGTCACCAGTCGCTAGGAATCTTCAAGTTATACTTAGTCTAACATTAATGCAGATGACATTCCGATAAATTTGTACCATTTCTTCCAATTTCAGACTCAATTACTGTCAACAAGAACTGAAAGTCTTGTGGGGACATTCTCAGAAAGTTTTGAAAGCCTGCTGCATCATGAATTGAAAGTTCTGACATAGGCCTAAGTGTCCTCTCCAAACTTAATTCTAAACGCTTTTCCAATATTTTTCTTTGCCACACTTTGCGTCTGCATTTTTCTCTAATTGCACTCATTAAAATAATGAAAGCTGCAGCTGTATTTTCTTCTTCCTGACCCTATCCATTGTAACCTCACAAACAGATATTTTGGTGTGGACACAATGTTAAAGAAGTTTGTTAACAAAAGTTTATTTGGTGTGGACACAATGTTAAAGAGGTTTGTTAACAAAAGTTTATTAACATCTTGAGAAATGTTTTCGTTAACATTGTTTATTAACTTTGTTTCGTTAACATTGTTTATTAACTTTGGTGTGGACTAACCATAATAGGGGAGAGAGGGGCAATTGCACGCATCTAAGGCAAAACACCTGTAAAAGGATGCTGGATTCAAAATTTTCAAAGTACCGTACTTCAGTATGTTAGGAAAGGAGACTTGGAAGACTGTTCCACAAAAATACACATAATAGAGTCTCTAATAGGAGTGTTGTATTGTGATAATGAACTTAAAAATATGTGTTCAAAGTTTGTCGAAACTATACCAAATCATGCAACACATTAAAACTGAAAGGAGGACATATTAGTTATTAAGAAACGTTAAAAAATATGTACTAAATGAATAAGTGTAAAGAAAACAAAAACATGTGTACATTATTGTTGAGTTCCAATGAATTTGCTTGAGGCAGTGTGTTAGTCTAGTATGGAATGTATAGCGTGGCAGTACTGTAAGTATTAACAACAAAAATGATAGATGCAATATATTTTACATGCTGCACTTGTGTCAAGACAAATGGATGGACCATTTCTCCATCCAATCCCTGTGACAAATGGTTGGTGTATTCATTTAAGTGCATTTATCAAGCTGATATGTAACAGTACCTTCTATCTCAGTAATAATAATTTCGTGTGGCTATTTCTAGCCGGATGCAGCCCTTGAAAGGCAGACCCTCCGATGAGGGTGGGCGGCATCTGCCATTTTTAGGTAACTGCGTGTTATTGTGGTGGAGGATAACGTTATGTTTGGTGTGTGAGTTGCAGAGATGTTGGGGACAGCACAAACACCCAGCCCCCAAGCCACTGGAATTACTAATGAAGGTTAAAATCCCCAACCCGGCCGGGAATCGAACCCGGGACCCTCTGAACCAAAGGCCAGTACGCTGACCCTTCAGCCAACGAGTTGGACTTCTATCTCAGTGAGGAAAGCAAATGATAAATTATAGTGCTGAATTAAAGTTATCCAACAGGTTTTTCATACTACAACATAGGTAACTTCTAGCCATAGCTCTCCTCAGTGCTAACTGGTGTGGTTTGTAGAGAATACCAGGCTAATGTAATTACTTTCCTATCTAGCACCTGAAGTTTGATATTAATGCTTAAACTTAAACTAAGCAGAATAATACTAACAACAGACTGAGGAAGAAGGAAAAGAAGTTAAATATACTAACACTGACCTTGATTTATCTTTCTTGGTGCCACGACAACATTTACGCCGATGCTTTTGAGATTTCTTTCCTTCTGGACAAGTATAGTCATCACATACGTGGTGATCTGGAGATTGTGACTTGCTTCGTTTTGGACATTTATCTCTGTATAAAAATAAGCAATATCGTGAGATATACACAATCTGATCAAAAGTATCAGCACATCCCTCTATACACATAAACTAGACAAACTAATTTATTCCTTTAATAGAATATTATTATTACTACTACTAATATTACTACTTTTCTACCATTCAATATTTTACAATTTAAACACACATTAAAACAAGTCATAGAATGTTTTGGTATTTTGTGACCTTGCTCAACTACAAATACATACACTAAGTTACATGAAATATGCACACATGGGTACACATTGGAAACATTATGAAAATATAAGAATCATGCTATTAAAAGTCGTAAAAAATTTGTGTCATCATCTTGAATACATGTATAAAATGTGCAACAATCTTTGGTATCATTAAACTATTTATCTCTCCTTCAATATTAGTCGATCAAACAAAACTGGATCATCAAAGAGTTAGAAAAACATTTAAAATCTATTCAAAAATTTGGCACAGTTCGTTTGCTTTCATTACTCATAGTGGTGTTCATTGTTAAAAAATTGTCATATAAACCATATTAAAATTACTTTTTCAACATTTGTAGAAATCCAGGGAAACCACAGAAAACCAAGGAGATGGACTAAAGTTATGATGAACATGCAGAATTTCTGCCAGAAATTTGGTCAAAATTCCTTCATAACCATATGAAGAAATCTATATCCTTTATTTACAATCCCATTTATCTGATTACCCCAATGAAGATCTTTCCTTATATTAATACCTAAGTACTTAGTGATCCCTATGAGTTGATGTCACCCCATAAATACAGTAAATAAAACTGAGAAGACTTTACTTCTTGGTGGAACTTACAACTTGACTTCTCACCCCGTTTACCATTTCCATCTTATATGTGTGTGATGGCATACTGTCCGCTAGTTGCGTGAACTGCTTTCAAGCACCAAACCTTATGAAATTAGCACTGTACATTGCACGACCTGTTTATAAGCGTAAAACCTTTTCTGTACCATTCTTCCATCTATTAAGTGTTGATTGTACATCTTGAAGATCACAGAATTCAAGCGGGGATGTGGAATTGCCTTCAGGATCTTTGCCTGGCACACCTACAACACACTGCTCTTTCATCTAGTGGGCAGTGCTATTAGCATGATGACTTACAGAAGCTCTGAAGGCAAAAACAATTTGTATGATTTAGCCAAAAACTATATTGTGCGTATGATGTTAGATTCAGAAGAAAGTGATGCAGATAGTGACAATTATTTTAGTGATCTGAGTGGTGGCAATGGTGCAGAAGATGGTGCAGGTGACAGCGACAGAGTGGGCGAAGGTTGGAACAGCGTGAAAGTTTCTTATTCACCACTGATGCTGGTTTGCATGTATGCTTTGAGGATAACTCTGAACCTATATATATATATATATTTTAAGCAAAGGCCAATGAAGAACGAAGAAGAATTTTCAAACATTTTTTCTGATGAACTAGAAGAACTGATACTGGGTGAGTTGGTCGTGTGTTTAGGGACACACAGCTGTGAGCTTGCATCCAGGAGATAGTGGATTCGAACCCCACTGTCGGCAGCCCTGAAGATGGTTTTCTATGGTTTCCCATTTTTACACCAGGCAAATGCTGGGGTTATACCTTAATTAAAGCCACAGCCACTTCCTTCACACTCCTAGTCCTTTCCTATCTCATCATCGCCATAAAACCTAACTGTGTCAGTGAGACGTAAAATAAATCGTTTTTAAAAAGTAATAGAGAAAAATTATATTTGTGTTTTACATCTTTATGTTTCATACTTTTCCCTAGTGAAAAACTTTTCATACTTGAAGAGGGAAAAATTACCAAAATAAATTACTCAACAAATTAAAAATAAATACTTGGTTAAGGGGTTAATGAAAGCTAAGATAGTATCATCATCTCCCACTTGGAAGGCTAACACAGTGAGCCATCTGTGATGAGCAAGAGTACCACTTACAATAGGCCAATGGTAATACATTCTTAAATTCAAACCTTCACTATTAGAAAAGTCTTCTTCGTAAACAGATGAGTTTTTCTGAAGTTGCGAGGCAAGGTTCTCTGTGAAACATTTATTCTTCCATTGCACTAATTTGATGGTATTAAGTGTACTGTATTTTGTCTTCTAGGCATGCTCTAAATTGAGGAAGAGTTACTATGCAATAAGTATATATATATCTTTCTTACTTCAAATCTTGTAACATTGACCACACTGAGAAATAAAACCAAATAACATGCATTTTCCATACCTTGATATTTATAAGTAATTTTGTTTTATTTATATTTTTTTATATATCAAAACTTGATCTTTCCTATATGTGCATTGTCAGAAGGTATAACTTTCCTAATTCTGTAAGTAGTTTGAAAGGACACTGTTTGGTTAGGGCAGATTGTGGTCAGTCATGATAAACATAGAAAAAGTTGTCTACACAGCACAATAATCAATGAAATAAAATTTCCTTCGGTATCCTACATCAAATCAAATCACTTTATTTGCAAATGAGGTGTCTACCTCTGTGGCAAATGGTTCACAAAAATACAGTATTATCAAGCACTAAATTTTAAATTCACAAGAGCAGAAGATATTTTTCAAAAATACAGTATTATACAATTTACACTAACAATTTTTCTATTAAATACACAGCTCATCCTTAATAAACTTATATTATTTACAAAATTCTACTCATAATATCTTCTGTACTTACAAACATAATCAACTCATATACAGTATGTGGAATTACTTCAAATAATACTATAGTACTGTGATAAGATTAAATTTATGTTGTTGTTTTTTTTACCCATTTTGGTACCTAACAAGCATAATGACTTGCTGCCTCAATTATATCAATAAAAACATATTTGAACATTTTCAGTTGTTTTTGAGACTTCGGTGAAGTTAGAAGTGAACTGTGGTAGTAAAACAGTAACACGAGGAAATCACTAGCAGAAAAACAATGAGACAGTGTCTGGAGGAGAAAAGGTCATATAAAGAATGGCAAGAAAACGTAAAGATAGCAAAAAGAAAAGAAAACCCAGCCCCCACGTACATGGCATTCGTAGATCTAGTAAGTGGTCCTGAGACTTGGGATACCAGTTGCTATGGAATAGGAATGGATATCTCGAACATGTTCTGAGTCATGGCCCTCCTTATGTTCAGGTGGCTAGGACTATACAATCTACCAGAGGTCCTTTACCTGTTAGAGGAGAGATGCTCACTGGTTCCTACTTCGTAGAATTTGCAGAGCTCAGAACATTTTATATAAGCCTCAAAGATGTAAGATTCACATAAATAAAAATGAAAATTAATTTCAGCGACTGCTAAGAAAAGAAAAATCATTACCTTCTTTTCATTTCTTTCCTCACATCATATATACTTGGGACTCCGAGGTTAACAGATCCCTTAATTATTTAGATCTTACAATTACTACCAACAACAATCATTTTACATACGACATTTTCAGAAAACCCACTCTAACTTTTTTCATGGGAGTACTAAGCTATAAGTCCAAAACAGACTGTCAAAGGGCTCTACTTTCTTCTACCAAGTGCAGAATCTAGTCTGGGATAACACAGTTCCCATAAGGGCTAAACAGACAATGATCAAAGCATACCTTCTGCCAATCATGACATTCAGCTTAGAGAGCTGTGTCTTCTTGAAGAGAGACATCAGCACATTACAGGCATGTGAAATGAAATTTTTGAGAGATCTGCTAAGCAGAAGGCGAAAAGAGACAGAATGAGAAACAACAGTATTAGGAGGGATATGCAACTGACCTTAACAATAGAAGAAAGACTGCGCATTGCAAGGCTGAAATGTCTGTCCATGTACAAAGAATGCTGGAGACACATATTCTCAGACAGTACTTGGAAAGGAAGGTACCTTGAAAGAGACCTGGTGGATGTCCCAGAAGATAAAATTAAAGAAGATCTCCTAACAACGGGAACAACATTACAAGATATTAAAAGAGAGAAGGTCTACAATGATAGAGTTCGATGGAGGCATGTCATCCACTCAAATCCTACCTGGCCCTCTGATAGGATCCCTAGATGATGATGAAGAAAAAACATGTCATGAAATGAAATTACAAAACATGTAAATGAAATTTTGAGTGTCATCCCAAAAATATAACCAACTGCTTCCCTACTTATTGGTCTGTCTATCACAAGTTTTTGTGGTGTAGGAAGCTTTTCCTCTTGCTTGTAATATGGATGGGGTGCAAAACAGCAGCAGGACAATATACAGGTTATATTGAGATCATAAGAAGACATATGAGCAATATGAGATGATTCTGAAGAAAATTGAGAAGGAAATGGAATATATATAAGCGGATAAATAATAATTATGAAGTCATATGCGTCAAGTTGAAAAAGATTATTGGGGTTATTGAAATGAAGGATGAGATGTGATACGAAGAATATGAAACAGATGTTATATATACGAAGAATGGTCGTGTAATAAGCAGAATAATGATGGTGATGATTACTATTTCATCGAGACAGAAGAATTGGATACATTTTAATGGTCATATTAAGTTAATTGATGCGGTTTAAGGTTAAGAGTAAATGTATTTAATTCCATAACACATATTAATCTTTCAGTATTCCACATCTAGCATTAAATATGATCCATGTAATTTACATATGTCAGATAGATACCTGTAGATCATCAAAAATGAATCCATATAGGGAAGAGAGAGTAGAATTAGCCCACATTATCCAGAATTCTTAACCACAATCGTGTTTATTTAAATAAATAGAGTTAGGATGCTTACTTGCTCATTTCAATTTCATCAATGAAGAGGTTCTCCATAATTGGATGATGATGACATTGGTTATTAAAGTCTTCTTAGATGACATACCACAGAATTTCCAGAAATAACATTGAATAAGGTGTTAGGAGTTACTGGTGACATGCTGACAGATCACGCATGGTATAAATAATTGGCACTTCACTTAATTTTGGGAATTTCTATTTTATTTTTGATAAATGATCTAAATAACGATTGGTAATGGTAATTTCGATTATTTGAAAATGAAGCAATGTATAAATGACTTATCTTTATCTTTTCTTCCTTGTGTGTATGAAGATAAAAGACATTCAATCTGAAATACTCAAAAAAGGAATAAGAAAACAAATGCTTTCCTTATACTAAAGATTAATGAACGTGATATGAATATAATTGTAAAATATTGACAGATACATGCAGGCAAATAGACTGATAACTTGTGAATAGATCTGCAATATATTATATAAAATTTTAGGAGAATAATTTAAGGAATTATGTTGTGTCTAAGCAAAGAAAAAGAAAAACCTAAACGTGATTTTTATTAATTTGTCATAATGATGAGCATCTCTAAATTATTTTCTACTTTTCAACAGAAGTAATGTATATAGTCAGGATTTATTTTTCTTTGATATCAAAGATCTTTAAATATTTCATATAGATATTAATTACATTAGTTAGGTAGAGAAATAGCCAGATTTTCTACAAAATATTCAATTTCCATTCTATTTCAAGATCTTTTAATTTAATAAAGAGATGTTAGATGAATTTATTTACTCTTTTAATGATGTCTTAGGTTAAATAAGTACTTATAAGTATCCGTAGATTAAGAATGATAGATATTTATGAAATGATATGAATTAATTCGTGAGATGGAGACGTCCAACGAGCTGATATTATGCAAATTTAACTGTTTATCTCACTGATGACTCTACCCCCTGGAACCTATGACCCGAAATCGATACTTGATTGATAGATGATAAATTGAGCTAGTCAGGATGCCTTTGTGACTCGACCAGGACGCGGGAACGGCGTAAGAGACAGTTATGAGTATGTAATGTGTATCTGTGTTCTAACAGATAAGAGAAGGATAGGTATTCTGATACTGAATATAAACCACACTGACTCCACTGCTCGTCACAATTTCGATGTATGGCAATTATGGAATTTATGATAAATGGAGTAGATTAGGCACCCATGGTAAAAGAGGAGAGCCATTTCAAGAATGCACATCAGCTAACAGATGGATAGTAACTCAAAGTGGAACATTGAGTTCCAAGGTGATGATGCATTTAAGTTACAGTGTAGTGTTGTTCTTGTTTTAGCCCTTCCTGGACGTAGTCCAAACGGAGTCTGCTGCAGACACTGCAGCGAGCCTGAAACCCTTGCCCATCTTTTTGGTTCCTGTCCTTGTGGGAGCTTAGTAAGAAACATCATGCATCACAGAATTAGATAAAAAATTGCAGCCACACTTTCCAATTAGGAATTCACATGTGTTGCTGAGGATGATAGTAACCAGCTGGTTGACATCACAGCCACTCACTGTTGTAAGATGAATGCTTACATACTAGACCCTATCGTTAAGGTCTGAAGTATATACTCCAGTCAATTAGAGGAGGTTGTTTAGAAAAGAAAAAAGGCAATTTACGAGGCCAAAGTTCAATATTTCAAAGAACTCTACCACATTAATGATATTAGAGTAAAAGGACTATTAATAGGTACCCTGGGAACAATTCCAAGATCCATTGCTAACTTCTTAAACACAGTAGAGAACCAAAATCTATTTGTTTAGATTGAGTTATTTTGCTATTGAGGGATCAGTTCAAATACAGTAAAACCTCATCAATACATTTCTGCAGGGGATAAGGAAAACAAATGTGTTAAGCGAGAAAATGTACTACTGAATATACAAATAACACTAAACACAAGTTTTTCCGACATGGGGGCATTTCACATTGTGTATCAATGGATGCAGTGAAAACTATGAAAGGAAAGTATTAAATGGTGTGAAAAACACCAGACAACAAATACGAAAACATGTGCACAGGGGCCAATAGATACATCAAGGTATTACTGCAGATCACACTCATTCTAAAACAAATGTTAGTAGGAACCTTTTATTTCGGACCAGTGGGTTATTAAACATTATTTTTTGGTCACAATCTTAGGCAATGAATTGGAGGGTACAGTATATTTGACGATGTGCAACTGCCAGGAATGACTGGCCATCATTCTGAATCCGACAAAACTTTGACCAATTCGAGTGACTGAGTCGAAACTGAAAGATGCGAGTTTTAACATTCGCAACCTCTGCACGCTTGAAGATGCGGATACCAGTCCACTTTCTGATAGATTTTAATTTTGTGTTCATTAGTAATGAATTTCACGACTTTTTTCTGTATCCATAACTAGGCTATCACAAGACTACCATGTACCACACTAGTCAACTTCACACGATTATGTTCCTAATCCAGAGTTAGGCTATCATGTGACAAATATTTGCTACACTTCACTGTACCACTCAACACAAAATAAGTTTATAACTTTTGAATGGAATGCAAAATACAAGCACAAACAGGCTTGCTGTGTTATTCAGCAGTCTTGCTGCTAACCGGCAAGCAAAACTGAACATTCCTGAGGCTACCAGCACGCTACCCAAACTTACCCTGTGAAGTTCAGAAATTCAATGCCTTTTCCTGTAATCATGCAACTCTGGCAACGGCTCTGACCAGAATTGGAAATCACATTTCTTTCACAAAGGATGACAACATTTTCAGGGCTAGAAAAACGTGAACGTACTAAGCGGTAATAGCAAATATTTGTGATGTGATAAGTGAGGTACCAGGCGAATTGGCTGTTCAGTTAGGAGCACACAGCTGTGAGCTTGCATCCGGGAGATAGTGGATTTGATCCCCACTGTTGGCAACCCTGAAGATGGTTTTCCATAGTTTCCCATTTTCACACCTTACCTTAATCAAGGCCATGGCCGCTTCCTTCCCACACGTAGTCCTTTCCTATCCCATCGTCGCCATAAGACCTATCTGCGTCCATGCAACGTAAAAGCAAATTGCAAACAAATAAAAAGATAAGTGAGGTATTTTTATATTAGATTTAATACAACGAGAATTGGGAATTTAAATTTACAACGTACTAAGCAGGAAAACGTGTTAATATGGAATGCACTAATGAGGTTCTACTGTGTTAGGAACCATTTGTGCAGCACAGTAGTTATTAGATGTAGATGCATGCCAGTTTTTGAATTCCACTTTCAATTAATCTTTACTTACAATTTATTTTTACAAATCTTTCACATGCTCTCAATTATTTTGAATTGTCTCTTAATCTCTTGTATAAGCTATGCAAATATGAACTTATACACTTTGCCATAACAGGCAAACCACAATTATGGGAAGTAGAAATAAATTATACCACATGTTCTGCAAAAGGATTCAACAGTGTAGGCAAAATGAGAGGTATAACTAAAATGTGTGTGTTATAATACCTAGCTCTTGCATACAATCCATTGGCCATGATGTTGGGTGCACTGCATTCTTCATTTTAATTGTGTGCACCTCTTTGATTGTCTCAGAGGTGAGATCTTACATGAGTGTAAGTGTGTGTGCTTCTATGTTCAGTGTGACAATCACATGTAATGTATTGATGGATGATGATACCAAACCTGATCTCGACTTATCCTTCTTAGTTTTTTGTTTTTTAGTTTTAGAGTGAGATCTGTCTGATGATGCTAGGCATGTATAGTCATAACAATCGCTTCCATAACGTGGAGAATGTGATTTTGCACATTCTCTGTAAAGAAATTAGAATTACTGTGAGATTTATAAAGTAGTCTTCATAACAGCCTTAAATGACAGCACTAAATATCTTACAGATTATCATCATCATCATCATCATCATTGGTTGCCCTTCCAGCAAGCCGGGTAAGGTGTTTGAAAATGAGCGTCTTCCAAATTTGCCTATTCAAAAAGATTTTGTTATCCATGACAGATTCCCAATTCCATCCTCTGCTCTCCACATCTTCCCTCAGTTGGTCCATCCATCTTCTTCTTAGTCTTCCAGCTGGACTTTTACCTGTTATTCTCTTTTCCAAATAAGCACATCGTAACCTTGTGCTATTCATTCATTTAATATGCCCAAACCATTTAAGTCTGGATGACCTCTTTCCTCCACTGATTCATTTAGACCTAGGTTAGATCGGATCTCATCATTTTTCACGTGATCAAGTTGTATCTTTTGGAGGGCAATTCTAAGAAATTTCATTTCATAGGCTTGAATCCTACTACAGTCCTTTGATGTTAGTGTGCAGTTTTCCAGAGAATATGTAAGGATGGGAATGAAATATGACCTTACATGATCATATTTGTTCTTTGTGGGATCTTCTCATCCCCATAGTAGGTGTCTAATGGTACTGTAAAAGTTAGAGCCTTTGGTTACTCTGTTTGTTACTTCTATCTCAGCTCTATTATTACTAGCCATTACGCTTCCTAAATGTCTGAATTGGTATACTACTTCAACTTGGTGGTCCTGTATTTTTATGTTGCATTCTGTATTATGTCTGCTGATTTTCAATGCTAGTGTTTTTGATGGGTTCAATTTCATTCCATAATCATCAAACTTCTTACACCATGCATTCAGATTATTTTGCACTCCCTCCTCTGTTTCATCCTCTATTGCCACATCATCTGCAAACACCAGAGGCTGAATATCTTTATTACCTTTTAGTTCCTTTAAAATGATATCCATAACTGCTATGAATAGAAGAGGTGATAAGGCACTTCCCTGTTGTACTCTTTTGGTTGTATTGAACCATTCAGAGTGACCATCTCCAATACTGACACAGCTTTTGCAATTAGTATATAGCATTTGGATCTTCCTAATAAGGTACTCCGGTACACCAAGTTTTCTAAGACTTTTCCAAATAGTTGATCTAGGAACATTACCATATGCCTTTTCAAAGTCCATAAACAGAATAATTAGGTCTTTTCCTCTTCCTCAGTGTTTCTCTGCCAAGATCCTCAAAGCAAATATCAGATCTGTGTTGCTTCTTCCAGTCCTAAAGCAATGTTGTTCCTCTTCTAAGATAGGCTCTAGTATATCCTTTACTCTGACTTCACTGATCTTCTCCATAATTTTAAGGCCATGTGATAGGAGGGTTATGCCTCTGTAATTTTCACTTTTCCACTCCCTTTCTTAAGGATAGGAACTATCATCCCTTTTGTCCAATCTTCAGGTATTTTGCTATCCTTCCATATTTTTCTGAGAACTCTATACAGCCATTGCTTCCAATCTCATCGGTCTGTCACCGATCATCTGGTCAGACTGGCAAGTGCAATTCAAGAGGCCTTTCTCTGTAAGGACCACCTAGATGCCGTGTTTACTTACTTGGAGAAAGCTTGTGACACTACCTGACGATGTGGGATTATCTCCACACTACATCAGTCGGAATTTTGGGGTATGTTATCCACGTTTATTGAGAACATGTTTTTCTGACTCTTTCGGTGTCAAGTAAGGAATGCTTTTTCTCAGTATTACGCTCAAGAAAATGGAGTACCACAGGGATCTGTACTGAAAGTCACATTGTTTGCAGTCACCATCAATGGCATAGTTGGTGTTGCTAGGCCCACAGTCATTCCATTGCTGTATGTAGACGATTTATCTCTACATTTCAGCTCAGAAAGATGGCAGTTAATGGGAGACAGCTACATCAAGTCGACATGATTTTACTCATAATAAGACAGAGTTTGAGAGATGTTCCACCATTCAACACATTGTAAAATACATTTAAATTATAAGAAGACTGGTTTCGACTCCCTTAGAGTCATCATCAGTTCCTGTTGAAAATTAAAATCAGGGGGAATCTGATAACAATCATCATAATAAGAAAGTTTAAAGGTGATAGCCTGGAGAAACATCAATGGGTTGTAAGACATTACTTTGAAATGCAACGTATACATGGCAAGCAGCACTTGGAACTTAATATGTTCCTAGTTCTGGCCCATACTGTTCTGTGTTCATGGAACATGTAACACTGGAAACACACACACTGTTGAACATGTGACACGGACACTTATAATGATATGAAATCTTGGCTCTCTAAGAGCGTTTCTGGACTTGACGGTTCTGTTTCTATCTTAAAAAACTGGATAAAATACACACACCTTGAAACAAATGTACAAAGACATGGTTCTGGTCTAGACTGTTGCACGTTCATAGACACGGAAATACTGGAATTTCTTGCACTGGTTGAAAACACACTTACGATATGAGACACTTACATCGATATGAAACAATTGGCATTTCAAGTATGTTCCTAGGCTTGACAGTCTTGCCTCCAACTGATTAAACTAGTTGAAACATATATACATTAAATGTACAAAGACAAACCACTTGGCATCTAAAAGTTCTTCGTTTGGTTTCAAAAAATTTGTCATGTGTTCGTGGAATTAGAATAGAACCGTTGGTCCTGCTACAATCTACTGGAAATAAATGCACTATTGTAGTTGAGAATATACACATTGATTGAAAGTTTATGTACAAATATGAAACACATGGCACTTTAACGTTCTTGGATATGAGTAAAAATTCTGTCATGTGTCCATGCAACTTGGCACAACCATTATGACCACACAATCACAAGAAATGTTTGCTAATCAGCTGAAATTATACATTGGTTTGAGAAGCTTAGTATTACAGAAAGGTTTTGGGTCTAATTTAGAATTATTACCGTGTGTTTGTGGAACACGGAACTTGATTGTCGGCCCTGATTTAAACAACCTGACATAAGACATAGTTGAAATGAGAATATGTCTGACAGTGAAAATATTTAGAACTTGCTGGTTTAGTTTATATGTTCCTGCAGTGTTTTAGGATAGATGGATAAACTTATTAATAGATTTAAGTTGGTAGAAGAGCTGGGGGAACATCCTTCATTATGGATCACTTGCTGATGCAGTTGTAACTGTCGTCGACTATTGTTGATGTAGAATGGTGATGGTATGGCCTTGGCTTGTGAAAATGTGCATTGAAGGTGTCTGAGGAAAAAGAAAGAAAGAAAGAATGAGAAACTGTTGTGTGTGTGTTTGAGTTAAATTGAAATGATATTAGCATTACTTACTCGCTCTGTACCCGCTCGCGCTGACCCGCTGTTAGGACAGTGGGTTGCGATCTGTTTGACTGTGCTTGTATGAGTGTGTATGGTGCTATTATTGGCTAGTAGAGGGGGCATGGAGAGGAGGGGGAAGGGGTGTGGCTTGTGTTGGGTTGGTTGAGGAGTGGAGGGGGTATGTGAGAGAGGGGAAGTACTTTTTGTCGAGTCGTTCCGTCTAGATATGTCTTGATGATGAGGGGTTGAATGTCCTCGTAAAGGATGTTTGTTTTTGGTGGATTAGTTCAGATTATGATTAAAATTAACTTGTTGGTCTAACGATATGTAAAATATTTCTTTGATATTGAGTAGGGGTCCCTTTTCTATGGTTTCAATAATTTGCAGGTCTTTGTTTATGTCGGAAAATTTATGATTGGATTCGTGCATGTATAGACCCATGGCTGAATGTCTGGTATGTTTAACTGCATTGATGTGTTTGGTGTATCTGGTGTTAAAGCTCTGTCCTGTTTGTCCAATGTAGCTTGCTGCACAAGTTTGGCACTGTAATCTGTAGATGCCTGATTTGCCATATTTGTTCGATTTATTCACGGTCCCTGGATTGTGGAAATGGAAACGATTGTTGTTGATTGTTTCGAATGCTATTTTTACCCCGTGTTTTTTAAATAGGTTAGTTATTTGGTAAACAGAATCGTTGTTGAAGGTAAAAACTGAAAAACTGTTCTTTTGTTTCTTTTCCTTAATGAGAGTACATTTAGGTTTGTTTTGGATTTTAGATATAATTTGGTCGATGATCCTTTTGTTGTACCCATTAGAAAGAGCAATTGTCCTGATGGTGTCTAGTTCTTTTTTTTAGGTTGGAGCGAGATAATGGAAGCCCTGTGGACTAAACTATAGGAGGCTGATTTTTTATGGGAGCTAGGGTGGATTGAGTGTTGTTTTATGGTATTGATAGTTTGTGTAGGTTTCCTGTAAATGTCGTAAGTAAGGGAGTGTTGATCTCTTGTGACTGTTAGGTCTAGAAAGTTTAGAGAATGGTTGGACTCTGTTTCTAGTGTGAACTGTATATGAGGGTTCAGTTTGTTCAACTCCTCAAGAATGGTTAGGCTGTTGGTGTGTCTACCATCTAAAATTGTTAAGGTGTCATTGACAAACCTGGTCCAGAAAAAAATGTGTTTTATTTTGCTGATGTGTGTATGTTCTAGGTGGTCTAGGTAAATGTCTGCCATGATGCCCCGATGCGAGGGATCCCATTGGAAGGCCGTTTTGTTGATATATTATTCCGTCAAAAACAAAATAATTATTGTTAAATGTAAACTTAACCAGACTGATGACTTCTTCTATTTCAAGTTTACTCAGTTTGCTGTGTTGGTGTAAGTTACGTTGTATGATGGAAATGGTCTCATCTAATGGAATGCTCTTGTATATATTATTTATGTCGAAAGATGCTAGTGAATGGTAAGACTGAATTTTGAGGTTTTTGGTGTTGCTGCAAAATTCTATTGTGTTTTTTAATGGAAGTTTCTGCTTGAAGGACATAGTGTGTTTTAAGGAATTTTTGGATGAATTGGGCTAGTTTGTAGGTAGGGCTGGGTCTGAAATTAATTGTTGGTCTTATTGGGGTGTTTTCTTTATGGATTTTGGGGAGTGCTCTTGCTGTTGGAAGTTTGGGGTTCATGTTTATTAATTTACTGGCATTTTGTTCACTGAGGATAAATGAAGTGTTCTTAAGTAAGAGTTTCAAATTTTTCTGGATTCTTTGGGTGGGGTCTTTTTTGATTTTGTAATTTACTTCTTGAAAAACGGTGGTTTTTTGATGTAGTCTCCTTTGTTTAATATGATGGTGGTATTTCCTTTGTCCGCTTGTGTAACTATGAGATTGTTAGATTTTATCTTCTCTTTTAATTGTTTGATTTGTTGCTGTTTGTTGGTGCTATTGTTAGGTTTGTTATTTTTTTTGTTGTTAATCAGTTTCGTTAATCTTTTTCTGGCCTCATATCTGATTTCTTCTTGATGTTGAGTGGGGATTTTACTGATCGTGTGTTCAGTTTCTGTAACTAGGGTGTTTAATTCATCATGTCTGGATTGCGGACTCCAATTGAATTTCGGTCCTCTGCTTAAAATTTCAATTTCAGTTTCATTAAAGGTTGTTTTAGAAAAATTTACGATTGATGGGTTGAAATTATGTTCCTTGGGTATCTTCTTGTCAGTGTCTGAGTCTGGTGAGGTACCTCTTTTGTTCAATTTGGGTGATGTGGAGTGATTGATATTGACGTTTGCTTTTTTGAGGTTATCTATTTTCTTGTTTTGATTGTTTAGTTTCCTAGCGGCAATGTTTTCGGTTACATAAAGTGAGTGTCTTAGAACATCATCCCAATAAGTTAGAGGAAGGTTGTGAGCTGCGTCTAAGTGAGCCTCGTAGAGCTGAGTGTTCAGAAATGTTTTTTCCTATAAGGGAACTTGATTTCTTCTTTTAACCAAATTTTGTTGGTTTTATTTTGGGTGTTTCGTGTATGGAACCTTGACGTATGTTTTGGGTTGTAGGCTTTTAAAAATGTAGGAGTTAGATTATTAAGAAGTCATTCTTTCAAAAAGGTGATATCTTTGTTGATGATCATTATCTTTTTCCTCAGATTCAAATATTTGTAAGCGTATTTGAGTGCCTATGATTGTTTTACTCCACTACGCCCCTGCGGGTGGGTGCGGTAGAGTAACACCCACGGTATCCCCTGCCTGCCGTAAGAGGAGATTAAAAAGGGCCCAGGGGCTCTGAACTTTGGAGCGTGGATTGGTGACTGACCAAGGGGCCCTTAGCTGAGTCCTGGCATAGCTTCCACTTACTTGTGCCAGGCTCCTCACTTTCATCTATTCTATCTGACCTCCCTTGGTCAACTCTTGTTCTCTTTTGACCCTGACGGTATTAGGTGTCAAGGCCTAGGGTGTCTTTCATTTTCATGCCCTTCAGGCACTTGTCTTTTTTTGGCCGATATCTTCAGCTTCTATCTTACCCCATAGCATAAAGTCATCAGCAAATACAAGGGCATTTATTGTCTGATCTTGCATTTTTACCGCTTGTATAACCTCATCCATTACAATAATGAAGTAAAGAGGTGATAGTCAACTTCCTTGTTGGACTCAGCTCTTGGTTTCAAAATGTGACCTGCCTGCTTGAATTTGCACACAGCTCTCTGTCTCTCAGTATGGATTCACTCAAACTATAGTATCATATGGCACTTCTTTACATAAATACAAAGTATGTTACAAGTGTTATTTTAATATCCACCTATTCAATACTAAGAGATCTAGTAAATTAAGAATTAAATCTTATCATAAAAAGTTACAAGGGACATGTTTTGTTCATTTCAAGTGCATCATCAGCCTCAAACTCAAACCTGTAAGGTGAATAATCAGGATCCTGATTGTTCTTACAAATCGTAAAAAGAGGATATCAATGTAGGTGTTTGTCTAACATAAAATTATTAGAATGTCCTTGGTTAAAACCATAGTATCAAGCTGCATGTGACAAGTTCACAAGATTACACTCTCCAGAGAGGTGAGTTAATGCGCCCAAAACCTGTTGAGGGTGGAATGATAAACAGCTCAGTCTTTATAATGAAGTCGAAATGTGTTTCCTTGAATACTCCTATTGGAGGATAAGAAAAAAGTAAAGCTGATAGACTGTTAAAGATGTTAATTTCGTATGTTAAGATAAGACAACAGTCTTCTTTAAGTAGCTGTGGAGCAGGGAAAGGTGTTCAGCTGTCTGTAGTCGTATTTATCTGACTTGAAGGAGCGACATTCGACTTTTGCTGGTAGTCATCGGCCACACGGCATTCATCTTCCAAGTCTTTGTATAGTAGGTAAGGTGACAAAACGTAATATCCTTTCCATTGCTCAAAAGACCTTCGACCCAGTTGGTATAGCCAGTCCTGTATTACTAATTCCTAGGCTATGGTTGCAGAAACTTTGGAGGAATGGGTTGTCATGGGACGACGAGACCGATGCTGGTACTCGAATTGAATTTTTGATGTGTTACCAAAATCTTTCACTTCTTAGGAACTTAAAGATACCACGTTGGTTCTTTTATGTAAGAAGAGACAGTAAAGTAAGTATCCACACCTTCTGTGATGCCACTGGGCTAGCCTATGGAGCGGTTGTATTTATAAGACTACAGAATAATGATGAAGTGAAGGTATGTCTTCTAGCTGCCAAAGCACAAGTAGCTCCTATTAAAGCTGTCTCCATTCCTCAATGGAGTTGATTGCTGTGGTGGTAGGAACCAGATTACGTAAATCTGTGCAAGATGGGCTTACATTGAAGGATATTGACTTTTATTTCTGGACAGATTCTTCCACGGTTTTGACCTGGATCCAAAAACAAGACAATTAGACAGTGTTTGTAAACAACTGAGTTCAGAAAATATGAAGTCGACTCTTCCCAAATCCTGGAAACACGTGCCTGGTCATCAAAATCCCGCAGATTTTGTCTTGAGAGGGTGCTGGGCAGACAAGCTATTAAATTTGAAATGGTGGGAGGGACCAGATTGGCTGAAAGAACTTCCACGAGGTTGGGCTTTGGGAGAGATAGTTGTGAACCAGCAGGTGATTTGTCAAGAAATAGGTGAGTCCATACAGGTGGTGAGCTGTCTTATGAAGGAATCGGTCGTCTGTGAATGGTGTCCTACACCCAAGGAGACACACAACAATCACTGCAAATATCATGGTCTTAGCTGGTACTAGAGATATTTTTCGAGCTACAATAGAATCGTACGAATGATTGCATGGATGAAGAGGTTCATCCATAACTCACAGAATTCAGGATCAATGAGGGGAGAATGATCATGTGAAGAGATCTGTATGGCAGAAAAAGTAGTAATACGTCTGACACAAAAAGAGTCGTTCATCTCAGAGGATGACAAATGCCTCACTGCCTTAAAGGTATTTAAGGATGATGAAGGGATTCTGAAACTTCAAAACTAGTTAATGGGCAAGATAAGGAATATTTTTGTGCACCCATGATCCTGCCAACCTCTCAACCAGTGGTTAACTGGTTAATTATGTATAATTTCAAGTGTTTAACAGCGGGATTTTCAGTGTACGCACCCGACATGTTCAAGTGTGTGATATCTATTGTGAAGTTATTAAAGAAAAACACGAATTTACTCATTAGGAATCCCGAAATAGTATTAATTCCGGAGCTTGTTGTGAATATAGCAGAATGGGCACCTGCGAGCAATGTGGAGTGGAGCTGGGAAGAGCCCTTAAGGTACAGTGCGCTCAGTGCAAAAAGTGGTACCATAAGAAATGCGTGAATAACCTGAATAGATATAGTGTGTGGACCTGTGAAAGTTGTAGTGTAAGTGAAGCAGACAATAGTAAGAAGAAATCAGTGGGGAACACTATCCCATCCTTAGATAATATCTTTTCTCTTCTAAAAGAACTAACCAAAGAAATTTGGCAAATGAAGGAAGACCAGAAGATAAGAGAGACTGATTTAGGGAACTCACTCGAACTGTGTCATAGGAAGTTGGACGATATGGCCCAGGTTATTTCGAAGCAACAAACTGATCTGGATAAGTGTTTTGATCACATAGAAAACCTGACTCAGGAAAACTGCAATTTAAGAGGAAAAATAAAATCCCTAGAGTGCCGAGTGAATGACGCAGAAATATACTCAAGAAGGAACACAAATGAAATCCAGGGGGTTCCTGATATTTAAAACGAAACTGTACTGGACACAGTTAAGAAGATTGGACAGACTCTGGACATAGAGGTGAAAGAAGAGATGGTGGACGCGTGTCACCACCTCCCGAAAGTACCGCACCAACAACACTGCGGAATTATAGTGAAGCTGGTAAGGCGAATGGACAAAGATCTGTTCATGAAAAGACGGCAAATGAAGAGAAATCTCTCCACCAGGCACGCAGATCTTCCAGGCGACAGTGTCATCTACATCATCGAGAGTCTGTCACCGCAGAGACGAAAACTGCTAGCCCAGGCCCGAGTCATCCGCAGAGAGAAGGACTACGCGTACATATGGGTAAGAAACGGAGTCATTAAAATGCGTAAAACTCAGGGTTCCAAAGTAGTTGTTATTAACAACCAGGATGATCTAAATAAGCTGTAAATTAATGGACAACATTAGGCTTAATATTTATTATCAAAACGTGCGTGGGTTAAAAACAAAACTTGATGAACTGAGTCAGAACATTCAGGCCAATGAATATCAATTCGTGGCCCTAACAGAGACTTGGCTGGACTCTACTCTGTTCGATAGTGAGGTCTGTAGTGAGCAGTATAGAGTGTACAGGGCGGACCGTAGCACTAGGAGAGGTGGGGGTGTGCTCACTGCTGTCAGGAGAGGATTAACTGTGCTCAAGGCCGAACAGGTCACAAATAGTTTTGAGGGGAAGTTGTGGATGGCTAGAATCTCATTACGAGCTACACAACAGTAATGTCGTCATTAATGGCGATTTCAACATACCATCAATTAGTAACATAAACAGTGATTTAAACACAAATATGCAAAGTCAGCAATTAAGAACTTTTATTAATCTTCATAATCTGTCCTTATGTAATTTAGTTCCAAATTGTAACGGAAAAACTTTAGACTTAGTAATGACTAATCAAAATATTTCAAACATTGAATGCACGAGGGGCACAGATCCGCTACTGACAGAGGATGTACACCACCCAGCCTTAGAAATAGAACTTACGAATTACATTGCATCGGACTAAACCTAACACTACCCCCCAGACTTCATATAATTTTAAAAAAGCGAACTACGAACGACTGTTCATGAGGCTTAGAGACATGAATTGGAACTCTCTCTATGAATGCACTGAAGTTGATGCTGCAGTAGACTGTTTTACGGCAACCTTTATTCAGCTATAAACGAAACAGTTTCCACGAAAAAAAAAAAACAGGTAACGGCAAAATATACCCCATTTGGTTTACAGATAGCATAATTCGAAAATTGAAAGAAAAAGAATATTACAGAAAGCGGAAGCACATTACGGAACATTATGATAGTCAATATAAAATTCTGAGAGCTCAAATTAAATCTGAAATTAAGTCCGCACACAGAAGATGCATTGAAACAGTGGAACAAGGTATCAACAATGATGCTAGATCTTTCTGGGCATACGTTAAAAATAGGAGAAAGAATATGAGGGATTGCGACACTTACAAATATGAAAATAACGTACTAGATACCAAGGATGAAACTGTGGAAGGTTTTGCGGACTACTTCCAATCAGCATATTCCCCGCATAAGGCACAATATGGCATACCTAACGATCCATCTTTCACTAACGATACATTGCATATTGAAAACTTCGCTTTAGAAGAGGTTGAAGTAGCACTTAGAAAGCTGAAACCTAAAGCATCTGCAGGACCAGACCAAGTACCACCATATGTGATAAAAGGTTGTACAGATGTTCTTAAGGATCCACTTCTATTTATTTTTAATTTGATTATTAAAACATCCATATTATTTCCATCCGTCTGGAAGTTATCACGAGTGTGCCCCACTTAAATCACGAGATCCCACACTAATTAACAACTATCGGCCTATTTCTATTATATCCGCGATTGCAAAAGTTTTCGAATTTATGTTATGTAATCGACTAACAACATATTTAAGACCTCTTATCTCAGACAAACAACATGGTTTCCTTTCACGACGTTCCACAGTCACAAACTCGGTTAACTTTACTCAGCGAGTGTCCACAGAACTTGACACGGGTGGACAAATGGACGTAGTATTTACAGATTTCGCTAAAGCATTCGATAAAATTAATCACGATGCCCTGCTAAGTAAGTTAAACCTGCTCGGTTTCTCGAAACAACTGTTGCATTTTTTCAGTCCCTATCTGGGTGATAGGAAGCAGTTCGTTTCTTTCCAGAGACATTCTTCTCGGGAATATCCTGTAAATTCAGGAATAATTCAAGGGTCAAATTTAGGCCCTTTAGTTTTTCTCGCATTCATCAATGACTTGCCTGAACAAGTGAAATATTCCAGCTGTCTGCTATACGCCGACAATTTCAAAGTGTTCAAAACCATTGTAAACAGCTTCAGCTAGACTTGAAAAGTATATTGGAGTGGGCGACTGAAAATAAACTGTACTTAAATGCAGAAAAATGTGTATCGATGTTGTTCACCAGAAGGAAAACTCCCATCCACTACACTTACAAGCTAGGTGACAGTGATTTACGATCGGTTTGCGAGATGAAAGACCTCGGGGTTTTATTCAACCGCGAGCTTACATTCAATTCACATATATTGAAAGTGGTAGGTGAATCGTACAAGACCGGGCAAGTTGGCTGTGCGCGTAGAGGCACGCGGCTGTGAGCTTGCATCCCGGAGATAGTAGGTTCAAATCCCACTATCGGCAGCCCTGAAGATGGTTTTCCGTGGTTTCCCATTTTCACACCAGGCAAATGCTGGGGCTGTACCTTAATTAAGGCCACGGCCGCTTCCTTCCAACTCCTAGACCTTTCCTTTCCCATCATCGCCATAAGACCTATCTGTGTCGGTGCGACATAAAGCCCCTAGCAAAAAAAAAAATAAAAGAATCGCACAAGACCCTAGGATTCATTATCAGGAATATAAAACCCTTCAAAAACACACAAACTTGCATTAATCTGTTCAATAACATAGTAAGACCAAAAGTAGAATATGCCAGCATCGTTTGGAGCCCTAGGTGTCAACCATTTGTCTACCAGATTGAAAAATTACAAAAAAGATATTTAAAATACAATATAAAAAACTGGCTGCTATCCCCGTATGGTACCCTATAGTGATATCCTTTTAAATTTCGGAGTGGAGAGTTTAGAAATTCGCAGATGGAAGGATGCAGTAAAATTTACTTTTAAAGTTGTAAACTATGCTATTGATAATCCTGAATTACTGTCTCTCCTAAATTTCCATGTACCTCGCTTCAATTCCAGAAATAACATAACATTTTTAAATGGAAAAACCAGGACGTGTGCCCATGATAACTCGCCGTAAACAGGATCTGTAGTATCTTCAACAGTGCCATTCAGAAAAATAATGGCCTTGACTTCAGTCTGCCGTTGCATGAGTTTGTAACTGAACTTCATCGTGCAATTGTATGAAGTCCTAAAAATAGGGGAAATTTTAAGGTGAAGTCCTATAATATTGTGTTTGTACATGTATTGCTTCCTTTATTTTGTCATTTGACTTTGTCGTGTGTTGTTCCATCATATTATCATAAGTTTCTTTAGTTTTAAGAAAAATAGTTTAATATTTTATATCAATATTATAGGAGATTAGATAAAATTGTAGAATATAGTTTAGATATAAGGTTTTAGAAAAATAGTTTAATATTTTATATCAATATTGAAGGAGATTAGATAAAATTGTAGAATATAGTTAGATATAAGTACCACCACATTAATTGTAGCTTAACTTATTTGACGTAGTTGCCACTGTAATTGGGACACTAAGTCCTGTAGTGTGCAATAAATAAATAAATAAATAAATAAATAAATAAATAAATAAATAAAACACAAGAAGAACTCACATGTCAGATTCCAAACACTTATTAATATTTTGAGGGAACAGTTTTGGATCTTGAAAGCCAGGAAAACTGTCCAAAATGTACTCTCGAAATGTGTGGTATGTTTAAGACAGGTGGGACATAATCTAAATACCCCTACAGCACCACCACCAATGGACCGAATTAAGGATTCAGCTGTGTTTAAGTGGTATGAGTTGATCTTGCGGAGCCACTCTATCTGAAGGGAGCCACCAAAGCCTGGATTTGTTTATTCACATGTGTCTTTTATAATGCAGTACACCATGAATTATTGTCTACATTGTCAACAGAGAACTTTATGCAGGGGTTCAGATGACTCATTGCATGCTGGGGGAGACCCACAATAATGAGCTCTGATAATGGTTGAAACTTTACTGGAACTTCGAATGAGCTCAATGCAGTTGATTGGAATAGAATTGTGCAGTACAGTAGTGTTAGGAAAATTGAGTGAAAGTTTATTCCTCCTGCAGCCCCCTGGTGGGGGGAATTTTGGGAATGGTTGGTTGGTGTTATGAAACAGATTCTCCAAAAAGTCCTAAGTAGAGCCCTACTTTCTTATGAAGAAATGTCTGCGACACAGAATTTCTTGTGAATTCTAGACCTTTAACATATATTTCAGAGAATGATGGTGAACTTCTTCCCTTGTCACCCTCATTGTTTTTACAGGATTGGGATTTTATTGAAGAAACATCTCTCAACAGAAGGCTGAAATATCGACAGAAAGTACAGGCAGATCTACGTAAAGGATTTAGATCAGAGTATTTAGGTCTCTTAATCCTGAGGCCAGGAATAAAAAAAGAAGAGAGCGAAATCAAACTAGGAGACATAGTCCTTGTAGGGAGTGATAATGTCAAGCGTATAGATTGGCCCTCAGGACGAGTTATTGAAATTTTGCCGGGCAAAGTTAATATCGCTCGTTTAGTATGGCTGCAAACTGCAACATCTGACTTACTCGGGTAGACAAAACTGATGAATCCCAGGATCTTTCTGAGAGTGAAGGAATACCACAGACTACGAGCAGTGGCAGGCAGATAAAGAAAAATTAGATTTGTAATTGTTGATCTTATTGTTCAGTAGGTTTTCATTGTATTGTATATCTCTCATTTTTGGATGTATTCTGACTTGTATATACATTTTTTACATGTGTTTTTTGATTTGTTAACAACCAAATCAAGGTGGGAGAAATGTGGATGAACGGGCTTGGCAGCAGTGGCCAAGCTGCATCATGATGCTGGAGAGTGAGTAATGGCTCCCTATGTTTATGTTGCTCTGGTGATGTGTTGTTCGCATAGATCGAACAAATATCGGTTGTAAGTGTAATGCAACTTATCATTTATTAATCCTCATTTACTGATTGTGGGTTCAAAGTTAAAAACTTCATGATCATTCCGTACTGAATAGAGAAATAAGAAGATGTACAATATTAGAAGGATCCACCTTTCAATACTTCGTTGTAAGTTGAACTAAAAAGAAGTCACAACTTGTTTATTGGGACCAGTTTCGACACATTACAAGTGTCATCATCAGCCAAATAATAAAGTAGGGCAAGATATGTGGGTAGCGTAAAATTAACAATGATTATGAAGATAACACATACACCCAGCCCTCGTGCCAGCAAAATTAAGCCATGATGGTTAAAATTCCCAACCCTGCCGGCAACTGAACCCGGGACCCCTCTGACCAAAGGCCAGCGCGCTAACCATTTAGCCATGGAGCCAGTCAGAACCATCGGTGAGAGATACATTGAGAATGGAAGGAGAGTTTATGCTGTTGATTTAGAAAAGGCCTCTGACAGAAGGCAATGGAAGAAGCTGATGGGCATACTCAAGAGGAAAGGAGTGGACTGGAAGGACAAAAGTTTAATCAGAGGCCTTTACTTACAACAAAATGTCAGAATAAAGGCAGGGAATGAGATGACAGAGGAAAGCAGAATTGGATGGGGGTGCTGTCTATCTCCCACACTATCCAAATGCCTGGATGGAAGAAGAGGAGTACATATTGGTGGCAGGAGACTAGAATGTATTTGATTTGCAGATGACAAGGTGTTGTTATTAGAGAATGAAAGGGTTCTAAATGGAATGCTAGTAAACCTGAATGCAACCTGTGAGTGATATGAAATGAAAGTTAAAAAGAACAAGACAAAGAGTATGGTAATAAGTGAACAAGGGAACAAGGCAAACTTCAAGATAAACCAGAAGGAGATTAAACAGGTGTCACCTTTCAAATATCTAGGAAGCATAATAATGGATGATATGAGTTGCAGTAGGGAGGTAAGAACTTGCATTGCCATTGTTAAAGAAGCCTTCAATAGAAAGAAGAGACTCCTGTGTGAACACTTGGACTTGAGGTTGAGGAAGAGGGTGGTGAAATGCTTTGTTTGGAGCAGAGACCTGGACACTAAGGAAGATAGATGAAAAGAGACCAGAAGCACTTGAGATGTGGTTATGGAGAAGGATGGAAAGGATATCTTCGTTGGAAGTTAGAGCAAAGTCTGGATCAAACAAGAGGAGAAGGGGAAGGCCCAGCACTCCCCTAAAATGTTGGAGAAGAAGCCTTCTCCAACTTGATCAGGGATCATAGTACCCCCAAAGAAGACCTGCAAACCATCGACCACCTCTCCTCCAAAGAAAACAGAAACAGTGGGCAAGAGTGAGAGGTCCCAACACCCTCTTGCTTGATCCCTTTCTGGGGAAACCAGCTCTCCCAGAAGGAAGGTTCACCATTGCAAAAGTGAGAGTTCACCATCTCCAGAGTGCTCAGTCATCAAGTCACCCTCTACAGAGACAGTCGAGACTGAGCCACTCATTATTGCAGATGTTGATGATGACAAAAATAACACTGACAATGATGTCAAAAAATGTCAGATAGCTCGCTGAAAGAATGACAACCAATCACCTAATTTGCTCGTACTGCTCATTCACACAGTGGCCCTGTTGCAGTGGAACTGTAGTAGTTATCAATATCACCTAGCTGAGTTATGTCAGTTGATATCTCTCTGAGACCTCCATAGTCTTTTACAGGAGTATCATTTGAGACCTGGACAAGATATGAAATGACTACGAGAGGATATATTCTTTATTCCAAAGACCCAGTAGCTTTGAATGGCAGAGCAACTGGGAGGCATTTGCACCATAGCCTGCTCCGACTGTTGAAGTACCTCTAATAAGTGAGCTGGACACATCTGCAGCTCATGCTCCACTGCTCGTGTTCAACATGTACTTTCCACCCGATTACGATCGCAACTTTCATGAACTCCAGACTTTGATCGCTCAGCTACCTCCTCCTCTCCTCTGACAGAAGACGTGAACACATGTAAAACCCCTCTGCGGTTCTCAGTCTTCCTGCACTAAGGGGAGGATTCTTGAGCAACTGATCCACCAGTTCCCCCTGTGAGTGGGGGCGGTAGAATAACACCCATGGTATCCCCTGCCTGTCATAAGAGGTGACTAAATAAGGCCCAGGGGCTCCAAACTTGGGAGCATGGATTGGCGACCACAGGTCCCTTAGCTGAGTCTGGCATTACTTCCACTTACTTGTGCCAGGCTCCTCACTTTCATATATCCTATTCGACCTCCCATGGTCAACTCTTGTTCTTTTCCGACCCCGACGGTATTAGAGCTCTCGATGCCTAGGGAGTCTTTCATTTTCATGCCCTTTGTGGCCCTTGTCTTTCTTTGGCTGATACCTTCATTTTTTGAAGTGTCAGATCTCTTCCATTTTTTCTGTCTGATTAATGTTATATAGAGGATGGTTGCCCAGTTGTGCTTCCTCTTAAAACAGTAATCACCACCACCACCGGATGGTATTAGAGCATTCAAGGCCTAGGGAGCCTTTCTTTGGCCGATACCTTCAGTTTTGAAGTGTCGGATTCTTCCATTTTTTCTCTTGACTGGTGTTATATAGAGGATGGTTGCCTAGTTATACTTCCTCTTATACAATAATCATCTCATCCACCTCCTGGGGTTCAGCAGTTCAATCTTTGTGTGCTGAACAGAGGGTAACTTACTCACTTCAGCAGCGAACATGGTACATTCTCCCATCTGGAGGTCACCTTATGCATCCATGTACTAGCTCCCCTGTTATGATGGCAAGTACATGATAACCTCTGTGATAGTGACAATTCCTGATATTTTTCATACTCCTGAATCGAAGACAGTCTGAAGTACCTAAGCACTGGCAAATTGGACAAAGCTTTCAAAATGTACAGTGATGGCTGATGGCGTGCTGGGGTCCAGTGATGACCACATATCTTCCATTAGCACTAGAATTCTACATACTTGCCAACCCTTACAATTTACCTGGAAACTTTCCATTTTGTAACTTGTCTTCCAATTTTCCAATTTATTTTTACTTCTGCCTATTTTTAACCAGTATAACCCCCAGTGCTGGCCCTGCAGTGTAGGAGTAGCATGCCTGCCTCTTACCTGGAGGCACAGGGTTTGATTCCTGGCCAGGTCAGAGATATTTACCTGAATCTGACTGCTGGTTCGAGGTCCACTCAGGCTATGTGATTACAATTGTGGAGCTATCTGACGGTCAGATGGCAGCCCCAGTCTAGAAAGCCAAGAATAAGGGCCGACAGGATCCGTCGTGCTGACCCCACGGCACCTCGTAATCTGCAGGCCTTCGGGCTGAGCAGCGGTCGCTTGGTAGGCCATGGCCCTTTGTGGCAGTTGCACCATGGGGTTTGGTTTCATAACCTCCAGTATGGTCAATAACCTCCCCTAAGATAAAGGATAAATTCTTATGCGCTTGTGTAAATTACACAACCTCATTTTCAAGTGTATTTATTTGATGCTTTACTTTGCGAGTGTTTCATCCATCTCCGTGTATCGTGTTTCCCACTCACCACAGCGGCGTGTGTGCTTTATACAGCTGGAGATTCGGGACGGCAATTGTCCTGCAAGCAAGAGAGGCTAGTGCGCACTAGCGACTCAGTTAATCGGAACGAAAGACTGAGTTTGTTTTTGTGCGGTTTGTGCTCTGTTAACACCGCTTCTGTGCATAGTTTCATTGGTGTTGAAGGCCATGTGCTTTTTCTCGTGTTTCTGTACTCTCCCAGCCTCCTGTCAAAGTCGTATATTAATAATGTATGGGACACATTGAATGGCTTTTTATATGGTAGTTTCGCGTATTTCAGTCCATAATTTTAATGAGCTGAATGTATTTCAGGGAGTTGTGTTGGTGACCATTTGTGGTATTTTCTCTTCTTGTTATGGCCAAAAAATATAACAAACGTTATCTTCAAGTGTTCCGAGATACCTATAAATTTACTTTCATCTTACCGTCTAATAAAGGAAACTATTATGCATAATGTTGCGTGTGTCAGTATGACATAAATGTTATTATTCGTGTTTGTCATAAATGAGTATGATTAAGTACATTTTCTTGCAACCATTTTTATGTTTAAGATTTTAAATTTAATGGTCAGTTCACATTGTAACTGTAGACATTTATGCCTTCTATCCTGACCTTCTTTCACCTAGACCATGGTGCAATATATGTGATAAAATCCAAGAATTAAAATTTTTCCTATTTCTGATTTCTAAAAATTGGCAGGTATGATTCTAGCTGCTCCAGAGGAAACGGTACCTTCCTCCTCCTGTATCACTCCCAGAAACAGGTCCCATAGTGGACCAATGAAATTGTAGCAGCCATACGAGATTGCCGACAGGTTTTTAAGCCCTATCATCTGAATCCTACGATGGTCAACCACACTGTATTTAAGTGCCTCCACACTAACGCCTGTTTCATGATTTGAGAGAGTAAGAAAGCTACCTGGCACATACTCCATCATCAGAAGTGTGGACAAAACTCCGCTGGACTGTCAGTGTCCAGAACTTGCCCTTAGTCCCCGGAATCTCCATCAATGGAGGTGAAGTTACAATTCCTTCAGTCATTACAGATCACGTCTTGTTAAATTTTGCTTATACGTCCAGCTCTGGGAGGTATGACCCTGCATTTCTGCCTATTAAGTGTGAGGTAGAAACACACCATCTCTCCTTCACCTCTAGTACTTTGTACTCCTATAACATGCCTTTCACAGAATGGGAATTGTGCAGTGCACTTGTGCTGTGCAGGGACATAGCTCCTTGACCGGACAAAATCCACAATCAAATGCTTAAATGTTTGAGGGACCGATGTCTCAAGGATATTCTAATTTGAAAATTGCAGAAACCATGGAAATGAAACGGTTTAAATGTATGGCTATTGTAAGAAATATGGTAGGAGAAAAACACAAACAGGACCTTGCAAAGATGCTGAAATCTGTGAACTTCAGTGTAATAACAAATGAATCAACCGATATATGGAGTGTAAAGATTTCTTGTATCGTAGTTGGATATTTTTACAAAGAATTTGACAGAATATAAAGCAAATTTTGGAATCTCAGTAAAACTTATGAGTCTGGAGAACAAGAACAATGAATGTGCTACCAGTGAAAACTTGTTCCAGAGTGCTGTTAATTCTATAGTTGAATATGAAATTCCAGTGGAAAACATCTCTGGATTTGTTTAGGACGAGTGTAACGTAATGATGGGACGAAAAACCCAGTGATGAACCTGTTTAAAGAAATGTGTCCAAGTATATTTGTTCGTGTTTCCACGAATATATTGTAGTTATTTCTTTAAATCGTGATTGATGGTTGCTCTAATTACATTACATCACTTACTTAAATTTAAGTTTAGCTTCATACTTTTTTGTAATTCTTTAATAATCTCTTTTGAGTCGCCCCCTGCGACCCGGCTCCTTCAGTGATTTACTTCAGACAGCAGCACAAGTTGCTGGTTTAACATGTCAAACCTATGTTCGAAGACTTTCTGTCTATGTCATTGTGACGTCACTGGCCACTTGCCTTGTTATTGGCTGCGAATAATGTAATGTTAATATCCACGGTTATTATTTCTTGTTTTGCAGTGTTATTTTCTTTTTTAAATCATTTATTATTGAGTTTCTGTTCTTTTAAGGCTTACGTAACATTTTCTCTGTTATTTGTTTATTATGGTTCTACAATTTAAATTCAGTTTCTTCTAGTGTTATGTTTTACTGTGTTATTTGTCACGCATTACTCTCTATATAAGGACTGTGCTAGACCGACTGCTTGGACAGCTTCAACAACTTCCTCAACCAGGACTACTCGGGCTGATCACCGCCCGCCAGAATGCTACAATGCTCAAGGCTTACCTATTTCACCCAGCCACATGTTTTCCTCTTGATATATTATACATTGAGAGCTGGAACTCTATTCTTTGCTAGAAGTATCTTATTTTTTCTACAACAGTGTGCCTTCTTGATGCACACCAAGACCTCTCACACTATGCGCTATGCTACAGGCCTTCTGTTTTTGCTGCACCATGATTGTCAAGGATATTTCTCCACCTCAGCTACTTGCTACGGAGGACTTTTGAAATTACTATGTTTTGGAATAAACTTCATCAGGAGTGTAAGCCCAGATCTCTGGGCAGCTACAAATGGGTTTGATAGCTACATTTACTTTGGAAATCAATCCCTTCAATCTGAAGGTTGAAAGGTCTTTGCATTGCATTTCAGGCATTTATTGCGGCACTTTGCCATTTCCTTGTTGTAGTTGTAAATATTAATGAGCCTATTTATTGAGAACTCATCATTTGTAACTTTTTCAACCAGTGTTAGTGCTGCCTCTTTTAGTCAACCTTCGTCTTTGCCAACTAATGACTTTAAATTTACTTTTTTACTTTATCAACTTATCAAACTTCATGTTGCTGGTAATTTTTATTACACAATTTTGGCATTGCACCTCAGTGTTGCCTTCTAAATGTTAGACTTAGGTCCTATAATCATTCAATTTAACGCAGCATTATCTGCCCTTCATGGTCAGGACTTAGTCCTTCTACTTTGATTGTTCTTGAATTGCTTTATGGCCTCTTGTAAAGTTTATCTGCAGCTTCACTGCCTTTGCAATGTTAAACATTCATAATTATTAAATTCATTACTTTTTCTCTTTTGTACAACTCTTGAACTCAATTTTTTTTTTGTGTGTAAATCTGTGGTTCTAACCCTCTAAACCCCATTATAGTGATACTTCACTCTTTCACCAATGGTAAGGATTTAAACCTCTATCTTCGTTTATCCCTTTAAGCATAATCCATTTGGTGCCGAAACCCGGGAAGGAACCATAGGTCTTTCTTTTTTTATACAAAATTAATCTCTGTTCAACTGTTTCAGCACTTATTCTCATCACTTCGGGATAAGTTCCAGTTAATTCCCGATGCAGTCTGGAGTTGACTCAGAGCCTCTTGCTGACAAAATGCCGCCTGATGGAAAACTTGTCTGAGCGTGCACAGCATATACAGGGTGTTTCAAAAAGAATATATGTATTACAAAGCACTATTTTGCCCAAACTATCAATTGCTGCGCCTCGGCTTGGCTATTGGAGAAACTAATACATAGTCTAGTTTATATTAATAGCCACTAGATGTCAGTTGTCTTCTGTTTTGCTTGGTAACCGTCATATGTTTAAAATGGCTACTCCACAGCAGAATTCATTTTGTGTTCTCAAGTTTACGAAGTGCAATTCCATGAATAAAGTGCAAAGACGTCTCAAGTTGAGGTACCAAATTGATCCTCCGAATGGGTGAAACATTCGCAGATGGTATCGACAGTTTGTAGATACGGGATGTGTATGTAAAGGAAAGAGTCCTGGCCGTCCTCATGTTCCTGAAGAAAATGTTGCATGAATTGAAACTGCTTTCCAATGTAGTCCTTCAAAATCAACTCGACGTGCCAGTCGGGAGTTACAACTGCCTACAACAACAATTTGGCGTGTTTTGAGACGTCGGTTGGTTATGAAGCCATGCAAGTTATACCTGTTACAAGCTCTGCGTCCTGATGACAAACGCAAATGTGTGGCATTTTGTAACAAGATTCTTGATGCTATTGACAATGATAAAACTTTCACACAACGCATCGTTCAATGATGAAGCGACTTTCCATGTTAGTGGTCAGGTGAACAAACACAATGTTCGAATTTGGGGCCTACAGAACCCACGTTCAGTCATTGAACATGTATGAGATTCGTCCAAAGTCAATGTGTTTTGTGCGATATCCCGATCATCTGTTTACGGCCCATTTTGCTTTGATGGAAACACAGTTAACGGTCAGCAGTATTACAAAGCTGGTTGTTTCCGAGGCTGCATGAAGACCACTTCATTTTTCAACAAGACGGAGCACCCCCTCACTGAAGTTGCCAAGTGCGTGAATATCTGAATGAAACTCTACCGAACCATTGGATTGGTTATCAAGAAGCTGGCGACTTAGCATGTCTCAGCTGGGCTCCACGGTCACTGGATTTGACACCCTGTGATTTCTTCCTGTGGGGTTTTGTTACAGACAACGTTTATGTACCACCACTCCCACAGAACCTGGAAGAGTTGAAGAACCGGATCCGTACTGCCATAACATCAGTGACGAAGGACATGCTTGCCCGAGTATGGGAGGAATTTGAGTATCGATGTGATATTGTTCGTGTCGCTGATGGAGGACATATTGAACACCCATAATCTGAACTTGAGAGGTCGTAAACATGTGTGTAAAGTTTCATATTCGTATGTCTTACAGCTTAATAAATACATGCATTTGAAATACGTATGTTCTCTTTGAAACACCCTGTAAGGGCAAGTTGTCCCTTTTTTGCAAGTTCCTGTCCACTTGGACAGATGACACAGGTAGTCTAGATAGTCTTATCCAGAGACACAAAAGCTATGAGGCCGCTTACATTCGGTATGATGAAACTCAAACCAACTTAAAAGATTCTCTATCCCGAGCAGGCTAGCGATAGAGAGGAAGTTGACAATTTGTTTTTCGAGGGACATGCTAATGCCGTAAGCATAATTTGTAGAATTAATCAAGCTCAAAAAATTGAGGAAACTTTGAACTCTACATCTAATTCTTCTACAAAGCCTTTTTTGAATATGTCACAAGCATGTCTACACAAAATTGAATTACCTCAATTTGACGGGAGTGAGGACAAGTGCAAATATTTTTTCGAGCTCTTTAAATCCTTAGTTCATCAAAATGAGATTCTACCCGGGATCATTAAAATGAGATTCTACCCGAGATACAAAAATTTCATGATCTTCAATTCATGGTCCTATTGCCAAATTATTGAAACTTTAGCTCTAACTAGTAGTAATTACACAGCCATTGAACTTTTAAAGGAGAGGTACGACAATCCCAGCTTAAGGGTTCAGCGTCATATGCAGGCTTTATTTAATCTGCCTGCTCTAAAAACAGAGAATTTGTCCACCCTTAGAACTCTATTAGATACTGCAGAGTTGCACATGAGAGCATTATGTAATTTGAATGAGCCAGTTCATTGGAGTATTTATATTATGTTTTATGTTTTTCCTTATCTTTAATTTTAAACTTATGTATGCTTCTGACACGATATAAATAAATAAATGAGCCAGTTCAATACTGGGACACTTTATTAATTCATTTAATATCTTCTGAGATTGATATCAGTACAGTTAAAGCTTGGGAATCGGAAACATCTGCCCAGAAAAAAATCACCTACAAGGACATTATTCAATTTCTTAAAAACTGGTGTCGGATTCTATCTGCTGTGACTGCCCAATTAAGCATTAGTAATAGTAGCTCAACTACTAAATTGCAAGACGTTCATAAATATGCCAAATTTAGTTTTAAAGTCTTCCCTAAAACTCAAGCTTTCACCAGTCAGTCTTCAGCTCTTAAACGTCCCTTGTGTCCAGAGAAGCACCCTTTGTATTTCTGTTCAAACTTTCAAGGCATTGACTATAGATGACAGATGTAAAGTTCTTCAAGAACAACAAAATAACGCCCATACAGCGATATGATTCTCATATACTTCCCACTCCATCTTTCACTACTGCCGGCTGTTGGCACACTGCAAGCCAGTTACTATGGAGTCGTGAAGGTGACCTTGTGGACGATGACATACAGCATTGCCATGCTTCTTCACTCTCAATTACCATATTACAGCATGTTTAGATTTTACTGATAGAACTTATAGCAGTACTGTGTAGATAGATAAGAAATGGGTGAACCCTGTTTTCGCAGAACTCCACACGTAGGTCTATGAAGACCCTTTGTGCCCCTTGAACGGGTTTGCCTAGTCCAGCCCTAGTGCTCCTATAAAGGATAACAGTGTCCGGATTTTGGCATTCCTGATGTCCTCCAGGCTCACAAAGTGTGAGCCCAGGTATCTATGTCTAGTGCTTGCAAAAGCCTCGCACTGACATAACACATGCGCGGAGGTCTCCTCCTCCTTACCGCATCTTCTACACATCGGATCCTGGGTGATTTTCATGATGTGTAGGTGTCTCTGTAAGGTATTGTGGCCTGTTAACAGTCCAACTACCATTCTCATTCTGGTCCTATTCAAATTCATTAGGACCTTTTTATAGCTTTGACTAGGCCCTTTGATAAGTTCACCTGCCTGTCTTGCTATGGTTAACCTCTTCCAAATATCTAGGTGAGACTGGTTTATCCATTGGGATATTGCCAGTCTTACATTTCGGAGTGACACTCCCAGGAAGGGCTCTACTGTGTAGTTTGTAGCTCCTAATTCTGTAAGTACTGTACACTGTAAACTTCCTTTAATAATCAAAAGTACTTATCAGTAACCCAGTGAGTGAGCTGTAAACAAACAGTCTTACCAATCTGGAAACAAACAAAAGCATGAGTGTCAGCAGTAAGGTGAGCCAACCTGTAACACAAACCGCAACAACAGCAAGTGCAATGTGACAGTGTCACATACAACCACAAGTACTGTATCTGTGAATCCAATTCTAAAACAGAGTCACGGGCAGATATAAATGGCAAAGTTCATTCTGCTGTATGTAGTAATTTGTATCAGAATACCTGTGTGAACCTTAAGGAAAAGGAAATTAAATATTTGAGGTCTATGAATAAACCTTGGATGTGCAATTCATATATCCAGGCAAGATGTGGAAGTCTGGAGGGTAAGACTGAACTGATGCCTGATAATCCTACTGAGTGTCCAATGCCAATGGAGATTAATAAACTATTAATTCAACAACAGATAACAAATTTAACTAAATAATTGAATAAATCATTTGATTTCTTATATGAGAAGTTGGAAGAAAATTCATCTTTATTGAAAGCTCAGGCAGATAATTTGAAACATTTTATGGACTCAGTAGATACTCTTAGGAGTGAAATCAAAGCCATGAATTGACAGGATGAAGGCATGAAGCTGCAGGTGGAAGACCTCGATGAATATGGAAGGGAAAATACTGTTGATATCTATGGAGTGCTGGAGATTTAAAATGAAGACCCTGTAGAAATCATTAAAAATGTTGGGTGAGACCTAGATATCACTGTGACGTCAGACATGATTGAGGTGTGTCACTGCCTCAAGAAGTCGGATAATAGGGTTAAGTGCCAGTATTATTGTAAAGTTACCTAGGAGGGTGGACAGAAAATTTTATGCAGAAGCAGGAAGGGAAGGGAACATTTGCCCAGGCCAGAAGAGTTAAGAGAGGCAGGAACTATGTGTATCTTTGGATAGATAGGTCTGGTAACATTAAGTTAAAGAAGCAGGATTTTTTTTTCTAGTTGCTTTACGTCGCACCAATACAGATAGGTCTTATGGCGACGATGGGACAGGAGAGGGCTAGGAATGGGAAGGAAGTGTCTGTGGCCTGGTGTGAAAATGGGAAACCACGGAAAACCATCTTCAGGGCTGCCGACAGTGGGGTTCGAACCTACTATCTCCCGAATACTGGATACTGGCCACACTTAAGCGACTGCAGCTACCGAGCTTGGTAAGCAGGAAAATTACAGATATGTATACACCATGAGGATGGTAGAATATGATGAGGGCCTGATAGTATAGATTCTCTAATGAATGAAATTTAAGATAGTTTATTATCAGAACTGTAGAGGGTTAAACTTTAAAAATTACCAAAATATATACAAGTTCTCTTGCAAACTGAATTTTATATTTTGGTGTTAACTGAGACTTAGCTTCACAGTGGTGTTTTTAACAATGAAATTATTTGCAACAGATAAATTGTTTTCTGAAAGGACCAAAAATATTACTTTTTTTACAAATTGCTTTACGTCGCACCGACACCGATAGGCCTTATGGTGATGATGGGATATGAAAGGGCTAGGAATGGGAAGGAAGCAGCCATGGCCTTAATTACAGTACAGTCCCAGTATTTGTCTGGTGTGAATATGGGAAAACATGGAAAACCACCTTCAGGGCTGCCAACAGTGGGGTTCAAACCTACTATCTCCCAAATGCAAGCTCACAGCTGCGTGCCCCTAACTGCATGGGCAATTCACTCAGTGGACCAAAAAGAATAAATGGGGAGATGATGTTCTAATTGTTGTTTTGAAAGATATTGTTGCTGTTAACATTGATTTGGAATTAGGGCATGTAGGAGCACTCTGCGTAGACATTACAGTACAATAATTCAAAAGAAGTACATTATACTAGCAGTACATTTTAATAATAATAATAATAATAATAATAATAATAATAATAATAATGTTATTTGCTTTACGTCCCACTAACTACTTTTTAAGGTCTTCGGAGACGCCGAGGTGCTGGAATTTAGTCCCACAGGAGTTCTTTTACGTGCCAGTAAATCTACCGACACGGGGCCGTCGTATGTGAGCACCTTCAAATACCACCGGACTGAGCCAGGATCGAACCTGCCAAGTTGGGGTTAGAAGGCCAGCAGTACATTTTCCACCAAATTCTGGTATGGAGCTATATAATGATGATAGATTTTTGACAACATGGACATTGTATGAGAACATATTGATCTTAGGTGATGCCAACCTCAGATGAGGAGATAATGAAAATGAAATGAATGATGGTGAATGAAATTGGGAGGTGGAAGGTATAGGTGTGATCTATGAATAGGACTGTCCCAGCATTTACCTGGATATGAAAATGGAAAAAACAGAAAACCATTCTCAGGACAGCCAACGGTGGGGTTTAAATTCATCCTTCAATAAATTATGCAAATTTTGAGCTGTTGCTAAGAGGGTCTAAGTCTTTTCGTTTTTTTTTTTTTTACAATGTTAATTACATAAAATAGAATCTGTTAATTCCATGCAGAATTCATACAGTATTAGTTTGGCCAGTACTACAAAGGTAACCAGAGAATCTGTTACTTTAATACCTGAAGACTCTTACCACCCTGCTCTGTTGTTTGAAAGGTCTGTTAAATGAATTAAAACCAAACTTCCATTAAACCTCAAGTGGTTGAATGTTATAATTTGCATAAGGCTAAATTTTATAAACTGTATTTTCATATACAAGAGAAATTATGGGAGGAGTTAGACAACCTCAAAGATCCAAATGAGGCACTTATTTGTTTCTAAAGAATAATTCATCAATCAATCAATCAATCAATCAATCAATCAATCAATCAATCAATCAATCAATCAATCAATCAATCAATCAATCAATCAATCAATCAATCAATCAATACTGATCTGCATTTAGGGCAGTCGCCCAGGTGACAGATTCCCTATCTGATGTGTTCCTAACCTTTTCTTAAATGATTGCAAAGAAATTGGAAATTTATTGAACATCTCCCTTGGTAAGTTATTCCAATCCCTAACTCCCCTTCCTAAAAATGAATATTTGCCCCAATTTGTCCTCTTGTATTCCAACTTTATCTTCATATTGTGATCTTTCCTACTTTTAAAGACGCCACCTAAACTTATTCGTCTACTAATGTCATTCCACGCCATTTCTCCACTGACAGCTAGGAACACACCCCTAAGTCGAACAGCTCGTCTCCTTTCTCCCAGTTCTTCCCAGCCCAAACTTTGCAACATTTTTGTAACGCTACTCATTTGTGGGAAATCACCCAGAACAAATCGAGCTGCTTTTCTTTGGATTTTTTCCAGTTCCTGAATCAAGTAATCCTGGTGAGGGTCCCATACACTGGAACCATACTCTAGTTGGGGTCTCACCAGAGACAAATATGTTCTCTCCTTTATATCCTTACTACAACCCTTAAATAGCCTCATAAACATGTGCAGAGATCTGTACCCTTTATTTACAATCATATTTATGTGATTACCTCAAATAGATCTTTCCTTATATTAATACCTAGGTATTTACAATGATCACCAAAGGGAACTTTCACTCCATCAACGCAGTAATTAAAACTGAGAGGACTTTTCCTATTTGTGAAAACTCACAACCTGACTTTTATCCCCGTTTATCATCATGCTATTGCCTACTGTCCATCTCACAACATTATCGAGGTCATTTTGCAGTTGCTCACAATCTTGTAATTTATTACTCTGTACAAAATAACATCATCTTATCTCTGATTCCACTTCTTTACACATATCATTGATATAGAAGAAAATATAATGGTCCAATAATACTGCCTTGAGGCATTCCCCTCTTAATTATTACAGGGACAGATAAAGCTTCACCTACTCTAATTCTCTGAGTTCTATTTTCTAGAAACAGAGCCACCCATTCAGTCACTCTTTTGTCAAGTCCAATTGCGCTCATTTTTTGCCAGTAGTCTCCCATGATCTACCCTATCAAATGCCTTAGACAGGTCAACCGCTATACAGTCCAATTGACCTCCTGAATCCAGGATATCTGCTATATCTTGCTGGAATCCTACAAGTTGGGCTTCAGTGGAATAACCTTTCCTAAACCCAAACTGCCTTAACTATCAAACCAGTTATTAATTTTGCAAACATGTCTTATATAATCAGAAAGAATGCTTGCCCAAAGGTTACATACAATGCATGTCAAACTTACTGGCCTGTAATTTTCAGCTTTATGTCTATCACCCTTTCCTTTATATACAGGGTAAAGTTCCTTCATGCAAACAATAATCAAACAAGTACTTCAGATATGGTACTATATCCCAACCCATTGTCTTTAGTATATCCCCCGAAACCTTATCAATTCCAGCTGCTTTTCTAGTTTTCAACTTTTGTATCTTACTGTAAATGTCATTGCTGTCATAAGTAAATTTTAATACTTCTTTAGTATTAGTCACCTCCTCTATCTGGACATTATCCTTGTAACCAACAATCTTTACATACTGCTGACTGAATACTTCTGCCTTTTGAAGATCCTCGCATACACACTCCCCTTGTTCATCAATGATTCCTGGAATGCCCTTCTTGGAACCTGTTTCTGCCTTACAGTACCTATACATACTCTTCCATTTTTCACTAAAATTTTTATGGCCACCAATTATGTTTGCCATCATGTTATCCTTACCTGACTTCTTTGCTAGATTCAATTTCCTAGTAAGTTCCTTCAATTTCTCCTTACTTCCACAACCATTTCTAACTCTATTTCTTTCCAACCTGCACCTCCTTCTTGGTCTCTTTACTTCCCTGTTATAATATAGTGGATCTTTACCATTCCTTACCACCTTTAAAGGTACAAAACTGTTTTCACATTCCTCAACAATTGCTTTAAACCCATCCCAGAGTCTGTTTACATTTTTATTTACCATTTTCCACCAAACATAGTTACTTTTTTTAAACTGCCTCATGCCTGTTTTATCAGCCATATGGTACTGCCTAATTAATTTGGTGATTGAGGATGCTGTACCAAGTAAAAGTTTTATAAGAAAAGAACATGTTGGAACACCAAACTAACGCCAAAAGAATATCACAAAAAGCAATATAAATTTTCAGTTTTGCAAAGACATCAGAAGAGAACCTAAATCTCTGATCAAATATGCATATAGAACTTAAATTGCCGAATATGAAAATTATATATATATATATACTAGCAATTGCCCGCGGCTTCGCTCGCATGGATTTCGTAATTTGATAAAAGTAATCATTCCTCAGCACTGTACTAAGACATTAGCTGAAAATTCCTAAAGTATAAAAACTCACCCAAAAACTGAGTTCCATTTACCCCAGAAATTCTTTGTAAACCATGTTTGTGTTATTACCTTTTGGGGCCAGATGACCATGCGACATAGAACTGTACATGTGAGAAACAGTCTTCTCTCAAGTCGAAAAAATAAATAACTGTTCTTTTATTTCTAAAGGAGATTCCAAATACCTATTCCCACATCTGTAACATCTTCAGTTTTTCAGATATACATATTATCCCCATAAAAGAATTCAACCCCTTGATCAGTCCTCCCCCCTCCCACTCTCCCCCCAGCCCCAATCTAAGTATATTTTCCGAAAACAAAAATACATTTTGATTAATTTTTAAAGGGGATTCCAAGTACCAATTTTCACGTCTGTAACATCTTCAGTTTTAAGATATAAATATCCTCATAAAAAATAATTCAACTATTTTTCACTTCTTTTCACCCCCCGTTAAGTGCCTTCTCCTAAAACAAAAAGGTACATAATCCTGTATTTTTAAAGGACTTTCCAAATACCAAGTTTCTTGTCTCCAACATGTTAAGTTTTTTACATATAACATAGATATACTGGTACTCATCTTAAAAATTCACCCACTTTTCCAATTCTTTTCAGCCCCTTAACTGGATTTTCCAAAAACAAAACAATACCCGTTTATTTTTAAAGGAGATTCCAAATACCAGTTTCACGTCCGTGCGTCTGTAACACCTTCAGTTTTTGAGATAAGTGTATACTCATAAGAATAATTCAACATCTTCTTCTTCACTTCTTTCCACCCCTCTCCCACCTTAAGTGGACTTTCAGAGAAAAAAAAAAAAAAAAAAAAAAAAAGAAGCGTTTCTTTATTTTGAAAGGAAATTCAAAATACCAACTTTCACGTCTGTAACAGCTTCAATTTTTAAGATAAAAGTATCCTCATAAACATATTTCAACTCCTTATGTACGTATTTTCAAACCCCCACCCCTTAAGTCGATTTTCCAAAAGAAAAAGAACAAATGTGGGTTTTTTTTTTTTTTTTTAAGGAGATTCCAAATATTAATTTTCATGTCTGTAACATCTCCAGTTTTTGAGATATAAGTATCCTCATAAAAGTAATTCAACTCTTTTAGTATCCTCATACAAAGAATTCAACTAATTGTTCAATTCATTCGCCCCTCTTAAGTGGATTTTCCAAAGGCAAAAGAACGCGTATTTCTTTACTTTGAAAGAAGATTCCAAATACAAATGTTCATGCCTTTAACATCTTCAGTTTTTGAGATATAAGTATCCTCATAAAAAGAATTCAAATCCTTTTTCACCCCAGCCCGTTAAGTTGATCCCTTCCCTCCAAAAAATGCGCGTTTCTTAATATTTAAAGGAAATTAAAAATAGAATTTTTCATGTGTGTAACCTTAAGTTTTTTAGATATAAGTTCCTCGATAAAAAGAATTACATTTTTTCACTTCCTTTCACCCTCCCCCTTAAGTAAATTTTCCGAAAACCAAAAATACTTGTTTCTTTCTTCCAAATGCCAATTATCACGATTGTAACATCTTCAGTTTTGAGACATATGTATCCTCATAAAAAGGAATTAAACTCCTTTTTCACCAATCTCACCCCCAAGTTGATCCCCCCCCAAAAAAATGTGTGTTTCTTTATTTTTAAAGGAGATTCCATATACTAATTTCCACATCTGTAACAGCTTTAGTTTTTGAGATAAAAGTATCCTCATACAATGTATTCAACTAATGTTTCAATTAATTCATTCCCCTCAAGTGGATTTTCCAGAAACAAAAAATTACATGTTTCTTTACCTTGAAAGAAAATTCCAAAACGAATTTTCATGTCTGTAACATCTTCAGTTTTTGAGATATAAGTATCCTCATGAAAATAATTGAACTCCTTTTTCACTCCTCCCCCGCACGTTAAGTTCGTTTCCCCCACCCAAAATATGCGTGTTTCTTTATTTTTTAAGGAGATTCCAAATACCAATTGCCACATCTGTAACCTTCAGTTTTTAGGTATAATTTTCTCCAGAAGAAGAATTCAATTTTTTTTTTTTAACTTCCTTTCACACTCCCCCTCAAGTGAATTTTCCAAAAACAAACAGTACCCATTTCTTTAAAAGAGCTTCCAAATACCAATTATCATAACTGTAACATCTTCAGTTTTTGAGATATATGTATCCTTGTAAAAGGAATTCATCTCCGTTTTCAATCCCCTAACAAATTGGTCCCTCCCCACCAAATGTGTGTTACTTTATTTTTAAAGGAGATTCCAAATACCAGTTTTCACGTTTGTAACATCTTTAGATTTTTTGGTATATATATATATATATATATTCTCATACAAATAAAATATATATATTCTCATACAAATAAACCAACTAATTTTTCGATTCTTCCCCCACCCTCTGCCCCCGTAAAGGGGTTTTCCGAAAACTAAAGAATACGTGCTTCCTTATTTTTAAAGGAGATTCCAAATACCAATTTTTGTATCTGCAACATGTTAAGTTTTTGAGATATACTGTAGATATGCTAATTTTAAAAAGTCACCCCCTATTTCAGTTCCCCTTAAGTGGATTTTCCAAAAATAAAAAATTACGATTCTTTACTTTTACAGGAAATTTCAAATACCAGTTTTCAAATCTGTAACATGTTACATGTCTGAGATAATTTGCAGACATAGTCTTTTTTTAAATTTACTCCGTTTGTCACTCCTGTTCATCGGATTATCCAAAAACAGAAAAATACGTATTTCTTTATTTTCAAAGGAGATTCCAAATACCAATTTTCATGTCTGTAACATCTTCAATTTTTGAGATATAAGTCTCCTCATAAAAGGTGTTTGACCTGTTTCCCCCTTTTTTCACCCTCCTTAATGGGATTTTCCTTTTAAAAAAAAGTGTTTATTTTTAAAGGAGATTCCAAATACCAATTTTTGCGTCTGTAAACCTTCAAGTTTTTGAGACATAGATATCCTCATTTTAAAAATTCACCCGCCTTTTGTGGAATATCCAAAAATCCTCCCTTAGTAAGCACCTGCACCCTAATATAAATGTATCCCCAAAATTTAATTTCTCTATGTCCAGTAGTTTTGGTTCTTTTATATATATAGATAACATGTCCTGACTGGCTGACTGACTGATTCATCATCGCCAAGCCAAAACTACTGGACATAAAGGAATGAAATTTTGAAGATACATTTACATTATAATGTAGGTGCTCGGTAAGGGAGGATTTTTGGATATTTCATTGCTAAGGGGGTGGAAAGGTGGGTGAATTTTTAAAATGATTGTATCTATACCTCAAAACTTTAACAGTTTACAGATGTAAAAATTCCTATTTAGAATCTCCTTTAAAATTAAAGAAATACATATTTTTTTGTTTGCAGAAAATCTCAATAGGAGGGGTGGAAAAGGGGTTGAATGCCTATAATGAGGACACTTATATCTCAGAAACTGAAGATATTACAGACCTGAAAAATGGTATTTCGGATCTTCTTTAAAAATGAAAAGAATGTATTTTTTTGTTTTTGGAAAATCCAATTAATGGGGGTTAAATAGGAGTGACAAATTGGGGTGAATTTTTAGAAAGACTATATTTAAATTTACAGGATACCTCAGAAACATAAAATGTTACAGATGTAAAAATTGGTATTTGGAATCCCCTGTAAAAGTAAAGAAACAGAGGTGATTTGTTTTTGGAAACTCCACTTAAGGGGAAGTAAAAAGGGGGTAAATTTTAAAATGAGCATTTCTACAGTATATCTCAAAAATTGAACATATTACAGAAGTGAAAAATGGTATTTTTTATGTCCATTAAAAATAAAGAAACATGTATTTTTTGTTTTCAGAAAAACCACTTGGGTAGGGGTGGGGGGTAAAAGTGAACGTAAATGGGGTTGAATTCTTTTAATTAGGATACTGATATCTCAAAAACTGAAGATGTTACAGATGTGAAATTTGGTATTGGAATCTCCTTTAAAACTAAAGAAATACATTTTTTTGTTTTTGGAAATCCACTTAAGGGAAGGGGAAATTGAAAAATTAGATGAATTATTATATGAAGATATTATCTGTCTTCTCAAAAAAGAAAGATTTTGCAGACGTGAAATTTGGTATTTGGAATTTGCTTTCAAAGTAAACACGTATTCTCAAAAAATGCTATGAAGGGAGGGGGGAGGTGAAAGAATTTAAAAATTATTTGAATTAATTGATGCGGATACTTACATTTAATAAAAAATTAAGTTTTTACAGGTGTGAAAATTGGTATTTAGATCTTCTTTAAAAACAAAGAAAAATATACTTTGGGGGGAAATCATCTTGGTGTATTCCTTTTATGAGGACACATATCTCAAAAACTAAAGATGTTAGAGTCATGATAATTGGTATTTAGAAGATCCTTTACTATTAAAGAAACAAGTATTTTTTGCCAGGAAAATCACTTAAGTGTGTGCGTGTGTCTGTGTGTGTGAAAGGAAGTGAAAAAAAGTGAATTATTTTTATGGGGATACTTATATCTCAAAACTGAAGGTAACAGATGTGAACATTGATATTTGGAATCTCCTTTGAACATAAACACGCCTTCTTTTTTGGGGGTGCAGGGGGGTGGTAATTCAAATTAACGGCGGAGGGGTGAAAAAGGAATTGAGACCAATTGATTTTACTGTTCATAATGTACTTATTCTGATCATAAACCGATCATTTTTAATCATTCCTGGGTTCATTTTCAAGAGTCATCTTTTCCTTTGGAGAACTTAAAGTTTTACAGTAGATTCTCCTGTTAAACACATTTGAAATAAACTATAGGAATGATATTGACCGTGCAATTGTTCACATTTATAATAAGGTCAATAACGCACGGAAATGTATCATTCGTATCATCAGAAATCCCGCGCACTTGCCTACGCGCGACAAAGGTGCTGGTTACATTGTCAGCAATGACAATGACAGCAGATGTAATTTACCGCCAAGTAACGGCCCTGCATCTTGCTGTGGGGTCCAGAACATAATTAATAATAATAATAATAATAATAATAACAACAACAACAACCTAAATTCAACTAATATCACCCAACCTAATAATAATAATAATAATAATAATAATAATAATAATAATAATAATAATAATAATAATGTTCTGGATTGTCGTCAAAATGTGCAGACCGCACTGGAAACGAATCCTGGCCGGCTAATGACTACGAATGCAGTCCGGCCTTGAGTTCAACCGCCAAGGCACCCAAGACGACACAACGCTGGATCTCCTCAAGGATTTGATCCATATTAAAAATGCTTATAGGAAAAGATGGCAAAGATTTAGGGATCCAACTGACCAGGTGGAATATCTGGACCTAGCCCGGATAGTATGAAATCGATTGCTGGAAAGAAAGATTGAAAAATGGGAGGAACTTTGCCATAATCTCTAAGAAAATGAGTCAGATCGTGAATTTTGGTGGATTCTCTCAGACAAGAAGTCAGATCACAAATTTCAGTGGATTATATATAAAACGTTATGCATTCAGTTATAAATTTCAGTATAATACCATAGCAAAGAACAGGTATCTTGCTCGTTTTATATATATATATTAAAACTAATCTTAAAGATTTTTGGAATTTCATTACATGCTCATGAAGAGCAAATATAAAGAAATTCTACTAGTTATGAATAAAGAGAGATACATACCTGTCACGTGAGCGGGAATCTGATCTTGATCTTTTACTCTTACTTTTCTTCCTGTATAAAAAAACCAATGTATAAATAAATAGGATTCACATTCTCAAAAATTCTGATAGGATGGCGGAGGTGATGATAATGAGCATTGTATGGACTCAGCTAACAGGTTGTAGATCTTCTTAAATATTGCCAGTATAGGCAACTGCATAGCAGTTCTGGTGTTAATTGGATGGTTTCCAAGGCCGAGTACTAAATTTTGGTAGGTAGATGTTGAGTGCACCACCAGGGGTGTAACTAGTCATACTGTTAGTTCTGTCTCTAGTTTACAGAGGTAGTTATAATATGTTAGATCGGCTTCCCTTCACTAGTATTTTTAACACAGCGACACTATGATTCAGACTCTTAGAATATTTTTTATTTATCATATAATGTAGCTCCCACAATTAAAGGCATTGAATATCAGTTGCTAAAAAAATGAACAGTTTGCTTTAAATCACACCGACACAAGTCTTACGGCGACAATCAGATAGGAAAGTGCTAGGAGTGGGAAGGAAGCAGCCATGGCCTTAATTAATGTTCAGTCGCAGCATTTGGCTGGTGTAAAAATGGGAGACCACGGAAAACCATCTTTCAGGGTTGCTGACAGTGGGAGAGATAAGCACAGAATGCGTGAAAGAGAAATATATCACTGCGATCACGTGTTGTAAGTGTAACAAGACTCCAGTGCAGATTCATGTCTGTGCTGTGAATAACAAACAGATTTATGCACTGAACCTGTAAGCGATACAATGAGTGGGTGTAAATAGTTTTGACTCCATTAATTTATAACTGTTAGGTTCTTCAGCCTGCTGAAAGAAAACATATGGTATCAGAATTATCCCTGAAAAAGAAACAATGAAGTTATTTACACTATACAAATTAATTGCCTTGACTTGGCCAGGAATTGAATCTGGGCTTGCCAGTTAAGAGGCAGGTTTGATATCCCTGAACTGCAGGGACAGCACACCCTGAACATAAGCACCCTTGAAAACATAAAACTAAACCTCATGGCATAACAGCCCTCAAGGGCTTTGCCTAGAAAATAATCTCTTCAGCATAAAGGCCTAAAAATTATGAGGTCACATGGTCACAGTAACAAATCTTCTTGGCTGTTATCCTTGGCTTTCTAGACTGGGAATTTGAAAACATATTGTGATATAATTTTTCTTTGTCTTTTTCCTGTAAGGCTTCATTTCCAATTCTCTTTTTGTCTGCTGCACTAGCTGTCTAGAATATCAGTTCAAGCAATGACATCAGATTATTTTCTAATATTTAGATCTATATCCAATGTTACAATATTTTTCTCCCATAAGACAACTCTAATCGTTTATACTAATATTCCAGAACTTGGATATTGTTGGATAACTGATTATCACATTTGAGAAGTCCTGTCATGTAGGAGGTCACCAGTATAACATTTCTCTAAAAGTTTATGAGGAATAGATTAATGAACAACTTTTAGATGTCAGGATACTAAACAGAGTTTTGATTCTAAGAGGAAAGAGATGATGAATTAACCACCCTCTTCAAATTATACCAAGTTACGATATCAGATGAACTGAAGTAAATGTATGTTTCTATGAGTACATTTCCAAATATTTGAAGGTTGTATCACATCATTTCCAATCATTGCTGAATATGCAATACAATACGCATGCTTGATTCACTAGGATTCCAGAAAATACACCAACATGACATTATATACAACGTTGCAATCCTGTGTACGAAAACATAGAGCGAATTCAAACACCCAATTCCTCATGAATATACAATTGCACTTCCTGTAATAAATAGACAAACAGATGCACTTTAAATACACTAGATGAAGCTGCAGGAGGTTCAAGCCATCTGTCGGTAGTGATAGTGAGCGCCAACTTTCACTGTATCCGAGGCGTAAACCTGGGTCTCCTGAGACATGAATATGCTAATATGTAACCCTATACGATTGAATGGTTAAAGAAGAAATTGGTGGGATCGTTCATTTCAGAATAACAGAGCTAAATCGACAGATAATACTTCTCTTCCTTTCACAAACAAAGCGAGTGCTCGACCTGTCTCATACCTTTGCCGGGTGTCATAAATCATGTCAGGCGTGACCTGGTTCACTTCCAAAACATAATGGGTCCCTTAAAATCTGTATTTTCACAGCAGAATACATCATTCCCTTCCTGGTGGCTTACCCCACCTATTACATCTCGTATCTACCTCTGGCCTTAATTATTTTATCTATGGCGCGCTATATTTTTCGCGCTAATCAATTTATTCATCTGCATTTCAGCAGACCATGTCCAAAATCACAGCCTGTACAATAAGCTGTCTCCTTCCACTCGATATGCTGAACACAAGTTACATTGGAGATGAATCTACTACACGGATCAAGTTATTCCAAGCAATCCTAGGCTAAATAGGCATGCAATATATATTCCGATTTTATGTCTCATTCAATGTCTCCGACGTCTTAAATTCTAAATGGTGGTTTCCTGTCTCATTATGTGAAGTGCCCGATCAACAAATTGAAAAACTTGTGATGACTCCTGTTAGCTAGCGAATCGGTGATGGTCTGAGTCATTTATATAGAATATTTACGCCCTATTATTTTACGACACTTCACACTTAGTTAATCTAAGGTTCTTAAGTCTATGTCATGCATTATAAACTCTTGTGAATAAGCAAGAAAGAAATATGGTTGGCTCAACCATGAAGAAATATCTCCTATAAAAACCCATCAAATAAATGCTGTTATCCCGCTGAAACAGCATTTTAGCGACCTATGTTATATCTTCATGCAAATTTACCATTTTATTTTACGGAGTGATACACCATTGAAATAATAATAATTAAAAGGTACTCATCCTTCAGCGACCACGAACACAGCTTTACAGGAGGGCACCCCATAAATTTACTCGGTCTTCATGATGTCCTCAGCGATGTGAAGTCCTTTGGTGACTAACTGGCGAGTCACGAACATGACGGCTTGCTCTCGTGCAAAGTTCCAGACAACCTTTGCTATACCAGGTGAAATTCTGGCAGGCAGCTAGATGTCTCGTTTTCTCTGCTACACAGGGTGAAATTCCGGCAGACAACTAGATATCTCATTCACTCCGACGTTCTTGTAGACTCCTTACGTAAATGAGGGGAAGTTATTTCATGTGGATGCGTTAGTTTATATCACACATCACAGATTAAATATATGGTTGGATCTGTTCAATGACACAAGCACCCCAGCCTAATGACGGTTATGTCTCTGAAGCCCGACATTATTTCTTTCTCATCTACCTATCCTTCCTATTGACAGCTACTCTAGGTCCTGAAGTTGCACTAATTCACTTAGAAACATCACTGGATAAGCTACTAATATGTTAACACTCTCGTACTACACAACAATAATTCAGACATACTCTACTGCACTTAGTCATGAGTAAGTCGAGCTCTCTACTGCGTTAGGGATTGATCTGACGAGGCACTGCCGACAATGAATCGTTCATTCACTCTCCTAAATATTTCGCGTTTGTTTCAAATACACTTGCTCCACGCACTTATTTAAATACGTGCCTATTTATGTTAATTGAGCCATATTAGTTTAGATATATATGAGGCTCGATGCACGACCTCTTCGACACACGGACAGCAATCATCGCGGTTTCGTACCATTTCTACTTAATTTGTTAGTGGCACACTGTACGCGCAAATAGCTTAATCAGATTGTGGTTACTTCCACATACATTCACAGGCTTTAATCAATCACTGTATTACACTGTTCACACTTCAGAATGATTTCTTCACAAAGAACTCACACACAAATCACGACGAACTGATAACGAACCGATGTCGAACTGAAAATGAACTGGTGGTGTCTGTTCTGCAGCTCCGTACTATATGGGCAAGATACCCTGAAGCTAGCAGTGGGGGGAAGAAATGCCCCTTTCTTGAAATGTGCTCCGGTAATGCGTAATGGAAAGTAACAAACAGGGTATCAAATTGTAGCTTCTGTACTCCCATTTTCACTGAGTGAACCTAATTAAAACAGCTTTGTGGATTCTCGAGCAATCTTAAAAGCGTCCTTTGGTCTCTGTCGGTGGACGATGACGAGCGCTAGGGGAATCCTTGAGCTAGTAACATCTGGTAACCATTAATGCGCACCCTTGTTATGGTGTAATTATCGTTCTTTCAATTATGCAGAGCACTTCTCGGCTTCATAATTGTGTGTAAAATTCTCTTATTCATATTAATGTTTGCACGTGACTCTCCATTGAGTATTTTGCGATTTATATTAATTATCTGGTGAAAAACAATTGAATTCGGTGAGTTGGCAGTGGTGAATGGATGAGGGAAATACAGTATAATGTTAGTTCCTATGTTGGATATCCTCCACGAGCTCTAGTAGTGACCTAGATTCTTAGTCATGTGATAACACATCTCTCTTCATCTTGCTCGCGGTTGGAGTGAGAAAACTTCAAGTACAAGCGCTAATGCAATGCCTCGCTGCTAATTACCGGCAACTAGAGTTGGGTCGCGCAAGTTAGCGTACTGCCATTCGTATCCCGGAACGGGTGGGAAAATCCTAACTTGGACAATTTTTATCGTAGAATGACGCGGAAAACGGCATATTTCATCTCCTGGGTATCATGACATACTATAGGTGATGTTATCAACGGTCACATCATATATATAAAATAAGAGTTTTGTCTGTTAGTTAGTTAATTAACGGAGTTATTTCATTTCTGCCAGTTTTTTGTAGATGGATATGTTTGTACATACATTCTTGTAATTTATTGGTTTTTGGCACAGAGGTCACCGGAATCTGAGGGAGCACCCCAAGGAGAGACCCGCATCGCATCCCCCCCCATAGTTTCCCCCACTATCTCCCGTTTATTGAAATCTTTTTATACAGTACATAGTATTTACATTGTATTTACATTATTACATATTTGATTTTCAATGTACGTATGTATTTTGTTGTATTTGTTTTGTATGCCTCTTGTTTGGCATTAGTCTTTTAGTTTGTTTCTTGATGTAAATTTGCATATTTTGGAATTATTGGTATTGAAATAATATTAACATTTAATTTACATTGTAACATTAACAGAATATTTACATGGTTGACATACTATCATATCATTATACATTTTAGACATATTTCTTTTTTCTATATTGTAGGCATTTTCTGACTTGGGTCAGTGTGCTTTTCTTGCAGTTTGTTTGCGTGTTTTAAACCGTTGTAGTTGTACTATGGAACATGTGTTTGTTAGGAATGTCATTTATGAATCGTAGTGTGTCAATGTGGTAGTAGTAAACATTGTGATGCATATTTAGTCTCGTCTTAGTTGCGTTTTATTTAGATGAGATGATATTAATGATAAATATTTAATAATAATAATAATAATAATAATAATAATAATAATAATAATAATAATAATAATAATAATAATAATAGTAAAGTAAAGTAAACTCGTGCCCTCATCCAGAGGTGGTGCAGTTCTTTTCAGGCACACCCCCATTGGAGGTGAGCTGCATGTATCATTTCAACCACATAACAGCCCTACTGCCATTCTTAAATTTCTGGCTGTACCGGGAATCGAACCCGGGCTCCTGAGGACGGCAGCTAATAACACTAACTGTTACGCTACGGAGGCGGACATATTGGTAGTAATAATCACATTAATGATGTGGTTATAGACAGTGATATTGATCACTGTCTTGTTGGATTGAGTGAGCACTACATATAGATTTTCATTTTACTTTATGAAGCACTGATTGTACATTGCTCAGAAATTAAAAAGGATGGTATTTCTGTATCGGTCGTGTCCATAGTAACAAGGAAATGTACTTTTCAATTTCTGTCTGTCTGTCTGTCTGTCTGTCTGTCTGTCTGTCTGTCTGTCTGTCTGTCTGTCTGTCTGTCTGTCTGTCTGTCTGTCTGTCTGTCTGTCTGTCTGTCTGTCTGTATGTATGTATGTATGTATGTATGTATGTGTGTATGTATGTATGTACACGCATCATGAGAAAACGGCTGAAGAGAATTTAATAAAAATCGGTATCTAAAGTCCGGGAATAGACCGCTACAATCTAGGCTATAAATAATCTTATTCACGCTGAGATATGGTAGTTTAGGGGAAGGCCTAAAATTTAATTCTCACATATTTATGTTATTAGTGGTCCTATCTTAATGAAAATTAGTATGTACACTAAAGTCCGCGAATAGGTCACTACAATCTAGATCATAAATGATGTTATTCACGCTGAAAGAAATGGCAGTTTATTGGAAGGCCTAAAATTTAATTCTCAAATATTTGTTAGTAGTGGTTCTATCTTAATGAAAATGGGTAAGTAAAGTCCGGGAATAAGTCGCTACAATCTAGGCTATAAATAATAGTATTCACGCTGAGAGAAATGGTAGTTTAGGGGAAGGCCTAATGTTTAATTCTCAAATATTTATGTTATTAGTGGTCCTATCTTAATGAAAGTCGGTATGAAAAGTCAGGGAATAAGCCGCTACAATCTAGCCTATAAATAATTTTATTAATGCTGAGTGAAATGGTAGTTTAGAGGAGGGCCTAAAATGTAAGTCTCAAATATTCGAATTATTAGTGGTCCTATCAATAAATACTGCATAACTAGTTATATAGCATTAAATTTACGATCATTTATGTCTTATACACTTTTGCCGTACCGGCTATGATAAGAGATATTCATGAATTTGGATTTTTGTTGTTAAGTCCATACCAGTGCCGAGTCACGAGAAAATGGGTAAACAGAATTTAATGAAAATCGGTATATAATACAAGACAGCACAACTTTCAGAAGAAGTGAAAGGATGAAGAACTATTGGAAGACAAGAAAAGAAGGATTAAGATGAATGCACAGGGTTAATTTCCTTGGTCCTTAGATAGCCAAAATCGAAGAAAGAAGAAAAAAATCGGTATGTAAAGTCGGGGAATAAGGAATTATAATCAACGCTATAAATAATTTTGTAAGACGTCCTAATATTACAGAGTCAAAAGAAAACTAAATGTAAAGGTCTACAATTCAGAAAACTCATAACATTGATCAACAATAATGTTACATTGACCATTGTTTGTTGTGATGTGCTTTGTGTTTCTGTTGCCACTCATCTCCAATAGATACGATTACTGCTGTATACAAAGTATTTGTTTCTTAATTTACTTTATGTCGCAGTGACACAGATAGGTCTTATGGCGACGATGGTATAGGAAAGGGCTACGAGTGGGAAGGAAGTGGCCCTGGCCTTAATTACGGTACAGTCCCAGCGTTTGCCTGCTGTGAAAATGGGAGACCATGGAAAACCATCTTCAGGGCTGTCGACAGTGGGGTTCGATCCCACCACCTTCTGGATGCAAGCTCACTAATCGCATGGCCAACTTGACCAGTCGACTGAGTATAACAGCCTGTCTGAATATTGGCAGGAAGTAGCTGGGGAGTTGGTTAACTTTCTTCTTTAGCATGCCATTCTCCGTTCATGAATTTTCAGATACTACTGGCACGTAATAAACTGGCTCATCATAGCATCCGAACTATTCAATCCCTACTCGGAGGCACCGATTGAAATGAGCAGTGTGCATATTTCACGGAATAACGGCAGAAGAGTGTTCATGGCTATCTGCGGCCTGGTCATTCCAGCACTGGAACTTTGGGCTGTTAGATCGGCACCGTAGTACTGTTCGTTAAAAGTGAGAAAATGTGCAGTTTTTCATTTGATCGAGATTTTATATGATAACATTGCTTTTAATCTTTACATTCCTACTGACGTTCTTGTAACGGTCTAAGTTGACTTCAGTTAGGAAAAGCACAAAGACAGTCTTTCTGAAAATCCCGTAGCAAAGCACGGGTACATCAGCTAGTCTTCTAATAAACACAGTCTGATGAAATGCAATGCCTTTGGTGTTGGTCAACACTAGTACAGTCTCTTCAGTCACTTCTTTGTAGCCATTGTCTTCATGCGAGTAGAGAGTACAATACTACTCACTTTGACTGGAGAGGGGTTATGAGATTGTCGAGTTTTGAGCTTCACTCATCATATCACTGACTGAAATAGTCAGTTGAAACTTTTCATCAATGTTCATTTATCCTGAAACCTCACTTTCTCCAACCAGTAAGCTTTTTCATTAGTTCTGTCAATGGGAGTTCATCTTTGTTTGTACTATTAGTATCTGTTTCTCCCTATGATAACTTTGCATAACAGTTCGACAGTGAGTCACAGGTGGTATCTATGATGTTCTATGGCATAGGTGTACATTTACCAACTACCTTATACCACAAGGCACGAGTGACTCATGATGCATGGATGTAACACAGCTTTTACTATTCGCTATACAAGTCATCAGTGCCTTGCACTTTTACTAGATGTCCAGCTCAACTGCAGTGAACAACAGGAGCTATACATTGTTGACAGAGTAGTATTGTGCTGTAGCCGTCAATATAGGCAGGTGGAAATCTGTATCTGTTGTGCCAGAGTGTGAATATCCTGTTTAGAATTTGTTTTACGTTGCAGCGACACAGATAGGTCTTATGGCAACAATGAGATAGGAAAGGGCTAGGAGTTGGAAGGAAGCGGCCACGGCTTTAATTAAGATACAGCCCCAGCATTTGCCTGGTGTGAAAATAGGAAACCACGGGAAACCATCTCCAGGACGGCTGACAGTGGGATTCGAACCAACTATCTCCTGCATGCAAGCTCACAGCTGTGCGCCCCTAACTGCACGCCCAACTCGTCCAGTATGAATATCCTTGTCAGTATGTGAAGTAACTGCAGGATTTACAATTGGGCATCTTTTCTATGCAGCATCATGCTAAGGACGTTACTTATACACAAATTTCATCATCTTATTCTCAACTACAAGCATAGAAAGCTAAGGAATGTGCATGAATTGTTTCAAATGAAACGTAGATTAGCAGACTTCCAGCTATCCAAAGAGTGTTCCAGTTCAGACTCTTCACAATGAACCAAGAGATCTTGTTTATTAAAACCATTACAGGAGTCGGATATTGAGGATCCTTTAGGATATGAAGATATTGAATGTAGTGAGAATCGCAACTTTCATTATAAAGTTCATCATCTTCACCAGTGCCTTCTGGAACTGACACAGAGGTAAATCATAGCCACAGTGAAAGCGACAGTGAACAAGCTAAAACACAATCAGAGCCCATTGATATATACTACCCTCACTTCATGGACGACAGTAGTCCAGCTCCATGGCTAAATGGTTAGCATGCTAGCCGTTGGTCAGCGGGGTCCCAGGTTCGATTCCCAGCAGGGTCGGGAATTTTAACCAAGGAGGGATTATATTCAATATAGACAATCACCTGGTTGATGGTCCCTGGCCATCATCATTTCATCCTCATCACGACACTTTCTTGTCACAAAGTTATTTCGTTGAATTCAAACAATTTGTCACTTTAATAATGCTTTGTTTGCCAGTCTGCACACAGCAGAAATGGGCATGGCATGCAGGTCGCCTACGGGTGTCAAATCAAAAGACCTGCACCAGGCCTCTCTGGAGGCCACACGCCATTATAATTTAATTAAATGGATGATAGTCTATTAGAAATGATGGTTCAGGAAACTAACAGGTATGCCATTCAATTTAAACAAAGTCACAATAAGAAAAGCAAGTCCAGAAGTTTGAAACGGAACGAAGCTAATGTTGAGGAAATTAAACAGTTTCTAGGAATTACCATGTCTATGGATCTTGTTCCTCCTCCAAATATTAACTCATACAGTTCTAAGAATGACTTGTACAATGTACGACTTATTAGATGAGTAATGCCAGAGGATCATTTTCTTCTTCTCTTGAGATCTGGCACTTTGCAGACATGAAGCTAACCATCAACCAAGTGATCATATTTATCGAATCCAACCCCTCCTTGATTAATTAAACCAAAATCTTGAGAATGCCTTGCCAATGGGGAAAGAAATGGTTATAGATAAAACTATGGTTCCTTGGAGAGGTCGTTTAGTTTTCGGAATGTACATTCCTAATAAAACTCACAAATATGGAGTTAAGGCAACACTCCAAAGATAAAAATCAATATTTTGGTCATTTTGGCAATTTTTTTTAATTTTGGAAATTGAAAGAATTGTGTTTCTTATCACAAAGTTATTTTGTTGAATTCAAACAATTTATCACTTTAATAATGCTTTGATTGCCAGTCTGCACACAGCAGAAATGGGTGTGGCATCTGCTGAACTGCTTTGTTAGGTAATAATGTCATTGTCATGTTTCCATTCAATCAAATATGCCTGTTGTTTGCAATTAGGTATCCATGGGACGGGCCAACAGCACCCCCTCTCCCGATATATTTATACAGACTCAAGCTGTAAGATCTATCATATTTCTGAATTAATTTATAAAGCTTCTTACGGACTAATATTTCAGCACTCGACTGTGGTTGAGCAACTTTGTATGCTTGTATTGGTATTCCTGATCATACTACAATAGTGCCAACAACTATAATTAATGTTATTTGTTTTACGTCCCACTAACTACTTTTTTTAAGGTCTTCGGAGACGCCGAGGTGCCGGAATTTAGTCCCACAGGAGTTCTTTTACGTGCCAGTAAATCTACCGACACGGGGCTGTCGTCCAACAACTATAAGTTTTGTTATTCTTGTATTTTTAATCTTTCTTGTGAGTTCTGTGGTGATAGCCAGTCTGCTTACTTTTGTGAAGTACGCGCACAAGTAAGATCTTGTAGTTGCATATCAAGACACTATTATTATTGAAAGACAGGGTGCTGTAATAACTGATAGCTTGTATCCATGGGAATAAACAACATGTGTAAACATAAATCAGCCTTAGCTAAGCGACGAATTGCTGAACTTTTGATAGGAAAGATATGGGGATCAGCTATTACTGAACAGGAGCCTCCATTGAAGAAATCAGGGATAAAAGGTCATGAAACGTTTTCGGAATCAGATTGTTCACATCAGGAAAGTGTCGCATCAACTTCAAGCCATGTAAGTCCTGCACCTATAGCCAACAATCATGACATGATAGAAACTAAATCCCCACAACTATGACTCAGGAAAAGTTGCATTGTGGAAAACAAAAAGCAGGTGAATCAATTTCCGTTCTTTGGAGAAGGAGAAGAAGAAGAGATAAACTTCCAGAGTTACCAGTATTCATACAGAAGCTGCTAAAAAAGAAAAGGGAGGAAAAATATACAGTTCTGCAGACTTTTAGGTAATGAATCAGGAAGAAAACTTTACTTGAACTTTGCTTTAGTTTTCCTGCCAATTGTAACTTTACATTTAAATCCAAAGCATCACTTTCTAGTATTCCTACCAGATCATCATCCACCTCAGTACTAAGCATTCCCATTCACCGCTCAACTGGCTACAGTAGATCATTTGTAATCGCCGCCAGCCGAATTTGGAATTCCCTACCTGCTGAAATTAGGAGCGTGTCAAACCACCTCCGCTTTAAGAAACTCTGTCAAACCTGGTTAATAAATGATAATAATTTCTCATAACATAGTAGGATCAGATCATAGCTAAGTTATTAGGTTAATTAAAACATTTAATTGATACCTTTCTAGTAGATAATTTAGTATATATTTAACTCTTCTTGTAGGTGTATGTATGGTCGGACAGAATGGCAGGCTTCATAGCCTGAGTCCCGCCATATAAAACATTCCCACAAAGTTTACTGAAAATCTATGCATTAGGAAAAAATATCTGTTCATCTCCGGAGTGTCCCCTTAGGGTGTATAAACTGTGTATAAAAGAAGGATACACTGTTAGAACGAAGATCTATGCAGGAAAATCAAGTGTGAGTGAAAGCAAAGTAGGTCATGCTCATTCTGTTGTAATGGGGCTTCTAAGAGAATTTCTAAACGAAGGCTGTATATTCTATGCTGATAATTTCTACACTAGTGTACCTCTGGCAGAAGAACTTTTGAGGAATGAAACATTTGCGTATGGGACTCTTCGTAGCAATAGACATTGACTACAATGATAGTGAAACAGAAAATGAAGAAAGGAGAGGTGGTGGGTAAGATGTGTCAGCACGGTACTTGAGTTATCAAGTGGGTTGACAAGCGACCTATTCTAATGCTTCCTACACTGCTGAGCCATAGTGACTGGTAGACTCTGGAAAGAAAAACAGGGACAGTGAACCTGTCAGGAAGGCTCTCTGCTCCTGATTACAATGTAGCTAAAAGGGGGGTCGATTTCAGCAATCAAATGTCTTCTTATTTCAGGCTTATGAAAAGGATTAAAATGGTACAGGAAAGAAGCCCTAGAAGTTATCATTGGAACGGCCTTCGTTAATGCTTGGATACTTCACACCATGATGTCTGCAAAAACATAAAAAAGTAAATTGCCAATACTGCAATTTCAAAAGAAGGTTGCAAGAAGCCTGGTTGGATCACAGACAGAACCTGTCATCAGTCCTGGGAGGAGACGTGCGCATCCTCTCACAAAGATGAAGGACCAGCCAGAAAAGTTTGAAGTTTGCTATAAAACTCAGCGAGAATGTGGCACACTGATAGGTACTAACAAAAAACAAAGCAGGTGACAATGTACTGTGAGGAATGCCCAAATAAACCATTCATGTGCACTGGATGTTGTAATAAAGTTCATAAATGATGAAATTGAACTTACTGTGTTCAAAATTAATATTACCATTGTATAATAATAAAATTTGTGAAATCATGAGTGTAAATAGTTTTGGGAATTTTGAGATCAGTGAAAAACATAGACGATTAGGTTCAAGTAGAGAACAGTATTATTTAAAAAATATTATTTTAAATTTTACATGCAGTCCCTTTATTATAAAGCAGATAAATTTATTCAGTTATTGTTTGTCTAAATATGCACTTATGCTCATGTAACTCAACTTTTACCAACATGTAGAAAGAATATTAACACACTGTTCTCTGCTACACAAGGCATGGGTGACTCGTGGACTTCAATGATTATTGCTACTAAACCGAGCACTGGTGGGTCCCCCTGCTGAAGAATGTAAGAACTTGACATGACTTGCAACTGCCAATCTCATTATTTCAAAGTAATATACTTTCGCCATCAACCGGCAACCCACAGAACTACTTCCGTAGAATGATCCACACGCGCCTCGTGGCGCACCAGAAGTACGACATCGGTGACTCATGACACACTCACACTTAATGTCAACAATGTAACAATAGCAGCGAGCATGTTAAATTAATAATTAGATGAATTACTGGTAACAATTTTATAAAATTTGTAATTAAATTTTTCAGCTAAAACAATTCATTTAAAGGCACATACTAACAACATACTATAGAATTTAAATATTTTCTTTCTTAATCACTATCTTCTATATCATCTTCATCTAATTTCAACACAAAATTTCTTACATGTTAAATTAGGTACTTGTGTCAAAGAAATTGCCTAGTGCATGTTGTTCAAAACAAAACACACCGCCACACAAAATTTCATAGTACCGGGCGAGTTGGCCGTGCGCGTAGAGGCCTGCGGCTGTGAGCTTGCATCCGGGAGATAGTAGGTTCGAATCCCACTATCGGCAGCCCTGAAAATGGTTTTCCGTGGTTTCCCATTTTCATACCAGGCAAATGCTGGGGCTGTACCTTAATTAAGGCCACGGCCGCTTCCTTCCAACTCCTAGGCCTTTCCCATCCCATCGTCGCCATAAGACCTATCTGTGTCGGTGCGACGTAAAGCCCCTAGCAAAAAAAAAAAATTTCATAGTAATATTTTCCAACAGGTTTTTAATTTTAAGGAAAACCATATGTTTGAAAATGAATGTTAAGGAAAATGAGCAACAAACATATGACAGAGTGGGGGATGTGGCAAGTAATGGACGTTTACAAGCATTTAATTTGAAGTGATAGATTTTTATTGTTTTTACTTTACCAGATTTAAGAGAAAAGTACAGTAAGGAAAAGAAAAAAGAAAAAATGAAATTTTTTGACTTATAAAGGTGTACCTCTCCCTAAAATGTGTTTGTGATCTTAAAAGAGATGAATTATAGCAATTCATCCATTACCCAGCAGACAGGACAGACAAGTCAACCTCAAAGAACTGGACACCTGTCCAGAGACTGAGGATTTCATGTCTGAGTCTCAAGAGCAATCACAATTATTGCTCTTGTTTTTTGAATCAATGAAATAAATGTTTAACAAATTAGCAACAAATGGAGACTACTGCACACAATACCACTTAAAGCTGGTTCATCAAATCACCGAAGTTTACTGCAAACCACTGTTATTGTTAACCTCTTGAGTGCCAATCCTGATTAGATCCATGCTCAGAAATGTTGCATGAAGGACCAGTGTTGATAAAGTTAATACTACATTTAACTTGGCGTAGTTCTTTTTGCATTTAGTGGAAGACACTAATAGTATGATTTGTTTCAATAGCAGGAACTTTGAGCTTCCCTATTTGGCCACTCAGAGGTGTGTGAAAGTAGTTTGTTTTAAAATAATTTATTTTATTTTACAGTACCGTATTTTATTTTATTTTATTGTATTGTATTTTATTTTATTTTATTTTATTTTATTTTATTTTATTTTATTTTATTTTATTTGAAAGCAGTGACAGCTGACTGATATACATCATGGCATCATTCAGCTTTAATGCTGGCTTGAGGAACATTTTATTTCTTCCTCATCAGGGTGTGATCCTGCACTATCAAGAGTTAAGAGATTTCTTTGGAAGGCAAGCATATTCACAAGAAACATATAAACGGGTTTAACAGCATTTTGTAGAGATAAACTATTTCAAGGTCTCTGTGAGAATAGAGCATGAGTCTAGCAAGAAGACCAAGATTAGTTTGATGTAAAAAGGGAAAATAATTGTGGCAATACTTCACCTGTAACAAATGCAAGACAATCATAGTTATGTGGAGTCATAATTTTTCACAACAAGCAAGTAAGGCTCTGCAGTGTTACAAATTACAAAACAAAGAAACAGACTTTTAACATCTATATATACATTGCCTAAAGGTACTGTGACCAGACTGTATCTCAGTGTATAAATGAGAATTTTGAAAGATTTTGTGCAGTGCGAATGTCAAAATGTGATATAATGCTTTGTTTCATTCACACTTATAGCTAGTACGTTGTCTTTCATCATAACTATCTTTTTCACAAAATGTGTATTTGGCTAATTTCATTACAGACTCCAAAAATTAACACAGCCAGATAATTAAAATATTGCATTCCTGTTTATTATTAACTGTCAATTAGAGTATAGTTCTGAAATATTCCATTTAGTGCCATTTTTGGAATAACAAACGGAAAAATACATATCAGAAGAATTTTTTTTTTTTTTTTTTAATGTTAGTTGTCACTAATTACATTAAGAGATTTGGAATACTAAAGAGAGAATGAAATGTTGGAAAACAAGTAAACAACTATCTTTAACAGCTAAGAAATTATGGATGTTTATCCAACACTACATTTTTAGGGAAATGGACTTGAAATTTTTAGCATAGAACCATGCGATTTCAGCAGCACTGAGGGAATTAAAACATAATCAGAGAAATATTTTAGTTTACCTCTTCCTTTCATCATCATCATCGTCACATACGGTATGACTCCTCCTTCCAGCACTGTCAACAACTTCTGTGAATCGATGTTTAATATCAGCTTGCATACAAGGATTTAGCCTCTTTACCCGTTTTGCCAAATCACTGAAGTACTTTTCAATATTTTGGGGATCATCCTTGGCTCCACGTTTACCTCCACGTCCACAACAACCTTTTTTCTTCTTCTTTTTATCTGGAGGTACTCTTGGACATGAGGCAGCACATGCTGAACAACAATGACTTAGAGATTTATTTCTACCTGGTTCGCGTGATTTGCTACGGCTACCTGGTGATGAACGAGAATGTGACCCTTTTCCACTTTGACTTGGGTGTCTGAAAATAGAAGATAGATACTTACATTAATTTGTAATTTAGTTAAGGCTATTAGATGTTAGAAATTTAGACTCAATAAAATCTAATAAGACTTTGCCATAAATGGCACTGAGATGATAAGTAGGCCTAATATTCTGGTTTAATGGATAAAAGTGCTTCAAATATTAGCTAAAATACAGGGTGAAAAATCAGAAAGAAATGGTGTTGGTGGGATCATAGGGCTTAACTACAAGTGTTTACTTCAGGCAATGCCTGGGGGTGGAGGTATATAATTCCCTTGCAAGAAAATTACCCCCACTCTCAGAAAAATATAAATTTTAACTCTTTGTGTTATTCCCTGATGTTTTTATGAAAATATGCACATTAAAATAATTAATTTCAGTAATATATGTGTTCTACATTTCCCTCATTATTTTGTAAAGAAATAATCCTGCCCCCTCCCCCTGGGCAATTCTGAGGGGAAGGAATCTTTGAGATAAAATCATTGGTGGGGGGAAAACCTCCCTTCCCTACTGCAATTTTGCATCCTACTGAAATTTTTAGAATTTTAATCCTTTCAATTTAAAACTAATCTCCTAATTTAAGGGTCCCTTCTCAATGAAAAGTAATCATCAACATAACATAAACACAGAAGCTTGTGGTCAGGTTTTTGAATGGGGCCATTCACAATAACTTACATTAGCATATATTTTTTTTTATTTTTTTATTTATTGGTTATCGAATGTCCCAGTGAGCTAGAGGCTCAAGGAGGGACTGCCCTTTACAATCACAGCTTGGCAGCTTTTTAGTTTCAGTTAACAGATAAGGCATAGGCCTACATATATAACAAGGAATATTTTACAATTATTGATTTACATCATAATATCATTATTTTACATGGGAAAAAGAAGATATTAAAAATAAACTAAACTTAGGTGGAAAAATAGGTATACAGTGGTTATAGATTTATTCTCCAACATACTGTTCAAGGAAGTACCTGCGTACTTCTTTATTAAATCTGTACAACTTATTGATTTGTTTCAATTTGAGAGGTAGATTGTTAAAGGTTGTGATTGCTGAATAAGAAATGCTTTTAACACCATATTTGGTAGTGTTAGTGGAATCTTTGTAAAACTGGTTTGCTGATCTTGTGTTATGGGTGTGAATGTCTTTGCTGTATCATAGTTCTGTATTGAACCCATGACCTTTGTGCCCTAAGAACATTATGCATAATGTAACAATTAAATTAAAAGTTGGATTCTTGATAGCATGGATTTGACACGTGACGAGGGGGTGATTACCTTCGGTCCCACGCTCTGGGGTACGTGACGTCAACCACACGTGTCGACGGCGGAAGAATCTCAAGTCATTTTTATGAACTAGTTCAAAGCGCGTGTACATGGCGTGACCACGCCAAGTCAAAAAAAATATAGTGCCTATCAAAGGAGGTCAATCATCTCACAAATCGAACCCGTAAAATTTTTAAATGTCCATGAACACTACCGCCAGAAATATAGCAAGCATGTAGTCACTTTCAAAACTCTTGAAATTACAGTTTAGGTAAGTCAGAAAATGTATAGGAATTTTCTTGGCGGCAAAGGGAGAGATCCGAAGAGAGGGGGTAACTGCTATAAATATGAAGGGACGCCATGACGAAGCTTCCTTCTCCGGCATTTGTGATACAAAGCGGACGAAAAATTGTTGAGCTGCTCTGCGAAATCAAACCAACGAAAGTAGACTGAGTTCAACTGCAGATTTTAGCCATTGCGGCTAAATCTTGACTCCATGAGGAGATAATTTTCTTGAGTGAAATAATTATACCAGATAGGACGGTCAAAGTACTGAATAAATTCTAATGTGATTAAGTAATTCGTGTGCGGAAATAATTATAGTCCATCGTGTGCGTTCAAGCAAACAAGTGAAGGGTATTTTCTTTTTTTTTAATGCTTTATTCCAGGAAACCTGAAGAAACACAATGATATGTACAGCCATGAATGTAAAAATGGCTAAATAAAATGCCAGGGTCGCAGGTGAGCCCTAAGACGAATACTGGCATGAAGACATGAGGTAGGTGATTTTCCATCTTACTACCTCTTATATCCTGTCTCGTGATTTCTTAAAGTGTATTTGAATGGGGATATACGACGCAGTGGTCACCCTACTAAGTTTTGTAAATGTGAGAGTACGACTAAAAGAGTCATTTGTTTTATTTTCCACTTGGATAAAATTTTGAAGTCTTGCGAGGGCCGTATAATGTTGTAAAAAGTTATTGAATAGGGTTCGAAGTGATATCACGTCCAATGTAGATCGTCATCCGTGTGAGTGTACTGCCTATATTTTGTGATGTCAAATTAAGATGTTCATTCGACGTAAAATTCTTCTGTCTGCAATTTGACGTTAATAATAATAATCCATGGTCACTCATTTTCAATCGAGTGGAAGCGCGCTGTCGGGTGAGAGCCTAGGGTGATGAATTTGGTCACGGAGAGAAACGTTTTATTTAATGCCCATTTTAAACCGTGTCTGACTGACAATAAAAGATCTAGTAGAATGTTTCAGTCATTTCTCGTAAAAATCAAGTTATTAAATACGATATCATTTATGCGAAGTTATTCATGATTAATGCATTGTGCGATATTAGACGTCGGGATTTCTAGTGGGGATTTTATTCCAGTTCTTTGTCGAGGATAATTGTGGAGCTGGGAAACAGAGGTTAGTTTTGTGAATCAGGTTGGACCTGTCATTGAAGCCGGGACACGGAAGCCCGAGGAATGTTTTATATGAGTTGAGATGAGATGTGCGAATCAGGTTAGAGTCCTGTCATTTGAAGCCGGGATATGATAGCCCGAGGAATATTTTATAATGTTGAGAATGGAAAGAAATTCATAGAAATCCATAGCGGTATAATTGGCGACACGTATAATTAGTGTGGGCATCTTGAAGCATATCTGTGCGTTTTGTTGGTTAGAATATCGTATTTGTTTAATCATGTCGGCAGAGTTTAAAGGGAGCATTTTGAGAAGTCAGTCAGGTAGAACGAACCGGGTGGTTTATGTAACTGCCAAGCGAGCATGGGATGAGAGACCTCAGCTATGATAGCGGGAAAGAAGTGGAGTTGAGATTGTACTGTAATTCTCGGCCAGGGGAAACGTTAAAATGCTGGATTTAGTTGAAATTCATAGCCGGTAATGATCTAAGTATTGTGAAATACTGTAAATGGGGACGTAGTGAACATTTGAAATCACGAACTTTGAGTATAAGGAACAGAGTAACCCAATTTCAGGGTTGTCCAAAATATAGAGCGATGGTCGTGACGATCGGTTTGTCTGCGAGGGGTGTGCAAAATTCAGTGATGACGAGATATGACATCGTAATTATATGGCGAGTTGTTTGGTTTGTACTTAGATTATTATGATATCCAAGTGTTAATAACGGTTAGGATTAGATTAGATTTTAAAGTGTGATATCACGAGACGAGATATATAGCTGGACATGAATGATGTAACAAATTCTTTTCCAGCCAGATAAACATCGCAATATTGAATTCACATCACAGCTGCGTAGGAATTTGTGAAGAAACCAGAGTCCGCGGAGATAAAATTTACTGATCTTTAACATTTCGTTAAATCATTTAAATTTATTTAATTATTAAATTCAGTGAAACCGCATTTTGAAATAACTTTAATCAAGCGAATAACTTGGAGATGCATTCTGGAAATTTTAGTTTGTTTTCTGGGGAATATTAACATGTAAAGTAACGATTAAGGGAACATATCCGAAGGAAATGGATTTTACTGCCACAAAGTTTGTGAGCATTGCTATTGTTGTAATTATTGAACTTTGGTTGGTTGAGCAGTGAATGTGCTGGGGATAGTAAAGTGGAACTTTGGTCATCAACCGATGTAACTTAATTGTTTAGCCTTCAGCCTAGAAACTTGGATGGTCAGGGGGTCATCAACCTCAGTGACTTAGATTAGGGCCATATGCCATTGTAGCATCATTTCCTTGCGGTCATCATCCACAATGACTTTAAAGTAACTTAGAAGATTAGATGTCGGTCTATGACATAGACGCAGGTCACATCGATTCAATTAAGGGTCCATGCCGTAGAACCACTGTGTGGCACACACCAATTGGACGGCCTTAATTATACTCAGAGTCCAGAGTTCGTGTTACGAGGGCTGGACCATAACGAATCACTATGATGGTACATGTGGTCTCACGTGGAAGCCGAATTTAAGGATTTCCAGATTTTCCTTTCTTAAATGATTAATAATTGAGACAATGGTTTCTAGTAAGAATGCCCATCAGGCAATTACGTTAAAGTCTCACACCAGTGTTCTGACATTTATGTAAAAATGATTGTGGTGTCCAGTGGACACAATTGACTTCTATGATACCATTGACATGCTTCAGAATTTTCCTGAATAAATAGGAATCTTTTAAACAGACCTTTCATTCCGGTAGATAGATTAGAATTAATGAACCCTACCTTTACCTCAGCAAGTGACGAAGAACCCGAAACGACCCAAGAGACAGATCTCATGAACTTTGCTGATAGGTAAGGAAGGTAGGTATCCCTCAATATGGACCTAAAGGGTTCAGTATTAACAGAAATCATATTATTTTTATGCCTGAACATAAATAAAGCTTGAGAGTATTTAATCTGGCATTGTACTGGTAATATGTTTGTTTCCTGAAAAACTTCCACAGATGGTTTTAGTAAATCATATATACACATAATTTTTAAAGCTCTCTTTTGCAGTACTTCTAGCCCCTTTATAGCTTCCTGTGTACAATTTCCCCATATTATATTCATGTACATAAGGTGCGAATGTATGAGGGAGGTATATATGTTTCTTAAGTCTTTCAATCTTTTTAGTACGGTACTCCAATTACACTAATATTTTTTTTCTTTACATTTAAGATATGCTCATTCCAACTTAAGTTACTGTCTAAAGCCAGGCCTAAATATGAAAACTGCTTTACTCTTTCAATGGGCTCATTGCCAATTTTTGCTACATTACAGGTATTGATAATTTGTGTTGGTTTATGAAATATCATGTATTTTGTTTTTGAGGTGCTTATAACTAGGTTATTTTTGTTCAGCCATGATGTTAGTATGTCCAGATCTTTTTGCATATACTCCATAATCATTTGTTCACAACTGCTGTCATAAAATATAAATATATCATCTGCAAACAGGAATATCTTACCAGTAAACTCAAGATAACCTATATCATTAATCAATATTAAAAACAGCAATGGTCCCAGCACTGACCCTTGTGGGACACCATGTTTAATATTGTAGATGGGCCCTTTAGTTTCATTGATATTAACATATTGCTTCCTATCAGTTAAGTAATTTTTAAACCACTCATAGGCTATTCCTCTAATACCTGCATTTGCTAGTTTATTAAGTAGCAGGATATGATTAACTGGATCAAACGCCTTTGCAAGATATATGAACATTCCACCTGCTATTTTGTTACTATCTAATGCATTCTGTATAAGCAAATACAGTAGAGACAATACGCGACACTCAGCGAGATATCGAGGGACAGCTATGAGAGCTCTCTCTCTCTCTCTCTAGCGGGTAGACCTGAGAACTACTGATTTTGCCATAAGATCACGAGTATTTGTGTGTGAAGTTTTTGGTGCTATTTATGCGTTTTCAGTGAGCTGACATAATTAAATAGTAGCGTGTGTCATTCCTTGATATCTCCTCTCAACATGAGGGGAAAGGTATGTCCTGTGTTTGGCTGCAGTAACTATGAAGTAGAGAAGCATGCGCACTTTCTTTCGCTTCTCTCGTGACAAGGAAATGTAAGTAATATTGTGTTTGCACATATATTCTTCCAGTGACAAAGAAATGTTTATAGTACGGTACTTCATAATCTTCTGACCTGCTCGACCCATATTTTAACTGGGTTAAAATATAATATGCATATTTTATTGTATAGTACAGCAGTTAACCTTCAATACCGATGTGTTGTTGTAGGTGTGATCTGTGGGTTTGAAATGTCACAGAAGTGATTTGGATAAGGTGTACAAGGAAAAAGGGACGTTACGCTTATATAAGAATTATAAGATCTGTTCAGATCATTTCCAGGCCAGCGACTTTAGAAATCCTCGACTATACGGTCAAGGGTATGTTATATTTTTACTCTAATTGTACGTAAATATTCCTCAAAGCATCACTATCGACAGCATTTTCATATTTTTCTTTCTTTTATCCCTCTTCTCTGATTAAAGCCGGGATATTATAGATTTTCTTTCTGTTAGTAGGCTTCATGTTAAGAGGAAAATTGTCCAGCTTTTAAATGTTAATTCATTGCATCATGTGTGTAAGGAATGTGCCGATATTTTTATTGACAAGTGTCTTAATGTGATGACACAATGTTTTTTAAATGTGAAAAAAGACAAATCTAACCGTAAAAGTTCAAGCAGGAATGCTAGAGCAAAAAAAGTAATGCATAAATGAAGGATCAAGCTATTTCACCTTCTTTAGGTTCGCCTCCAGTAGTTCTGTGTTAAAGTTTGCTTGTTTTTGTATGTATAACCCATTATTTGAAAAGCAGTAATATCCGATTGTCCGGTAAAAGTTTTGTACATCCTACTATCCGAAGAACTGTTGTATTCTATTGTGTGTCAGTATGTAATTAAGTTCAGGATACTTAAGTTTCTTTTCTTACATTGTTAGCTGGTTGAATTATATATACTGCGTGGAACGTGGGTTTTAAATACATTTGAGATTAAGGGTGGTTGCCGTGTTTCTCTTGTCTCACAATGAAATACGATCTCATGGCCTCATTAGGGTTCCTTCCACTTTCCACAATCCTTCCATAGTTGTCGTTGTTAAACCTATAAGTTAAAAGTTGTCGCAACGCGTACTTGGTGTTAAACTTGTTTATTTAATTTCATATTTTTCTATTTCATTATTATTTAGACGCGAACTGCTGCTACATAGATAGCAGAGCGTGAGTTGTGTAAGAAAGGGAGCCCGCGGCAATTATTCTCAGCTAAATTTAAAATTTTTTATTTCAAATGCTTTGTCACGTAGTGGCGAAACCGAGAAAAGTATTATTTAATTCATTACATGTTTTTTATATAGGTTGTAATGGTTACATGTGCATTTCTAATTCCTGTTTATTTGTGGTTTCTTCATGATGTTTGTTCGAGGGAGCAGTCGAATATGTTATTTGTTCCGAGATGTTCAGTACCGTGTTGCTATGTTTCACAAGTCTTTGGTTATAAATTTCATGTGTGTTCATTAACTTAGTTTATTCGATCCGTGTGTTCCGATCGTAACATCTGTGTGATTACCTGTTGCTTTAGGCTATGTCATTAATTTATGCTAAGTGATGTAATTCCTCGTGTGACGGCATGTTATCTCTTGAACAGCTGGCGTTAGTATGTGTGTCGAAGACAGCTAATTACTGACATACTCCGAGTCTGTGAGCGCTCTATTCCATCCTGAAATTTACCTGCGTTGAAATCTTCTTGGTCTTCTTCGAGATGACGTAAATTGTAGTGTTGATTGTCGTACTAATCATCGTGTTCGGATTCACTTTTAGCGTGGAGTCTCATATTTTTCTAAAACATTTGCTTTCGTAAATTTTCGGCAACAGATTTTTAGGTTAATTTTCGAAATTTTTCGTCGTTATTTTCGAGTGTATATTCTGTTTAATAAAATTAGTGTTTTGGCTAATTATTTTCAAATTTATTTTCTTCTTTCTTTTGAAATTTTAAATAGCGCTGCCCTGTGGACTAGGAAATTCCATTGTCATGGCGGGAGGGGATCTCCCTAAGGGGATTGGTGGAGCCACCGGTTTGGTGCCTCTAATTTAATCATTAGTTAAATGAGGAAAAACAGAAAACCCACCTTCTACCCTTAGTATATTTTAGAAAGCTCTTCTGGATAGCCAGACGATGGCCTTCCTTATGTCTTCCTTTTTCTGCTGGAGATTGATCTCTGTTACAGTGACTGCGAAAACCGGGTCCATCTAAAGGAGAACCTGCTGTGCCTATTGGAAAGGCACTATGAATTTCCTAGCCAATTAACATCCGACCCTGGAGTGGAGTGACAAAAAACTTCTGGTGCTGGCAGTTGCTCTGTATTGTGGCACGTTTCACTGTTTACTTATTATAAGTTTTCTACATGACTGAGCTGAAATGAAGCTTTGCTGATGGCCTCGGTTGGACTGAATGTGGATGGAGTCGTTGCGGATCGGTCGTAGTCAGCGCCTACAATGAACAGCAATACCGGTGGTCAACCAGTAACTCTTCGACCAGTAATGGACGTTCTTCTCAAGAACGAAGATGTTGTAGTGTTGAGGGTCGGATAGTGTGTTTGGTCACAACCCCCTCTGTAAAATTCAAAAGCATTTGTTTCGAGCGCTGCTCGAGTTTAAAGGAGAGGCAGATGTGACCAACGTTGAACAGCCATGTGCAGAGATCAGTGAAACCACAGAAATCGTTGTCGATATTTAATTTTGGCCTTGCCATCATTTTAGAATTTTATGTAAAACTTATGCAAAAAAATGTATGTTTTGAGAATTTACGTGAATTACAAAATGTTAATTAGAATAAGCATTTTAGGCCTCTCAACAAAGACATTACTGAAGAAAATAATGAGTTATTTTTTTATTTTATTGTAGCTGATGGGTGTCAAAAAAGAGACATTATGATCTGGTAATTGTTGTGGTTGTAAAATACGTTAATTTGTTTGGGTAAAATATTTTTATTTGTTGACTTTAAAAAAACTGACTGTATGTGTAAAGTTGTTAAATTGGTTTTATCCTCATGATTGTCTGTGTGTAATAGTTAAAAGAAAATTTGGTTGTTTTATGTGTGTTTTAAGTGGAAAATGTGAAGATTCATAGGGTTATTTTTTGGCCATTTTATTATGTGTAGATCATTTTTTCTATAAAGGAATTGTCTTTATAACTTTCGGGGCACGGTGCAGTCGCACGTGCCCGGTTTGGTAAGATGCTTCGAGTAGTTTCCGGTTGCATCAGTATGGAAATTTCTCAAAGCTACGACCGGTATTTGGTCATCAGTTTTCTCTGGGCCCTCATTGGCCAAAATAAAACCCTTTACTATTGGCGAATATAAGAAATGCGCGTGCGCTAATTGGCTATTTCGCGATTTCACCACTTCCAGCCGCTGGCCACTTGGCCAGAGCCAAGCTTGTTCCGTCTGTCTTTTGTTTGGACCAACGAAGGGAGAAGGTGTCTCCTACATCTGATGGTTCTCCCAGCCCTCCAAGGTAAGCACTATTTAGTTCATGTTCCGGGTTTTTAACTTTCAAATGTAGTTTTTAATTTAATTTTCTTCAACCTCCGGAATTTGCCCGGGACTTTTTTTTCGCCAATTTTAATTTCACATGACTTAGTCTTCGCGGCTAGTCATACTCATTTTTGTTTTCGAGGCATTTCCCTTTTCCTTTTGGTTTTATTAATTGTGTTGTAATTATACAAAATTTCATTCCCCTTTTCTTTTGTTTTAATTGTGTAAAATATGAAAATTTTAACTTTCCCTGGGGTTTGCCTCTAAGTAGTACTGTTTCGTCTTAGCATACTCTCGTTCAGGATAAGCTCCTTATTCGGAAGTGTTTTAGAAAGGGTTGCTTCCTGAGCGGGCTCTGGGTTAAGATTTTAACTATTTTCACCTTTTCTTTCCTTCCTTATGTCTTAACATGTAGTTGTGGTTTGTGAGCGTGTGTTCCTTCCTTTAAATTATTCTAATTATTTCTGTATGTTATTTTAAACTCACCGCCGTTAAGATTGTATGATGGCTCTCTCTAAATTTGCTGTGTTAACCAACTTACGTCATCGATTGCCCCGTTTGTATGTTATTTTCGAAATGTTATCCTTTCAGTAAATGTAGTAGGTACTTAAATAGAATCACCGCTAATTTCGTTTTCTCGACAACACAATACTTTCTCACGGCCCGGGTAGGGTCTCAACCGCTTCCCATCTCCGTTCCTATAGTTGTCATGTTTGCTAACCTGGTAGTTATATTCCGATGTTTCCTGTACGTGTCGTGCATGAGCGTTCGCTTTTATTTGATCTGGTCTGAAAATCATTATTTCTCCTTATAAAGTTTATTATTCAGTCTCGTTCGCTACATCGTGGCGTGCGGTTGGAAGTGTGCAAGGTTCGTGTATTGTGTCTGACGTTCTAGAACTTGCTTTTAGTTTCGAGTTAACTCTGCGTGTGAGTAGTGCCGTTGTGTCATGAGTACTGAAAGTGAAGGTGATGAGGAATCTAATCCTGCCTCAAATAGCAATGTTGGTCATGAAGAAGTAGTGAATATGGATTTAACTCTGAACGATAGCTCTCTTAATAACTGTTCCTTGCAGAATTCACCCCGTGAAACTAACCTTGCACCACATGCTCAAACTCCTAAGACTGTTGCATATAATAGTACCGTACTCATTTAATCATCCAGGCCCGTATATTGTCTTTGTCTCCTCCAAAAGTAGCAATAATATTGGTACCCTTCACCCTATGGCTCTTGGTCGTTCACTGTATGAACGAAAATTTCCTGTCAAATCAATTCAGTATAAAGGTCGTAATAGGATACAGGAAACCTTTAACTCTGCTGCTCATGCTAATGCTTTTTTTAAGAATCTGTTTCTTAATACGCACAACTACAGGCCATGAGTCGGTATTATAAGAGGTGTTGATAAAGAGTTATCAGAAGCTGATATTCTTAGTCTACTCAAGAGCGACATTAACGTTCACTCTGTTCCAAGATTAAGTCACAAAACCAATCAGGATGGTCAAGTAGCTTACTTGCCTACCGGTTCGGTAAAGATTGTCCTTTGTTCTAAAACATTACCCAAATATGTCTCAATATATCTGCTTTCATTGGAAGTCACACCTTATACTTTCTACTAAATTATCTGCTCAAAATGTCAACGTTATGAAACTGTCAGTCTACTACATTTCATTGTCACAACTGTGCCGTAAATCGTGCCACCTCAGACTGCCTTACCGATGTAAAACATTGTAATCGGGAGTATTCCACGGGCTCATCTGACTGTGCTGTCCACTAAAGACAAGTAGAGAGTAAGCTCGCGTGCAATGATAAAATCTCATTTTCTGAAGCCCCCTCCAGATTATTTCCACCTAATTTTTTTGATTGTAGTATCCTTTAACAATTTCCTCCCCTTCCCGCTCAATCTTCTCCTCCCATGCCAGAAATGCACATGTAAGATGTGCCTTCAATAAAAAATGAAGGCAAACCTGGAAAACCTTTATATCATCCTTTAATACACATATTTCTGCATCTCAGTTATGGCACGTCGCACGTGCTCTTACCAGAGCTTCGAATCATATCCCACGCCCTCATACAACGTTGAATATTCTTAACGAATTTCTAACATCCCTAACTCCAGATCATGTGGTCCCACCTTTCACCCCAGCTTACTCTTCTTCTTCTTCTAGTCAGTCTTCAGTACTCACACGTCCAATAACTCTCCATTAGCTAATATCCACTCTTACATCCTGTAAAGCATCCACTTCAGGTCCCGACTACATTTCTTATACTATAATAAAATAATTACTTATCAAAGCCCTACAAGTATTTGTACATTATTTTAATCTTTTATTAACCAATTCCACTCCTTCCCTGGAATGGAACACTTTCTTCTTAGTCCCTGTTCCAAAGCCACGTCTTCCCATGACAACCGCTAAAAACATCAGGGGCATAATTTTAGCATCATGTATACATAAAACGTTTCTCAAGATAATGATACAACGGTTTGTCTGGTTCTTAAGAGTATTATTCCCTACTGACAAATTAGCAATACGCATACTGTAAAGGCAGGAGCGCTCAAGATGCGATTAATATGCTTATCATACAGTAGATATATTATTAGCCAAATCTAGGAAGCAACACACTGTCGCTGCCTTTCTTGACTTTCGAGGAGCCTTTGACTCAGTACCCCATCATCTGTTATGGGACGTGTTATCGCGGGAAGAAACCCCTACTCCCTTCATCACTCTTCTGCGTCATCTGCTTATCTATCGCACTCTTATTCTTAAACCACCTCTCAGTGCACAATCCTCTCGGCAATCTACAGTTGGGCTCCCACAGGGTAATATCTTTAGTGGACTACTTTTTGCATTATATTTATCAGACCTTGAACAACTAGTCATACAATCTGGGAGAATCCTCATGTACGCAGATGGCATAGTCATTTATTTCTCTCATAAAGATGTTGACGGGCCGATGACCTGCGATGTTAGGCCCCTTAAAACAACAAGCAAAGATGTTAATACCGCGGGGAATTGGATAACTCAACTCCTGATCAAAGTACAGCACACATGAATTATCCTTATTTCCTGATAAATGCTCTGCGCTAATTTTTACTAATAAACGCGTCTATAATTCAGAACCCGTACAATGCAGTACATATGAAATTCACATCCGTGCTAATCATAAATATCTTGGCATTATTAATTGATCAAAAATTAAATTTTTCCCAAAACATTGCACCGCCTACGAAACAGTACTGCCACATATATTAAACTAGCTGATGCACCCGTGCTTCGCTACGGGATTCTCAGAAAGACTGACTTTGTGGTTTTCCTAACTGAAATCAACATAGGTCATTACAAAAACGTAAGTATGAATGTAGCGATTAAAAGCAATGCCATCATATAAAATACTCGATCAAATGGAAAGCCGCACGTTTTATCACTTTTAACGAACAGTGCTGCGGTTAGATTGCGGTGCCAATCTAATAGTCCAAAGTTCCAGAGCTGGGATGACCAGGCCGCAGATTGCCATGAACACTCATCTGCCATTATTCCGCTAAATATGCACACTGTTCTTTCCAATCGGTGCCTCAGAGTAGGGATTGAATAGCCCGAATGCTATGATGATCCAGTGTGTTACGTACCAGTAGTATAAGAAAATTTATAAACCAGGGAATGGCATGCTAAAGATGAAAGTTATCTAACTCCCCAGCTACTTCCCATCAATATTCAGGCAGGCTGTTGCACTCTGTACGACCAGGCGAGTTGACCGTGTGGTTAGCGGTGCGCAGCTGTGAGCTGCATCCGAGAGATAGTGGATTCGAACCCCATTGTCGGCAGTGCTGAAGATCGTATTCTGTGGTTTCCCACTTTCACACCAGTCAAATGCTGGGCCTGTACCTTAATTAAGACCTAAGGCACTCCTAGCCCTTTCCTATCCCATCGTCGCCATAAAACCTATCTATGTCGGTGCGACATAAATCAAATAAAAAATACTCTGTACGTAGCAGTAATCCTATCTACCGGAGATGAGGCGCAACAGAAGATACAAAGCACATCACGACAAACAATGGTAAATGTAATGGTATTGTTGATCAATGTTATGAGCTTTCTATATTGTAGGCCTTCACATTTAGTTTTCTTTCGACTCTGTGATTTGTAAAATATTTTATACCGTAAACTGTAGTTTCTTATTCTCCGACTTTACATACAGATTTTCATTAAATACTGTTTACCCATTTTCTCGTTACTCGGCGCTGATATGGACTTAGTAACAAAAATCCAAATTCATGAATATCTTTGTGATCATAGCCAGTACGGTAACAATGTATAAGACATGAATAATAGGAAATTTAGTACTATATAACCTTAGTTATGTAGCCTTCATCTATTACACCTCTAATAAGAAATATTTGAGAATTACATTTTAGGACTTCCCCTAAACTACCATTTCACTCAGCCTGAATAAAATAATTTACAGCCTTGACTATAGCGACTTATTTTCTGACATTGCATACCGATTTTCATCAAGATAGGACTACTAATAACAAAAATATTTGAGAATTAAATTTTAGACCTTCCCCTAAACTACCATTTTTCTCAGCGTGAATACAATTATTGATAGCCTAGATTGTAGCAACTTATTCCCCAACTTTGTACACCCATTTTCTTTAAAATACGACCACTAATAACATAAATAGTTGAGAATTTAATTTTAAGCCTTCCCCTAAACTACCATTTTTCTCAGCGTGAGTAAAATGATTTATAGCCTAGATTGTAGAGCCTCATCCCCCGACGTCACATACCGATTTTTATTAGATCACTAATAACATAAATAGTTGAGAATTCAATTTTAGGCCTTCCCCTAAATTACCATTTCACTCTGCGTGAGTAAAATGATTTATAGCCTAGATTGCAGAGGCTCATCCCCCGACTTCACATACCGATTTTCATTAAATTCTCTTCAACCGTTTTCTCGTGATGCGTGTACATACATACATACAGACAGAAATTACGGAAAAACAAAAAGTGCATTTTCTTGTTACTATGGACATGACCGATATAGAAATACCATTATTTTCAAATTCTGAGCAATGTACAGACAAAACTCTTATTTTATATATATAGAAGACTACTAAAAGATATCACACGGCGTTCCTGGGGAGCTGATCCCGCCACAGCAAAATTAGAATACTGCGCAACAATCCCTGCTCGTCTTGATTATTCTGCACGCATAATTGATCTTGCATCCCAATCAGCACTTCAATCCCTCAATACTATACAACATCAACTGCTACGAATTTGTTTTGGCGCCTTAAATATCATCCCCACTAATGCACTATTAGTAGAAACGGGTGGACCTCCTCTTCTGCTTCGCCGAAAATTTCTTGCCTCTAAATATCTTCTCAAATGACTTATAGTTGTCTCAAGTAATCTCGTACCCAAAATACAACTACTTGCTGACTTATTCCCATCACCTCTGACAAAAATTGCAGAGCCCCGGCATTAATTTGGGCTTATGAGCCTGTCTCTTCGTTTAATTCTGATATAATTCGTTGCAATGTGTTACCATATTAGTCTGTATCATATGACGTGCTGCAACACACCCCTCCAATTACTTTTTCTAAAGCTATGCTATGCTATGCTATGCTCCCATATCGGCTAACATATTTTTCCTTATTTTCTAAAAAAAGTCCGTATTCATATGTTCATGCTAGTAACAACATTTATACAGACGCTTCCAAAAATTCTTGTGGTATCGGAGCTGCTTTCTATTACGAACAAACCCTGCATGTTGAATTGTATCATTTAGCGTCACATTTTTTTATTGTTTCTGCAGAACTCCTTGGCATACGACACGAGTTACTCTACATAAAAAATTCATCAATACATTCCGCCAACATATTCACTGATTCACTATCTGTTACAATTATTAAAATACAAAAAGTTACCTTAAATCGGTACGTATGTAATGTAAAGCTAATCCTATATAATTTACACCAATTAGATGTCCAAATTACACTCATTTGGATACCTGGCCACAGAAACATACCTGGTACAAACAAGCTGATCGATTAGCCAGAGAGGCCTCCATATTAACTGCACCCCCGCAAAAATTTAGTGCTTCAGCATCTGATTTATTTTCTGTTAAAACGCCGACAAAAGAGATGGTAAACCTTATGGACTGCATCTGCACTCTTGAAGGGAACTTTCTATCATAGTCTCCAACCACTATTACCTACAACGCACTGGTATCATAAAGCAATATACACCTGTTGACATATCATTAATATCGTATGACTTCGCCTAAATCATGCTCTAACACCCCTCTATAAATTTAGATTTCATCTACAACAGCATCCACTATGTGATTGTAGTTCAGCAGATGCCGATATTAATCATCTCATCTTCCAATGTCTTTTGTATAACTCTTCCCGACGCCGCCTGTACTCAAGCTTACTAAATTTAAATCTCCCTCTACCAACATGCATTGCATGTCTGGTCTACAATACCTCTCCCACGATACTCAGTATATTAAATTAGTTCTTAGATGAATCCCATATACTCCTTTAATCATTCATTAGATACATTACTCGCTATCATCATTGCTTCTTAATATATTTGCCTCACAATTCGTATAGTTCATACTACGAATCTATCTTTTGACTTACTTCCCCTATCACGCCTGCGTTTAACACACTCTTCATAGCTACTGTCTACTGTCATACTCCCTCCCCCCCCCCCCGCCCGCAAGATTGCGGGTCCTCCATCATTTGACGTCATATTATCACAGCGTTACGAGGTTTGGATAGTTGCTACTGACATCAACAATTTCTCATTCTATGTCCTCAACACCATTTGTTAATTCTTTACTTTCCCTCAGTCCAGCGTCCCACATTCCTTTAATGTTTCACCCCTCAGTCGTTAGACCTACTTTTCCTTTCTACACCTTAAATGTTGATCCGGCCTTCTTCGCCTTGTAAGTCACTGAGGTGGATCACTCTGGCGCGAAGATTAGCACCTTGTGTCCTTGTATGTTTTCTATGTATCCTGAGCATTATATAACTAATTTTTATCACTACCGGTTGTATATGTGCTAATTTTCTAGTGAACTTTTTTGTGTGCCTTTGGAACAACTATTAGTGCCAGTTCAATCTCTGCTTAACTCAGTCAGCAAATCCTTGTCCATCAGGCAATTCTGAGAAGATCATCTGTATACAAATTTACAGGAGTTTGGTCCAAGTGTAGTATCCTACAATTTATATATATAAAATAAGAGTTTTGTCTGTACATTGCTCAGAATTTGAAAAGAATGGTACTTCTGTATCGGTCATGTCCACAGTAACAAGGAAATGCACTTTTTACTGTGCCGTAATCTGTATGTATGTATGTATGTACACGCATCACTACAAAACGGCTAAAAGGAGATTAATGAAAATCGGTATGCAAAGTCGGGGAATAAGTCGCTACAATCTAAGCCATAATTAATTTTATTCATGCTGATAGAAATGGTAGTTTGGGGAAGGGCTAAAAGTTTATTTTCAAATATTTGTTATTAGTGGTCCTAAATAAAAATTGGTATGCGAAGTCGGGGAATAAGTCGCTACAATATAGGCTATAAGTAATTTTATTCACGCTGAGTGAAATGGTAGTTTAGTGGAAGGCCTAAAAGGTAATTATTACATATTTACGTCATTAGTAGTCCTATCTCATTGAAAACTGGTATACAAAGTCGGAGAATGAGCCACTACGACCTAGGCTATAAATGGTTTTATTTACGCTGAATGAAATGGTAGTTTAGGGGAAGGCCAAAATTTAATTCTCAAATATTTATATTAGTAGTGGGCGTATCGATAAATACTACATAAACAACGTTATAGAGAATTAAATTTCCGACTATTAAATGGTCTTATACATTTTACCGTACCGGCTATGATAACACAGATATTCATGAATTTGTATTTTTGTTGTTAAGTCCATATCGACGCCGAGCCACGAGAAAATGGGTTAACAGAATTTAATAAAAATCGGTATATATAGTCGTGGAATAAGAAACTACAGTCTAAGCTATAAACACATTTATTCACCCTGGATTAAATTGTAGTTTAGAGGAAGGCGCCTATAATTTTTAAAAAGCTATGTTTTGGTCCTATCGAAAAGTACAACATAACAAAAATTACAGAGAATTCAATTTCCGATCATTTATGTTTCATTCAGTTTTACCGTACCGACTATGATGAGTGGTATTTCAGAGTCGGAAGAAAACTAAATGTGAAGGCCTACAATATCGAAAGCGCATAACATTGACCGACAATAACATTACATTGAACCATTGTTTGTTGTGATGTTATTTGTCTCCTATGCTGCCTCTCAACTCTGACAGATGGGGTTACTGCTGCGTACAGAGTATAATAGCCTGACTGATTCTTGGCGGGAAATAGCCGGGGAGTTAGAAACCTTTATTCTTTAGCATGCCATTCCTCTGGTTCATACATTTTCTGATACAGCTGGTACGTAACACACTGGTTCCTCATAGCATTCGAGTTATTCGATCCCTACAATGACGCGCTGTTTTGAATGAGCAGTGTGCACACTTAGGGCAGAGGCTCACTTAGTAGTAGTAGTAGTAGTATGGCCTGGTCTAGAATAACAATTTAGGCCTATTCCAAATTATAGCACACATTTCACTAAATAACTCAAAATACAACCCTGAAAGGAGCCATTTCTTAAGAAAAGCTTCTTCTTCTTCACTTTTATTAAATTCTACATTCATTTTATTCCAAATTATCAGTGAAGAGGGGTTTTCTCCTCTGGCTTGGAGGAATTTTTTTCCTATGAAAAGATTAGTAAAAGGGCATAGTTTCTTCGCTGGGAGTCTCCACTATTCGACCCTCTCCCCGCCGATAAAAGACGAAGAGTGTTCACGAATCATGGCTGTCTGCGGCTTGGTCATTCCAGCTCTGGAACTTTGGACTGTTAGATCGGTAGTGTAGCCCTGTTCGTTAAAATTGAGAAAATTTGTGGTGTTACATTTGATCGAGTATTTGATATGAAAGCATTGCTTTAAATTGCGCCATTCATACTGACGTCCTTGTAATGTATGTTCATTTCAGTTGAGGAAACCACTAAGACAGTCTTTCTGAGGATGTGAAAAGGCAGGTGGAGAGTGAGTGTCTACCATTATAATGAAAACTCCTAAACCTGATTGTGACTGATGGTATGCAAGCGGGTCTACCATTACAGTGAAAATTCCCTAACTCAGTCTTCATATGAGAAAAGATGTTTGGTAACTTCCCCGTCGCGTTTCTAGGGTAACGTAAAGAGCATGCAATTTAATACAATCTTGCTCACAACGTGTACACTAGAATTCCGTAGCGAAGCACGGGTACATCAGCTAGTTCTTTATAAGTATTGCATCTGGGTGACATAACAAGCCCATAAACATTTCAAGAAGAAGTTTATTATTATTATTGTTACCGTGTTTTGGTTGATCAGCAGAAGTGAAAGAAGGTGCGGGCTGGAATGAGTCTAACTACAAGTCCGAAAAATGAATTTAAAATTTAAATAAAGGTTATATTTTCAATAGACAACAAGATTCAAAAATTTTCACTAGGTGAAATAACAAAGAAAAAATCAGGTACAATTTAATTTTACAAACGAAAGCACAAGTTAAGGGGTCTTTACCAATTCTGGGCTACGAGCCCCAAAGGTTAACAATTTCTGAGCTCTCAGCTCACAAACACATATTTTAGAAAAGGGCAGAGATTCCCTCTATACAATGGAGCACTTGCTCCCAGCAATCAAAATGTCGCGCCTCCCCGAGGCACCTTTCAAAATACCAGAAAGAGATGACCCGCTCTCAATCTTCCAAGCCAATTCAAGGCCACACCATACATTACGATCGCTTGCATTTACGGCACAACTTACAAGAATTAAACAGGGGTATCTTGTACCCAGCCTACTGCGCCTTCGTGGAAAAGTAACAGATTAATTAAATGGTCCAAAATATCAAGATGAATGGAGGCGTGTACTAGCACTCCTACATGAAAGCTTGTTAAAACCTACGTGGCGCTAAGCCGATACACAGGGGCTATTCCCACACTATATAGGTGACTTGTATAAGAAAAATGTTAACATATTAGGAAAGATTAAAAAATCAGTTACGAAAACATAGTCACCTCAAGTCAAAATGAAGGGGAGCTCGAGAGGGTAAAGCACTCTCTATCCCCGATTTACATTTAAAGATATATGAAGTTTTACAAAGATGGAAAAAGATTTACATGTTTAAAGGTTACATATTAAAGGTTTCGGACCTGTCCCGCGGGTTAAACTGCTGAGCTAGAAAAGAGAAAAGAAAGATGTTAAATGGCCATTACCTTGTTGAAGAGCTGCTGCCCGAAGGAAGAGGCGCTACCCGTCCCCTGCTATGCTTCTATATACTAAGCAAGATGTTGTCGAAGTGGCGAAGAGCCGCGAAAATCAGCAGTTTTTAAACCCTCGTGGAAGATTCGAGACCTTTCGTGAATAAAAAAGACACACCCACTCAAGTCTATTGGGTAGCTAAGAGTTACACAGGGAAATTCGAAGAAGAAACCTCTGATAGGTGGAAAATTAATTACAGAAATTACTGATTGGCTAAGTTCAAAACAGGCGGAAAGAAAGCTTAATATTGCCAACCCACAAATGAAAGAACAAAATTTAGTAAAGACCAAAACTTATAAATACAAAATTTCTTCAACAAAAGTTCCTTTACTTCGCACCAGGGTTCATGATCATAGTTTTTTGAGTAGAGACATCTGTTAGTGAATGTCCACACTTCTTGATCCATAGAAAACAAAACACGTTGAAATCCACACAGTATAGACAACTTTGTAATCGCAAAATGTATAGTAGAGACGTCTTCTGAGAAAACTCATGAATTAATACAGTTCTAAAAGTTCGCAGTTTCTCCGGTAGAGGAGGATTTATTGGCAAAAGATTTAAATTTGCGGCGTAGAGGTGTACCGCCCGGTACAATTATTATTATTATTATTATTATTATTATTATTATTATTATTATTATTATGTTAATATTGTTCCAAGGTATCTGTGGAACAGCAGAGGTGAAAGAAGGTGCGGGCTGGAATGGGTCTAAGTATAAGTCCGAAAGATGAATTTAAAATGTAAATAATGGTTATATTTTCAACAGACAACAAAGTTTAACAGTTTTCACAAGGTGAAATAACGAGCCCCAAAGTCTGAGCTCTCAGCTCATAACCACAAATTACCAAATGGCAGAAAACCCTTAATTACATGGAGCATTAGCACCCAACTTCACATCTCAAGCCTCTCTAAGGCACTTTTACCACAACACCATAAAGCCTATAAAGGCAATAACAGACTTTTACACAAACTGCAATCAAGGCATAATAAAGAAACAGGGGTATCTCGCACCCAATCTACTGGGACTTCGTGTGCAAAAACTAGGTTAATTTAAATGGCCCAAACAAAAAGGATGGAGGCGTGAATTTGCACTCCTAAATCTACATTTTAAAACCTTAGTGGCGCTAGGCCGATACACAGGGGCTAATCCCAAGCTACGGAGGTGACCCGTATGAGAAAACTTTAATACATTAAGGAAGAGAAGAAACGGTTATGAAAACGTAGTCACCTCAATTTCAAATGAAGGGGAGCTCGAGAGGGTAAGGCACTCTCTCTCCCCGAATTAAAGTTCAAAAAAACTGAAGTTTACCAGGAAAAGGGTTTATATGTTTAATAGTTCACCTTTTAAAGGTTTCGAACCCTCCCCGAGAGTTAAACTGCTGAGCTAGCAAGAAATAAAGAGGTTAAAAGGCCATTACCTTGTTGGAGATCTGTTGCCCGAAGAAAGAGGCGCTTCCCGCCCCCTGCTACATATCCACACACTAAGCTAGATGTTACTGAAGTGGCCCGGAGATAAGAAAATCAGCAGTTTTTATACCCTCGTGGAAAATTCGAGACCTTTCAGGAATGAGCAGACACACCCACTCAATTTTTATTGGTTGGCTAAGAATTACACATGGAAATTTGAAGAAGAAAGCTATGATTGGAGGAAAATTAATTATAGAAATTACTGATTGGCTACATTCAAAACAGGCGGAAAGAAAGGATTAATGTTGCCAACCCACAAACCACAGAACAAAATTTAGTAAAGACAATACTTATGAATACAACATTTCTCCAAGAAGGTTCATTCCTCTACACCACAATTCGTTATCATAGTTTTTGGTAGAGACATCTGTTAGAGAATGTCCATACTTCTTGATCAATGAAAAACAAAAGCAAATCAAAAACACACAGTGACATCTCCTGATAACCAGTAGTTAGTTCAGTTGTTAAAGTTCCGGGTTTCTCCAGTAGAGAAGTTTCAATTGGCGCAAGATTTGAACTTACGTCGTAGAGGTGTACCGCCCGGTACAGACCTCCCCCCCCCCCCAAAGTCCTTCCAAGGGGTGACACAGAAAAAAATGTTTTCCAAATCAAAAGTCCAAGTTTGTTGCTGATTGGTTGAAGAAGAATTTAGAAGAGAAAATACAACTTTTCAGTAGTCCAAGGTCACTTAAGTTGTTTGATATAGATGGGTGCGACTAGATTAAGTCCAGTTTTAGAATTTATTTGTAGTAGTAGAATTGCGAAACAAAAACATTGATTAATGGGGTAATATTTTTCTAAGTCCACCGAAGGTTGATTTGAAGCAAAAATTATTAATTGCAAAATAAAGTGTCCATGTCACTGTTGAAATACATTAGCTGTCGATTAATTTTGACGGCAAGACCTGCCGCCGCTGCTTGTGTCCAGTGGAGGCCGCTCGGACCCCTCAAGTACTCTGAGATACCTCTCTCCCGCTACTATGAGAGGGGTAGTTGTGGTGAAGTACGCCGCAGATGCGAAGTGTGTTTACAGTTCTCGAGTAGCTTGCGGGTGGTTCGCCGCACATCAGCCTTGGCCGGAAGGAGGGCTCCGGCTCGCCGTACACTGGTTGACCTCACTGGAGTGGAGTGGGCCCGTACCCCACCTCAGTGGCGGTACGGCGCCGCACGGCTGCGGGGGCACTGAAACAGTAAGATCTCGGCCGCAGAATTTGTGTTGGACCTTAATGGTTTTAGGGTACAGTCTTTGTTGTGAGGCTGAGCGACCAGCGGCGTGGAAACTTTATTTTATTTGCCACTGGTGTAGTTTAGCAGGAGACGGGAGCGTGGTAATGGCCGTATTGACAGGACAGCAGAGTAACTATGGGGAAGGTTTTACAAGGTAAATGAACAAACACAGAGCAGAAGGCCATAAAAATAAAACCTCCTAAAAATATAACCTTTGGGGTTCTTATAAGATGTTAAAGATCCAAAGAGCATGTAATTTCCACAGGTTTCACCTGAGACAGGTGAACCCTAAAGATTCTCTCGGTGGCTGGATTGCTCACTAACAATGTGACTGGCGTAAGAAAATCTAAAATAATGCATGGCCCATGAAATCTGGGGGCAAGCTTGCCCGCGGGAACAAAATTCTTGACCATAACTTGGACACCTAGTTTAAAATTGGTAGGCCTCCGTCCACGATCTTATCTTTCCCTAACCTTTTCATGAGAAATGTTAAGGTTGGCCTTAGCTTTCTTCCAAAGATCTTTAATATTATCTGGATCTATTGTCTCAGGTAGAATATCACTAAGAGACCAAAGGTTAGAGAGCGGCGTGTTGGGAACAAACTTAAACATCAAAGAAGCTGGAGTAAACTTATGGGATTAATGAACCGCCGAATTCAAAACGAAAGCTAACCAATGCAGGGACGTGTCCCACCTGGAGTAATCGTCGTGATGATAGGCAATCAGAGCCGACCTCAGATTACGATTGACCCGTTCAGCGCCAGATTTGGTTGAGGATAGTATGAAGAAGTTGTTACAAGTGAGATAGATCAAAACAGAATTTACGAAAGAGATTAGAGGTAAAGGCTTTAGCATTATCAGACACAATATATTGACACGGACCAAAAGAAGCAAAGATAGAATTTAAACAAGAAATGGTGGACTGAGCGGTAGCCAGCTTCGGAAATAACCAAGAAAATCTTGTAAAACCATCTACACATACAAGAATGAATTTGTTGGCGTTCCCCTTAGATTGGGGGAAGGGTCCTACGTAGTCGATATAAAGACATTCCAGGGGCGCGACGCTTGATGAGAAGACAAAAGGCCTAGCTTAGTGGACATGGTGGGTTTACTAAGCCAACAAGATTTAAAAGCTTTTACCAACTCCCGCATTTCACCGTCCAAACCTTTCCAAATGAACATTTCTCTAATCTTTTCTCTAGTTTTGAAGATACCTAAATGCCCCCCTAATGGGGTCTCATGGTAGTACTTGAAGATCATAGGTACAAGAACAGCTGGAACCACAACTTTCATCTTCTTATCATGCCTCGACGGGCAACATAAAACCCAATTCCTCAATACATAAGGGACGACATTTTCCCCAGAAGAAAGGGTTTCCATGATAGGGGCCAGCGTCGGAACTTCACGTTGATATTTTTCAAGATCCCTAAACAACATGGGAGCATCCGTTAGAATGGCATTAACCTCAGGTAGTATGGACTCGGTAGGTGAAGAACTATCAACCTGTTCAGGGGTCTCTACCTCATTAGAAAACATACGGCTTAGTCCGTCAGCAACCACGTTTTCAGTTCCTCTTATATGCCTAACATCAAATTGGAAGGCAGAAATTCTGATGGCCCAGCGGGCTATGCGACCAGTGCGACGTGGCCTACCTAAGACCCAACTTAAGGCTTGGTTATCAGTCTCCAAGTCGAACTTGACATGTTCCAGATAGAGGTGGAACTTTTCTAGAGCAAACAAGACAGCCAAACCCTCAAGTTCACAGATGGAATACTTGGCATTTTGAGCCGAGAGTCCTAGATGCACAGGCGATGGGTCGCCTCCCTAGTTCGGTCTCTTGAAGAACAACAGCAGCCACTGCCGACGACGACGCGTCGGTTTGGACGATGAATTTCTTCGAGAAATCCGGCATAGCAAGAACAGGAGCGTTACAAAGAGCTAATTTGAGGTCTTCGAAAGCGGCTTGTTGGGAAGGCCCCCATTCAAATTTGACGCCTTTCCTACGAAGTAAGTTCAAGGGCGCCGCTCTATTAGCAAAGTTGGGAATAAATTTCCTGAAGAAGTTCACCATGCCTATGAACCTGGCAATACCTTTGATGTCCTTGGGAGGTTTGAAATCACGGATGGCCTGTGTTCTACAATGATCTACAGCGACACCATCGGGCGACACAATATGTCCTAGAAATGACATGGAAGGCTTAGCGAAGGCAACCTTGGACACCGTTAACCCTGCCTTACGAAGGCGACTCAGGACCTCTTTCAGATGATCTAGATGTTCTTCAAAGGTCTCGGAAAATACGACATCATCAAGATAATGGTATAAATACTCAAATTTGATGTCGGAGAAGACCCTATCTAGCAGTCTCGTAAGCACAGCTGCTCCCGTGGGGAGCACGAAAGGCACGCGGTTGTATTCATACAAGTTCCAATCAGTGGCAAACGCTGTAAGATGTTTAGATTCCTCAGCTAGATGTATCTTGTTATAAGCCTGATTGAGGTCTAAGATGGTGAAGAATTTAGCCTTTCGAAACCATTAAAAACAAGAATGAAGGTCTGGAAGGGGCACAGATTGTAACACCACCTTCCGATTGAGAGCCCTATAATCAATCACAGGCCTGAAGCCACCTTGGGGTTTCGGGACAAGAAAAATAGGCGATGAATACGCCGACTTAGAGGGCCCAATTATGCCGTCTTTCAACATCGGATCTATGATTTCCTTCAAAGCCTTCATTTTAGGTGGAGATAGCCTATAAGGTGGAAAACGGACTGGAATCGAATCCGTAACCTCAATCTTGTATTCGATAAGGTCAGTGACACCAAGAGTATCAGAAAAAACCTCTGGAAACGACTGACACAACTTGCGAATACTATCAGCCTGCTCCTCAGGTAGATGTCTAAGGTCTAACAACATCTCATCCTGGGTAGGCGAAACAGATGAACATAATACAGAACTACATGATAACAAGGGGATTTTGAAACTACTAGCAAACTTGAAAGTACACGACTTGCTCTGAATGTCGAGCACTAGACCGGTGTGAGACCTGAAATCGGCTCCCAATATAATGGGGCAAGACAAGTGCTTAGCCACAAACAGTTTAACTTTCCAAGTAAATTTAGAAATACGAATTTTGGCATACAGGAAACCTAAAATTTCTAATGGAGAGGAATTTGCCGAAACGCATTGAACCAAAGACGAACAATAATCAGGAAGTTTACACACAGATTTCAATTTGGAGAACCACTCGGCCGAAATAATGGAACACACACTGCCGGAATCTAATAGAACTGTTACAGGTTCATTATTCAATTCAATCTTGAGAAATGGAACAGGTACAGGGGTATCCGCCGCAATCATAAGACATTCTTTGGGACATTCAAATGGAAATGTAGAACAGTTCTGATTTTTCCCTGCATTTTCGTCGGATTTAACACGGGCTGATCCTTGAAAAGATGAATCTGCCGACTCAGCCGAAGCCACTAGTCACTTCTGATTCTTGGTGGGAGTTGCACAAGAAGTTGAGCAGGAGGGGGAGCTGTTAGCATTAGGGCAGTTCTTGGCAATATGGAAAAAAGCGCCGCATTTTAAACAGCCACGGCGTGACCCTCCTCCATTCCTGGTCACATTGGGTTTAATCAAGGGGCACTTGTTCCGAAGATGGTCAGGTGACCTACAAGCATAACACTTGCGGGGTGTTATGGTTCGGCGAGGTGGAGGCCTAAAATTACTAGAAGATGGTGGGGGTTCTTTCGCGACACGTAAGGTGTCGGCGTATCTAACTCCTTCCGCTGAGACAGCCATAGCCTCTAATTCGGCCAAAGTTTGAGGACAAGACGCAAAGCACAAATATGACCTGTACGATGGAGAAAAGCCTTCCACAATGGCCTGTACAATTTGATCTTCAGGAAAATGGAGGGCAAATACTCTGGTGTAGAATTTGATGTCTTGGATGAAATCGGCAAGATTTTCATCCAGCCGCTGTACACGGTAATAGTACTTCTGAATTAATGATGACCTAGCCCTAGCCGGAATAAAATTAGCTAACAAATGGGCGTGAAATTCTTCTATAGATGATTGATCAGCAATTGCTCTTACTATTTTGTCCGAGAGAACACCAACGGAATAATTTGCAGAATTTGACACGGAGAAAGAGAAAAAAACAAGAGCATGATCCTGAAACTCAACAAAAAAATCTTAGAAAAGCAATGACATCACTGGTGGAATTAACCGAGAACTTCGAAATACCTCTGAGCAACATTGCTAAAGGATGGGGCAAACTGCTGAAGCCAGTTGACATAGTAGGTAGAGGCCTAAGTGGCGGAGAAGCTGATTCAGAAGGTGCATTATTCAAAGAGGTACGACGTTCAAATTCATTGTCTAATGGGCAGAGGTTTGTTGAACTCCTACTGATTTCCTATTTTCTTCTCCTTTAGAAGAGTCGTACTCGCTAACTACGTTTACCGTAGCGGGTTGGTCGGTTTTGGGAGGGACTGCCCCAGTTAACAATAGGCTAACCTTACTGGACAATTTGGAAAGGTTTTCGAGAAGAGCATTAGCCTCCTTCCCTTGAATGTCCTTCAACTTTAGAGACAACAGATCGTTAACTCTATTAGAACAATGAAACAATTTAGCTTGCACACGTTTAAGTTTATTTGGAGAAGGATCATTTTCTTTAAAAAAACTAACTACGGATGCTAGCTCAGTAGAATTGTCAGTGATCGTGGAGAGAGAGTCGTCAATCTCTTTCTCTCCCAAAGTGGGGATGGAAATAGGCAAATCAAGGGAATCTTTAAGCTTCTTGGTATCTACCGCAACCGTGCCTCCAGATTGCATATTTCTAATTGTTAATTCATAGATTAATCCCTCCTTGCGCAAATAGCCGGGATGGAGGACATCGCGAGGGCCGGGCATGATGACAGACACTTTACAAATTTAGAAAATCGAAAAATTCCATCGACGGGGAAAACTGTTAGAGTTCGAATCAACAGCAATGTTTAGCCGTCAAGAGGGGCTAAATTGAGACCCATTCAACCACGCTCTGCTACCACTTGTTCCAAGGTATCTGTGGAACAGCAGAGGTGAAAGAAGGTGCGGGCTGGAATGGGTCTAAGTATAAGTCCGAAAGATGAATTTAAAATGTAAATAAAGGTTATATTTTCAACAGACAGCAAAGTTTAACAATTTTCACAAGGTGAAATAACAAGAATATCAGGTACAATGTAATTTTACAAATTCTGGGCTACGAACCCCAAAGTCTGAGCTCTCATCTCATAACCACAAATTACCAAAGGGCAGAAAACCCTTAATTACATGGAGCAATAGCTCCCAACTTTACATCTCAAGCCTCTCTAAGGCACTTTTACCACAACACCATAAAGAGCTGACCCACTCTCGATCTTTCAAGCCTATAAAGGCAATAACAGACTTTTACACAAACTGCCATCAAGACATAATAAAGAAACAGAGGTATCTCGTACCCAATCTACTGGGCCTTAGTGTGCAAAAACTACGTTAATTTAAATGGCCCAAAACAAAAAGGATGGAGGCGTGAATTTGCACTCCTAAATCTACATTTTAAAACCTAGTGGCGCTAGGCCGATACACAGGGGCTAATCCCAAGCTACGAAGGTAACTCGTATGAGAAAACTTTAATACATTAAGGAAGAGAAGAAACGGTTATGAAAACGTAGTCACCTCAATTTCAAATGAAGGGGAGCTCGAGAGGGTAAGGCACTCTCTATCCCCGAATTAAAGTTCGAAAAAACTGAAGTTTACCAGGAAAAGGGTTTACATGTTTAATAGTTTACCTTTTAAAGGTTTCGAACCCTCCCCGAGAGTTAAACTGCTGAGCTAGCAAGAAATAAAGATGTTAAAAGGCCATTACCTTGTTGGAGATCTGTTGCCCGAAGAAAGAGGCGCTTCCCGCCCCCTGCTACATATCCACACACTAAGCTAGATGTTACTGAAGTGGCCCGGAGATAAGAAAATCAGCAGTTTTTATACCCTCGTGGAAAATTCGAGACCTTTCAGGAATGAGCAGACACACCCACTCAATTTTTATTGGTTGGCTAAGAATTACACATGGAAATTTGAAGAAGAAAGCTATGATTGGAGGAAAATTAATTATAGAAATTACTGATTGGCTACATTCAAAACAGGCGGAAAGAAAGGATTAATGTTGCCAACCCACAAACCACAGAACAAAATTTAGTAAAGACAAAACTTATGAATACAACATTTCTCCAAGAAGGTTCATTCCTCTACACCACAATTCGTTATCATAGTTTTTGGTAGAGACATCTGTTAGAGAATGTCCATACTTCTTGATCAATGAAAAACAAAAGCAAATCAAAAACACACAGTGACATCTCCTGATAACCAGTAGTTAGTTCAGTTGTTAAAGTTCCGGGTTTCTCCAGTAGAGAAGTTTCAATTGGCGCAAGATTTGAACTTGCGTCGTAGAGGTGTACCGCCCGGTACAATTATTATTATTATTATTATTATTATTATTATTATTATTATTATGTTTAAACCTTTAATGCTGTGTAATCCCCGAACGGATTATATAAAAGTAGCAGAGCCTTTGTTTGCTGATGAAAAGGAGATTAACGGTGATTGTTTTTAGTAAAAATACCTAAAGAATTATCTCGTATTGCTGTTTCTTGTTGTCAACATGTCTCATTCTATCCCTAATCCTTTCCATTTGAGGAAGGAGGAATTAATTTACGAACTTCGTATTCGCAAATTAAATTCTACAGGAAAGGTTAGAGATGACACGAGCCTGTTGAGGAAATCCCTTAATTTATAGGTGTCAATTCCTGAGTTAACGACAAAGTGTGCGCATCATTGGCAATCGTCAGAGACAAATTGTCAGAATTTAATGCCATTCTTTTGTCCTTCTGTTCCTTCGAGCCATCTAATGCTCAATTAACGCGTGTGAAAACCCAAGTGCAGCATTACGTAGATAGGATTCGCAACTTATTATCTCTCAATTTATCAGCAAATACGCGACAAGAGTGTGAAACCTTATTGACAGTTTTCTCGCATTTTTGATAAAATAGTAGGCGTGCTTGAAGGCAACGCGTTGCCTAATTTCAGCGCTGAAGTGCAAGTGTCTACCCGTCTGTATCTTGTGATAGTGAAAATATTTCTGTATCTACTGCCTCCCAAACTTGCACTGTGGAAACTAGTGATAATGTTCCCCTGGGATCTTCTTCTGCTCTCCTTACAAGTGCTTCTGTGCCTGTAAGTACGATACGTGTAATGGTTCTTTTACACAAGTTGGTATGTCTCTTATTCCTATGGCACCTGGTAATTCTACTGTGTCTTTGGTCAACCTTCTGTTGCGACACAACCTGTTTCTCGTTCGATCATGCAAAAATACCCCCATGTCCAAGTGTCACCTGTTACTTGTATCAAATGCTTCGGTGGTTTCTTAAATGTGTGAGAATGTTTCGCGAATGAGATTATCTGCACCTGTTTCATTGCAGTCCAATGCTGGTCCTAACCTCACTTTCACTACTCCATTATTTTCTCAAGGGCGTTTGAATTAAGGTTACTATGCTACTGTAGTTCCCTCTCAGAATCACTCTAGTCCTTCTCAGGTACTTCTTACACTTGCAATCTCCCAGATTTTCCAGTTTACGGAGGTACGGAATGCCCTTAGCTTCCAATGATAAAATCGGCTGTTTATATTATACTTTTTATCTGAAACCATTGAAGGTAGACACTTCAAATTTTTGCAGCTTATAGTTAAATATCTTGGTCTCCTACTGAAACAAGCATATTTTTATAAGGCCATACTTAAGGAAGATATTTTTATTTTGAAACTAGATGTTTTTGGTATTTTTAGAATATAATGTTACTAATAAAATTTGTTTGTAATACACAGGCAAATCAAAAACTGTTCTTTCAGCAGTAGAAAGCGGTATTTATAAGCATGTCCTACAAATTTCAAGTTCATATAATCAAAACTGGCTGAGAAAATGCACCATAAGTATTAAAAAAGTAAACTTATGGGAAACGGGCTTCAAAAGTAACACATCAATGCATGCCAGGTCTGCAGCTTCGATTATCTGGATCTTCTTCAAATTCCTCTTGTAGTCTCTTCTTGGCATCTCTCCTGTCCTTTCTGGCTTGAAGGGCTATTTTTATGGCATTTTCAGCAGACCTTAGCCTTACCCGGTCACTACACAACATTGCATCAACAGTACAACACCCAACATTCAACCCTAACACTTGCAGAACTTTGCACTTTGTGATGTTTCCCTGGTTAAAACTTAAAACGGCATCATATACATCAAAATGAGGTGTGCTGAAACCCACAAACACTGCTTTGGGTAGGCGTTTCCATATGACACTATTGGCACATTCGTTTGGATTTTGTGTCCTACCGTGCAGGTATTTCTTCAGGATATTATTGTCCGAAAGATCCCTGAAAATTGGTGTGATTTCATCCATAATGGCCGGTGGAAAACTATGAAGATGATTATATTTATCCCCTGTTACTTTGCTCCTGTTATATTTGCACCAGCTGTCTGCCCCTGAAGGACACAAGCCTTATGCAGGATCTTCATTACTGGAATAAATGTGAAAACATGATGCCCTGACAGCTTTCCTCATTGCTTCCACATTATCAGTATTTTGTCTGATGGTCAGACCATAGTAATTCTGGAGAGTATCAATGACTGAATCAGTCAATCTGTTGTTACCCTCTAATGTTCAACCATCACTAAGTTTCCTTCCCCTCATGCTTGATTTTAGTCGTCTCAATCTTGTACTCATACGTTTCTGAACGTGACCAACACATTCCAATTTGGTTATATTTACATCATTTCCATAGGGTTTAGATTCCTGAACCACTATGAAAGCATTAGTCATCATCCTCTAAGTAATATAAATACCTAGCATTGTACCGCTGAACAGAACGTTGGTCAAGTCACTTGGAAGAGACAGTCATGTCTACTCACAGCAGAAATTTAGCGTGCATCATCATAAAAATTAATTTTAAAAGCACACTTGTAGTTATCAGATCATCATAATTCATGCACCATTTTAAAGAGGACATTTGACATATTAAGAAATAACAATATTATAAAAATGACAAATTTTTGGCAAAATACCCATTTCATATCCCCTTACCTCACACATCAACTGCTGTATTTCAAGGGTGTATCAAATTTCACTGCTAACTTGACTGATGACGTCATTTCTTTCCTTAGATTTTAATTGAATTCAAACTGTATACAATTTAAGTAGTGACCATTTCTTCCAAGTTTTATATCCACATGTACCTGGAGATCTTTCTGAGCATATCATTAGAGCCATTTCTGAAAGATGGACAATGGATCTGTTTCATGCACATGTACTTGAATTCCATATTCCTCCTCGCACCTTGTCTTCCTTGGTGCAAAAACATTATTTCAGAGTGCAGCATTTGAATGAATCGTTGTCTGAGTATATTCAGGATATTACGTTCTATGCTATAATTTTTATGCTCAACTATTCTTAGTCTCAATTGGTTGCCAGCATTGCTGAGGGTCTTGCCCCTAATTATCGGTCGCATCTTGCTCTCTCACCGCGACCAGCTGCCTTTGCTCAATTGGTAGCTATCACTTCCTGCCGAAGGTATTAGATATGCTCGCCAGACAAGTGTTGCGTTAGCTCCCTCTCCTATGAGCATGTCCTTTCCACAACATACTAAAACCGCTTCTTCTCTTTCTTCCAAGCCACGTAAAACACGTGCATGTTTTAAATATGGATCCACTGATCATTTCCAGCGGAACTGTCCTAAGATTGGTCCCTTAGGCAATTCAAAACCTGCCGTGAGTGGTCCCACTGAAAATTTCCATAGGAGTTGCCCTTAGGCAATTCAAAACCTGATGTGGGTAGGGTCACTTTCACGAATAATTCTTGTCAATACTGTGGGTCGAATAGGCATTTTTGAGACAGAGCCCTCGCAATTCTTCTGGGTCTGGGCGTTCTGGCAATTGTAATTCTAGATGACTAACCGCCAATTCTTGTGCCAAATCTCAAAGTGTATTTTCATGTTTCGTGTGTTATAGCTGTAGGTTAAATGATGATTTACACAATTCTGTGGCTGAAGATAGGTCTCAGTCTGGGCAATTTCCCACAATCATGTGGCATTTCTGCTATCCCTCCTTGTAAATTACCTTACATATGCTTAGAGGGGAACAATAAACCTGTCTGTGCATTGGTAGATTCTGGAAGAACCATCACCTTGATGAGTGAGAACTGGAATAATTCTTTGAAACCTGTATCTTTAAACTGCCATACGCCTAAGTCTAATTCGTTGAATGTGATTGGATGTCTGGATGTCAGAAGAAGAATCCGTAATTTCACGTGGAAAATGCCCGTGATCGGAGCGGAAGATTTATCTTGTCCTTTCATATTGGGTGCAAGTTTTATTGCCAAAACTGGTATGATATTGGACGTTCAGTTCAATGAGTTCCAGTTTAAAATTCCCGTTAGAAACTTTAAGTCGTGTAATCGCTCCCCTATTCTTCCTTGTTATGTCAATGCTGTTTCTGAGGATACGGGTGAACCCAAAGCTTTTGCCTTTGATCATTTGCCTGATGATCAGGCCAACCAAATTAAGAATCTTTGTGATAAATTTCCTGATGTTTTCTCCGATAAGTTAGGTGTAACCAATGTTTTGGAGTACAAGAAGTCACTGACAATGTACCTCTCCTCCGTACCGGTTGTCGCTTCCCAAAATGAAAGCCCTTAAGGCTATTATCGATCAAATGCTTGCTGATGGTTTAATATGTCCTTCTAAGCCTACTTATTATTCTCCCATATTTCTTGTCCCTAAACCACAGGGACAGGTCTTTAGTTGATTATCGGATGCGCAAAAAGAGAGTTGTACTTAAACTAATTCCCTTCCTGATTTCATTCTTGTTTCTCTTCGTTTGCTAAAGTCGAAATTTTTTACCACTTTTAATTTGAATCAAGCATATTATCAGGTACCTCTTTTTGAGGAATCCAAGCACCTCACTGCATTTGCCACTGACTGGAATCTCTATGAATATGAACGCGTCCCGTTTGACCTCAGTACAGGCGCTGCTGTCCTTACTCAGTTATAGTTGGGGACAAAACATGACGGCCTCAGTTCCTAGAAGCGAGATGGAAGCCAGCAATCAAACATAACCAGCATCCGGCTGAGTTAACGAGTTCTAAGTGATCCTCGTTTGTTTTGAAGAGGCTGCCAAACCACTTTCTTCCTCAATATCTGCAGTATTTACTCTTTCTTCGTGTAGAGCAGTAGCCGATTTGGCAACGCTGGATGTAGCAGAGGTAGTAAATTCTATAAGTCGCTAATAGACACCGAGCTGCAGCTGGAAAGTAGGGGTGTGAGGCGAGGTCGTCATGATTTGTCCCCAACTATACTAAATAATGTCCTTTCAGAGAATACATTCAAATTTGTATACAATTATTTGGATGATTTAGTTAATTTCAGTGAAACCCTAGAACATCACCTTGCCCATCTCAATGAAGTACTTGAAAGATTCCGTAAATTAGAGCTAACCCTTAAGGCTAGCAAGGTTACTTTCGCACAACACCAGATGTCCTTTTAGGGCATATTGTGTCTGAGAAATGTGTCTCTATCGATCAATCTCGTACTGCAGCTATCCAAAATGTTCCTATCCCTAAAGATGTCAAAACTGCAGCGGGGTTCTTTGGCATAGTAATTTTTTCATAAATTCATTCCCAATTTTGCTCAAAGAGCAGCTCCATTAAATATTTTGAGAAGAAAATACGCTAAATTTGAGTGGTGTGATGCCCAACTTGAAGCTTTCTATAGTCTGAAATCTGCCTTACGTAACGCTCCTGTTTTAGCTATACCAGATTTTTCTAAACGTTTCATTCTTCAAACCGATACCCCATCTACAAGTATATCTCATTTTCTCTTTCAGGAATTTGAAGAGGGACGTCGTCCAATTTCTTATCCTTCCCGTAGTCTAGATCCTGCTGATCGCAACTATTCTGTCTATGAATTAGAAGCCTTAGCTGTTGCTTTCTCTTTATAAAAAATTAGGATGTACATTGAACATCTACATTTTGGTCTTGAAATGGATAATCAGGCAGTGAGTTGGATACTGGCCAAACCAAGGATTGGTCGTCTTGTGCATTGGACAGTACGCATCTCAGCTTTTCAATTTGAAGCTCGTCACATTCATGGCACTGAAAATGTTGCTGATTGTCTCAGAAGGATGTTCTATCCTGGCAGTTCTGATCCTCAATCAGAGCCAGCAGATCCCTCTCGGGAACAAGTTTCGGCCTTGGTTAATGTAGCTCTCACTAATTCCCATTTTTCTTTTCTACGATATTGGTAAACATCAGGAAGAGGATACTAATTTAAGGGCTATTATTGACCAGATTAAGTCTGGTGAACATGTCAAACCATATGTCATTAAGAATAGTGTTCTGTGTTGTCCTGATCGCGGTCATAGAGACCCCAAAATCTTTGTGAGTGACAACGCCAGCGATTTTACCTCTGTGCAAATCCGTTATTTCCGTTGTGATTTGTCAATTTCTCATGTAACTACTACCCCGTAATGTCCGAGACCAAATTATGCTGAAAGAGTCAATCGAAATGTTAGATCTGTTCTTATTGCCTACCACTCTGCTGATCACTATGTGGGATTCATCACTTAATTGGTTATCATTTGCCTTCAATACTGCCGTTCATGAAAGTCATAAGCACTCTCATGCTTCATTAATGTTAGCGTTCACCCCAAATTCTCCACTTTCTAATCTATGGTACAGTAACGATCTTCTTCCTGATGTCGCAAATCCAGAAACGGTCCATGCTGCTTGGCACAGTGCGCGTTAGAAATTTGAAAGCTTATTACGCTTAAAGTTAAACGTAACTGCAATCAAGGGCGAAGACCACACAAACTGTCTGTGGGTGGGCAGGTTTACATTAAGACTCATCCTGTCAGAAGTTCTGCGGACCATGTCATTCGTAAGTTTTCCCACAGACTTCGAGGTCCCGGCACAATTTTGAAATTTCTAACCCTGTGTCATTATTAGTCAGTGATAATGGAAGAAAGAGGATCAGTCCTGTTCACTTGTCTCAAGTAAAAATCCCTCGGTCATGAGAGGATACTTTAGAAACCATTTACGGTATTTTGAGTACTTATAAGGAATCTTGGTTGTAATGCAAATTTTATTTTATTTTAATTTTGGGGGTAAAAGCTGGCCAGCTATCTTCTAGATTTTATAGTTTATTTAGGAGTTGTTTTAGTTGCAATGAGAATGGTCGTTTATGACCATGCTAGGTATAATTTAGTATAATGTATTGTGGGTAAGATTAAGATATTCATTCATGTTCATAACTAGGGATTCTCTGTAAAATTTTCCGGTATAAGGGTAAACTCCGGCAGATATTCTTTAGTCTTTCACCATTTATCTTTTGAAATTATTAGTAGTGCTTGCCCCAGGGGGCTGGGATATTCCCAAGTCTTTGGGAGGGGAACTCCCTATGGAGGTTGTTGAGACACCAGTTGGTTGGCTCGTAGCTTATGTCCATCGAGGTGGCTTTGGCTTTAGTATTCCCCTGTCTGTTTCGTATGGATTTATGTTGCAGTGGCTGCAATCTCTGTTTCAACCTGACGTGTCTAGTGGAAGGGCACATCGTATGCCTTGGGCAATATCGTCCAACACCGCAACCAGCTGGTCAGATGTCCAGATGGTGACAGTCTTATTTCTACCTGACAGCAACATGACGTGCCTAGTGGACGGGCACATTGTATGTCTTGCGCTCTATCGTCCAACACCGCAACCCGGTGGCCAGATGTCCAGATGGCGGTAGTCGTGCTAGACTGCGCCCCATTACGCTCTCTGGTACGCGTTGACACAAGATAAGGAAGGGCCGGGCTACAACTTGCTTGTGAACGGAGTTTGAACTGAACTTATATGGAGGCTGGTGGCAAACGGCAGTGTCGACAGCCACATATTCAGCGATAACCAGTAGTCAAGTACGGCGAAGTCAGTAACGTAACTACAGTGAAAACTAATGCAAGATCTACTCGTTTCACAATTTGTCATGAAGAAGGTAGTGGATGCCTTTTTACAGAAAGTGAATGCGATCTGCGTCACCCATTGATTATACTTAGCAGTGGATATAAAAGTTGAATATTGTAAAAAAAAAAATTTTCACAAGTATAAATTTTTCAATGTTCTGTTTCTAATACATGCTTTTCAGTGGTCATAAAAGTTGAAGATTATAAATTTTTTCACAGGGTTGTATTCTGTTTTGTTACATTTCAGTAGACATAAATTTTGATGAAGTGAAATTTTAATTTCTTTTTTGGATATTCAACGTAAGGCAAAAATAACTGCCAACAAAGGGTAAGAAAGTTACTTGTCTCGAGCTATACTCGAGTTTGGGGAAGGAGAGTATGTTGTGGTTGTAAAATATGTTCATTTGTTTTGGTAAAATATGTTTATTTGTTAGACGTTGAAAAATTGACTGTGTGTGTAAAGTGGTTAAACTGGTTTTATCATGCAGATTGACTGTGTGTAACATTTAAGAGAGAAGTTGGTTGTTTTATGTGTGTTTTAAGTGAAAAAGGTGAAGATTTTTAGGGTTGTATGTTTTCGGCCATTGTATTGTGTATAGATCATTTTTTCTATAAAGGCATTGTCTTTATAACTTTCGGGGCACGGTGCAGTCGCACGTGCCCGGTTTGGTCTTTCTTCTTTATTCGAATCAGAAGTACAATAGAATAATACTACATTTAAAAGAAACAAACTATATACACAAATATATACAAGTAAAAGGTCTACAACAATATATGTCATACAGATTCGGCCCAAAATTTGGCCACTTCAAGGGCATTTGGATTAGCCAGCACCAAGTCTTCCATTGTGCAGTTTGATGGACACAAGGGACAACATAGCAGGTGATCAGTTGTCTGAAGTTCACCACAGTCACAAAGGCCGTATCGATGGGGAAGTTCCATTTCTGTAGAGTCCCTCTGGTTCTACCCACTCCAGATCTAAGTCTGTTTAAGGACCTCCATGTCAACCAGTCCTCGGTGTGACCGGGAGGCAACGCTTCCCGTGGTTCCATCCATTTCAAAAGGCCAGGCGTCTTTTGTTTCCATTTGGTAATCCTGGCTTTGTCCGATGATCCTTCCAGGTGTTCTGAAGATGTTAAAAATGCTTTCCTGGACTTCAATCTTCGTTGGGCAGGTTGGTATCCAAAGAGTGGATGTGAAGGCATTAAATTTGTTTTAAGCCTTTCGTTGTTAGCAGCAACATCTCTCCTAACTTCACAAGGAGCAATAGCGGCAAGGTAATTGATTTTCTCGAGAGGAGTTGGCTCAGGATACCAGTAATTATTCTACAGCTTTCATTGAGTGCCACATCAACCTGTTTTGCGTGGGCAGATTTGTACCACGCTGGACAGGCATATTCGCCGGTTGAGTAACATAAGGCTAGTGCAGTAGTTCTAACAGTTTGTGGGTGTGTGCCCCAAGTAGATCCAACAAGTTTTCTAAGTAGTGTGTTCCTGGAAGAGACCTTTTGTTTTACATTCATACAGTGCACCTTGAAGGTTAGAATGCGATCGAGAGTGACGCCCAAGTATTTGGGATGGAAGCAGTGGTCTAGCGTAGCTCCATTCCATGTCATAGCGAGTTTCCTGTTGGCTTGTCGATGTCGTAGATGGAATGCACAAACTTGCGTTTTGCTCGGGTTTGGCACAAGTTGGTTTTGATCATAGTAGTTGCAGAGTTCTTCTAGGGCAGCTTTCAGTGTGCATTCTATCTCTTCAAAACTATCTGACTGGACAGCGAGAGCAAGGTCATCAGCATAGATAAAACTCTTGGTGTCTTGAGGCTGTGGCTGATCATTTGTGTATATATTAAATAACAAAGGCGCCAGTACACTTCCTTGAGGCAAGCCGTTCTTTTGAGTTCGCCAACGACTTCGCCGACCCTGAAATTCAACAAAGAATCGGCGGTTATGAAGAAGTGTAGCTACCCGGTTTGGTAAGATGCTTCGAGTAGATTCCGGTTGCCTCAGTATGGAAATTTCTCAAAGCTACGACCAGTATTTCGTCATCAGTTTTCTCTGGGCCCTCAATGACCAAAGTAAAAACCCTTTACTATTGGCGAATGTAAGAAATGCGGGTGCGCTAATTGGTTATTTCACGATTTCACCACTTCCGGCCGCTGGTAGTCTCCTCCATCTGATGGGTCTCCTGGACCTCCAAGGTAAGCACTGTTTAGTTCATGTTTCGGGTTTTTAACTTTCAAATGTAGTTTCTAATTGAAATTGCTTTAACCTCCGGAATTTGCCCGGGACTTCTTCCATTTGCCAATTTTAATTTCACATGACTTAGTCTTCGCGGCTAGTCATACTCATTTTTGTTTTCAAGGCATTTTCCTTTTTCTTTTGACCTTATTAATTGTGTTGTGATTATACAAAATTTCATTCCCCTTTCCTTTTGTTTTAATTGTGTAAAATATGAAAAATATTACTTTCCCTCGGGTTTGCCTCTAAGTAGTACTGTTTCGTCTTAACACATTCTCGCTCAGGATAAGCTCCTTATTCGGAAGTGTTTTAGAAAAGTTTGCTTCCTGAGCGGGCTCTGGGTTAAGATTTTAACTATTTTCACCTTTTCTTTCCTTCCTTCTGTCTTAACATGCAGTTTGTGTGCATGTGTTCCTTCCTTTAAATGTATTTGGTTAAACTATTTCTAATTATTTCTGTATGCTATTTTAAACTCACCGCCGTGAAGCTTGTATGATGGCTCTCTCTAAATTTGCTGTTTACCTTAACTTGCGTCATTGATGGCTCCATTTGTGTGTTATTTTCGAAATGTTATCCTTTCAGTAAATGTAGTACTTAAATAGAATCACCGCTAATTTTGTTTTCTCGGCAACAAAATACCTTCTCACGGCCCGGGTAGGGTCCCAACACCTTCCCATCTCCGTTCCTTTAGTTGTCATGTTTGCTAACCTGGTAGTTATATTCTGTTCTGTACTCTTCGTGAGTGAGTGTTCGATTTTATTTGATCTGGTCTGTAAAATCATTATTTCTCCTTATAAAGTTTATTATTATTATTATTATTATTATTATTATTATTATTATTATTATTATTTTTATTTTTAATGCTTCAGTGCTGTGTAATCCCCGGAAGGTTTACAGTAATCATAAAGAAGTTTCAATTTATGAAGAAGTTAAAGTTCAATGTTAATTTATAGGGTTTTTATAATATGTGTAATTGTGTTCTAAAATTGGTAACTAAATTCTGTGCCAGCCTGTACTGGCACGTGTAATTTTAATAACGAAATTTCTACATGTTTTGCAATCGAACTTTCTCGAACTTCCCCTGCAGAAATCTGATGAGTTAGGATTGGTCGGAATAACGACCTTTTCCATTGATGAATATGGAAATCTAGGGAAATTCCGTGTTTTCGTTGGTCTACTTGTGATCGCACGATTTCCGGTTTTGGGTTCCTCGTGTGTCCGTGTCTTTGAATTCTGATCGCCTGAGCGGGCGGACGCGCTTCGCGTCCGTTCCACTTTGGGACTCCAGCCTCTTACGGTAACGGAGTTTTCCTCTAGATCTCCACATTCACCAACTAAGTTTTCAATGACTGTGCCTCGATGGACAGTCGTACCAGCATTTGCGCTTTCGGAGGCAACTCTTTTGTTCTAAATTTGTAACCTACGTAAATTTAACCTTCTTTAGGTTCGCCTCCAGTAATTGTGTTAAAGTTTGTTTGTTTTATTTGTTTGTAGAACCCATTATTTGAAGAGCAGTAATATCCAATTGTCCAGTAAAGTTTTGTACCTCCTACTATCCGAATGGGCTGTTGTATTCTATTGTGTGTGTATTTTGGTTCAGGATACCTAAGTTTTTTGTTACATTGTTAGCTGGCCGCATTTTATATTTCGTGGACATTGGGTTTTAAATACATTTGAGCTTAAGGGTGGATGCCGTGTGTTTCCCTTTCGCCACAACGAAATTCGGTCTCATGGCCTCATTAGGGTTCCTTCCACGTTCCACAATCCTTCCGTAGTTGTCGTTATTAGACCCATAAGTTAAAAATTGTCGCAATGCATACTTGGCTTAAAATTTGTTTATTTCATTGCATATTTTTCTATTTCATTATTACGTAGACGCGAACTGCTGCTACATAATATAGGAATTTTGTAGGAGCAGACAAAAATTGACGTAACGAGGTTCTCGTTAAATGCCGTACTCACTATTGCGGACTTAGACTGTATATATAATCCTTTATTTCGGAAGCTGACCCTCAAAGTTTTTGCCATAAAACACAGTATTGTACAATTTTTATGTCTTGGAATATAAATGGTTCCTTAAAAGCATGGACCCACCCACAGCTACAATCGTGGCTAAGTAGGTTTCCTTCAGGGCAAAAATCTTCCACGACTCGGCCATCATCACCTTGTACCCACTAAGAATCCATAAACAGTGACGGAGTTTACATGATATATCTCAATGGTATAATTGGATACTGGAACGCAGATTGCCTGCTTCTCAGAGTGTACGTCCTGCGGCCGCTGTTCGCCTGATTCTGTGTGTACTGTTGAGTTCAATACCTCAGAACGATCTGCCCGTTTATCGATGGCTAGAATATCTACTCTTCTTGTGCTTCCATTTTTAGCTAAGCAGTTCACTTTTTCATGTATTTCCCATCAATCAAATTTACTGCCTGACTTGATGATTAATGTTGTTTCCAATTTCCCATAGGTATGAGCAAGGAATATGTTGAAAAGCAAAGGCAATAATCTGCTATGAGGAAATAGCGCCAGGGGCCGATAACCTTCGAAGTTAGGCCCTTTAAAACAACAAGCAAGTAATAGCGTGACTTTGTCCCCCTAAAATCATTGGGCACAATAAAGCAAAAAGTTACGGATTAAATTAATTTCATGAGTTAAGTTCATTTTATTGGTATTATAGTTAAATGATGAAATCTAAATTTTCTCAAAAGTTCACACTGATCAAGTAATTGTGTTTAGAACTGAAAAATACGGCTGTTAAATCACGAAGAACAGTATTTATTTCTTGCTATTGTTTTGCTGTCGTACTAACACATCAAAGGTTTTTGCCAATGCAAGTATGGGAAAAAGCTAATAGTGGGAAGGTAGCGGCCATAGCTTTAATTAAGGCACAGCCCCACCGTTGGCCTGGTGTGTAAATATTATTTTATATTGCGACAGACAATCACACTTATTTGTACATTATGGTTGTCCCACCATTCATCATTATCATCATCATCATCATCATCATTTTCAAGCTCCAGTTTCCCAGGTGTAGTGCACAAGCACTTGCCACTTCTTCCTGTCAAAGAATTGTTTATGTTCCTCTATGTGATCCCACTTGACATTCCTCTTGTTGACCTCCGATTCCACTGTGTCTATCCATCGATTTCTTGGCCTCTCCCCTTTCACTTCTTGGTCCAAGCATTTCGTTGCTGTTCCCGTTCTGTCCATCCTCATAACATGTTCAAGTCATTGTACCCTGCGTCTTTCCAAAAGCTCGGTTCGGTAACAGCTATTTTGATACCAGCCTCCTTCCTGATCATGTCTTCCTTGGTCTTTTGGTTCAGTCTTCTAATGAATTTAATTTCTGTTGACTGGATTTTACTATTAGCCTTGTTATGTAGGGTACATGTTTCAAGTCTATAGATGAGAATTGGAGTGAAGTAGGTATGAAACCTGGTCGATTTTGCTTTCTGGGGTATTTTATCATCCTAGAGTAGAAGCTTTTGAAGTGCTATTATTTCTTGGTTTATTGCGTTATCTTTTGAAATGATTCTTTCAAGGCATTTGAAGTTAGTAACAAACTGCAACAGAGTTCCCTCCATTGGCTTGTTAAACAGTAGAAAAGTCCCACCTTTATAAGTTCAAAAATATTTCTTTTAAGTATTACAAGTACATGTTTCATTCTTTCTAGAACATCATCAGCTTGAACTCAATCATTGGAAAATATTAAAAATAAGATATGATTGTAGGAAAATATGTACAAAGTTAAAATATTCTAAAATTACAATTAAGGTGACAAATTGAATGATTTAAAATATATTCACATCATCTTAAAATCGAATTTAAAAAATTGAGGATGTTTATTCATAGGAGGAAATTATATAAGTTGTGGTGTGAAGAAAGTTCTCCTGCTCAGAACTGCACACTTCGTTTAAAAAACTTGTACAGGCATTTGGTGAAATAGAGTTCATATTACACTGTACGTAATGTCATGCAATAATATTGAATTAAATCTGAAAGCTGTTGTTGAATAGCACTAGAAGTGGGACTTTTTGTGGTTGCAAAGTTAAGGCTGGACTGGTGTTGTAGAAATGGTATGTGATAAACATGTAAAGAAAGAGGCATAATGAAGAGGAATCCTGGACTTACCGTAGTTGAAGTCCAGGAAATACCTCAGAAGGGTAAAGGTTGTCCATTTTTTTTTTTTTGCTATTTGTTTTACGTCGCACTGACACAGATAGAGCTTAGGGCGATCATGGGGGTAGTAAAGGCGTAGGAATAGGAAGGAAGCGGCCGTGGCTTTAATTAAGGTACAGTCCCAGCACTTGCCAGGTGTGAAAATGGGAAACCACGGAAAACCATCTTCAGGGCTGCCGACAGTGGGGTTCGAACCCACTATCTCCCGAATACTGGATACTGCCCGCACTTAAGGGACTGCAGCTTTCGAGCTCGGTGTCCAACGTTCAAAGATATGTCTAAATAATGTTCACTGAATAGGTACTGTATCAGTAAATTACAGTTTAATTATATTTTGTGGTATTTTGTGAACTGGAATATGTTTGGTATTTTCTAATATTGACGAAACCAGCTGTATGTACTGTCCCCTTCAAATTTGGCTATCTTTAGAATATTTACAATAAGTCAACATTAAAAGTTTTATTGTTCACCGGGAGTTGTATTCATCATTTGGAAAGCTGTGGGCAAGCACCGAACTGGTTTTTTCTGTCGTTCAGGAAGACAATGTATTGATCCGTGTTCGACTGAGTGCAGGGTAGATCACGTAACAAGCCAGTGTTCCCACCGAGCCACGCGCCGACAACTTGGGCCGGACTTCTAGAAAGTCACAGCCAATTACAAGAGACCCCGTGAACCAATGATCGTCTCTAAAAAGTACACGCCTCCCGAGCGAAGACTATAAAATATCATGTTCGCAGTAAATCGCTCTCTGCTACTCTGCTCTGATTTGTTCTACTCTGCTGCTACTCTTGTCAACGCTACTTTTCATCGGGGACCACGTGGGAAGAAAATTCTGCCGTGCAAGCAGACATCTGCTCTGCTAAAATTAGTGCAATTTTATTATCAAATCTTATGGAGTGAATCTCAACATTAGTGAATCAAGTTAAGTTTATTTCTCCACGAGAACATTAAGTACTCCGGCGTGTGTGTACACATTTTAATATATGTTGTATTAGTTACAGCCTACACTTCTGGGGCGTGACGGAATTCATCCCAGTGAATCGTTGTGTACATCAAGATGGATTCTTCCTCTACAATGTGCATCTTAATTTCATCGTGGGACGTCTACTGCCGGGTCTCCATGACCTTCTAAACATGTGAGGCGTATCTGGTCGGAGAGGGTGACTGGCCGGGAAAATGCCTGAATGACTGACTTCAACCTGGAATCGAACCTCAGCTAAACTTGAGTACCATTTAACTGTTTATTTTCTTTCTTATCTTTGTAAAGCTAGAAGATCTTTCTTCTCTAAATCGTGGCTCTATAAGTTCTTGTAGTAGATTGAGTTATTTTATTTTCCATTTCTTAAGGTATCATGGTAGTCGAGTTACATGTGTGTGACTGAAATTTGGAACCTATTAGATTAGCTGTGTAGTCTGTCTTTGAGTGAGTTCTCATACATAGGATTTAGATAGATTTAAAAATCACTGACCACGCGATAAAGCTCATTTGTTTCCCTTTGATATTGAAAAATAATCTGGATTGGAGTTACGTGTAAAATTTGTGAGATAGAGTCGAATTTAGTGTCATTTTCAGATCACTTGCATTCTTTAGGATCGAGTCATCTAATTTCACGACATTTCAGGAGGACTGTTCACTTAAATAATAATAAAATCAAGTAAAGATCGGGTTAAGAATGGAATTAAACGGTCGTGAGGTATAAATTATTTTAGATTCCTTATATGTGAGATTTAATGTGCTTAGTTCATGATGCGCCTGGAATACGGCAATCCTGCGGGATATTAATTGAATAATTCATTGATTGGAGAATTTATTAGTGAATAACTTGTTGTGTCTTTGGGAGCACGGTGTGCTTTATTATAAGTGGAGCACATGTTGAATATATTTCATGAATAGGGAGCAATAATAATGTGATTAAGGCTCACGAACGCTACATTTGCGACTTGTAACCCATGTGATGGTGATGATTATGGAATTCTATTAGAATCTTCAAATTAATTTCAGAAATTTAGATGAATCTCCGTTGCTGTTTAATGAGTATTTATTTCAAGTGATACCACGAATTTCGATCACTAGCCACTACTGGAGTAAGAATATTTCCAGACACGAGTATATAGGCCTACTCCGGATATTATTGATGCGACCATGCTAAAAATAATTAACTAAATTTATAAGGGCAGGATTCGTTGTAAATATTGTGTATATAAAAAAGTACGTGTTGCCTTGTGTGAATGTGGTGTGTGTGTGAATATTTTCAAGCTGCCTCTGTGGATCAGCGGTAGAGTGTCGGCCTCCGGATCCCAAGATAGCGGGTTCAAACCCGGCAGAGGTAGTCGGATTCGACACTCCATGTTGTACGATGTCTGGTGACACATTTGGTGTTTACCCGACAAAATTCATTAAATCTCAGCCATAGACGCCCAAGAGAGTTTCGGTTTACTCGATCTGCCATCTAGTGGGGGCCTAGAGTAAATCGGAACGTCGAAATTGACGAGCAGCCAGATGGCGTCAAATTGAAATGTCTGCAAACGGTAGCTGAGGCCATATTATTATTATTATTATTATTATTATTATTATTATTATTATTATTATTATTTATGAATATTTTCCATGTTTTTGATTGTCTAATGTAATTTAATCTGGTCGTGCATTTACTGCAATGGCACGGGTTGCGTTCAGCGTTGTTTGCCACTATGATGACTTGTTTAGCACACATTAAGGAAAAATTTGTTGAGATTAGTGTCGAGTAAGACTAGCCTAAGATTTAATATACATTTTCTAAAGATTTAGGTGAAAGATCGTTCGTTATTTTTCCGCAAAGGCAAGCGATTTATAAATCTTAACTAACTCACACGTGGATATGAGAAAATTTAAAATGCATTTATATAAAAATTTCGAAGTATTTTCAAATTGACTTGAAACTTTAAATGCCATGCAAATATGAATTTAATGTTCACAAACGGCATAATCAGCTTGAATTTAGTTGATAACGAGTAATGATAACTATCATTAATAGGAAATCCACTTAATTAGAAAAATGCGTATTATAATTACCATGAGAATCATTTAGTGAGATACACTCATTTATAAACAAGATCGTGTGATGATAAAGTAAAATGCTACACAGATAAGGTTGGAGATTAATAATAATAATAATAATAATAATTAATAATAAATTTTGGAATGAATTTTGATTTTCAATCAGAATTTCTACTGGTATTATCAATGAATGTTATACACTTTAGTTATTGAAATTCATTAGAATTCAACATTGACCACGTGGTGAGATTACTACAAATTAATGAAACCTTGCGTTAATTTTATTGTGGAATAATAAGCGAGATAGCTGCCTACTAATTTTGTGTAAATCCTTATTGAAGTCTCTGGACATCTTCGTTTAAATACTTTAATTTTGAAGGCAATGAAGGCCTAATCTTTTGTTAATTTTCATTCAAGAACAGTAAGACTGGAGGACGAGGATTACATTTTGGTTATTAATTGCTACAGGAGACCCAACATTATGAAAGCCTATTGTAATTAACTCCAGCAAGGATAATTTTTTGTGTTTTTGGATGCTTATGTCAATAAATGTAAGTGTGTTTTTAATTTTATTCTTTTGTGCTTGGTCGACACCCCTTTTCCCTTAAATGCCTCTTAAAAACAGAAAGCCAGGAACGAACGGTCCACCCCGGGATCTCTCGCTCACTGGCTGGACTTAGCTCGGCAATAATGGGGGCAGTACCTGTGATGGGTGGATGATCTCACCCCCACTTGATCGTCATCTTTGACTGACAGGGAAGGGGGTTTGCTCATTGCCTTCTTTCATTCATATGTAGTAAGAATATGCATGAGGAGGTATCCTGAACTCTATAACATTGTTGAAGTCCAGGACAAGGCTAGGGCTGTCTAACGTGTAGGATGTCTAAGTAATATTTACTGGATACATATCATATATTTGAATTATTTCTTGTAACATTCCGATATTTGGAATATGTTATGTTTTTGAGTACTAAAGGAACTAACTCAATGTAATACTTATGATTACAATAAATGAATACAATCTCCCCATTTTGTGGTCATCCATGATTGGGAAAGAAGAGCATTCACTTATTCATTAATTCATTCATTCACTAGCTTACCTTGATCTCGATTTACACTTGCATGCTGAATGATTAGTTGAAGATCTGTAAGAAATAAAAAGTGAGAAGTAATTATTCATGTTACACGGAGAAGCATTAGGACAATAATTTGTAAAGAATAAATAGAACCCTAAAAATGAGGTATTTCCATATTATAGATTTTCAGTCGACAAAATAATGAGGAATTTTCTGTTAAATCGGTGACTAAGTAGATCAGAAATTTATTCTGGAAATAAGATTTTGCTGTTTACTTATATGATATACAGAATCAGCTCTACCCTTGACTCAGCCCAGCCGGTTAAACAAGCAAGAATCTGCAGCAGCTTTAACACAATGGACCACATTCTGGCTCTGCGTGAAGTGATTAGCAGAGCAAATGCATACCAGATGCCTCTGTGCATAGCCTTTGTCGATTTTGGAAAGGCATTTGATTCAATCAGTCATTCAGCTATCTTGCAAGCTTTAGATGAGCACGGCGTTGATGTGGCTTATATTAGAGTTCTCAATAACATCTACAAGACCTCTTCAGACTTTGTTTATGTTGGTGCAGCAACTTCAGAATTCTCTGTCGAAAGAGGTGTTAAACAAGGTAATCCAAGCTCTCCAAAGCTGTTCTCAGCTGTAATTGAAACCGACTTTCAACCTATTAGGTCGTGTTACGTACATTTAGTACGTGCTGAAGAGATGTTAAGTACAGAACAAAAATGGCCAACCAGACACCAGTAGGATCCAAACCCACAACCTCCCGATTTCGCGTCGGTTGCTGTACCAATTGATCTATATGGCCTAGGCCATCTTTGTTCTGTTGGAAAGGATCTAAGTTACAGGTCTGGTACTACTACCATCACACTGTAGAGTGCGTTTAAGTTGCCCGTTGAGGGCCAAGTCAATGAATATTGAATTTTCATGACCGTATTGTAATCGAAACTGACTTTCAACCTATTAGGTCGTCATTATGCTTGTTAGGTACCAAAATGGGTATAAAAAAAACAACGTAAATTTAATCTTATCACAGTACTATAGTATTATTTTAAGTAATTCCACATACTGTGACTATGTTTGTAAGAACAGGAGATATTATAAGTAGAATTTTTTAACAATATAAATTTATTAAGGATGAGCTGTGTGTTTAATAGAAAAAATTGTTAGCGTAAATTATATAATATTGTATTCTAGGAAAATGTTCTTCTTCTCTTGTTAATTTAAAATGTAGTGCTTGACAATAATGTATTTTAGTGTACCATTTGCCACCGAGGTAGACACCTCATTTGCAAATAAAGAGATTTTTATTTGATTTGATTTGATTTGATTTGATTTGATAGGTCAGTATAGGTTTATAATAGGATTAGTATAAAACCTTTTTTGCACTTCATTGGTACATCTTCATCCCATACAATGTCTCTCACACACTGGCAGAAACTTGCAGACTGCTGTATTCTTATATCAATTTCTCCATCCAAATTTCCATCTTGAGACATCATGCTGCCCAAATATTTAAAAATTTTCACTACTTCAAGAGGTTCATTTCCTATTTTTATCACTCCCCTGGATTTTCTGTTACCTCCTGTCATGATCAAAGTCTTGCTTTTTGCAGTACTAATCTTCATTCCAAAATATGTTATCTCCTCATTCCATAAATCAACTTGTGTCTGTACTTCCTCTCCGTCTCCCCAAACTACAATGTCATCAGCAAAGAGCATAGACTTGACTTGCTCGCCCATCATCTTCTCCTTGACATTATGTAGAATTCTATCCATGACAACAAGGAGTAAGGGAGACAATACACTTCCCTGTCTTAAGCCTGTCTCAACTCTGAACCATTCAGTTTGACCCACTTTGGTTCAAACATAGCTTTCTCAATTTTGACACAGTGCTATTACAATCTCCATTGTTTAATTCCTAATCTGTGCCTCTGTCAATGTTTTCCAAACCAAATTCCTTGGGACACTGTCATATGCGTTTTCAATATCTAGGAATGTTACTACCATGTCTTTTCCATACTCTCAATACCGGTACCTTTCCATCATCTGACACAATGTAAATATTCGATCAAATGTGGACCTGCCTCTTCCAAATCCATACTAGTGTTCTACCAATTTTCCCTCTACTCTGTTTCTTTATTTGTTTATCCAAGATTCTTTCAAGGATCTTAGCTGTATGAAGTATCAGTGTCACTCCTCTGTAATTTTCACATTGCTTGCTGTCTCCTATCTTGAAAATTCTTTTAATGACCCCTTTTGTCCACGGTTTTGGAACAGTCTTTTCTCTCCTACAGGAGTTATTTTACATGCCAGTAAATCTACTGATATGAGGCTGATGTATTTGAGCACCTTCAAATACCAGCGGACTGAGCAGGATTGAACCTGCCAAGTTGGGTCAGAAGGCCAGCACCTCAACCATCTGAGCCACTCTGCCTGGTCTATACAACCACTGTAGACCAATTGCTCCTGCTGCTATTATCATTTCTATGGTGACCTCATCAATTCCAGCTGCCTTGCCTTGTTTCATCCTTTTAGAGACCCACTCAATCTCTGCCATAGACACCTCATGAGTATAGTCACATTCTAATGTTTTGTTCTTTCACAAAGTAATGACAAATTTTAGTAAAACACCCTACAGCCAAGCAGATTGGCCACACATGTTAATGCGTTACAGCTATGGAGCAAAGCTCTGCATTCAGGAGACAAATAGATTCGAACCTCACCGTCAACTGTCCTGAGAATGGTTATCTGTGGTTTCCCATCTTTACCTCCAGGCAAATGCCAGGACAATTCCTATTTATGGACCACAGCTGATTCCTTCTACCCTTTATCCAATTCCATTCATCATCATTCATCTCATCTTCATTTGCTCCTCAACTGAGGCTGGCAACAGGAAGGGGGATCCAGCCATAAAAACATGCCACATAACTTCATCTCTCCTCATCCCTGACTCCATATCAGGAAATGGGACTAAGGGATAAACATACATGCGTACAGTAATACCCTACAGAATTTTCTATGTTGTGTTCAGGACAAGATTAGTAACATCAAACCATCTAGTCGACAGCTATGTAGACTTTATTATTGAAAATGTTTATTGTTATCCAACTCTCTAGGAGCTATCCAGCTCCATGGCTAAATGGTTAACGTGCTGGCCTTTGGTCACAGGGGTCCCGGCTTAGATTCCTGATGAGGTCAGGTATTTTAACCATAATTGGTTAATTTCACTGGCACAGGGACTGGGTGTATGTGTCGTCTTCATATTCATCATCATTTCATCCTCATTACAACACGCAGGTCGCCTATGGCCGAACTTGTCCTCGGACACTTCCGGCACTAAAAGTCATACGCCATTTCATTTCTCTATGAGCTGTCATTGTCAACTGACTGACATGACTTCCTCTTACCACCTGACATGGAAGCATATTGGAAACACCTACGATGCAGCAGTCCGTGTAGCCAATATAAAATAAAAATGTAGTGTCTAACTTTCACCAATCTGGCCTTATGACAAACTTTACTGAAAAACAAAAAATGCATATTTCCAGAATTTTACCCTTAACAACATATTATAAAAGAATTATTTTCTCCTAGTATCCAAAAATTCCACAAAGTAAAATTGTATTTCCATGCTAAGTCCACCATTTGCACAGCAACAGAGCGTACGGTGCTTTTTGGAGTGAAATGTTTCTAGCACGTAATTGTTGAACAAATAAAAGTTTGATGATAATGATATCAAGGGATAATAAATGTTTCAAAACATTTGTGATTTTCAAAATTTTGTTCACCATGTAACTATTGCCATAATTGTCTTAAGTATACCACAATATTTCTGACATTAGATTCTCTATTGAAAGATAAGAATTTCATTCTTGGTCCATACTGAACTGAGATTACAATTAAATTAATAATATATTATGGATCCACCTATTCAATACAATAACACTTAGTAATGTGATGTTACATCACAATTTAAAGTTAGAAACTTCATAACTGTTCAAGTTGACAAGTAGGTGGCCGATCTTTCATGTCATACACAACACCTTCTCATGCTACTTGCCCCTAGCACAACGCCCCCCACTGATCCACCTTAGACAACTCCCCTTTCTCCCACATTTCATTAATTCCTTCCCCTTCTCCTACCTCTGCTCATTATCTGTCCTTACTTTCACTTATACTTCATTTATTAGCTCCTCTAACACGACTAGCCAATACAGCAAGCTGAACAAGGTGAGCCTCATTATATTACTTAATTTTTAACCCAATCGCATCCTATTTAAATACCGTAGCAGTTCACTGAGAAAACTCATTTAAATCCCGCACTACGGCACACACTGTGAGGATGTGGGCCACGGTGAAGTCGGCACCACAAAAACACACTGAGCATGTAGATCTTTAATGACATATCCACAGCCTACACAAAAATACGGCCTCACGGGAGGAAACTTTCCCACCGTCATCATTTGCATCACTTTCTGTGTCATCAGCACTACCACACGCATCACTCGAACTTGAACTAAGACCATCAGGGTCTATTTCGTCGTCACAAACATCACTGTCTTCATAATCACTCTCTAAAAAACTATGTATTAGCTTTTGCATTCCATCTCCATCAACACCAACACATCTGCTTGACGCCATGATTGCAACTGATGTGAGCGAAATAATATAAGTAAAGATTCTTTTATATCTTGTTCCAGAAGTGCGTGATAACCTGGAGCGTGGGAAATAACCACAGCCACATGTCTAAACTTCAGCTCAGAATCCATACAAGTGGCATCTGTGAGTTAGTAACTGAACTACGTGTATTGATTTACAGCAGTGCATCGCCATGAGCTGAACTCGTCATTGGATTCATATGCCACGAATAACTTTTGTGAGCTAGGGTCATCAAATGCTGTAATTGGATTAACTTACCGATATCCCCCGTTTTTTATTTCTAACTAATTTTCCTTTTTTTCTATAGACTTTATATATCCACATCGAACTGAGGAACTTAGGTCCTACAATATATCTTAGGAGCTCATATATATGTCGCTATCCACCTTTGGTCTTACCGATAAAACAAAAGCTCGTTATTCCTTGCCTAGCAACAACTGTACACAAGCTGCATCCTTCAAGATCCTTTTTATCACAATATAACAAGGCAACCCTCAACATTTAATGTGTTGAACCAAGTCCCTTAACTCGTTCTTATCCAATAATTCAACACCATTATATGCGATTTCAACACTCACAGCAGGAGTGTACAAGACTGTCACGTTGCTTATGAACTTCAATCGAATATTTCATCTTCATGAAAGTGTTACATTTTTACATATATCCTTTAGAGTGTGAATATTGTCATATATTTTGGGTTATGTGTGTTGATAATTGTATACCTTTTGCCCTGCTCTTTCAATCGGCTGATGATGGCACCAAATATGCGTCGAAAACGGTCCTGAATTAAACATGTTGTAACATAAGTTTGTGCAACTGTATATTAGTGTATTGGAACCTCTTAACTCTCTTTTTAACATTGTTACATCACATGTTGATCACAAATGGTACCGGTTTTGACCCCATATCTTGGTCATCATCAGCCGATTGTTCAAAAGGTACAAGACGGCAATCTTGGGGTTGGAACCGGTACCATTTGTGATAGACTTGTGATGCTTTTTTTTGTATGCTTGTGATAACCTCGCATTACTAAGTGTCATCTCCAGTTGGGGAAATAAATAAATAAATAAATAAATAAATAAATAAATAAATAAATAAATAAATAATCAGTAAAACCTTGGTGTGATATTTTTTTCAAGGGAAAGAGAGAAAACGATGGTTTCAGGAAAACAAATTCAAGAAACATTTTTTTTTTTAAAGTGAAAAACAAAATCATTCGACACAGTACTGTATTTGGATGTTTGAATTTACAAAAACCTCGTACTATACATAATTTCATTATTTGCCTCCTTTAGCAAAAATAGATACATAATTAATGTTCTCTACTTCATGATCACTGATATTATGTGTGTACATAAAATATTTCACTTTCATTAAAACAGCATATTGTACCAGTAAAATAGCCCGACTTTATGAATTAATTTTAAAGTTAGCATGAAGTAGGTCTCGGGGCAATACTGAGTGGTTTCTAACTAGGGCTTGGTACAGGAGGCAGGGTCCTATTTACAAGAAAAATTTTAAATAGATTGAATAATAGTTTTTATTCAGAAAATGCATTTTAAAGTGCACATCACCTTACAGTTGATAGTCGCTGTCTTCAACATCACCTTTTGATGACCTGTGCTCCCAGTTCACCAGGCTGAACGGGACTGGAACACGTTCTGCAAGTTACCAATATTACATTGAGATAAGGCCGGAAGAGCCAGGTCGGTTTGATATGGGTTTGAGTCTCGAACTTTCGACGTTATGGACGATATCCGATGTTCTCCGACGATGTTGCGGGGTAATCACTCATCACATAACTTACACGAGTGTCCAAAATTACACAGTCCCCCGACACTTTGGTTTAACAGCACTGTTTCATTTAATAGGGTTGGGATATGCCGTCAAATTCACTCTTAATCTTGAAGATAAAATTTATAAGTTCACTAAAGATGAAGATAAAGCATCAAGATTGGAAGAAAACAAAGCACAGTTCATGAATAGAAATAAAGAAACTGAAAATTGTTCACGCACTTGGCACAGTTCATGGTGATTTTCCACTAAACAAAGTAGCACTTGACAACGAAAGAAATGTATGACTGTATGTAGGACTATAGAGCTTATCAAAGACACTGCTGTCAGTCATGAAATAATACTAAACACTTTGACGAAGAAATAAGCTTGAAATGGAAAGCACAGTTCGTTATTAGGTGCAGTTGACATTAAATAAAATAGGTGACTGTTCGAGAGTTTATAAAAGACACTGCTGTCAGTCACACACAAATAATTTACACACTGTTCAAAAGAAATAATACACAATTTTGTTCGAATTGGATAAAGAACACAGTTTGAGTTCAGAGTGAAACAGTGGTGTCGTAGCACACGATTATGGTAATCACTTGCATTAACATTCATGTGAAAGTTCGAACACTTTCATAAACACCCTTGTTTATTAACAAAATTATGCTGACTGAGATTTAACAAAAATGTCACAGTTAATAGTATAATGCAGTAGTGTCACATTGAAATTAATGATATGTGTTCAGAGATTAAGTTCTGCTGACTGAGACTTAAAAAGAAATATCACAGTTCCTAGTATATCGGCCCCAGGGGCTCTGAACTTTGGAGCGTGGGTTGGCGACCACGGGGCCCTTAGCTGAGTCCTGGCATTGCTTCCACTTACTTGTGCCAGGCTCCTCACTTTCATCTATCCTATCCGACCTCCCTTGGTCAACTCTTGTTCTTTTCCGACCCCGGCGCTATTAGGTTTGCGACGGCTAGGGAGTCTTTCATTTTCACGCCCTTCGTGGCCCTTGTCTTCCTTTGGCCGATATCTTCATTTTTCGAAGTGTTGGATCCCTTCCATTTTTCCCTCTGATTAGTGTTATATAGAGGATGGTTGCCTAGTTGTACTTCCTCTTAAAACAATAATCACCACCACCACCTCCTAGTATATCGCAGTAGTGTCACATTGTAATTAATAATGTTTGTTCAGAGACTAAGTTTCACACAGGTAACGTGGCAATAAACTCAGTTCCACGAGAACGAAAGTAGGTTATATTGAGAAGTTTCTACATGTGCACAGAATATAAGTTCGACTTGATTGTTGTCACCTAAGTCCAATACACGACTTGTCATAATCAGAATTCAAACACGCACACAAATGATAAGTTCAACTTGATGGATATAATCCAAGTCTACTACAAAGACTTTGAATAATTTGATCTTCAACACGTGAAATAATTATATGTTCAACTTCGACTAATAGACTCAATGTCCATCATAAAGACTTTCTTACTTTTTGTATTTTAACACGCGCACAAATTATAAGTTCAACACGCCTGCCAGAGTTTAAGTCCCACATGAAGACTTTGAATATTCGAAGATAGCCTCTGTCAGCGCTGCAGCGGAGAGTCAGGCTGGACACCCAGCCAGGACTGTCTGATCCGGGCCAAGTGGGCTCAGCTTATATTCAGTTTGGGGCTCCTACGTCATCAGATAACGTGATTTCTTCAAAGTCGATTATCTCACGAATCCCTCAACGGATTTTCTTGAGATTCACAATTTGAGACTTTTATGTTATCCTCTTCAAAATGACGTATTGCTCAAGTTGCTGTGATTATTATTACGGAAGTTTAAAAAAATTTCCATATCGAACGTTCATGAAGGGGTGACGTTCATATCCAGAACATACCAGGCCATGCAGGCTACACATGGTGTCAGGCGGTTAGTCTATCTTGTCCCTGCAGCTACGTCATACACACAGCTGTCACCGGCTCGCCTGCTCGCTCCTCCAAACGTAAACAAACCAAGTTCGCTCTGAATGTCTTGTGTGATGATGGAATACAATTACTCGTCAAAAAATACGGCATGTACAAGTCATAACCAGTACAATATGTTTCAGCAAACTCACAACTTCTTTGGGCTCATGACTATTTTATTCCCTTGTCTCACCATTCCTTTCCCCCTCTCCATCGCCATGCAGTTCTTAAATTGTTTCCACTTCACATAGTGCTAGATCAGAATCAACCAGAGTAGTCTTCAAAATCTACAGGAACAGCTTCTCTTTCACCTCTTAATTGTTCCCACTCTACATTAAAGGCATTGCTGCCACCACTACCTTCACCATACTCCTTTTTCTTCTACACCACTACTGGGGTCATGGATGTGAACTTTGTTGCAAATGTAAATTTGGCCCTGTTTTACAGCTGGATGCCCTTCCTGACACCAACCCTATGTGGATGGATGTATTCACTATTATGTGTTACTGTGGCAGTTGGTAGTGTGGTGTGGTGTGTTGTGCAAGTAAGAAGAAGAGTGTAATGGAACAAACACCAGGTCCCTAAGCCAAAGGAATTAACCAGATGTGATTAAAATCTCCGACCCAACCAGGTTTGAACTGAAGGCCTCAATGCTCGGCCAAGGATTTGGATTACCACCCCTTCATCATAAATGCCAGTACTTTCACCAGGGTTTATTTCTTTTGCACGTAGCTGATAGCTGAAACCACCTTTATGGAAACAGTTCCTTACAGTAGGTTGGGACAGCTGTTGCCAGGCTGTCACTACTAAATGGAATTACTTGTAAAATATTGATTTCCTTACTCACTTCTTTCCTGGCATCCGACATGCACACAGTGGTTTGCACTAGTTACTTGAAACATTTTATTACCACAAGAGACTGTAACAAGTTGGTACAATATGGCAGGAAATGCACAAATTTCACATTGCAAACAAATGACATGTCCTCTGCATAAGCAGCACAATTATTCACAAAAATTACAACTTTTCTTCATTCTGCACCCATAGATGCATCGAATGACGTTAGAATTTTTGAAGAAAATTCAATGGTCATCCAGGACTTTTTGTTTGCATGATATTTCATTGGTAGCTTTTATGTGTTCTTAAAACAATGTGGTTTTAATTATTTTTCCCACATTGACTGGCATGCTCTTATTACTGCCATTACTACTGAAGCATAGAGAATGGTAAGTCAACCTTCCAAATTTTTCTCCCATGGCAAGATTCACCTTTCAGCACCGGTGTTCTATCTGGAAGGAAGCTGTACGAAAAAGTATGGCCTCATAAGCATTATATATGTCATCGGCTAGTACCACTCCACTAATGATGACAGTCTCTTAAACCACACCCTACCTTCTGCATCCACAGAAGCACCTTCTATAGCAACCTCCTTGACGACCAGTCCATGTCACTCTTTAAATTAAGCAATCATACCATTATTTGCAGAAAAAATATCTATGCTCAATCTTGCAGCTATCTTATGGAATTTCTCTTGTAATATGGCTCCATCTACAAGGATACTGGAAATGTTTGCTGATACCAAGTGAAAAGGATGTTTTCCAGCTCAGTGAGTGTAGAATCTCTTCCAGGTTTTTTTTAACTGCCAAATTTTTCTGTTTAGATTCTTATCACATTCTTAGAACATATGGAGTTCAAGGTTGAAGATGCTACCCCAAGACTTTTAGCAATATCCACTCATTTTCTGAACAGATTTTTTTCCACCTTCCTCTATTAGCTTGATGCACGAGTCCATAGTGTTTTAGCTGTGACAAGATTTGTTTATGTTAACAATGATGCTTTCATGGCCCATACCTGTAGACATGATGTCAAGAAAACAAGGTAAAACTCTTTATGTTTCACAGAGGACTTAGCTCCTCATATTCAGAAGAAAATCTCGACTGTTCACGAGGAAGTCTTCTACAATAATGAGGGTTTGAATTTAAGAATCCATTACTGTTTAAGAATTGTAGTGGTGCGCTCATTTCTCACCAGGTGGCACACTGTATGCTGGCACAGTGCACCAAGCAGAAGCTGACGACAACATTAAGCTCCTACTAACATGTTTTATCACACCGTGTCTTTGAGAAATATCAGAGAGGACATCAGACGAATCAGGGACGAACGTGGTAGAAGAAAATAGAAACTAATAAATCAAATTAACAATGGAAGAATAGAATAGAGCTGAAGAATGGAAAGAAAGTATGTGGAGAAAACCAGAGGATGATAATTGTGGCAGTATTAGGGAAATCAATGAAAATTTCTTAATTTAATGTTTAATTTTTTTGTGTGTGTGTGTTGTATCAGATATTATCTTGTTTTGACCTTTCCACTTTAAAAAAATCTGTTTGGAAACATTTTTGTGTTGTAAAATCTGTTTTGCAAACTTTTTTTTGTGGTACATCTTATATTTGATGCAAAAGACAAAGGCACGTTTAGATCTGCTGCTTGGAAGCGAGAGTCCAACCCAGACCTCTGTTTCGTCACATGTGACTCTGCTGGCAACCCTCTACCCATGATGAGAGAAGTTTTGGGGGACTTCCCAAATAGTCAACACAGACCAATCTTCCTTGAGATGGGCATCTCTGTTCCCTTAATTAGATCTTTCCCACACCCACGCTGGAACTTTAAAAAGGCAAACTGGATGAAATTCTCTGAAGAGCTGGACAAATGCAACAGATGGATTCCGGCAACCAGCGATAATTATCAGAGATTTGTAGGGCTTGTGAAATCTGTAGCCAAAAAGCACATCCCAAGAGGCTACAGGAAAGAATACGTTCCTGGATGGAGTGAACAGAGCGATGCACTATACAAAGATTTTCTTGTAACAGGTGCCCATACGACTGGTGAGGAGCTATTACAAAGTCTGGATGAAAATCGTAGACAGAAATGGACAGAAACAGTTAGTAACTTGGATTTCTCTCATTCCAGTAGAGAAGCCTGGAGCCTATTGAGAAAACTTGGAGGAAGCTCAACAGGAGTTAGAAGTCAACTATCTCACTAAACAAAATAGCCTCACATATTGTTTTAACTTCAAGGGTTACTAAAGATAAAAAACATACAAAAACGGTGAAAAAGAACCTAAGGATGCTTAAACATACCTCTCCAACCTCTTCCAAGTACTCTGAAGCCTTCACAATTGATGAGTTGGTACAGCATTAAAGGACATGAAAGTTGGTAAGGCACCAGGTTTTGATGGAATACATCCTGAATTTATCGTAAATATGGGACGAAATGTGAGAAGGTGGTTGACGTGCTCTTTTACCCACATACTTCAGACAGGTATTCTTCCTAAGGAGTTTAAGAAGACTAAAATCATTGCCATATTGAAACCTGGCAAACCAAAAGATATACCACAAAGCTACAGACCAATTGCTCTCCTCAGTTGTTGCTATAAACTCCTTGAAAGACTACTATACAACAGAATTAGCATTGTAATTAATCAACATATTCCTATTGACCAAGCTGGTTTTAGGCAGAATCGTAGCTGTTGTGACCAAGTTCTTGCACTCACAACATGCATTGAAGCAGGATTTCAGCAACAGTTGAAAATCTCTGCTGTTTTTCTGGATCTTTCTGCTGCTTATGACATGGTTTGGAGAGAAGGGCTGCTGTATAAAGTTCTTCAGGTATTACCATGCAAAACCATGGTACAATTAATTGGAAACATGCTTAATAATAGACTCTTTCAGGTTGTTCTAGGGAATAGGACTAGCAAGCTGAGAAGATTGAACAATGGTCTCCCTCAAGGATCAGTCTTGGCCCCTCTCCTGTTCAATCTGTATGTATCAGATTTGCCAACAATGAAATCTAGAAAATTTTGCTATGCTGATGATATAACTTTAGCTACAAGTCATAGTAACCTGAAAGAAACGGTGACTATTTTCGGAAATGGAGACTCCAACCAAACACCAGCAAAACTGAGGTGTCCTGCTTTCATCTAAATAACAAAATGGCAAACTGTACTCTCCAAGTGTCTTGTAACGGTAAGGTCCTCAGACACAATAATTACCCAAAGTACTTAGGTATAACATTAGATTGGACACTCTCCTTCAGGCAACATCTAGTAAATACAGCAGCAAAGATTAGGAGTCGTAACAACATTCTGCAGAAGTTGTGTGGTACAACCTGGGGTGCTCCTGCAACTACCTTGAGATGTTCTGCCCTTGGTTTAGTTTTCTCTGCGGCAGAATATTGTGCTCCTGTGTGGATCAACAGCTGCCATGTGAAACTTGTGGACACTCAACTCAACAATACAATGAGGATTATTTCAGGTGTAATAAGATCAACACTCCTACCCACTGGCTTCCTGTCTTGAGCAACATCATGCCTCCTTCATTCCGTAGAGCACAAGCACTGTTGAGAGAATACTCCAAGATGAGAACCCTGACTTGCCCATCCACTCCAATATTCCTGACCTTCAGCAGAACCGGCTGAAATCTAGACATCTGCCAGTTAAGTTCGCTCAGAAGCTCACAGAAGACAATTTCAACCCCTATGCCCAATGGAAGGAAGATTGGATCTCAAAAACAGGTGAACATCTCTGGCCTTTCTTTCCACCTAATTCGAGGTCTGATCTTCCAAGAAGAACTTGGACCATCCTTAATAGGATCCGATGCAGTCATGGTGTCTGTGCTGCGTCCCTGTATAAATGGGGAAAGATACAATCCCCCGAGTGTGACTGTGGTGGTCCTTTTCAAACCATCGCACACATTATAAAGGAGTGTAGCAGAAGAGCCTACCCTGGAGTTTGTTTTGATTTTCTAGAGGCCAATACAGAGGCTCTAGAATGGATAACGTCTTTGGACATTAAAATATAATGTACTTGCTTTCTTGTTTCTGTATATATATATATATGCCCTACGATAAATAATAATATCATTTATATATGAATTTTAACTTTTGTTATCTAACTTCTGTAACAGCGTGTACCTACACGCGCTGTTTTAGAAGCGCATTTCCTGTTGCGTAAATGACTTTTGCGTAAGAGACTTCTGATTGGAGAAATTAAGATCAAATATAATTGGTGAATGTGAAAGTCAAGGATAAGGTCTGTTTTCTGATTGGTTCTTTGGTGGTTGCACCATTTCCTGTTTCTCAATCTTATCCACTCCTTCCATGGCAGCGAGATTGTTTCTGCATCTTTGATTTTTTGCCACTGTAGAGAGCGGACATGGTCCTGCATCGGTCCAGTTATGGGATACCTGTCTCGGGGTAAGCACTATTTCTTCTTTTATTTCGGACATTAACTTCATTTAAAGGTAATTATTTCTTTTCTTGCACAGGAGTTTATCCTCGAGATCCATATTCAGCACTAATAATGTCAAAATAAATTTTCCTTTTGTTTTTGGAGGCAACTTTATTTTTTTTATTTTTTTTATAACCTTGTAATGAACATGTAATTTAACTTTTCCTCAGATTTGCCTCTCGTAGTTCTGTATCTCTTTACACATACACATAAACTCTGTACTCTTTACTGGAAGTGTTTTAGGTACTGACACAAGTTTTCTGTGCCTCTCTCTTACTTTACTTCTTTCTTTCTTTCTTTGCTAATTTGTGTACATTGAAATTAGCCTTTATTAAAATCATTATGTAGAATTTCTCTGGTAAAGTGCACATATAATACCAATATAATGCTAAGCTGGGCTCATCAGTTGGTAAATAGCACACCTACCAGACACATGACTAGTGCATACCATGGAGGCCACTGCATAGGCTATTTGGAGTCACCGGCAGTGCCAATGCACTATGAGAGACTTTGTCCCATTACCAAAAACTGATGCCGCCTGGCCATCAGATGATATATGCGATGTGCTATTTACCAACTGATAAGCCCAACTTAGCACACTGGGGCGAAACGCTGGCAACCAGGAATGAGTTAACTGCAAAATTTATAATGTCCAATAACGAACCATTTAATTTGGTATTATAAATTTACTCATTCGGGACAAATATTTCAGGTTCCCTATGGGAATCAACATCTATATCATCTGATGGTCAGGCAGGTATCAATTTTTGGTAATGAGACAGTCTCTCATAGTACATTGGCACTGCCAGTGGCTCCAAATAGCCTACACAGTGGTCTCCCCTCGCCAGCCAGCGATTCTCGCCAGTCAGCGCCTCCTAGTGAACGAGGGACGAACCGCCAGCCAGCGACTATCCACAGGCTGATATAGATGTTGATTCCCATAGGGAATCTGAAATATTTGTCCCGAATGAGTAAATTGGCACTGCCGGTGGCTACAATTAGCCTATGCAGTGGCCTCCACGGTATGCACTAGCCAGCGTCTTGGTAGATGTGCTAGGTACCAACTGATGAGCCCATCCTAGCACACGGGGGCGAAACACTGGCAACCAGGAATGAGTTAGCTGGAAAATTTATAATGTCCAATAACGGACCATTTATATTGGTATTATCCACAGGCTGAGCGACCTAGCGGACCACAGGTAGCACTACGCCTCACGGACTGGTAAGCCGGTAAGCTGCTCCCTTTTTCCTCTCTCCGTCCCGCGAGGGCCCCTACACCGTAAGCCAGTGCGGCTCCCCAGTGGAGCTTAAAAGGGCATTCGGACAGGTGGACTAAGCGGCTACTCGATGGGTTTCACCCCAGGACTGTTGGTTTGGTGTAGGGGCCCATGGAGGGCAGCTAGAGGTGTCTCCCGGCTCGACTGGGTGCACCTACGGAACTCCAGGTGTGCAACACTTAGTAGCACTAGCTAGTGATAGACGATCAAGTTCGTATTCAAGAAGTGCTACTGTGAAGTAGATACAGTGAGTGCTAGTGAACAGTACACAGCCGTATAACAAGCATTAGTGCTCATATAGTGTGGAAACTGTGTCATGGACGATACCTCGACCATGTCTCTCACCAGTGCTGCCACCTTCACAACTACAACACTATCTCCCAAGCCAGTATGAACCAAACATCATACTCAAACGGGTCCCCGTCAAACTATAGAAACCATCAACTTCCTGTAACCCTAATCTCCGACCGTGGACCTTCCCATGCAGTCGCCAAATGGCACAACTCCAGCCCCATAGAAGAAAGCAACAAACAGCCACGATCGAAGATTCAAGCAACAGAGCAACGAACCAACACCGGACGCAACAGCCCCCCTCCCTCTCCGCCCAACACCTCATCAGAATCCGAATTCCCCCCTCTCTGGTGCTTCGACCCATCTCCAACCCACGAACCCTCCAGAAACGCCCTCCGGGACGCATACCTTCCTTCTCGAAAATCCCTCACCAGAATTTAAAAACCCCCAAAGAATTTTTCACAAGCTACTCCAATTCAACATTAAAAGAGACGACATAGCAGACATACGCCCCACTACCAACGGGGTTATTCTAAAAATAAATGGGGAGGATGCCGCTAGACGGCTCTCGCAGTCAGTGGGATCTGCCCACTTTGGCTCAAAAACCCCCCTAAAATCATTATCTCAACCCAAAACTAGAAATCAACCCCTCCCCCCCTCAAGGCCTCTTTAGCTGCGTGATCAGGGGAGTGGACCCTGACATCCCGGATGACATGATAGTCAAGGAACTAAACGAGGAAGGCCTTCCGGATTAAGAATAACTCGGGCCTACTTTCATGGTCAGAATCCTGTTACCCACCACCCAGGACGTGGATTACTTTCTGGAAAACGGGGTCTACATCTTTAGACACCAGCATCGGGTGGAACCCACCCGCGCTCCAGCCCCCCAATCTATCAGGTGTGAGCGGTGCCTGACCCATGACACCGCACACTGCACTGCTGAACGACCAGTGTGCAGTCACTTCTCACAACCCCACCCCAGCTCCCGATGCTCCAACACCCAGCTCCCACCCAAATGTAACACCTGCGGTGAACCCCATCCCACCTACTCCCGCAAATGTAAAGCCCGCCCGCAACCACCCGAAAATCACCCTGAACTGGTAGCCCCATTCCAAACAATAGATCCCCCGACCCAACCCACTCAATCCATTTTCCCTCCCCCTACCCTTGAAGACATAATTCGCTTCGTTACTATCTCCCTCATGAACATTCATCCTTACCACCGATCACTGGTTCTGGCTAAACTCCAGGCAGCGGCCAACCAAACTTGCAACGCCCACTTCCTAACCTCCCACTTAATACCCACTTTCACTTCACCCGCCTAGAAACACAAGTATAAACCCATCCCGTCATTCCCGGCCCCCAGAACCCATCTCCATCCTCTTCCTTAATATTCAATCCTTCCATTCTAAATGACTGCACCTAAAAGCCCTCGCTTCACAACACTCCACCCACTCAATCCTTCTCAATGAAACAACGCTACGTCCCTACCAGACCACACACTTCCCCGGCTACACTATCCACCGAGCCGACCACCCTCACAACATAGGGTGCGGGGGTTCAGCCATTGCCGTCCGTTCTTCCTTCCCCACCCGCCCCCCACCATCCCCCACCATCCCACCCCCATAACTTCCCAGAAGCCGTTATAACTACCGTATACTTCCACTCCCGCATCCTACACCTAGCAACCATATACTACCGGTCAAATATCCCCCTCCCATTGGACTTCATTACTTACCTTAGTGACACCTTCCCCCACTTCATACTCATTGCGGACCTCAACTTCACCCACCGATCCCATCACGCCATGACCGAACTACAAAACCTCCTAAGCGATCTGAATTGCTCCCTGATACCCTTCCCTGGTCCCACCCGCCCCGCCTCCAACACCACACCAGACGCCCTAATAGCCCACAATTCCCTCATCCATCTCATCACAGTACAACTGTTACCTAGCATCGGCAGCGACCACCTCCCAGTCCTACTCCAATTCCCATCCACCAACCCTCCCCCCCCCCCCCCTCCTAGGACAATTCTTAACTTCCACAAAGCTGATTGGCCCTCCTATCAAGCCACACTCAACCAAGCACTCGACAACCCGCCCTTCCCCTCCTACCGACCAACCATCTGTAGATAAATACATTCATTCTCTCCGCAATAACCACAGCATCAAAATCCAGTATCCCCACAACACTCCACTCCCCGTCCCAACCCTGACTCCCTCCCCGCTTCGTACACCTCAAAAAACTGTCCCATTCATATCACCGAGAATTCATGTGCACCCGAGACCCATACTTTCTACGATTATAACGCCAAATCCTCCGAACTGTCCGCAATTACCTAGCTGCCCATACTCGCCGCTCCTGGTCCCAAACCTGCTCCAAACTCAACAACCTACAAACCCATCCCGCCAAGTTCTGGGCCAAACTCAACACCCTCTTCGGCACCAAAACCGCATTCCTCTACCCTATCATCCACAGAGGCATAGCACCAGCGAATACTGAGGAAAATTGGAAGTCTTCGCACAGTACTTCCGCCAGAGTTTCAACACCCATGGAGACCCTCACTTCGATAAATCCAACACAGACCTATACCTAAACCACGCCTCCTCACCCCTACTCAAACCCTCTAACACCCAATCCTTATCAAGCCACCCTCTAGATGCACCCATCACCCCGGTCGAAATACAGTCCGTCCTTTCCAAATCCCGGAATACCGCCCCAGGACCAGATAAAACCCGGTACCTCCACATCTGATATGCACCGCAAAGCCTACTATCCCTACTGGCCGACCTCTACACCTACATCCTCCGCACCGGATTCTACCCCTCATCCTGGAAACAAACCACAATACTCCTATTCCCCAAACCAGGTAAACCCCCTTCCGAACTAAACTCATACCTCCCAATAATCCTCATTACAGTCCTAGCAAAAATCCAAGACAAAATCCTGGTCCATCGCCTCCACCCCCACCTACAATCCAACCATCTACTCCCCACATCCCAGTTCGGTTTCCGCCCAAAACTCTCCACAGAAGACCAACTGCTCAGACTCATCCAAACCACAGCCAACAATTTCAACCAATTCCGCCCTACCCTTCTAATTACCTTTGATTTCCAGCTAGCCTTCGACTCCGTCTCGCACCCCGCCCTCCTATTCAAACTCAGGTTCTTTGCCCTCCCTACCTCCTATGTTGGCCTCATTTCCTCCTACCTTACAAATCGCTCAACCCAAATATCCATCAGGAACCAACTTTCACCCCACTTCCCCCTCACATTAAGCGTCCCGCAAGGCTCACCCCTCTCCCCACTATTTATCCTATTTGTGGCCGATATCCCCCAATCCCCTCCCCCATTCAACTCCTTCAGTTCACCGATGACACCGCCATCCTAGCTCCCTTACACGCAGTCCAAGCCATCACCGCAGATCCCCTATCCGCACACAACCCACCCTAAAATACCTAGGCATTCTCTTTGACTAACACCTCACTTTCCGCCCCCACTTCCAATACCTAAAAACCAAGGCTGCCACCCTAGCCCGGCTAGTGCGCTGCCTAGCCGGGACCCGGTGAGGTCTCAAATCCTCACTACTCCTACACACCTACAAATCCTTCGTACGACCCCAAATCACCTACGGCCTAATCACCTGGGCGGCCGTTGCCAACTCCCACCCGAACCTTTACCACCCCCTACTATCCATAGAATGCCACACAGTCCGTCACGCCCTTCGACTCGCCTTTCGATACCCCACGGCTGACCTACTCGCAATATTCCCCTTCCCACCCCTAGACTCCTATGTCCTCACACAGTTCCAGCGATCCTACTACCGAGCCTTAGTCCGCGATAACCCAACCCTCAACCAACTCCTACGAGGAGACCCACCCCCCCACCCCCACTTTACCCAAACACCGTTCCATGTTTTCCAGTCCCTCACTCCACCCGATGGGGGTGCCACTTAAAAAAAAAGGAGGCTGTGACGCAAAATCCCATCACTCCAACTCCCATAATCCTATAACCCCTCTACCCCCTAAAAATCCCACCCCATTACACCCCATGTAAAACAACTAAAATACCCAAAGAGCCCTCGGCAACCTCCTCCCCACCACCAGATTAATGTTAAAATACAAGCCCATGTATTAATGTACTTCTTGTATGTTTCAGAAGCAGGGAATACCAACCCCAAGCAACATAAAAACATTGTAACAACACCAAAACAACAAATCTTGTAAATCTGCAAATAACTAATCATTGTAAATATTCTCAATGCAAATATTTTGATAATCAACAACTGTAAATACATTGGTATCAACAACTGTAAATAATATTGTAAATAACTCTGTAACCAACAAATGTATTGTAAATAACCTATGTATTGTAAATAACCTGTAATAACACCACTGTAAATATCCTAATGAGCCCCCCCAATAAGTATTTAAAAAAAAACAGGGGTAAAGGATATATTTCAAAGTATTATAGGAGTTGTCAATAACCAAGAAAATAATGGAAAATGAAACAACTATTGATGTAAAACCACAATGTAAAAAACACATGCAAATTCTAACCAGAATGTACATTTTGAAAGGAACAATAAACACTTAGCCAAGAGGTTGGGAAACCCTCCCAACTCCTTCAACATAGCAAATCTCCATCCCTCCCTTCGAACTCCATCAAATCCTCCAACCCCACCAAATCTCCTGGCCAGAGAGAAGGCGTAACCTTGTAGGTGGCCCGCCCTTCCCTTCGGGAAGGGGAATGAAAACTTTCCCCTTGGTCCTTAGTCTCCATGGCATCTCCTCACCAAACTCGGAACTGAAACAACACGCCTCAAAATTTTTTCGGCTGGGTGGCCCTCAACTTTATCTGCAACTCAGTCGGCCCAAGAAAACATAAATAGGCAGATGCCTAGTTGGCTGTTGTCTCCCCAATAAAACATGTATTCCTGCCTCATCACAGGCGTGGACACCGCCCTCACGGAAAACTTCATTCCTATAGAACTTCGCAAGTCCGCCGCCCCAGTCCACGATGTTCGCAGGCTCCAGGATCACTCAACTTCTCTACCTTCAACGCAGGTCCTGGCATACCTGCGCAATGGAGATGAAACGGCAGTCCTCGAGGCCTGCGGCGTGACCATCAACAGCAGACTCCATGAAGTGGTACCTACTCCAGAGTACATATTACAGCAAATGTTCTATAATCCTTCCACCCTTCCCACCGTAAACGAAGATCAACCTCGAATAAGCCAGCAGCACCCACCGCTCCCCACCACCATTACATTCATATCTGCTACTACTACTACTACTACTGCTGCTGCTACCTTCACTACTTCGGCCCACATTCCTCCCCATACTATCACCATTACTAACCATGTATAGCCACCCTTCTCCTATAATGTCAACATCCATTACTTCCCTAAATTCCACAACACCTAGTCCCCAGCAACCCCCTGCCAGCCACACAGATGCAACCACCGCAGCACAGCCAGCCTCACAAGGAAACACAGCTGCCACTACACCAGCACCTCAACAGCTTCCACCTCCGAGCTGTGACATTAGAGGCATAGACCCTGCCATCACAGAAAAGGACATACTACGAGAACCCCAAACAGCAGGCATTTGTGTTTTATGTGCATCATATAAATTAATTTCAAGAAGTGTGAAGAAAAGATATTCTGGACATTTTAATGTACCGTAACTTGAATAATGTATTGAAAATTATTTTTTATAATTGTATGAAGAAGAAGAATTACTGAAAGGTATTATCATTGTATATTCTGTACATCAAGAATTGTAATTTTGTAAGGTGCTTTAGTTTTGAGGCATCCTATACCGCACGTGCAGTTTACACTGATGAAAACTTTGTGTCGCAATTGAAATGTTCGAGAGCTTGTGAAATTGCTAACTATCTTAAACTGACTATATATGGTCATGTTATTAGATTGGTCAGAATAACGAATCTTTCAATTGGCAACAAATGGGAATGTAGAGGAATTCGGTGTCCTACTGGTTATTTGTGATCAGGCCATTTCCAGGCTTCCGCCGGCTTTGTGTGCGTGATGCGAACTTTTCCATCTGACCATCCTCGCGATCGTTCACTCTCGAGGGCTCCTCTCGGGAAACTCCAGTTCTTCTTGGTAAGTGATATTTCTATATTTCTCTATCATGTTGATTTTATTTAATTCCTTCTAGTGTTTTGGTATTTTCTCATTTAATGTAACTTTCAATGATTTAAATTCAAAGTATCGGAGTTTGCCCTAGATTCCCATCGTCACTAATTTCAATTTTTTGAGTGACTGTTTTCGCCAGACAGTCACCTGCATTTTGTTATTGACAATACATTGTAATTCTGTATAATCTTACAACGTTAAACCTTGTGTTTTAAAAATTTACTTAAGTACCCTGATTATGTATTCATTTTGGTTTAGTGGATCTGTATCTTTTGTTAAAGTCTCTTTTGTTAAAGTCTATTTAACACTTTCATTGTGGAAGTCGACTTTTGTCGACTTGGTACTTTCCTTAAGTCATAAATGAAAGAAAAGTTCCACCTAATCAATACTATTTTATTGTCACATGTAGGACCAGTTTCGACCTCTCAAAAGGTCATCCTCAGCTACACTAGAATTGCATTTACATATTATACCTCCTATTGAGAGCTAATGACATACTCTAGAATTCAACGATTTTAAAGTGGTTATATCCATGCTGAGAATTCAATATTATACAATTACAAACATTAATTGCTCTTATTACACTCAATGTACATATGTAAGAATCTAATATGAGTTCGTCTTTTCTTTTTTTTTTTTTTTGCTAGGGGCTTTATGTCGCACCGACACAGATAGGTCTTATGGCGATGATGGGATAGGAAAGGCCTAGGAGTTGGAAGGCCGTGGCCTTAATTAAGGTACAGCCCCAGCATTTGCCTGGTGTGAAAATGGGAAACCACGGAAAACCATCTTCAGGGCTGCCGATAGTGGGATTCAAACCTACTATCTCCCGGATGCAAGCTCACAGCCGCGCGCCTCTACACTCACGACCAACTCGCCCGGTCGTCTTTTCTTTAGTGTGATGAGTATGTCGGAGTATTTTTAAACATAGGCATTTGCCTAGTCACTTTAATTGATCTCTAATCTTATGAATATGTAGTCCTGTATGAAATGAACTTAGTTGAACAGCTTTAGACAGTCAACAGTGCAATTAAGTTAAACCATGTCCACTAATTTTTATTGTGACTTTTAATGTTTTCATGTGTTTAAGTGTTTGTTTATGTGCTAACTTATTATTATTCTAATATAACACGAACTGTACAACGCAAGAACCACTATTACCTAACGCATTAGACAATAAACAGTGCAGTCAAGCACGTTAAATTATATTTACAACTGTTTTATTTTGGCTAGTCATTTGTTTTATTGAACTATCAACATGTATATTTCTACATTTAGTGTACATTATGGTTAAAACGGCTATAATACTGATTATTTCCAATTGTTCAACTAAGTTCATTTCATACAGGACTAAATATTCATAAGATTAGAGATCAATTAAACTGACCAGGCAAATGCCTATGTTTAAAAATACTCCGACATACTCATCACACTAAAGAAAAGAAAACTCATATTAGATTCTTACATATGTACATTGAGTGTAATAAGAGCAATTAATGTTTGTAATTGTATAATAATGAATTCTCAGCATGGGTATAACCACTTTAAAATCGTTGAATTCTAGAGTATGTCATTAGCTCTCAATACGAGGCATAATATGTAAATGCAATTCTAGTGTAGCTGAGGATGACCTTTTGAGAGGTCGAAACCGGTCCTACATGTGACAATAAAATAGTATTTTTAGGTGGAACTTTTCTTTCATTCATGACTTATGGTGACTATCAATATGGAATAAAAATGAAATTTATCAATCAAGATTGGTACTTTCCTGCTATAGCTTCTGCACGTTTCTTTAATAAAGGCGCATTTAATAATACAAACATGTATTGACTATGCAGGCTACTAAGCACTGTTTGAAAACGTTGCCGCCAATACTGGACCTATTATTATTTATCTTTCACCGGCCCGCCCGCCAACATTCCTCTCAGCTGTCTGGCCGATATGAGGCTTCACTCAGCAGCTATGAGCGGCACGGAGCAACATTAGTAATGACAGTGAAGAAATCTTCAATCTTTTAGTGGCCGATTCTGATTCGGATTGTTCAGTAAATTTGGACAATGAAACAAGTGATGATGTGCATAGTGATTGTTCGGAAGAAAGTGCCAACGAGGAAGATCACTTTGTATTGGACCAGCGGGATATTAGTGATGACACTGAAACTGCACTATTGAATGGAAGAAAATTGTACAATAAGCTTCAAAACAGGGCAATTAGTGCTCCTGACTTCAGAAATTCTGCCATAATGGGAATTCTACGAGGGTATCAACGCAGTCCGGCTGCGAAACGAGGAAGACCTTCTGATTACATACCTCAAGCACGCCTGCACTTTCTTGGGGAGCAGCAGGACAAGAGTCACAAACCTAATCATGTTGTTTGTTCCATATTACCAGCAAACTGTTCAATGAAAGGAAAGAGACTGTGCAAGAGAAAACAGAGAGTATTTTTTTTGTAAGAATTGGCCAAGACAGCCTGCAATGTGTCCAGTTCCATGTTCAGAGATGTATCACAGTAATGTGTGTTTCAAGGTCAAATGTCACTGCTAGTTTGCCAAAGTTGAGCTAAAAATGGTGCAATGGTGTTGAATGTAACTAACCTTTAAAAAAAATAGAGTTTCAGTTCATTTGGAAAATACCAAAAATATTACATTTTTCTGTAAGTGTTCTGTTTAAAAATAGCGCAGCGAAAGAGTTAAACATCCTTGGTTTGTGAGTTAAGTATCAGCTGCTCTGGCATTTATTAATTTTGTTCTTGTAGTTTTCATTTGTTAATTTAAGTAGTTGTTTCGAGGTAGATGATCGTGAACCTTTTCTTCCCCATAACGTCATACCTTCCTGTGGACCTCAATAGGGCCCCAACACGTTCCACAATCCTTTCTTAGTTGTTGTTTATTAGGCCTATAAATTGTTTACCTGCGTTTGGTTTGATTTTGCGTAATTGATGTGCTAACCGTCACGTTTCCAAGCTTAGGTGTGAAATCGCCACTACTTTGATATTTGCCTATTTCCCCATATTGTTATTTTTCTATTTTCCCTACTTATTTTATTATTATTGTTTGGCTTTATTATCATTATTATTATTATTTTTATTATTATTTACGTGTACAAGCTCGAAGGGTGCTACAGTGTTCTACTGTGTTCATAAATATAAATTTATTATTATTATTATTATTATTATTATTATTATTATTATTATTATTATTATTATTATTATTATTATTATTATTATTAAGAATATTTGATCTTTACTGCATAACCAGGCCATTAAAGGTTATGATAATGATGTGAGACAGAGTGAGAGGGGAGAGTAGGGGGAACAGCTTATGAAGGTATGACATTAACACATAGCACATAGCTTGAAATGAACCAACTGGTGATTACAAAGTTCTCTGCGAAATGTAGAGTTTCACCTTGTTTTCTTGACACGGCATAAGCCCAAAAGCCCATACCATGTCTTCAAGATGTGTTATTATTATTATACATTTAATTGATTCACATATGGAATAAAGGAACACAATGATAACACAAACTACACTCTAGTGTCACTAATCATCATCAGTAATATAATATCATTGATTATTATAAATAATGATATTCTACTAATGCTTGAGCAGTTTTTCAATTCCAACCCTGGCTTGGTGTTAAAAATGTTGCCAACCCAAATCGGAGATCATTTCCATCATGAAAAGAGCATCCTTGCATATTTTTCAATAAAGAACAGAAAGAGGTGAAAATCAAAGGGGGCAAGATCACAAGATTAAGAGGGGGTAGGGGGTGGAAGAATCTCCAACCCAAGCTTTTGAGATAACTGTTTTTGTCATGTTAGCAGCATGTGGATGTGCAATATCATTCAATAGCAACACCTGATGTTGTCCCAGTCAGTTTCCTTCCATTGTGGCCATAACACATCTTAGTTGCAAGAACACGATGCTGTTTCTGAGTGTGGATTGTCTTTCAGATCAAAGTTACCCCTTTTAAAATGACTAAACTAATTTTACATCACATATTTTCCAATAGCATTATCCTGGTACACAATGTAAATTGTTTAAGTCTCCTCAGCTGATTTTGCTTCTCTGTTACAAAATTTAAAAAAAAAAAAAAAAAAAAAAGTTCTCAGAAATGTTAATTTTTCACCACTTGGCACAAAGTATTCAACGGTTCTTTACCTTCTCCAGAGCAGCACAATTCATAAGCATATCCACACGCATAACAATGGCATTTCAAATGACAACTTCTACTCTCCCCTTGCTCAAGCTATCCTACATCATCAGCACACTCCTGCCACATCCTACCTCTTCTCCCCTCCTATTTCATAGCTTCCCTCGCTTCCGTTCTCCACTGCTGCCTTACAATAATATTTGTTCTTCTACAGTTGTTTTGGACTTGGGATGCTTCGGGCAGCAGTGGCGCTCTCACCGCCATGTGTACTGAACACCTTGCTCCATTGCCTTGTTCACTTGTTTCATTACATTTCTTATTCTTATTCTTATTCTTGTCGTTTGGGCCTACTGAGGACCACGGAGCTCATTTCGACTCCTTGTATGGAAATTCTGTTTTTTCTTCGCCCAGAAAGCTTTCATCTTCCGGCTGTGTGCTTGTTTCCTTTCCTCGGTCCACTTCGGTTGGGTGGTGCCGGTACTCTGTTTGCTGGTGAGAAACTCTGGAAAGACACCTTGAAAGGTCAACTGCCGGAATAATACACGATCCTGTATGGTTTGTTCTGATATCCCCAGCTGTTCTAAGTCGGACTTCACTGTGGTGATCCATTTATTTTTGGACGCTTTCCCTCTGCCTGTACTTAGTAAAGATCTTGCTGGTAAGTCTGCAAGTACTCATACGAGTCAAATGCCCATAGAAAGTCAATCGCCTCTTCATCATGGATGTAACTATGTCTTCTTGATGGTCATAGACCTCATTGTTGTGCCTTATCCTGTAAGTACCATCCTCTTCTCTTATTGGTCCTAAAATCCTCCTTAGCATTTTTCGTTCCTTGAGCTCTAGTTTCCTCAGTGGACCTTTTCTGTTCATCAGAAGACACTCAGAGGCATACAGTATGGACAGTCTTACAAATGAATTGTAATGTTGGAGTTGAAGGTTCTTAGAGAGGCACTTGGATGTATAGATGCTCTTACAGGTATGGTAGATCCTTTCCAACTTGGTGCATCTGGTGTCTATTGCTAATGTCTCATTCTCGGTTGCTGAAATCCACTCCCCTAGGTACTTCACTGCAGGAACCTTACGAATGGTGGTGTTATTACTCATCATCATTCTTTCACATTCACTTGTATCATCCAACATCATTCATTTATCTTCTTCGTTTGAGTCTGTATGTTTATTATTCTCCATACATGATTGTGATTTTCTAATACAAGACACTAGTGTCAATGGACTATGAATGAGTTTTAAACATGATGGCAACATAATCAGTTTTGTTTATGTTTTTTTCCTACTGTGAATGACTTCCTTTTCAAGCAAGCTTGTTTGAAGTGAATACTGAGTTTTTCGTGAGAAATTTGTGCAATGAGTGTTTATTCCGAGTGTTCTATTTTTCTTTTATATTGTGCTTCAAGGACTTAGTACATGAACTGTAAATTTCAATTACCCACAAGAAACAATCTTTTATGTGCTATTAATGATTTACCTCCTTCAATTATGTATCATTCTGTCAATCTCTGTATTCTGTATGTAATCTGTACTGCTGAAAGAATCAATAAACGAGGGATACCAGGGGCCAACTATGGCTGATGCAGTGCGGGCAGCTTCTGGGGAGCCCCTTGTCGGGTTGCGGTTTCCTCTGCGTCAGCACATCAATTAAAGTAATCACATTATGTAAGATGACACATAACCTCCAACTCTCTCTCACTCCCCAAAACATACATAATGCACTGGCCAAAGAGCTACTTAGTTTAGCTGTTGAAATAATCAAACACTACGGACTTCCGGATCAATCCAGTATATTTTTAAATCGTTCTTGGAGAGTTTTCACTCTTTTATCAGGACATGGCATGTTACAAATAACAATAATACAGAGAGTTTTCACTCTTTTATCGGAACATGGCATCTTGTTGTTGTTGTTGTTTGAGTCATCAGTCCATAAACTGGTTTGATGCAGCTCTCCAAGCCACCCTATCCTGTGCTAACCTTTTCATTTCTACGTAACTATTGCATCCTACATCTGCTCCAATCTGCTTGTCATATTCATACCTTGGTGTACCCCTACCGTTCTTACCACCTACACTTCCATCAAAAACCAACTGAACAAGTCCTGGGTGTCTTGTGTACTATCATTCTATCTCTTCTTCTCATCAAATTTAGCTAAATCAATCTCCTCCCACCAATTCGATTCAGTATCTATTGATTCGTGATTCGATCTATCCATCTCACCTTCAGTATTCTTCTGTAACACCACATTTCAAAAGCTTCTATTCTCTTTCTTTCTGAGCTAGTTATCGTCCATGTTTCACTTCCATACAATGCCACGCTCCACACGAAAGTCTTCAAAAACATCTTTCTAATTCCTATGTCAATGTTTGAAGTGAGCAAATTTCTTTTCTTAAGAAAGCTCTTCCTTGCTTGTGCTAGTCTGCATTTTATGTCCTCCTTACTTCTGCCATCATCAGTTATTTTACTACCCAAGTAACAATATTCATCTACTTCTTTTTAAGACTTCATTTCCTAATCTAATATTGCCTGCATCACCTGCCTTTGTTCGACTGCACTCCATTACTTTTGTTTTCGACTTATTTATTTTCATCTTGTACTCCTTACCCAAGACTTCGTCCATACCATTCAGCAACTTCTCGAGATCTTCTGCAGTCTCAGATAAAATAACAATATCATCGGCAAATCTCAAGGTTTTGATTTCCTCTCCTTGGACTGTGATTCCCTTTCCAAATTCCTCTTTGATTTCCTTTACTGCCTGTTCTATGTAAACATTGAAAAGGAGGGGGGACAAACTGCAACCTTGCCTCACTCCCCTCTGGATTGCTACTTCTTTTTCAAAGCCCTCGATTCTTGTCACTGCAGACTGATTTTTATACAGATTGTAGATAATTCTTCGTTCTCGGTATCTGATCCCGATCACCTTCAGAATCTTAAATAGCTTGGTCCAATCAATGTTATCGAATGCCTTTTCTAGATCTATGAATGCCATGTACGTGGGCTTGTCCTTCTTGATTCGATCCTCTAAGATCAGACGTAAAGTCAGGATTGCTTCACGTGTTCCTACATTTCTTCTGAAACCAAATTGATCTTCTCCCAACTCAGCTTCAACTTGTTTTTCCATTCTTCTGTAAATAATACATGTTAAAATTTTGCAGGCATGAGATACTAAACTAATGGTCTAGTAGTTTTCACACCTGTCAGCACCGGCTTCCTTGGGAATAGGTATAACAACATTCTGCCAAATATCGAAGGGGACTTCTCCTGTCTCATACATCTTACACACTAAATGGAATAACCTTGCCATGTTGGTTTCCCCTAGGGCAGTCAGTAATTCAGAGGGAATGTCATCAACTCCAGGTGCCTTGTTCCTATTTAGGTCACTCACAGCTCTGTCAAATTCTGACCTCAAAATTGGGTCTCCCATTTCATCAGCATCAACAGCCTCTTCATGTTCCAGAACCAAATTATCTACATCTTTACCTTGATACAACTGTTGGATATGCTCCTGCCATCTTTCTGCTTTGTCTTCCTTCCCTAGAAATGGCTTTCCATCTGAGCTCTTAATATTCATACACTTAAGATTTCCTTTCTCCAAAGATTTCCTTGATTTTCCTGTATGCAGCATCTACCTTTCCTACAACCATACAACCTTCAACATCCTTGCACTTCTCCTTCAGCCTTGCAATTTCTATCCACTTCATTCTTTAATCGCCTGTATTCTTTTATGCCCTCTTCATTTCTAGCATTCTTGTATTTTTGTCGTTCATCAATCAGGTCTAGTATCTCCTGAGTTATCCACTGATTCTTAGTTGATCTTTTCTTCCTTCCTAACATTTCTTCAGCAGCCCTACTGACTTCATTTTTCATGACTATCCACTCTTCCTCTATTGTGTTTCCTTCAGCCTTTTCATTTAGCCCTTGTGCAACATGTTCCTTGAAACAATCCCTCACACTCTTTTCTTTCAACTTGTCTAGATCCCATCTTTTTGCATTCTTTCCTTTTTTCAAATTTCTTCAACTTCAGATGGCATTTCATGTCCAACAAGTTGTGGTCAGAGTCCACGTCTGCTCCTGGGAAAGTTTTGCAATCCAACACCTGGTTTCTGAATCTCTGCCTAATTATAATGAAGTCTATTTGATAACTTCCAGTGTCCCCAGGTCTTGTCCACGTATACAGCCATCATTTGTGGTGCTTGAACCAAGTATTGGCAAAGACTAAATTATGATCAGTGCAGAACTCAACCAGCCGACTTCCTCTTTTGTTCCTTTGTCCCAATCCAAATTCTCCTACTGTATTACCTTCGCTTCCTTGGTCTACCACTGCATTCCAGTCTCCCATCACAATTAGATTCTCGTCACCTTTTACATATTGTATTAAATCTTCTATCTCTTCATGTATTCTTTCGATTTCCTCATCATCTGCTGAACTAGTAGGCATATAGACCTGTGGTGGGCATTGGTTTGGTGTCTATCTTGACGACAATAATTCTTTCACTATCCTGGTCATAGTAGCTTACCCGCTGCCCTATTATCTTATTTATTATTAAACCAACTCCTGCATGTTCCTCTGTTTGATTTTGTGTTGATGATTCGGTAGTCGCCTGACCAAAAATCCTGTTCTTCCTGCCAACATACTTCACTTATAGCAACTACATCTAACTTTAGTCTATCCATCTCCCTTTTCAGATTCTCTAATCTACTACAACGATTCAAACTTCTAACATTCCATGCTCCGACTTGCAGAATGTCAATATCCATCTTCCTGATGATCGCCCCCTCTCGTGTAGCCCTCACCCGGAGATCCAAGATGGCATCCGGGAGTAGTCGTGTGTCGGTATCGCTCCGTGTCTTTTGTCTATTAGTAGTGTTCAAATCTAGTATCACGTCCGTTCGAGTCTGTCTCCGGGATGAGAATGTGCTAGACTTCGACGTGAAATATGCAAACCGTGGGGAAAACGCTTTTGTGAATGGTTCAGAGCTTCGTATTTCGGCCCATGGAACTATGTATTTGGTGACGTCACAACCAGGCGGCCTGTCTGCGAGAAAACAACAGACGAACTCTAGCCCAAAGACATCTGGTTCAGCGATTTGTGTGCTTCTACTGGCTTTGTCCGGTGACATACATCTGAACCCAGGACCCCAGCATGACAGCAGTATGAGTTTCTTCTACCAAAATGTAGGGAGCATGTGTAATTCTTTGACGGACTTTAACCTCGCTTTCAGTGACGCCTGCAAAGACTGTATTTGTATAGTTGAAAGTTGGTTAAATGATTCTGTTGGTGATAATGAACTGTTGTCTACTGATTACTGTGTGTTTCGTCAAGACAGACATCAGGTCCATAGTAGCAAACTGAGAGGGGGGGGATTATGGTTGCTGTGAAATCTGCTCTAAGGCCAGTTTCACGGCCAGAGCTGGCGGGAGACTGGGAGTGTCTCGTGGTCAAGGCCACCCCAACATCAGGGAGGTCTGTGTTTATAGTGTGCTGCTACCTGCCACCGGACGAAGTGACTGCTAGGATGAGTAATCTTCGAGCAACACTGGCCAACGTTACAGCTGTTTAAAACCCGCAGCACATTCTTGTAGTTTGCAGAGACTTTAACATCAGAAATTTAGCTTGGAATCCTGGTCCCGTTATAAAACAAAGATGTGCGGATGTCTTCTTACTTCTTGAAATCGTCAGTGAATTCGGACTCAAGCAAATGTGTCACTTCCCAACAAGAAACAAGAACTTCCTGGACCTTGTTCTAACATCGGATCAATACTGTGGACACTTGGACTGCTTTGAGACGGAAAAGGTAATTACTTCTGACCATCGAGCTGTAGAATTCACTCTATCTTTACTGCGAGTTATGCGCCCTGTACCGCAGAGGAAGTTAATGTTCGCATGGACTAAGGCCGATTTTCCTCAAATGGGAAATCTCCTTTCGTTGTGTCCCTGGAATTTAATTGAGGACTTCCCCTCCATTGACGAGGCGTTAACCCTTTTCTACGACTTCCTTCGCGCTGTAATAAAAGACACTGTACCGTCCCGGATAGTTAGCACGCGGAAGTACCCATGCTGGTACGACTCTGAGGTAACAGATAAATTAAAAGAAAAGGAGAGGGCAAGAAGGAAGTTTAAAAAAAACGGGCCATAATAGTGATTATGTGCAATTTTCGACCATACGCGGTGAATTTAAGCGTCTTCAGCTCATAAAATACAGAAACTATATAACTTCGATGGAATCAAAATTAGCTGCCAACCCGAAGTGTTTCTGGAATTTTGTAAACAACAAACGGAGGTCATCTTGCCTGCCATCTACTATGCTTCAGGACGGGGAAGAATTACAGGACAAGAGGAGCATCTTGGACAGTTTTGCAGATACCTTTGAAAAGTATCACTCACCTGCCGCACAGTGTAATCTATCCGCTTCGTCCGTGTGTGTGATATAGGCCTAACTTCAATAGTGACCTCTCCAGCAGAGGTATCTTCAATTCTTGCTTCTTTGGATACCTCCAAATCATGTGGTCCAGATGACGTACCCTCAGTAGTATTGAAAGAATGTGCGTCTGAGCTAGGTAGGCCACTTAGCATCATAATAAATATGTCATTCTCGTCAGGGTATTTTCCGTGTGAGTGGAAGAAAGGTTATGTCATACCAGTGTTCAAGAAAGGAGACAAAATGGTGTTTGATAACTATAGGCCTGTTGTGTTATTGTCCCTAATTTCAAAGGTGGCAGAGAAGATCGTGTATAAGAGATTGTACAGTTCAGTTTCACAGTATATTAATATAGCGCAGCACGGTTTTGTACAGAAATGCTCTACTGTGTCCAATATGGCGGTGTATATCAATTTCATTTCTGAATCTCTGGATAGGAGGCAACAAGTGGATGTTATTTATACGGACTTCTCCAAAGCCTTTGATTCAGTTCAACATGATGCTCTACTCACCAAACTGTCAGCATATGGGATAGGAGGAAGTGCTTTGGAGTGGATTAGAAGCTATCTCACTAATAGAGTTTGCGTAGTAAAAGCTGATGGTATTATGTCAAAGCCGTACCGCCCTACTTCAGGTGTCCCCCAAGGCTCTTTACTTGGCCCTCTTTTCTTTGTCATATTCATAAATGATATAACATCAGTTATACAACACAGTAATTGCCTTCTCTATGCTGATGATCTAAAGATCTTTAAGGTAATCAATAGTGAGTTGGACTGTAAGTTGTTACAGTCTGACTTAAACCTACTAAGTAACTGGTGTGAAAAGTGGCTGCTTGGTTTGAATACTTCAAAATGCAACGCAATTACATTTTCACGCAAGTTGGAACCAGTAAATTACCCTTACCATTTATGCAATAACCAAATAGCTCGTGTGAATGAAATAAATGATCTTGGTGTGACAGTTTCAAACTGCTACGTTCTTTCCTTCGAGAAACATTTAGACAAGATTTCTAGGAAAGGGTTTAAATTACTTGGCTTTCTGAAAAGAAATTGTGCCGAATTTGTTTCTCCTAGAACTCTAAAAACTTTGTTTTGCACTCTAATCAGGCCATCGTTAGAATACTGTTGCGAGGTGTGGCTGCCTTCTCAGCAGTATTTAATACAAAACTTGGAAAGAGTCCAAATAAGGTTCATGAAATGGATCAGCTACAAGGGTTTGGGTATTTCTCTCTCTTAGTCCGATTACAAGTCTTTTTGTGAGACTATGAGCATGAGGACATTGCACTCATGCCGCAGATGTGCCAATGCCCTCTTTCTTTATAAGTGTCTGACGAACAGAGTGGATTGCTCAACATTACTGGAGCTGATTCCATTACATGTTCCTCGTCGCAATACTAGGCAAAGGTATATTTTTCATCTGCCTAAAGTGAGAACTGTGGCTCGGGCTAACTCATGGCTTGTGAGGGCACTAACATCACTGAATGAGGTGTGTGAATCAGTGGACCTTTTTCACTCACCCCCGTCTAAAATCAGATATGCCCTAATGACCTCACGAATGTAAGGCCCTATATGTAAGATATGTAAATATGTAAATGTTACTAGATGTAGTTTAATAATGTCAATTATTTAAGGAGATTGAGTTTTATTTATTTATTTTATTTATTTAAGGTTTTGTAAATATGCATATAAAATGGTCTCTAGATTTAGTTTGAATTTGGTTTTTATTTTAGGAAATAAGTGTTATTTACTTAAGGTGTATTTGCTGTATATTATCTTTTATTGAATCATCTTTAATTGGGGAAATAACCTGTTGATGATAAATAAATCTATTCTATTCTATTCTATAGCTAAGCCATGTTGAGTATTATTACAAGGCAGTATCAGTCAATCATCTAGACTCGCGCCCTTGCAACTAACGAAAGGCTGCTACCCCCCTTTCGATGAACCATTCCTTAGTCTGGTCTCTCAACAGATACCCATCCGATATGGTTGCACCTGCGGCTCAGCTATCTACTTCATTAGGACACGCAAGCCTCCCCACCGCGGCAAGGTCACATAGTTCGCAGGGGAGGCATGGCATGTTATAAATAACAATAATACAAGGAACAATAGTAAAAACAATAATAAAGATAGGAGCTATAGTATAACAGGATAATGTACTGTACAAAGTAATATCAACAGGAATAATAAGAAACACAGAACGATATTACAAACGATAGATAATATTTGCCAAACACAGCCAAGACACAGCGCTAGACCACTCAAAATGATAAACAGTACAACAATGCCTTGGCAACAAAATACCCGTAGGCATGGTTATATCCTGCCGCTGTGCCTGAGTAATCCACGCACTGTACTCCAGTCAAGCAACTGTGAACCACTCCTACATTCCCATGTAACAGGTTGCCATATTTTTATGCTAAAAAGTTTGAGCTGCCTCTTTAAATCTAAACAATCTTACTGTATGTTTTTCCTCATAATCATCAATGTGGGAAAATTGTGGCCAAAGACAATTTTTTTTTTAAACAATCAGTGTGCTAAAATGATCATTCAAAGAACAATAGATGTAGAGAAATTTAGTTTATATGGAACAGTTTTGGGATCAAATAAATTGTACGATAAATCCAGGAAAACGACAGTCCCAGGAATTGAGGTTTTAATAGAATACCAAAAGTTTGAATTTAATTTCACTATCGCTCAGTTTGTAGAAAGGAGTCCTCTTATGCCCTCAGATGACTGACCATGTGCCAATTTGAAAGGAGTAATAGTTTGTTTTGTCTTAGATTTATGTGTGTCCGATGTTTCTTCACAAGTGAGTCAGGCGAATATATTCAAAATGCAAATGAAAAATAGAAATGCCATCAGACTTTCATGAAAGGTGAAATAAAAAATAATGAAAGACAAGCAAAGAAAGGCAAAGAAACTAAACTGATCTGAGAATGAAGAGAGAACAATATGAATTTTACAAGTCATGACAAGACCTTCCAAACATGTGGCATCACGATAAGTCTGGTATATATGTTTGAAAACCTGTGTTTCTCTCTAACCAATACTACTGACAGATGGTCTTTGTATGCACTAGCTTTGTGTGCTATCCACTGTGCTCCAAGACTGACATAAGCAGAACAGCGGTCATAATGCACATCAATGTCGTGCGAAGCTAAAAGAAGTATCAAGTGATTGCACACAGGGTTGAGGCCTTCAAACTTGGACACACAGCAAGGAAAACAGTTCGGCTCCATGGCTAAATGGTTAGCGTGCTGGCCTTAGTCATAGGGTCCCGGGTTCGATTCCCGGCAGGGTCGGGAAATTTAGGGTGGGTGTATGTGTCGTCTTCATCACAAATTTATCCTCATCATGACGTGCAGGTCACCTACGGGCTTCAAATCAAAAGATCTGCATCTGGCAAGTCAAACTTATCCTCAGACACTCCTGACACTAAAAATCATACACCAATTCATTTTTTTAAAAATCAAAAACAAGCATTAATCTGTACATGAATTATCCATATGTGTGTCATTAGCGTTCCAAATTTTACAACAGGGCTTGCAGATGTGCAAGATTTGTGCAAGGTCGTTGCCACATCACTTAATGGAGGAGCAGAAAAGGACTTGATAGGAGACATGTCCTATCCATCTGGAGCAATTTCATAAAGAAGGAAATTACATGATAAATTGCAAATTAACAAATCCTACTCCTACTCGTAATGTACTTTGAGAACAATAAATCCTATTTATCTTCCAATTGCCTCTGTCATTCATTCTTGTACCTGGAACCAACTTGGTGCCAGCACTGAGAAGCACATTCCAGTGGCCTTCAAACATACAGAAGATTTCCATTGCTGTAGCTTAATTGGAAGATGTATCAGTCACTGTGACCTATAAAATGACTCCTATAGAAGAAGGAAAGATAGAATGAAAGCTATACACAGTATATGGAAGTAGAATTGATGAGGAGAAATCTATTTGAAGATAAAGAAATTGTCCTTGACCTTTGTTGTTTTCATGTTTGTCCTTGTCTCATCTATTACTCTCTCTTTTCATACTGTCCATTCATTATGTTCTCTCTATATATGAATTTATTACATCTTCCCAAAATCCAAGACAAAGTACAACAGGGTCATCCTCTCTTAACACTAATCAGAGGAAATTATGGAAGAATTCTGAACTTGTGAAGAAAGAAGGTATCGACAAAAACAGGAAACAGACCATTGAAGGGCAGGAAAATGAACTCCCCAGGTCTTGTAAATCTAATATGTTGGAGTTCGAAAAGTAAAAGTTGACCACGGAAAGCCAGATAGGAAAAGTGAAAGCAAGGAGACTGACACAACTAAGTGCGAACAATGCCACATTCAGTTAGAGGTCCTTTGGTTGCCAATCCACACCCTCAATTTGAGAAAAAAAAGGAGGTTCCTCTTAATTTGCAACTTTTAGGTTCTTCAGCCCATCAGAACCACAGTAGTTTCCAAAGACTAAATAATCTAACAGTTACAAATCAACGAGTCAAAACTGAAAATAAATGGCTTCAAATATCACTCCCCCCCCCCCCAAAGAAAATCCCTCTTTTAATCACCTTTTACAACAGGGAGCACATACCATTGATGTATTCTACCACCTTAACCACAGAGAGTACCATCCTCTCTATTAATTATTATTTCTTTCTCCATGTTGCTGGGCTAAATAGCTTAGACAGTAGAGCACTGCCCTTCTGACTCCAAGTTGGCAGGTAACCTTGTGTCGGTAGATTTAGTGGCATGTACAAAATTCCAGCACAGTGGCGTCTCTGTCGTTATCAACATCATCATCATCATCATACACTAAAGGCTAAGCCTTGTTGCTGCAACTATTTTCCTCTCAATCCTGTTGTTCTCTTCACTTCCTTGTAGTCTTTACATCCCAACTAAGTTTCTCACATCCTCGAGGTATGTCTTCCTTGGTCTTCCTCTTCCTTTCTTTCCTAGTATTTTTCCTTCAAAGACATCTCTATAAACGGCAAAAGTTGTTAGTGGGACGTAAAACCAATAATATTATTAATTTTCTCCCTGTTATGCCTATCTATTATAATTTATAGCTGCCTCTGTGGATCAGCGGTAGAGTGTCGGCCTCCGGATCCCAAGATAGCGGGTTCAAACCCGGCAGAGGTAGTCGGATTTTTGAAGGGCGGTAAAAAGTCCATTCGACACTCCATGTCGTACGATGTCGGCATGTAAAAGATCTCTGGTGACACATTTGGTGTTTACCTGACAAAATTCATTAAATCTCAGCCATAGACGCCCAAGAGAGTTTCGGTTTACTCGGTCTGCCATCTAGTGGGGACCTAGAGTAAAACGGAACGTCGAAATTGACGAGCAGACAGCCAGATGGCGTCAAATTGAAATTCTGCACACGGTAGCTGAGGCCATACGATTATTATTATTATTATTATTATTATTATTATTATTATTATTATTATTATTATTATTATTATTATTATTATTATTATTATTATTATTTATTATTATTATTTATGCAGTGGTAGCTATGATGAGCTCATGATATAGATACTTACGGAGTTGTTCGAGGAATTACTTTTCCTGGGTCATGCCTCTCCAAGAAACTTCTGCAACAAGCAGAGGCACTTGACCAGAAACCACCACTCTTAGTTATACCTAAAATAGAATAGAAAAAATGCTGCAAGGTATAATTTTTCAAAACAGTCCTTTTGTTATTATAAAATCTATACACTTAAAAAACTTCCAAAATATTATCATATCACCTCTCACAGGGACAGTAGTTCCTTCTTGCACACATCCACATTTACAATCTTCACCATGGTATGTTCTCTTTGCACGGGCCGCCGGACATCTCTCGTCAGAGTCTTTTCGTTTCTTTTTCTCTCGCTTCTGTAAATTACAGAACATATCAAATCTTGGTTTCCTATAAAGTATGTATTCTAAAACCATGTAATCCATTACGCTTAAACCTGCTGACTGGAAATATCAACAATAGAACAATTCACTAAATATAACATTTCAAGTAAATATGTAAAATAAAAATAGTAGCTAGACTGTAGCATAAAGAAAATCAAATACATCCTGCCCAGTGTTGAGTAACATCAATTGAGGAGTGTTTTCTCAAAACTCGATAAATGCAAAAAAAATTAAAATTGAGTTATGCATACTAATGTTATAAGCTTGACCTTGCTCACCATCCCGCGCAATCATCTTTTGCATAAGTCGATATTTGCCAGGTATAGAAATCACTAGGGTTTTGCATAAGTCAATATATGCTCTTGGAAACTTAAAGCAAAACTCAATAAATGCAGTTAACTATTAATCCCTCCCCTGCGAACCATGTGACCTTGCCACGCTGGGGAGGCTTGCGTGTCCCAATGCAGCAGATAGCCGAGCCGCAGGGGCAACCATATCGGATGGGTATCTGTTGAGAGACCAGACTAAGGAATGGTTCATCGAAAGGGGTTTAGCAGCCTTTCGGAAGTTGCAAGGGTGGCAGTAGAGATGATTGACAGATATGGCCTTGTAATAATACTCATCATGGCTTAGCTGTGTTGTTACTGCTACACGGCTGAAAGCAACGGGAAACTACAGCCGTAACTAACTCCCGAGGACATGCAGCTCTCTCTGTATGATGATGTACTGATGATGGCTTCCTCCCGGGTAAAATATTCCAGAGGTAAACTAGTCCACCTTTCGGATCTCCGGGTGGGGACTACACGAGAGGGGGCGATCATCAGGAAGATGGATACTGACATTCTGCGAGTCGGAGCGTGGAATGTTAGAAGTTTGAATTGTTGTGGTAGATTAGAGAATCTGAAAAGGTAGATGGATAGACTAAAGTTAGATGTAGTTAGTATAAGTGAAGTACGTTGGCAGGAAGAACAGGATTTTTGGTCAGGCGAATACCGAATTATCAAAACAAAATCAAACAGAGGAAATACAGGAATTGGTTTAATAATGAATAAGAAAATAGGACAGCGGGTAAGCTACTACGACCAGCATAGTGAAAGAATTATTGTCGTCAAGATAGACACCAAACCAATGCCCACCACAATAGTGCAGGCCTATATGCCTACTAGCTCAGTGGATCTTGAGGAAATCGCAAGAATATATGAAGAGATAGAAGATTTAATACAATATGTAAAAGGTGACGAGAATCTAACTGTGATGGGAGACTGAAATGTAGTGGTACGCCAAGGAAGAGAAGGTAATACAGTAGAAGAATTCGGATTGGGACAAAGTAACGAAAGAGGAAGTATGCTGGTTGAATTCTGCACTGATCATAATTTAGTCCTTGCCAATACTTGATTCAAACACCACAAACGATGGCTTTATACATGGATGAGACCTGGAGACACTGGAAGGTATCAAATAGACTTCATTATGATTAGGCAGAGATTCAGAAACCAGGTGTTGGATTGCAAAACTTTCCCAGGAGCAGATGTGGACTCTGACCACAGCTTGTTGATCATGAAATGCCATCTGAAGCTGAAGAAATTGAAGAAAGGAAAGAATGCAAAAGATGGGATCTAGACAAGTTGAAAAAAAAAAAGAGCATGAGGGATTGTTTCAAGGAACATGTTGCAAAAGGACTAAATGAAAAGGCTGAAGGAAACACAAAAGAGGAAGGAAGAGTGGATGGTCATGAAAAATGAAGTCAGTAGGGCTGCTGAAGAAATGTTAGGAAGGAAGAAAAGATCAACTAAGAATCAGTGGATAACTCAGGAGATACTAGACCTGATTGATGAACGACGAAAATACAAGAATGCTAGAAATGTAGAGGGCAGAAAAGAATACAGGCGATTAAAGAATGAAGTGGATAGAAATTGCAAGGTAGCTAAGGAAAATTGGCTGAAGGAGAAGTGCAAGGATGTCGAAGGTTGTATGGTCCTAGGAAAGGTAGATGCTGCATACAGGAAAATCAAGGAAATCTTTGGAGAAAGGAAATCTAGGTGTATGAATATTAAGAGCTCAGATGGAAAGCCACTTCTAGGGAAAGAAGACAATGTAGAAAGATGACAGGAACATATCCGAGAGTTGTATCAAGGTGAAGATGTGGATAATTTGGTTCTGGAACAAGAAGAGGCTGTTGATGCTAATGAAATGGGAGACCCAATTTTAAGGTCAGAGTTTGACAGAGCTGTGAGCACCCTAAACAGCAACAAGGCACCTGGACTTGATGACATTCCCTCTGAATTACTGACTGCCTTAGGAGAAACCAGCATGGCAAGGCTATTCCATTTAGTGTGTAAGATGTATGAGACAGGAGAAGTGCTATCCGATTTTCGGCAGAATGTTGTTATACCTATTCCCAAGAAAGCCAGTGCTGACAGGTGTGAAAACTACTGCACCATTAGTTTAGTATCTCATGCCTGCAAAATTTTAACACATATTATTTACAGAAGAATGGAAAAACTAGTTGAAACTGAGTTGGGAGAAGATCAATTTGGTTTCAGAAGAAATGTAGGAACACGTGAAGCAATCCTGATTTTACCTCTGATCTTAGAGGATTGAATCAAGAAGAACAAGCCCACGTACATGGCACTCGTAGATGTAGAAAAGGTATTCAATAATGTTGATTGGACCAAGCTATTTAAGATTCTGAAGGTGATTGGCATCAGATACCGAGAACGAAGAATTATCTACAATCTGTATAAAAATCAGTCTGCAGTGACAAGAATCGAGGGCTTTGGAAAAGAAGCAGCAATCCAGAAATGAGTGAGGCAAGGCTGCAGCTTGTCCCCCCTCCTTTTCAATGTTTACATAGAACAGGCAGTAAAGGAAATCAAAGAGGAATTTGGAAAGGGAATCACAGTCTAAGGAGAGGAAATCAAAACCTTGAGATTTGCCGATGATATTGTTATTTTATCTGAGACTGCAAAAGATCTCGAGAAGCTGCTGAATGATATGGACAAAGTCTTGGGTAAGGAGTACAAGATGAAAATAAATAAGTCCAAAACAAAATGGAGTGCAGTCGAACAAAGGCAGCTGATGCAGGCAATATTAAATTAGGAAATGAAGTCTTAAAGGAAGTAGATGAATATTTTTACTTGGGTAGTAAAATAACTAACGATGGCAGAAGTAAGGAGGACATAAAATGCAGATTAGCACAAGCAAGGAAGAGCTTTCTTAAGAAATTTGCTCACTTCAAACATTGATATAGGAATTAGAAAGATGTTTTTGAAGACTTTCGTGTGGAATGTTGCATTGTATGGAAGTGTATCATGGACGATAACTATCTCAGAACGAAAGGGAATAGAAGCTTTTGAAATGTGGTGTTACAGAAGAATGCTGAAGGTGAGATGGATAGATCAAATTACAAATGAAGAGATACTCAATCTAGTTGGCGTGAGGAGATCAATTTGGCTAAATGTGATGAAAAGAAGAGATAGAATGATAGGACACATCTTAAGACACCCAGGACTTGTTCAATTGGTTTTTGAAGGAACTGTAGGTGGTAAGAACGGTAGGGGTAGACCAAGGTATGAATATGACATGCAGATTAGAGCAGATGTAGGATGCAATAGTTACGTAGAAATGAAAAGGTTAGCACAGGATAGGGTGGCTTGGAGCGCTGCATCAAACCAGTCTGTGGACTGATGACTCAAATAACAACAACAACAACTATTAATCATGTGGCATTCTCATGGATAATCAGAAGTGTAACTCTGTGGTACAATGGAACGCCGGACTCCGTTATTGAAAGATGTATTCTTGGAACTGCATGCCACATGTTCCCACAATTAGCCCTCATTGTTGTCAACAAAATGAAACTCACTTCTTGGGAAGTTTTAAGGGGTTACTGTGTGAGGAACTATTTCACGCTACAACAGTATGAATAATGAATCTGAAAATTCTAAAAGTGGCATGCCGGTTCAGGGATGTGTTGGTGGAAGAAGGTCTAGATACAAGAAGGGAGTACCTGGAAAGCTGGCTAGAACTAAAACCGAAGCTAATATTAATGCATTCATGGACTCAAAAGTCTTGTCCACTAGTACAGAAACTAAGAGGGATGAAACAATGCAAAACTGCTGAACTCTGCTATAAAGATATCACCGAATTCCGTCATCATGTGACTTCTTTAAACAAGATCGATCAAGACAAGTTTCTATTGAAGTATATGCACACTTCCACACCTTAGCGCAGATTAGTGAACATTGAAAGTGCTAGGAAGAAGAAAACTGTTTCTGTGAAGTATAGCATTAGGAAGAAAACTGTTGAAATACTTCCTGTCTGTGCTGCAACTTTTCAAGGAATTTCTGGCATGTCAAAGGACAGATTATTTTATCTGGCTAGTAGGTTTCATCATACTGGGAGGTTACCTAAGGAAAATAAAAGTGGTGACAGAACAGGCAAAGAACACAAGGACGTAACGGTTGCCATTAAGACTCACATCATGTCACAGAGAGACATCATGGCAGAGGAAAGTCTAAGAGAGGATATTTACTGTCATATCTCTCCAAATAAGATGTGGAAGACATTCTGTGAAGAAAGGAAAAGTTCTGGGTTGAAACTGTGCTTGCTGTAAAAATACAAGTACGCTATATATTCTATAAGTGTTTCAATCTGTCATTCAACATGCCTCACGCTGATACCTGTTCCACTTGTAAAATTAGTGTGATGAAAATAAAGACAGAAACATGCCTGGAGAAAAAGAAGAAGAATGAACCGAAGGCAAGTTATAGATTGCATAAATTTCATGCAAAGCAGTTTTATCAAATAATGAAAGAAGAAAACCCAGGTGTCATCAAGATATGTTTCGACATGCAACAGAATCAACCAATTCTGAAGTTATCAGCGAGTGAGGTCTAGGCTAGAAACAGCACCCTCAAGAGGTTGCAACCAAGTTGCTTCGACTTTACTGAACTTTCTTTTCAACCTAGAAAAGAAACTGCATAAAGAGGGCCCTACCACGATACATTTATTCTCAGACTCTTGGAGCAGCCAAAACAAAAAGTGTCATTCTCGCCACACTTCCTGCTTTCATGGAAAAAACCACATTCATCATCATCATCATCATCATCATCATCAAAGTCCCACTCCAGTTGCCCGGGTGTGTTTAACAAGTCTCCTCCACTCTTTTCTGTCCTACTTTTCATGCTCCATTACTTCCACCACATCCAATCCAGCTTCTCTAATGTCCCTCCAAATCTAATCCATCCACCTTCTTCTCGGTCTTCCCACTGATCTCTTTCCCTTAACTTATCTTTCCAGTTCCCTTCTTGTTACCCGTTCCTTTCCTATTCTTTTTACACATCCGAACCATCTCAGTCTTGCTTTCTGTATGTTCTGTGCCATTGGTTCTATATTTAGCTCTAATCTGATTTTAATATTTTGTATTCTATCTCTTCTTGTCTTTTTAACTGATGTTCTTAAAAATTTCATTTCTACTGCTTGGATCTTACTATCTTGTCTCTAATTAGTTACCAGCATTTCTAGTCCGTATGTTACAATTGGTATGAAATACCGTTTATAAAATATTAATTTTGTTTTCTTGGGTACTTTATCATCCCATAAAAGCTCTCTGACTTGATGATAAAATGTTGTACCTTTACTTAGTCTGTTATTCATTTCAGGGTTGAATTCATTACTTCCATTAATAATGCTACCCAGATATCTAAACTGTTCTACATTCTCTAACCGTTCTCCGACTATGTTCACTTGGCTTCTATTTTTCTCTTTTCTACAGTGCATGACCATAGTTTTCTTTTTAGTAATTACCATTCCAAACTACTTCAGATTTTCATTCCAAATGTCCAATCTCCTTTGTACTTCCTTTTCTCCCTTTCTCCAAATCACCACGTCATCTGCAAATACCATCACTACTGATACTCTGTTTTACATGTTTAATGATTTCATCCATCAATATAATAAACAATAATAGCAACAGTGAACTTCCTTGCTTGAGACCTTTTTTTGTATAAAATGTTTCAGAGTCATCACTCCCCACTTGTACATTGCTTTTACTCTCATGATACAACATTTTTATCTTGTTAATTAATGATTTTGGTACATTCCTTTTCAGTAGGCATTCCTATACATGTTTTCTCTTAACTGTATCACAAGCTTTTTCCAAATCCAAAAATAGGAATATGATTTCCTTGTTCGTTTCCAGATGTTTTCCCATTATCATTCTTGCTGTAAATATCAAGTCTACTGTTGATCTATTTGGTCTAAAGCCATATTGCTCTTCCTCTAACTGTGTTTCTATTATATCCCTCAGTCTTTTGTCTATAACTTTCTCCATTATTTTTAGCCCATATGATAATAGGGTTATCTATATATATAAAATAACTTGTCCTGACTGACTGACTGTCTGACTGATTCATCATCGCCGAGCCAAAACTACTGGACATAGAGAAATGAAATTTTGGGGATATATTCATATTAATACATAGGTGCTCGCTAAGGGAGGATTTTTGGATATTTGGTCGCTAAGGGGGTGAAAAGGGGGGTGAATTTTTAAAATGAGTATATCTATATCTCAAAAGCTGAAAAGTTTACAAATGTAAAAATTGGTATTTGGAATCTTCTTTGAAAGTAAAGAAATACGTATTTTTTTGTTTTCAGAAAATCCCATTAAGAGGGGTGAAAATGGGGGAAAAGAGGTTGAACACCTTTTAGAGGAGACTTATATCTCAAAAACTGAAGATGTTACAGATGTAAAAATTGAAATTTGGAATCTCCTTTGAAAATAAAGAAACACATATTTTTGTGTTTTTGGATAATCCGATGAATAGGGGGTGAATTTATCAAAATACTATATCTCCAAATTATCTAAGACAGGTAACATATTACAGATTTGAAAACTGGTATTTGGAATTTCCTGTAAAAGTAAAGAAACATAAATATTTTTTTTTGGAAAATCCACCTAAGGGGAACTGATAAAGGGGGTGAATTTTTAAAATTAGCGTATCTACAGTGTATCTCAAAAATTTAACATGTTGCAGACGTGAAAATTGGTATTTGGAATCTCCTATAAAAAAAGGGAAACACGTATTCTTTGGTTTTCGGAAAAGACTCTTAACGGGGGCGGGGTGAAAGAATTGAAAATTCAGTTGAATTATTTGTATGAGAATGTATAATACAAAAAAAAAAAATGTTAAAAACGTGAAAACTGGAATTTGGAATCTGCTTTAAAAATAAGGAAACGCGCAACAACGCATGGGGGGGATGAAAACGGAGATGAATTCCTTTTACGAGGATATATATATCTCAAACACTGAAGATGTTACAGAAGTGATAATTGTCATTTGGAAGCTCTTTTAAAGAAACGAGTAAGGTACTGTTTGTTTTTAGAAAATTCACTTGAGTGGGGAGTGTGAAAGGAAGTAAAACATAGAATATTCTTTTCTGGAGAATCTTATATCTCAAAACTGAAGGTTAAAGACCTAGAAATGTGTATTTAGAATCCCCTTTAAAAATAAAGAAACACGTATTTTTTGGGTGGGGGAAACCAACTGAATGGGCGGGGGTGGAGTGATAAAGGAGTTGAATTCTTTTCATGAGGATACTTATATCTCAAAAACTGAAGATGTTACAGACATGAAAATTTGCAATTAGAATTTTATTTCAAACTAAAGAAACACGTAACCTTTTGTCTTTGGAAAATCCACTTAAGGGGGGGAGGGGGGTGAATTAATTGAAAAATTAGTTGAATACTTTGTATGAGGATACTTATATCTCAAAAACGAAAGATGTTACACAAGTGAAAATTAGTATTTGGAATCTCCTTTAAAAATAAAGAAATTCGCATTTTTGTGGGGGAATCAACTTGGGGGCGGGGGCGGTGAAAAAAGAGTTTAATTCCTTTTTATGAGGATACATACATCTCAAAACTGAAGATGTTACAGTCGTGATAACTGGCATTTGGAAGTTCCTTTATAAACAAAGAAACAAGTTTTTTTGGTTTTCAGAAAATTCACTTAAGGGGGGAGGGTGATTTTTTTTGCTATTTGTTTTACGCCGCACCGACACAGCTAGGTCTTATGGCGACGATGGGATAGGAAAGGCCTAGGAATGGGAAGGAAGCAGCCGTGGCCTTAATTAAGCATTTGCCTGGTGTAAAAATGGAAAACCGCGGAAAACCATCTTCAGGGCTGCCGACAGTGGGGTTCGAACCCACAATCTCCCGATTACTGGATACTGGCCACACTTAAGCGACTGCAGCTATCGAGCTCGGTGGGGGAGGGTGAAAGGAAGTGAAAAATTTAATTCTTTTTATGGGGAAACTTATGTCTCAAAAACTTAAGGTTGCACACGTGAAAATTTTTCTTGGAATTACCTTACAAATAAAGTAAGACGCATTTTGGAGGGAGGGTGGGGCAAGGAATCAACTTAACGGGCTGGGGTTAAAAAGGATTTGAATTATTTTTATGAGGATACTTATATCTCGAAGACTGAAGATGTTAGAGGCATGAACATTTATATTTGTAATCTTCTTTCAAAGTATAGAAACACGTGTTCTTTTGCCTATGGAAAATCTACTTAAGGGGGTGAATGAATTGAAAAATTAGTTGATTTTTTTGTGTGAGGATACTTATATCTCAAAAGATTAAAAATGTTGTCCGGCTCCATGGCTAAATGGTTAGCATGCTGGCCTTTGGTCATATGGGCCCCGGGTTCGATTCCCGGCAGGGTCGGGAATTTTAACCATCATTGGTTAATTTCTCTGGCACGGGGGCTTTTTGAATGTGTTGTCTTCATCATCATTTCATCCTCATCACGACACGCAGGTCGCCTACGGGAGTCAAATCAAAAGACCTGCACCTGGCGAGCCGAACCCGTCCTAGGATCTCCTGGCACTAAAAGTCATTCGCCATATCATTTCAATTTAAAGATAAAAATTTCATTGTTCCGTATTGAAATTATTGATGTTAAAAATTAAATAATTGAAAAGGAGGTTCAACCTATTCAATACTTAAAAGAAAGAAATGCAGTAATCACATTCCTATTTAAATGGGACCGGTTTCGACCTTAGTCCAGGTCATCATCAGCCGTAAAAACATGTACAATGTTTATGAATATTGGAGGTCAGTTTCACACTCTGATAGGCACAAAGACACGACACCACATTCTGTCATGCACAAAGTCACAACACTATCAACTAATATACAAAGATCAAAAATAACTTGAAGTCAACCGGTCCCATTTAAATAGGAATGTGATTACTGCATTCCTTTCTTTTAAGTATTGAATAGGTTGAACCTCCTTTTCAATTATTTAATTTTTAACAACTTTAATATCATTTCAACTAAAAATTTAAAGACATGAACATTGGTATTTGGAATCTCATTTTAAAATAAAGATACAGGCACTTCTGGGGAGGGGGAATCAACTTAACAGGTAGGAAAGGGGGTGAAAAAGGAGTTGATTTTCTTTCACGAGTATAATTATAAATCAAAAACTGAAGATGTTAGAGACATGAAAAATTAGTATTTGGAATCTCTTTTAAAAATAAAGAAACAGGCATTCTTTTTTCTATCGGAAAATCAACGTAACGGGTGTGGGGTCGAAAATAAGTAAATAAAGATTTGAAATACGTTTATGAGGATACTTTATCTTAAAAACTGAAGCTGTTACAGACATGAAAGTTGGTATTTTGAATTTCCTTTCAAATTAAAGAAACATATATTTTTTGTTTTCAGAACGTCCCGTTAAGGCGAGAGAGGGGTGGAAAGAATTGAGGAAGAAGAAGCCGAATAATTCTTATGAATATACATTTATCTCAAAAACTGACGGTGTTACAGACGTACAGGCATGAAAACTGGTATTTGAATATCCTTCAAAAATAATGAAACACGTATTTTTTTTTTTTGCTTTCGGAAAATCCTATTCAAGGGCTGAAAAGAATTGGAAAAGCGGGTGACTTATTAAAATAAGTACCAGTATATCTACATTATATGTCATCCGACTCCATGGCTAAATGCTTAGCATGCTGGCCTTTGGTCACAGGGGTCCCGGGTTCGATTCCCGACAGGGTCGGGAATTTTATCCATTATTGGTTAACTTCCCTGGCACGGGGACTGGGTGTATGTGTTGTCTTCATTATCACTTCAACCTCACCACGACGCGCAGGTCGCCTACGGGCGCCAAATCAAAAGACCTGCACCTAGCAAGCCGAACCCGTCCTGGGATCTCCCAGCACTAAAACCCATACACCATTTCATTTTACATTATATGTAAAAAACTTAACATGCTAGGGACAAGAAACTTGGTATTTGGAAAATCCTTTAAAAATACAGGGAACCTGTACCTTTTTGTTTTTGGAGAGGGCACTTAACAGGGGGTGAGAAGTAGTGAAAAATAGTTGAATTATTTTTATGAGGATACTCATATCTTAAAGACTGAAAATGTTACAGACTGGAAAATTGATAATTGGAATCTCCTTTAAAAATAAGGAAATGTGTATTTTTATTTTCGGAAATACACTTAGATGGGGGTAGGGGAAGGAATGATCAAGGGGTTGAATTTTTTTATGGAAATACCTATGTAGGCCTATATCTCAAAAACTGAATATGTTACAGATGTGGGAATAGGTATTTGGAATCTCCTTTAAAAATATGGAAACATGTATTTATTTTTTGACTTGAGAGGAGATTGTTTCTCGCATGTACAGTTCTATGTTGCATGGTCGTCTTAGCCCGAAAAGGTAATACCAAAAACAAGGTATACAAAGAATTTCTGGGATAAATGAAATTCAATTTTTGGGTGAGTGTTCATACTTTGGGAATTTTCAGATAGTCTCTTAGTATAATGCCGAAGAACGATTACTCTGATCAAATTACGAAATCCACGCGAGCGAAGCCGCGGGTAATTGCTAGTACCTCTATAAATTTCACATTTCTTCCTATTTCCTTTTTTTGAATAGTGCTACAATGCTTCCTTGCTGCCCTTTCATCCTTCCATATGTCATTGAGGGCTCTGTATAGCCACTGTAGTCCAATAGTTCCTGCTGCTTTAATCATATCGGCATTGAATTAGTCTTTTCCACCTGCTTTACCTTTGGTCATTGCTTTCACTGCCCTTTCAAGTTCCAACCATGTTATCGGGTTCTCTTCTTTTTCTCCATCTATTATTTCCATTTTTTTATCTCCTTCTTCCTCCAAGCAGTAATCCTCATTACAAAGTTTTTCAAAATACTTTGCCAACACCTTCTGAAGACCCTTTTCGTCACATACTATAGATCCATCTTCTCTCTCTAATGACTTGTTTTGTTCTTGATTTATTATTTTCGATTTTATTACTCTGTATAATAGTTTCTGATTTCCTCGACTATCTTGCTCAATTTTCTTGGTAAACTCTCCCCAACATTTCCCCCTTTTCTTCCTTGATACTCCTCTTTACTTGTAGTTTCTATCTTTTGTATTCCACATGTAACCTTTCTATCTTATTCTCATCCCTCTGATACTTTTTTTTGTTTTTCCTTATCCATTTCTTTCTTCACCTTGTTCCTTTCTTTTATTATTTTGTCTGTCCACCACCATGTCTCCTTTCGCTTAACATTTGCTTTTGTTTTCCCGCATACCTGAATTGCTGCTTCCACAAATGTCTGTCTTAAATTGTCCCACTATTCTTCTCCACTTTGTATTTCCATGTTAGGCAACTTCCTTTTTATACAATCTTGGAATGCCATTCTCTTATCCTCCTCCTCCAGTTCCCAAATCTTTGGTTTCTTCTTCAATATAGTTTTGGGGATTTTTACTTGTTTTAATTCCACAATCAATAATCTATGATCACCTTCCATACTTTCACTGGGGATTATCTTCGTATTCATGATGTATCTTCCCCATTCTCGGTCTGTTATTATAAAATCGATGAGTGTTCCATACTGTCCATCCCAACTATATCAGCTGATCTTATATTCCTCTTTATAAACCATGTGTTCTTTATTATCACGTTATTTCTGATACAAAAGTCCAACAGTTTCTCTTCATCTTCATTTCTGTCACCATACCCATGTGGACCCAGAACATTCTCATATCCCATTCTATCAGTTCCCACATGAGCATTCAGATCTCCCATTATCACATTATTCAGTAATATTCTCCATTTCTTCCGTATTCAGGGACACAGCTACAAGGCTCCAGACAGAGTGTTCAGTAGAATTGAAAAATCTTGCAGAAGACAGGAAAATATACTGTCTCCCAAACAATGCTATAATGTCTGAGCAGGGACTGGGAAATCCAAGATCTAAAAGAGAGCTTACAAAAGGTACTACGAAGTAGATTGGCATTTAAAATGAACAGTCAACATGTTATCTCATATAAAAATAGACATAAGAGAGTAAGTATCAGTACAGGATACCTACTTTGCATACCCAGTGGAGGTTGAATTTCTGAAAATGAAATCCAGTCATGAGGCATTGATAAAATCCTCTGTTTTACCAAACAAAAATATGGTGAGTAAAAAAAAAAAAAAAAAAAAAAAACACAAGAAGGATGTTCAAGCCCTGATGAAATATTTTGAAATACCGGATAATACTGTGGACTTCTACAGATCGTGTTAGAAGACAAGTAACAGCCTTCTGAAGGCTATGTGTTCTGATGAGTTCTTAAATATTAATTGAGTAGACTTTATTTTGTAAGACTTGCTTTTAATTTAACCTGTGTGATATTATTGTGTTCATTCATTCAATAGGATTGATAATATAGGTTAATACCTCATTTTGTTTTATGTTACACCGCTTGATGCTATGCATATTAGAATCTAATAATATTATGTAATCTTACAATACCAAGTAGCCTATATTATAAAATGTATGTCAATGAAAGCTCAAAAATCAATATATTCAACAAAATATTATTCACAAAATAACAAGGATATAAATAAATAAATAAATAAATAAATAAATAAATAAATAAATAAATAAATAAATAAATAAATAAATAAATAAATAAATAAACAAAAGTATATCATTCAGTTAGAGTATTAATGTGAAGTTCCATTTCACTATCATATTTGCATATATCGACTTTTGAAAAAACTTGAGAAAATTATCTTCTAAATAAATAAACCGCCATTTCTTCAGAGTGGTCATGGTTTTAACAAGTTCTATTTAAGTACCGTGCTTGTCTCTATTGGAACTAATATCGACAAAATTTAGAAATGTTTCATGCATATGCTTCTAAGCGAAAATAAAAATAACAAAACTCCTGATAAATTATGTTTGCTGCAAATGTCGAGTTTTGGAAAAACACTCCTCAATTGCCATAGAGTTAACAGCCTTCAAATTTTCAAATGTGCAGGGTTAGAGAAAGTGTTTACTGGTACAGGTGATCTGTAGTCTGTTCCACACCACACTCACATTCATCAGATGCTATTGGAAACCGCCATTTCTTCAGAGCGGTCATGGTTCTAGTAATGCCTGAGCCAACCTGTTGATTGTCTGCCACACAAAACAAATTTTGTTGTGCCCAGCAGCTAGGTTTTCAGATGGTCTCATCCAGCATTATGGCAAGCTGTTTTCCCACATCTCTACTCGGGAGATATTCTGCCAATTGGTGTTGGGTGCCTGTTTTACTTGTGAAACTTCATGTCAATTTCAGACATGGAATGGGCTGGGTGTCATTAAGTCATTAAGTAGTTCATTCAAAGCCTCTGCTTCTTGCCAGATATTACATGGAGCAATACCATAAAACAGAGGAGTTTGTCTCAAAGGGTTAGTTTCAAACATCTACTTATCAACTTACATGCCTCATTTAGTGTAACATCAACTTGTTTGACATGTGACAAACTGTACTACACAGGGCTTGTATATTCTCCAGCTGAATAGGAAGTAAATTTATTCTAAAAAAGTCATCATTCCCCTTTCTTATTTTAGTTTCTGCTAGACATCTTTACATTTTCTTTTAACTGAATATGAACAACGTAACAGTTAATTCACTCTTACTACCAGGCGAGTTGGCCGTATGGTTAGAGGCGTGCGGCTGTGAGCTTGCATTCGGGAGCCAGTGGGTTTGAAACCCACTGTCGGCAGCCCTGAAGAGGATTTTCCGTGGTTTCCCATTTTCACACCAGGCTGTACCTTAATTAAGGCCATGGCCGCTTCCTTCCAACTCCTAGGCCTTTCCTATACCATCGTCGCCATAAGGCCTGTCTGTGTCAGTGCGACGCAAAGCTACCAGCAAAAAAAAAAAAAATCATTCTTACTTGGTTTCAGAGATACTTGTGATTTCATGTGAGATACAGTTCAATCATCACTTACTTCTTCATTAATTTGTTTTTCCCCTATGGCACTTACTTAACTGCCATTGTTGACTTTACTGAATACTGAACTCTTGAAGAGTGTCACTAACACAGGATAAATACATTTCTAAATACTGGAAATGGTAAAAAATTCCATTAACTCCATTAAGGAAACTTGTGGCAACTGTGTGGGAGGATGTAATTAAGTAATGTATATCGAATCATGGTTCAGACACACTTTTTTTCATAATTTGTGAAGGGAGAATATTTTATTAGTATTAAAAATTGGTCACCTGGTTTAAATTTTGGTAGCTAATGGCAGCAAGGAAACTGGAAATTTCACACCCTGGTCTTTATATTTCTGTCCACAGAAAGAATGTCAGCTCATTAAATCTTTTAACTTCTGGCATATCCATACGATCACAGCCTGTGTTCTTTTATTTAGATTGTCTGCGGTGCTTTGTATAGCCCTGGAATCGACTGGTGACTGTATAGATCCATTAAGCAAACTTGTGGCAACTATGTAGGAGTGTGTAATTAAGTAATGTATATCGACTCATGGTTCAGACGCACTTTCATTTGATGGTACTGTCACAGTGCTGAATCATTACAGCGCACTTCAACGTAGTTTTTATATTTAAAAAATGTTCATGTTTAGATTGCACAATTTATTTGCCAAATGAATTCAGAAATGATCTATGTTCCTACTATGATGCAGTGAATTTACATATAATTGCAAATATTATTCCTATAGACACTTAAAACACTGCACTTGAGTTAGCTATTCACTCTGTACAAGTGTTCATATTTGTATGATATTACAGGTTACTAGCAAATGTACCCGTGCTTCGCTACGGTATTCTACATTGTATACGGATTTCTCTGTAAATTACTATATAGGCAGTGACTAAGATTATATTAAATTGCATGTCTCTTAGCGCTATCTAAGAAACAAAATGGGGAGGACGCCATGAATTGTTCCCAATGTAAGGTAGGCATTTGGGAAGTTTTGACGATAATGGCAGGCCACACTTCCTACTGCCAATCACAATCGAGTTCGGGAGTTCCTACTACAACAGCAGGCTCACTTGGCAACTGCCATTCACAACAGAGATGGAGAGTTTTCATTATAAAAACAGGCCCCTCCTCCTAATGCCACTCACAATCGAGTTGGAGAGATTTGATTATAATCAAGAAATGCAGCGCTATCTAACGTATCAAAAATCGAGACAACAATAAGTCATAGGACCAAGGTTGTATATCTTTCCAAACTGAACGGCGACTGTGTTATCTTTTTTGTGATACGACTTACCGTTTAGCCACCAATTATCCCAAAACGAAGGTCTGCACCATCAATAAAATTGCATCCATATTTCAAAATTTACCAGGACCAAAAGTAGCTTGGAATTTTTCCTCAAAGAAAGGAGTGTCCAGTTTTTGAAATTAGCACTCGCATACATAGGGAGTGATAAAGGAAAGAAGTAATTCAGTTAAGAAAGTTGAAATTAATAGAAAATAGGATTATAACCGAGGACAGCCGGATAGGACAAATATGGAAATATAAGAACCAAGTGGATGTATTGGAAAATAAAATGTTCCTCAATAAATAAATTGTGATGACTGCATGAGTTACGAATATAAGAAGAAGGTAACAGAGGAGAAATTTAGGCGCAGACATTCTTAGGTAAAGAGATAAGAAGATGGCTTATGGTGTTATTACTTAAGCCTACAGAGGCAAGGCAGAGGCAAGAATTAAAGCGGAAAATGGAAATAGAATAGAAATACAGTATAAATTATAGCAAATGCCAGGAAACACCTTACGGTGTGAAATAATGGGCTACACTCGACGGTACTGTTCAAATATTAACATGCTCTTTAATGCTATTCGAGGGCGATTGTAACCTCCAACAGTATTCTGCCAATATCCTGCAGAATGGCCAATTGACATCTCTCTTGCCTTCTACCCAAGGAACAACCACGAGTTTACATTAATGATGACGACATTCCTTCCCTGCTGGCAAGAAGTCAGAGACGTTACCATGGTAAGCTGTAGGCTCATTGTCTGTCTGTCGGTCACTCAATGAAGAGAATGGGACTCGCAGAAAATAGTAATTTTCTCCGTCATTTCAAGAGTAAGCGAAATTATGAACATAACAAAAGTTGTTTTAATGAAGGGATTTCACATATAGACCATGAAATTTACAGAAATTCAATAGTATAAGAGAAAATGGAAGAAAACTATTCTGGTTTTCCTATAAACACCCCGTCTATTCAGATATTTTTAAATCATATGCATATCAAAACCTTCCCCGGGATGAGTATACTCTAAATATGAAGTTTGGTCAAGATCTATCCAGCCGTTTTGGCGTGATGGTAGAACAAACAGACAAACAGACACAAAAAATAAAAACCACTGATACGGATAAATATCTGAAAAATTGGCAAATCAAACTAAATTACAGACAGCGGACCCCCTATAACTTTATATAGATTATGCTACCTGTTATGATTCCCGTCAAACACAATTTTTATTGAAGTAATTGAAGTATGGTTGATTTAAGATCATCTATTCTACATTTAAACAAATTTTAACTTCTGCTATGTACAGTTAAGGGGCTGCCTGGCCGAGGCGGTAAAGGTACTCTCGGTTCACCCGGAAGGACGTGGGTTTGAATCCTCGTCAGGAAATCATAAAATTTAAGTAACGAGATTTCCACTTCCGGAGGCGCACATGGCCCTGGGGTTCACTCAGCCTACACCAAAAATGAGTACCAGGTTAATTCCTGGGAGCGAAGGCGGCCGGGCATCAAGCTAACCACTTTACCCCATCAAGTGCCACCAAAAATGAGTACCAGGTTAATTCCTGGGAGCGAAGGCGGCCGGGCATCGAGCTAACCACTTTACCCCATCAAGTGCCGAGGTTACAGATAGTGAAAGCCTTTACCTTCCAACCCTCCAAGGGCCTTCATGGCCTGTACGGAGATGACTTGTTTTATGTACAGTTATGTACAACTACATACTCACACACATTTCTTTTAACACAAACAAGATCTAGATTTTGATGAATGAATTATAGAATACTGCAGGAGGCACAGCTGCAAATTTATCAAATGAAAAGCCCATCTGCCTTGGTGTTAAGGTCTGGTGTACAAACACCATGCTACCTGATACATTTTGATATTTGCTAAGGAAAGAATCCTCATAATACTGATTATGAGCAACGACTTGGAAAGTATTCTGCTCCAATGGCACTGATGCCACCTAATGTTATGTCACACTGCCCTTTTGATTACGATTTTATAATCATTTTACCAAAATGGCACTAATACAGCATGACAGGAACAAATCAAAAAAATTTTAAATCCCAAATACAGCCAGATCACACCTTCAAATATGAAAAGACAGGTTAGATGGATACATGACGTGATGAACTCCGATGACAAAAGACACATAACGTGATGAACTTCGATGACAAAAGTGTTCTTCAATGGGCTGCTAACTCCATGGTTACCATAGTATGAACTTGCCATAGTGTCTATGGAGACACAATACAGTACTACCAGACAGAGAAACGACAAAGTATGTGTGAAGTAACTGGCTGTGCTTGGAGCTTACAGTGGTGGAATGGGCAAAACAGACAGGATAAACCAGGATGTATCATTACAAAGAAAGTATGCATGGAAAAAAGATCGTAGTGGTCGCTGTCCACATGGCTCCTGGACATATCCGTTCACAATTCCTGGTTCCTTCTAAAGAGGTCTGGAGGTGATTTATGACATGTAAAACATTGTCACCTGTGTACAGAATGGGCGAGAAGTCCGCATACCCCTGTAACTGCTTAGTATCAAATGTTATTTATGCTATGTTATTTATGCAGGTTGGTAGCTCTATTACTTCTTATTAATTGTTGGAATCAATTGTTGGAATACATATTCTTGCAGCTGAGTGAATCCATGGCAGAGTGAGCTGTCATAGTTACACTCCTGAGGAGTGGTTAGTGGCATGTGTGCGGGTGCACAAACGACAAAACACAGGGCACCAAATGAGACAGATTATGGGAGCATTCCAGAAAAGATTTAATAAGGCTCCACCGCAAAAAGCAACACTTACCAATTGGGACAGATGTGCTTTTGCCTTGGGCAATGTTAAAGACAGGCCACAGAGTGGAAAGAAGAAGGTACGGGAGGAAACGTGCTGGAGTCTGTGTTTCGACTGAACAATCTCCCATGAAGTAGACGTGTAAACGTGCTTCAGAACTCGATATACTGAGGACAACAATGTGAGATTGCATTAAAAAAGACCTGAAGTCAGACCTTTTTGACCAACATTTGTAAACAAGTTATCGGATAGAGACCAGAATGAGCATGTTTTAGCATGCCATGCTTTCACTTTACAAAGGAAAAATTAAATGTATCCTCCTAATTCAATATAAAACATAATTCCATCATTACATAGAGCAATCAAATTCAAACATGTTTTGACTCGTTTGAGCCATCTTCAGTGAAATAAGAGGGGTTAAAGTAATCTACATAATACAAGCTAAAAATGTGCTAAAACATAATGAAAGAACAAAAGAAAAAAACAAAAGAGACATGATGGAAATAAAAACAATAACAATATACAATATTTACATTACTAGATGGAGAAATAAATAACTCGCTGAGACAAATTCAGTGAAAAAAGGATTAATATAAAACATAATTGAATCCAAAAAGTGTGCTAAAACTAAGGAGAAAATAAAAGAAATTAAATGATACAGATGGAAACGAAACAATAAGTGCTAATGGTAAGGTTGTGGACCTCTTAGTCTTAGTTTGTTAACAATTAAAAAACAAGACAAAATCACTGTGTTGAAAATTCAGGCTGACAGTCTGTCTTTGTAGAAACACTATCACCACGAATGGCTAGGAGGGGAACAAAAAAGCTTAAGAAACCAAGTCTGAGAGGAGACAACTTGCCAGGTGAAATGTATGTGATAAGTGATGAAAAAACTCCGATGAATTTGAAATTTTTGAATAGCAGCATTCTCAATTTCTTCTCAATTTAGCAGTCCCATTCTCGAAGATTGTTTCCAATGTTGGCTAGGTGTATTTGTCTTATTTTAAATGGTCGGGAGGGCAGCGACAAAACTGAGAAGCAGTTAGAGAAGTAACAGGTGCGTGGTAAACTGTAAGTGACCATAGTGGAAACCCTCAATGAAGTTCCAATCTGTAATGGAAAAAAAGAGGTTGTGTGAGAAATTTGGGCTGATAAGTAAAAAATGAGAAATGGGTGTGAAGAAATCTTCAAACTTACGGTACTTAAAAGGTGGTTGTCCTCTTGAACCGGCCTGGCCTTCTCAAAGTCAACGGTCCCGTTCGTACAATCGAGTCTATTGTTGGATCAGCTCTGTTTGCAAGGATGGGAGGAGCACAGGGTGAAGGGAGGGGTTGCAGGGCTGATGGGGAAAGGGGTGGGGTGGGGAGGGGGAGTAGTGGTGAGTTGAAGGCAGGGTTTGTTTTTATTATAGAAGTTCTGACAAATATATGGAATGAATGTTTCAAGTAGAATGTTTTTTTTTTTTTAATTGATTTCATTTAAATTGTGAGAGGGGTTCATAAACTGATCTAAATCAATGTGGATGCTCTTGAGAACATTGAGTAAGGTGCCTTTTTGCTCATAATGCAAGATCTTAAGATCTTTATCTATTGATATGCATTGTGTATTTGTGACTGGATGTTATATGATGTTCACTCATAGCTGAAAAAGATTATATTTGAGAGTGTTGCGATGTTTGGTGTTATCGTGTGGGCCAAATAGAATCGTCATTACAGAGTGGAGTTGGAAAGGAACCTGCCTCATGTAATGATATGGGCAGCATTTACATCACAATATCTGCTTGGACCATACTTTTTTGAACTGACTATGAATGACGCAAATTATTTACACATGTTACAAACATGGTTAATACCCCAGCTTGAGGAAACGGGCCTCACAGAAAGCATATGTTTGCAGCAAGACAGAGCACCTCCTCAGTATGCTCTTGCACTGCGCAAGTGCAATATATACTATACAGAAATATACTATTTGATCAAAAGCATCCAGACACCTCTCTGTATATATAAGTAGAGATTAGATGACAATATGACTGCCACTGCACCTATAAAAGGTGACTGAGGGCTCAGTGTTGTTCAGTGCTATGAGATACCTTCAGAACAGAGAAGCAAGAGATCTTAGTCAACTTCAAATATGGAATGGTTATTGGTTGCCACATTAACAATCAATCAGTCGGGGTCCTTTCCACCCTTCTTAAGTTGCCCAAACAGACTGTTGGAGACATGATTATGAAGTGGAAATATGACGAGACAACCAAAACAAAACCATGGCTGGTAGGCCACATGTGTTGACCAACACAGACAACTGAAAATGTTTAAATTTAATGTGCCAAACATGAATTACATTATACATTCATGAATTAAAATACACCAAAAAAATCCTTCGAATTTACACAGACTACACTATGTGATCACAGGAATACACCTTTGTGGACCAAAAGCTGGCCACTTCAAGTGCATTTGGTGTTGCCTTGAGCAGGTCATCCACGGTGCTACTGGTATGGGCATGGACGACATTGCAATAAGTGTGCCATGGTCTGCTCATCTTCATCCCACTAACACAAAGTAGAATCCACACTGAAGCTCCACTTCTTCAGATATGTTCTATATTTTGTGTCCCTTAAATGCATTTGCTGGGTTGGAGGTGTCCTCCTTGGAGTAAATTGAATGTTAATTAGGTGGCTGGCTGGTTGTTTTCTTCTAGAGTCTCAGGTAGTGAGGGACATGATTACAAATCTGCCATGTAACCAGGAGGGAGATGTTCATCTGGCATCTCCATTAATTTATATGCAAATTTATAGCCCACTACTCTTGAATCTTTGCTTGCTGTGATGTACTTGAAAGTGCCTCAGTACTTCTTAAGAATCTCTTTCTTAATCTAAGTTGTTGGCAAATTGACAAACAGAAGATGGACCTGAGATGTCATTGCCTTGTTCTTCTCTTTCCTGGCACCTATTTCTTAACAGATGTCAGGAGGTGCTATACCAGTAAGACAGTGGAGTTTTTCCAGAGGTGTGGGATGCAGAGAGCTGGTATTAAATAAGCATATCTGATGGGTAGGAAATGAAACAGAAAATGTAGAAAGGAGATGGGAAACTTATAAAAGAAGCAACTAAGAAAACAATTGGAGTCAAGGAGTGGAAAAGGACATAGGACAAAGAAGGAATGAATAACATCAGAAATGATAAGCAAAATGGAGGAACGCAGGAAATGGAAAATAGTAAATTCAGAAGAAGGAAGGCGTAATTACAGGAAGTTAAATAATGAATCGAGAAACAGGAAAAACAAAGAAGAAATGGTTGTCAGAAAAGTTTGATGAGATAGAGCAACTGGAGAAAAAAGGGAAATATGACTTGGTGTACAAAGAAGCAACAAATATAGTATTCAAAGAAAAGAGAAGGAACAACAGCAATAAGGAAATAGAGGCTACATATGGCACAATGATATGTGAATCCCAAGAAATAATGAAAGGATGGGAAGAATACATAGAAATACTGTATGACCGGGACAACCGACCAAATGAAGAACAACTTGAATTAGAGGAGAAAAATATGGTTAAAGGGGATGATAAAGGGGGAACCATACTGATAAGAGAGAGGAAAGCTTCACTGAACGAGATGAAAAATATAAAAGCAATGGGAACAGAAGAGATTCCTGTTGAACTGTCAAAAGCGTTAAATAACGAAGGAAGAAAGGAGTTGATTGGATTATGTAATCAGATATACATGACAGGAAAATGGCCAAAGGACTTCAGTGAAATCATCTTAATCCCTATGGAAAAGAAAAGAACAGCAAAAAATGCAGCCAAAGTCTTACTGCAAACGCTCAGCAGAAGGATATATGGAAAGCTGAATAACTTTATAGGTGAAGAACAATTCGGTTTCGCGCCAGGATTTGGAACAATAGATGCCATTGGGTTAGTGAGGGTGATAGGAGAGAGGTACATAAAGAAAAACAGGAAGGTTTATGCTGTATTTATTGGTCCTGAGAAGGCTTTTGACTGTGTCAGATGAAACAAATTGATGACAACAGAAGGCTAATACAGAATCTGTATTTAAGCCAGAGAGCAAGAGTGAGAATAGGAGATGAGATGAGTGAAGAAACTGAATTAGGAACAGGTGTACGACAGGGCTGCTCTTTATCACCGACACTGTTCAACATCTATCTCGAAGAAATAATCAATAAAAGTTTTAATGGAAAAGTGGAGTTTGTGTTGGAGGTAGGAGAGCAGAGTGTACAAGATTTGCAGATGATATGGTTGTGATGGGAGAAAGCAAACATAAAATGATACAAATGTTAGATGAATTCAACAAGAAACTAGAAGAATATGGAATGAGAAAAGACCAAAAGTATGATAACTGGAGGAAGAGGTAGAAATTGTCATATTAGTATAGGGGGAGAAGAAATAGAGCAAGTCGGTAACTTCAAGTATTTGGGAAGTATGATCAGAGATGATATGTATTGCACGACAGAACTTAAGAAAAGAATTGCCATGACAAAAGAAGGCTTTAAGAGAAAATCAAAATTACTTTGTAGCCACTAAACAAAGATTTGAGGAAAAGACTTGCTAAGTGTTACATCAGGAGGATAGCGCTGTATGAAGCAGAGACTTGGACATTACAAAAGGAAGACGAGAGAAGATTGAAGGCACTAGAGATGTGGGTATAGAGGAGAAGAGAGCAAGTGAAATGGAAAGACTGGGTAAGGAATGAAGAGGTATTATGAAGAGCTGGAGAAGAATGAAGTATGTTGCAAATCATTAGAAGAAGAAAAAAAGAACTGGATCGGACATTGTTTGAGGAGGGACTGTTTATTGAAAGAAGGAATAGAAGGAATGGTGAAAGGCAAACAAGGAAGAGGAAGGAAAAGATATCAAATGTTGAACAATATCAATGGAAGAAAATATTCGGACATGAAAAACTTGGCGCAGGACAGGCAAAAGTGGAAGAGGTTAATCCCATGACAAGACCTGCCGTAAGGCAGAATACCTGGATGATGATGATGATGATGAGGCACATGTATTCAGCTGAAGAAATAGCACCGTGCAAGGGCAGACATCTTTACTGCTTCTGGATATGCATCTGAAGTTGTTTCACCTTCCATACAATGTTATTTCTAGCAGCCACTTTCTGTTTGATGTTCAAGCAATGCTTTCAGAATGGCAAAGCACATTCAAGATGAACACCTAGGCATTTTCAAAATTTGAAAAGCCTATCTGTTCTTCAGGTGGAAAGCACAAGTCTGCATCTTAGTGGATTAGGTTTTAGCTTGTTCCTCTTCAATAGACAGAGAGTGTGTCTAGAACTTCAAACAGCTTCTCCTTGATGAACTCAAAATTTTCCTCTAGTAGTTATGGTTTGATTTTTTAATTTTGTGTGGCTATTCCCAGCCTGGTGCGGCCCTTGTAAGGCAGACCCATTTTTGTAGTGGAGGATAGTGTTATGGTTCGATCCTCAGCATAGATGAAATTTTCTGTTCCATTTGGAACAGTCGACCATTGAAGTAAATAGTGGTGTAAGCACACTCCCTTGGGGCAGCCCATTCCTCTGTCTTCTCCATCTTCCTCTCTGTTAACAAAGAAACTCCAGTTTTGAAGGAGGTTTCAGATGACATGGGTAAGATGGTAGTACTTCATGGTGTAATAGACCTTTTCCAGGAGAAGACAACAAATATCAGTATCATAAGCTGTCGAGAGATCTATGAATATAGGTCCTGTGATCTACTACCTTTCAAAGCCATCTTCTGTATGCTGAGCTAGTTTTAGTACCTGTGAAGTGCAGCACTTTCCTTTTGCTTAACCATCTTCCTGTGAAATCAGGAATCTGTGTTAAGTCTAATAAATATACATGTTTTACACTGAACCAACACAGACAGGTCTTATGGCAATGATGGGATGCGAAAAGGCTATGACTGGGAAGGAAATGACTGTGGCCTTTAGCCCCAGCATTTGCCTGGTGTAAAAATGGGAACCACAGAAAACCATCTTCAGGGCTGCTGACAGCGGGTTCAAAACCACTGTCTCCCGAATAAAAGCTGATAGCTACGTTGACATAAGGCAAGTATTTCCATAACCTTGTAAAGATGGCAGGAAAGGGAGATTGGTCTGTAACTTTAGGGTCATTGTCGATCTTTGCCAGTTTTACGAAGGTTATGACCCTTGCTTTAATGCAGATTTTTAGGGATCTTACAAGATTTTACACAGTTGCTCATCAATACAAGCCTTGTGGCAGGACCAAATTTCTTAATTTGCTCCACTCTGTCATGCGGACCAGCAGTTTTGCCACTCTTACATGATATGAAAGGTTTAGTTAGGCCATTTCTCTCATTGGCCAGTTGTCATATTATTGATTTCTTCTTTACTTTGGTGCCAGACATAGGCTGTCCATTCATTAGAAAGTTGATGGGCCATTTGATCTGCCTTTATGTTGGCATAAGTATTAGTTTGGGAAAGATCATTGTTCAATCATCGCAGAAGCTTCAGGCCAACTGGCTGCTTCTGACCATGTCAACTTCAGTCATCAACTTCATCCATTGCTCCTTCTTTGAGAAATGGAAAAAAATATTTTGCACTGTCTGAAGAGTTTACTCATTGAACAGATCTTCATCACAGAGTTTGAAAAAATCTTCTAACAGGACTGCTGTTCTAGGAGTAATTCCTTGAAAGTAATGTGCCCTACAGTTTCTCAGAAATACTGTGGATACACGGGAACAGGTTTTCCCACAATATTGACAAAGTACCAACATTCCTCAGGGATCACTGCAATGGTCTTATTCTTCTCAGCAAACACACTACAGAAGTTCAACCATATCAGCCTTCCTGCAGTTGAATCTCCCCTTGAACCTAACTTCTTGTGATCTTATACAAAAAGAAGTGATATTATTGGCCTATGCCTGTGCTGTGTATCTGGAATGGGCAGGCTCACTGATTTGGAGTACTGCTGAACAATACTATTCCTCACAAACAGGATATCAAAGTTGTACCCCCTGTTCCACTGTTGTAGGAGGTATGGAGCTCATTGTCATGAATTAATGAATTAATGTTCAAGTGTTTCTGGCCATGAAAGGACAACTTCTCCAATTTTATCCCCTTGGGTGACTGTAGCTGCTGCAGTCACCAATTGTGGCAGACATATCATGACTGCCAAAGTTTTTAGATGGAATGAAACAGAACTCTTCATTAGATGGCTTATACACAGAACTGACTGTGACGTTACTTTGAAAGATATAATATCAACATTACCTTCACCCTCTCTTGATTTCCATCTTTATAGATTGGAAAAAACAAATACAATATTTAAGTACAAGAATTAAGAATTTTTGGTATATTCACAATGTCAAATTTTTTCCTAAAACTCAAGACTTTAGCCATGTTTCAACTGCATTATACACAATATCATGATAATTAAAATAGTTTAACAGTTCCACCTTTTCAATACATCTTTGCAATGTGGTTTACATTTCATGTAAAACATTCATTTGGTACTAGTTTTGACCTACGGTCAAGATCATCAGCAGCCAATAACACAAATTACACAACAATTATTTCTATGGAGTAGGTGGTGAAGATTCGCAGTTCAATGCGGAACAAGTGACCTGGTAAATAATAATAATAATAATAAAAACCAAATTAATACCAGTTCTGTTGATGAAAGGGGGCCGATCGAATAGCAAAACATAATATGTGACTCACCTTGTGTTGTGGTGTGTGGGATGTAGCTAGTAGTACATAACTGATATGAAGAGAAACACAAGTAGGGAAGTTCAGAAGGGAGGGGAAAAATGGGGTAGGGCAGATCGGAGAGAGCGGGGAAGGGAGGGGGAAGGCGAGAAGGGGCTATTTTAACACAGGGCTGAGGGGTGCGGGACTAGGGATAATTGCTGCAGAAAGGTACCATGAATTGAATGAAAAATCGATTTCTGATTTGTTAAATTAACATTTCTAAAAATAATAATGAGAAGGTCTAATAAAATATTGGATTTCTCCAAAATGTTATTAAGGTTGATAAGCTACAAATATAATGGGTGTGCAACAGCTATTGGCGAAGGGACCAACAAGGAAAGCGCAAACCGACCCCACAAAAATCAACATTGTCATTTCTCTGTCTTGTCCTGGTACAAAGGCCTAAATTTACTGTCCTAAAGTATGCACTCTACAAAACTGTAAGAAAGGGAGCCAATGGAGAGAAGAAGAGAGACTGTGAAATAGAAAACCTGGCATTCACTGGAAACCTTTTTAACAGTACCTGTCGCTCTATGGTAGTGGTTTGAGGGCAAGGTTCATAAGAAGTGAAGCAAAATTTACCATCAGCAATATCAGATGGTTGGATATTTGGAGCTTCCTCATGAGCTGTGACTCCATCTGGAGCGTAAAAACAATCGCTTTGACAGTTAAGCCACTCTTAAACTGTAAACACTTTCTCATCAGTAGAGAGAATTTTTCAATGCCCATTAAGTACATACCGTTTAACTTTTGACCATGCTGTGTTTCTTCAATGAGTCAAAAGGAGTACCCAGTGTTGTGACAAAGTACTTTCAGACGAAGGTCACTTCTTAGTACCCTGGGCATTACCTTTTGTTTACACACAGAATGTTGATGAATTCTTTGCTTTATGGCACTGACAAGCTGTGCAGTCCTATTACACTTTGAAATGTCCAAAGGAGAGTACCCAGACATACTCTCCTACTTTGTGCAGCACTATTATTATGGCAAATTTTTGTATTGCTCCTTTCTATGATTGCAAGACACTGGATTCAATAGAATTACTTTCATTAATGCAAAGTGTTTACAGAAGATGGTGTCACAGGAAAAATGGCAGAAATTGGCAGGTAGTTTGTTATAGAATTTATTCTGTAGCATTCACAAGCAATAATAAAACCAGGACAAAGAGAAAAGACTAGTGTGGCAACTGATAAACTTCATAATTGTTCCATATTGACAGACAGAATTGTTTAAAGAATTTTCTTACTTAGAAAATATATAGATTTTCCCACTTCAATACTGGCATATTTAAATTGTGTACTCAACAGTCTGAAGTTCTTTGTCATTAGTAAGCCTTAAAAAAAACTATAAACAGTACATGTTTCAGCTCTTATTGAGCCTTCTCCATCTGCAAAGTATTAAAAATTAAGTTGTTATTAAATGACACACATAACAATTCATCAACAAATGTTCCTGTAAAACACTTCTTGAATCACCTAAAAGACTGGCAGCACAAGCATTCCTGTTATTAAAAGTTCATTAATTAAAATTTTCTTATTGATGAAGTAGAAGAATGCTTATGAATTGATGTAGCTGTTGTGTGGAGTGAAGGTTGGAACTGAAGCTCTACTAGTAATGGGAGGTAAAAGTAGAGGAGGTGGAGGCAGGGTTGAAGGGAAAATTGTTGGAAGTGTGCTTAAAATTTTAAGAGGGGGTATTTGTTTTTTGTTTACAGGTAATATCAAATATTTCTTTGTAAAATATGATATCATCTGAAATTTCATGTAAATTCAGGTTTGGATTGTGTTTCTGATCAAAATATATATTCTCATAAATGTTGAACAACTTGCCTTTTTGTATTCTGTTTAAAATATCTAGGTCTTTATCTACTGAAGTAAAATAATGTTTAAAGACTACCATATGCTAGCTCACTGCTGAAACATGGTTGTGATTTTCAGCATTTACGTTTGAAAACTTCTGCCTGTTTGTCCAATATAACTTGCCTTGCAGTACATTTTAATTTGTAAACTCCAGACTTTATACTGTAAGTATTGTAAAATATGTTAAAAATTGGTGGTGTTAGTTCTGATGAGTATGTTAAAATTTTAAAAATGTTTGAAACTCGAGAGATCTTATCATCATTGTAGGTGAAGGTGATATATTTCTTTTCTTTTATTTCTTTGGTGAGTCTAGTGAATGGTTGGCTTTTAATTTATTATTTTATTAACATAGTTCCTATTGTAACAATTTTTTAAAGCTATGTTGTATATAGTATTAATTTCTTTTTTCTTTTTTTCTTTTTGTAGTACATAAAGGGATGTTCATTACTCTGTTGACTGTAAAAAGTAACTTTATTGTACATGCCCAGATGGTGGAAATCTTGTCTTATTTATATTAACAGTTTGTGTAGTTTTTCTGAAAATATCAAGTTAATTGTTTATTTCTTCTAGTAAGTTTTAGATCAAGATACTCGTAGTTCAAGGAGTTTTTTACTTCTGATTCTAAGGTGAATTTTGCAAAAGAGTCTATAGAGTTAAATTATTTTGGTAGGGTTTCTCCAGTTGTGATTTGTTGGTCTATTATGACAAAGATATCATCTACATATCTCGTCCAATATTTTAATCTATTTTGTCCATTAATTGTTTTGTTGTTTTCTAAATTGTCTAGACATTTCTGCTAATATTCCTGATGCTTGATAAATTTTGTTATTGACCGTGAAATAATTATTGTCTGCCACAAATATTATAATGATTCAGAATTCTTTGATTTCTGTTTCACCAAGTTTACCATATATACCTATCAAATTTTACTTTCAGTTTTGGGAATATTGGGATACATGTTTATGATGTCATAAGAATGGATGGTGTGACTGGGTAGTAAATTTATATTTTTAACATTATTGCAAAATTCCATGGAACTTTTGATTGACATTTTTGCAATAAATCTATATGAATAAAGTTGTAGGAGTCCATTGTCTGTAATTTCATTTGTTTTGCCAATTTTTCAGATATTTATCCATTTTAAGTCAACACAATACAGTATCAGCAGTGTTTATTTTTCAAGTCTGTTTGTCTGTTTGTTCCACCATCACAGCAAAACGGCTGGATAGATCTCAAACATACTTCATATTTAGAGTATACTCATCCTGGAGAAGGTTTTGATATGCATATAATTTAAAAATCTCTGAACAGATGGGGGAGGGGGTTATCGGAAAATCAGACCAGTTTTCTTCCATCTTCTCTTATACTATTGATTTTCTGTAAAATCCATGGACTATACATGAAACGTCACTTCATCATAAACAACTTTTGTTATGTACATAATTTCACTTACTCTTCAAATGATGGAGAAAATTACTATTTTCTGTGGGTCTCATGCTCTGCATTGAGTGATTGACAAACTAACTACAAACCTACAGGTTAGCATGGCAACATCTCTGACTCCTTGCCAGCAGGGAACTGAAGTATTGGCATTTTCTTCATCTTTCCTGTAAATTTGTGGTTGTTTCCTGGGCAGAAAATAAGAGAGACGTCAATCAGCCATTCTGAGGGATACTGGCGAAATACCGTTGGAGGTTACAAACATCCTCGAATAGCACTGAGGGGTGTTGTTAATATTTGAATAGTACCACGGAGTGCAGCACATTATTTCACACCGTAAGATGTTTTTAGGCATTTGCTATAATTTTTACTGTATTTCTATTCTACTTCTGTTTTCCCCTTTAATTTCTTGTCACTTCCTTGCCTCTTTAGGCTTAAGTAACAACACCATATGTCATCTTCCTATGAATTCCTGCACCTAAATTTCTCCTCTGCTGCCACCTTCTTATATCTTTAACTCATATCGTCACATTTATTGAGGGGCATTAAATTTTACAATATTTCCACTTGGTGTTTACCGGTACTTATTTGCCCTATATGGCTGTCCTCAGTTATAATCCCCTTTTCTATTAATTTCAACTTCCTTTATTACTTTCTTCCTTAATTACTCCGTATGTATGCAAGTGCTAATCCTGAAACCTGGACACTCTTCTTTGAGGAGAAATTCCAAGCTGTTGAATAATTTTTGGCCCCACAAAATATTGAATGAATACAATTTTAATGATGGTGCAGACCTTAGTTTCGGGACAATTGGTGGCTAAACGGCACATCATATCACGAAACAGATAGCAAATTGCCTTTCAATTTGGGAAGATCTACAACTTTGGTCCTATGCCTTTTTTTCGTATCCTTATCCCTTATACGTTACATAGAGCTGTATTTCTCAATTACAAGTTAATTTTGTACTTTCTGCAGGTATATGTTATCATTTGACACACTTGTAGGAATACATCATGTTCGGCACGCACACTGGCACGACCAGTGACCATATCTTAGCCAAATTTTATTACTCCAGCTATCACATTAGTATCAAAAAAAATTAATATTATCTTACTCACTGCCTTTACAATAATTTATGGAGAAATCCGTATTGATTGTAGAATACCATAGTGAAGCACATGTACATTTGCTAGTGTGTAATAAATTTTTAACATATTTTTGCCGAATTATGAAATTTTGTATGTGGAACCATTTCTAAAGTTACTGTAATTATGGGTCTGATGGGAACAAACATCCTTTTTTGTGTATTTGAGCAAAGATCTTGCTGTGGGAAGTCTTGGGTTCATGCTGATTAATTTCTTAGCTTCTTGTTCACTTAGTAGAGAATGAGTGTTCTTGAGGATTTGTTTTAATTTCCTTTGTGTTTCATTGATGGAGTCCTTTCTGACTGTGGAAAGAAAAAGTGAAAAATTGTCCACTTACTGTTATATAATTTTTTTTCCCTTTTCATTATGACTGTAATGTTGCCTTTATCTGCTTTAGTATTTAGTATTTTTTAGATATTTTAAAAATTTGTTAGTCACTGCAATTTCTTTTAAATTCTATTTTATGTGAATATTGTTGAGTTTTTTTTTCCTGACTTCATATGTTGTTTCTTTGTTTATCTAAAGGGAGATAGATCATTAATGGAGTTTTCTGTTTTTGTTCCAATTATGCTTAGGCCCTTTACTTAATATACCAGTACTGTTTTCTGTGTCAGATAGTTTTATGTTGTATAGGTTTTGTTGATGTGTGGGTATTATTTGCAATATGGTCAGTGTTATAGTTGTATAACGTTTAAATTGGTTTAAATTTACGTTGCCGGAAAATTAAGGAAATTGAATTGTTAATAAACATGAGATACCTTTAAAAAAAAACCTTTAAATAAGAAAATAAAGTGGTAAAAGCAGGATCTAGAGGAAACTCCGACACGCAAAATTTAAATCATGGAAAGTTATGCTAAGTGAGAAAATGCCGAAACACAAGAAAGAGTTACATAAAATCAAACACAATAGATTTAGCACTTACCAAGAGAGACAGATCAAATAGCCCATCAGCTCCCAGTGAACAGAAAAACTACACCTGGCAACAAAGCAGGGAAGAAATCCAATTTTTTTTGCTTTACGTCGCACCGACACAGATGGGTCTTATGGCGACGATGGGACAGGAAAGGCCTAGGAATGGGAAGGAAGCGGCCGTGGCCTTAATTAAGGTACAGCCCCAGCATTTGCCTGGTGTGAAAATGGGAAACCACGGAAAACCATCTTCAAAGCTGCCGACAGTGGGATTCGAACCCACGATCTCCCAGATGCGAGCTCACAGCTGCGCACCCCTAACCACACAGCCAACTCGCCCAGTGAAGAAATCAATAGTCAGGAACTGGAATTGGCCTTCAATAAATGTAAGACTGGTAAAGTAGCTGGTCTGGATGACTTGATAGTTGAGCAAACTAAGTACTTCGGTCCAGCTACAAAGCTGTGTTTGTTGGAGCTGATAAAAAAAACTGCTTGAATTTGTGTACAAGGTGTACAACATTGCTTCCGCCGTTTTGTCCCCAACATTGGAGGCTTTAATGAAACAGATTACTTACACATGTATCATTCAAAGTAGTGTCCATCGCTGGCCATGACTTTCTCCCATCTTTCGGGCAGTGTTCGAATCCCGTGTCGAAAAAATTGTTCATCTTTTGAAGCAATCCACAAATCGATCCAATTTGTGACTTCTTCATGAGATCGGCCATGTGCCATTGATCGAAACAGATGATAATCAGAGGGAGCAATGTCTGGAGAATACAGCGGGTGGGGTAGGACGTCCCATTTTAACATTTCCAGGTATGTTTTGACCTCTTTTGCAACGTGGGGTCGAGCGTTGTCATGTTGCAGAATCACTTTATCGTGCCTCTCACTGTATTGCGCTGTTTGTCTTTCAATGCTCTGCTCAAACACATTAATTGTGTTCGATAACGAGCACGTGTTATTGTTTCACCGGGTTTTAACACCTCATAGTACACGAAGCCAAGCTGGTCCCACCAAATGCAGAGCATGATCTTGGAGCCGTGAATATTCAGTTTTGCTGTCAACGTTGTAGAATGGCCGGGATATCCCCATGATTTTTTGCGTTTAGGGTTATCGTAATGAGCCCATTTTTTGTCCCCGTTAAACGTCTCTTGGTTTCAACTCATACGGGACCCAAGTTCGCTCTTTCTGAATCATGCCCATGGTCTTGAGACGTTTTGAAATGGCTTGCTGTGTCATTTCCACTAATCATGCCAATTCTTCCTGACTTTGATGCAAGTCTTCACTCAGCAATGTTTCCAATTCTGCATCTTCTAAAACTTTCACTCTTCCACCACTATGCCGGTCTTCGACGTTAAAATCACCGTTCTTGAAGCATTGAAACCACTCACGACACGTTCTTTCACTAATACCGTCCTCACCATACATACGTGAGATCATTCGATGAGACTCAGCTGCTGTTTTCTTCATATTGAGACAAAACAGTAACACCTCCCGTAAATGCCGAGAATTTGGCTCGTACACTGCCATGCTCAAATCAAGAACAACTTTATGATGCAGACACACATCAACTAAGTTTGAATGGGGTTACGTTAACCAAGGTCCAAGCTAACTGCCTGATGTCTGCAATCTGTTTCGTTCGATCACTACGTACCGTTGTCGCCATCCATCGGCAAACGGCGGAAGCAAAGTTGTACACCTTATAAAATCCCAAGAATTTGGAGAAAAGCTAGGGTCATAGCCATCCTAAAATCGGGCAAAAATCAAAATGACACTAAAAGTTGCTGGCCAGTCTCCCTTTGGTGCCATCTTTACAAGGTCTTGAGAAGACTTATCCTACACAGGCTGATGGACTTCCAATTTCACAACAAGCTGGTTGCAGGAAAGGGAAGATCTGCACTTCACAGGTATTGAAACAAACTCAGCATATAGAAGATGGTTTCCAAAGGCAGCACATCACAGGAGTTGTGTTCACAGACCTCTAATATCTTACCTGTGTCATCTGAAATCTGCTTCAAAACCAGAGTTTCTTTGTTGAGTTCCAGGGGCAGAAAAGCAGATGGAGAAGACAAAGGAACAGGCTGCCCCAAAGGAGTGTGCTTGCGAATTTGCTCTTCCACATTCACATTAATAATGAACCATTACCAGATGGAACAGAAAATTTCATCTATGCCAATGATCGAGCCATAACTGTTCAAGGGGATGATTTTGAGTTTGTCAAGCAGAAAAGATGTTCGAGTTAGAGTTGGAAATAAAGAAATGGGGCAAGAAAGCTTTAAGTGGAAGACTCACCACAGGCGACAGGTTGTTAGTTGTAGAGTTGATGAGGAACTAACCAGCTAGTCATACACGCAGCAATACAGTGGTGAGGGAGGGAAATGGCGGGGTGTATTGGGCTGGAGGGAAGGGAAGCGGGGTAATGGAGGGCATACGATCAGGTGGGCGTGGGGGGCGGTAGGGATGACATGCAAGCGTGTTACGTCCTATCTAAAAAATTGATTGGTTTCTAGGTAATTTAACATTGTTTAATACTGCAAATGCATGTCAAACAGAATTTTCGGTTTTTCAGATATATCATTGAGATTTAGATTTGGATTAAAGTATTGATCGAGCTGAATATAGCAATTTGCGGTAATGTCTAGTAAAGGGCCCTTGTTTAGTATTTCAGTGACATCCATGTCGTGATCAATACCGTAGAATTTATGTTTGTAGTCATGTACATGTTGGCCTGCTGCAGAGAATCTTTTATATTTCATTGCGTTCACATGTTCCATGTATCTGATTTTGAACGACCGGTCAGTTTGTCCGATATATATGCTGCAGTCATTGCAGCGGCATCTGTATACACCCAATTTTTCAAAAGGATTAGAAACATTAATTAAATTCGAGTTATGTAAAATATCCATGTTTCTATTGTTCGTTCTGAAGGAAATGTTAACGTTCTGCTTATGAAATATATTCATGACACTATATATATATTACAATTAAAGGTGAATGTTGAAAAAAAAAATTGGTTTCATTTTTTTCCTCAATTAAATTTGATTTAAGGCGGTGTTTAAATTTGTTAATTACGCGTTATATAAAGATTTTGTTGCAACCATTACGGTAAGCGATATCATGTATGTTTAACTCTTTACTGAGGTCCGACTTTGCCATAGGAACCTTAAACGCACGGTTCACTAAGCTATTATAAGCGACGCGTTTATGGTTGAGAGGGTGTGTGGAGTCTTGTTTAATTGTTAACTCTTTATCGAGGTCCGACTTTGCCATAGGAACCTTAAACGCACGGTTCACTAAGCTATTATAAGTGACGCGTTTATGGTTGAGAGGGTGTGTGGTGTCTTGTTTAATTGTTGTAGTGGTGTGAGTGGGTTTCCTATAGATTTTATACGTAAAAGAGCAGGGGAGCCTGGTAATAGTTAAATCTAAGAAATTGATCGAATTGTTAACTTCGGATTCTAATGTAAATTTGATGTCCGGATCAATGTTATTAAGATTTGTTAAAGTAGTAGCTGCATCAGTAGAACGTTCATCGAAGATTGATGAAAGTATCATCTACGTTATCGAAACCAAAAGTGTATATTATTGAATTTTGTGTATTTTTGTATGTTCTAAGAAGTCCAAGTATATTTCAGCTAATATGCCGGAAGCCGGTGACCCCACAGCTGGACCATCTTGTTTGTTCACTGTATTATCGAAGGTGATATAGTTATTGCTAATTAACAACTTCAAAATGGATATGAAATTGGTTATTTCTAATTTGCTTAGTTTTCTATTGGTATTTAAATTCCTAGTAATAATATGTATGAGTTTTTCTGTTTTTATACTCATATACATATTAGTAATATCAAAAGAATGTATGGAATAGTAAGGTTGGAGTTTGAAGTTGTCTAGTTGTTTGATAAGTTCTAAAGTATTCTTAATAGATTTGTTTGACTGGAATGTATAATATTTTTTGAGAAATTGTTGAATGAATTGTGAAGTCTTATATAGGGAACTTGGTCTAAAATTTACGATGGGGCATATAGGGATCTTAGGCTGTGCCTTAACAGTCGGTAGTCCTGAGTTCATATAGATGAGTTTGCGTTTTTCATTATCCATTAGAAGAAAAGATGTATTTTTAAGCATCTGTTAAGTTGGCATTGTATGGTTTGGGTTGGGTCTTTGTCGGTTATTGAGAAGGTATTATCTGTGAAAAAGTTTTTTTTGTTTTTGTAATGTAGTCAGATTTTTCCATTATGACAGTAATGTTACCTTTATCTGCCTTGGTAACAATAAGTTGCTCATCTTTAATTTCTTTTTAAGTCGAATAATCTTTTTCCTGTCTGCAAACTGTGGATTAGTTTTGTTGGAGTCGGACGAAATAAAAATTTTATTTAATTGTTTTTTTGACTTCATGTCTTAGTTCGTCTTGAAACTCATGAGGCATTTTATTGATGGCTGTTTCTGCTTCTATAACAAGTTTTTTAGCAACATTCGGTATATTAGAGTTAGGCCAGTTGTGCTTGGGACCTTTTGAAAGTATTGCAATTTCTTCGTCATCCAACCTTGTATTTGATAAGTTGATGAATGGGGGGTGGAACTGGGTTAAATGGTCCCATGTAATAAATAATAATGTGGTGATTTTAAAACACCTACATAATTTGTATTGGAAAGGTGGACCCTCATACCTCAATTTTTTACTTTGTGAATATCGATTCAATACGGACCAAACAATGAAATTCTTGACGTTGAAAAACAGCTACCAGGAAAGAAAAGAATAAGGCAATGACATCTCAGGCCCATCCTCTGTTTGATTAACAACCTGCTTGCCAACATCTTAGACCAAGAAGAACCTTCTTAAGATTCACTGAGGAACTTCCAGGTACATCACGGCAAGCAAGAATTAAAGAGTGCAGGCAAGAAGCCAGTATCTAAATGACTGGATGATGATAAATGAAAATTTTCCTGCTTGTCACACAGCAGATTGGGTGACTTAGAAGTCACTCAAGACTGCGTTCAGGTGTTGCGAGGTGCAGGTCACTGTAGATTCCAGTTTGAGTGAATGTGGAGAAGAAGAGACCATGGCACCCTTATTCCAATATGGAGCATGCCCAGCCCATTATACAGTGGAAGACCTGATCAAGGCAACACCAAATGCTCTTAAAGTGGCCAGCTTCTGGTCCTACACAGTCTAATCCTGTGACCACTCAGTATACTTCATGTGTATTTTTTTTTTCAAAGTATTATATGTATATATTATCCCCGTCATAGTTTATGGAGCGACGAATGATCCTTGTTCGCGACAGTGAGCTCTGTCAATAGGAGTCCCCTGGGCAGCATGAACTTGATGTAGCCTCTAGTGGCAAGGTCATGGAACATCTGTGATACCCATATTTCGATTACTGGCATTGTAAGAAGAGAAAAGTTAACAGCTCTTACCGGATGAAGAAAGAAGGCACTGTGTGTGAATGTTTTTTTAAGGAAAAGGGGTGCATTTTAGGAGTAGAATTTTTTTTCTAAGACTGTTCTAAATGAAGTCTTTAACAGCCAATGACAGCTTACTTCCACTCTCTACATCATACTGGATTGCTAACCTCCTTGAATCGGACAGTGACTAAGCCCTCACTCTATATTTCGCTGGGATCCAAGTTAAGTAGCCGCTCTACTGAATGAACTTGAGATTATGGGATGAGAAACATAGCCTGATAGTTGTCTTAGTTTCAGGTGACTATAAGAAGACTGTGGGACACTTTGAAGCCAGCCTAGAAGATGAACTCCCATCACGGAAAGCACGGTTGTACTCTGAACTTCATTTTCACCTGGGAAATAGAGATGTCCAGCTAAGTGCGATGCAATGCCCTTGCCTGATGGAGAAACCCCACAGAGGAGACCATGAGTTGAAATCAAAACATCTACCATGAGTGGAAACTTGCATTTTAGTAGACTCTTTTGTAACCTAATCTTGCTTTCATTCTTTGTAGTTATAGCTTATTAGAATATTTTGGATTGATTTTAGATAATTCACTCACTATTTCATTTATCCTAGGTAGTTTTGGTGTAGATTCCAGTTGCATTTCATCACGAATTATGTCTGATTGTGCTCAACTATACTCTAGTCTTCACAATGGATATTCCCATCATTCATTGTCGAGATAATAACTTTCTGTGAATTAATAATCCTATTGCCTATAATTAAGCTGATGTGATTTGCACAAACATTATTGCCATGTTGGGATTTAATGAATCGTTTGTGCATGAGAAAATGGGACATTTGTACATGTTGACCATGAGGCTTACATCTTCGTAATGTTCTTTCCCATTATTAGGAAAACATGGCAAATAAACTGAATGCTAATAATAATGAGATAAAATTTGGAGTCATTTTAATTTAAACTAAACAGAGATAACCATGTGAAATAATAATAAATGAGATTACACACCAAGTAACCTTGTAAGTTAGGGAGTGCCATTTTGAATTGTGTTTGATTCGCACTGTTGGGATATTACAGTCAGGTCACCGAACCTGTTATTGCGAATTATGATGAATTTATGAGCACATATGAGCTGACGGCTATGAGTTGCAGTTACTTGTACTCCATTATTTTGGTGTGGAATTTGATGTCATGCTTTGTCAGTGTACGTTTTCTATACCACGTATTTGCTCAAGTTTCCTCCATTTTACTAAGTGACACAGCTAATACCAGACTCGTAAAGTCGATTGCTTCAGAAAATACCAGCCACAGAGTAATATAGAATTGAGTGGGATTAATGAAAGAATATTCAAGATTTTTCTATTTCAGCGTGACCCGTCATGATGTCTCTTGCATAGTAATGAAATTACATGTGATAAATTTGATCTTTGGTTCCGTACTGACTTAAATATATTTAAATATTCTTATTAAGAACTTTTTAAATACAGTAATCAAATTATATAATAACAATTGTATTTTGAGACTATTTAAACCAATATGTAAATAAGTGGAATCTTTGGTGGTGTAGTTATTTTTAAATACACAAATAAAATAAACATAAATAAATAAAATTACTCAAAAACTTAATCAAATAATTGAAATATATTAAATTAATAAAAATAATTAATTGAAATGTCCGTACTATGTGCGCCAGAGTACACCTGAATGGATCCCTCGAATTTTGATAGAGCATAATAATAATTTTTTCTCTCCCAGGGCGTGTACATAAAAGCTGTGTACTGGTACATCTGCTACAGGCCTTACCTAACCTTCCAAAAATTACTAAATAGGTAGGAACTTCACCTAGTCACATCAATAACTCCATTGATTCTAAAATAACTAACTATATTCTCAATAAAATCCGTGCATGAGCACCTCACCAACACACCAAAATATACATATAATACGCACACAAAATAGTGCTGGAATGCTCTGTATTTACAACAACAACAACAATGAAAACAGTGGGAAAACGAAAATGAGGACTAAGCCATTATTTGCAGTTAGTCCATTGAACAATGCACGTATATGTAGATAAGTACCCTTCACTATCTCTGTGTATCAATACGACTTGTAGATTCTCATAATTGCCACTTATTATATCACACAGATACTGTACCTCATAATATTGTGTTCACTGACTCTAATGTCCGGCTCCATGGCTAAATGGTTAGCGTGCTGGCCTTTGATTACAGGAGTCGTGGGTTTGATTCCCGACGAGGTCGGGAATTTTAACCATAATTGGTTAATTTCGCCGGCACGGGGGCTGGGTGTATGTGTCTCTTCATTTTCATTTCATCCTCATCACGATGCGCAGGTCACCAAAAGGGTGTCAAATCAAAAGACCTGCATCTGGTGAGCCGAACTTGTCTTCGGACAATCCCAGCACTAAAAGCCATACGTCATTTCATTTCACTGACTCTAACACTTGTTTGAAAGATCTATTCATTTGAGCAACACACACTTAAGTAAAACACTTTCAAGATTAAAATTATTGTGTCCACCTTTTCAATACAAATATATTTTTTAGTGATTAAATTCTACATGAATTAAAAACACCAGTTAGGGACATGTTTCGCCCTACTTATGGGCATCTTCAGCCTAATACTAAATCTTAAGGTCAAGAATAAAAACTATAAACATCGGAACTTAATAGTAAACTTAATACTAAATACAATGGTCTTATGCTTTTTACATAGTTTACAATATGTACAGAATATACAACATGTACATTAACTTTGCCAGAATTTACGAACAATGAATTAATTTATTTTATAATGATTAGACATCCAAATTGCAGATTGGATTGATCACAGCGTGAATTGGGGTTTCTCAAATTGTATTGACTAGAGATTTATCACAGCGTGAGTTGGGGTTTCTTCAATTGTTATGGTCGCCTGAGTAGTAAGAATTGTTACAAAACCGGAACCTTGGTTAAAGTCGTTCATGTTAGGGTATGAATCAGTTTGAATATTCTTTTAGAAAGAAGCATGGTTATGTATTAAGGTTGAAGCATGTATGTTGGAAACTATTGTTGATCAGATAAAATTTTGGAATATTACGTCATTCTTGTTGATTAACTTCCCATTGGTGCATTATTCAAGCTTGGGAGGAATATGAGTTGTCTGTAACTGGATAAGAGAAAAAAACGGGGAATTAGAATGATGAATGTGGAACCCAATATGATAATAATTGCAGAGTGAGTGTTTATCACACATGAACTTGTCTTGTCGGCGTTAGCTGGGACCAATTGTTCCGGTTGTGTCTGTATGACTAAGCTTGATACTCCTAGTGTAGTACTGATGCTGTAATGGAGGGGTGAAGCGTGGAGGGGAAGGGGGAGTGAGTTTCAAATCGTGCGTCCGTGTTGTTGCTTGAGAGGTGTTACTCAAATTGGATTGGGCGGGCCTGGCATTAGGCGTGGCTATTGGAGCGCATGTGTTCTGTGATTTAAACATACTGGAAACTTTATTACGATTTACGGCCTGGACTAACCTCGGAGTTGTCTCATATAATGGATTTTTGTTATCAATGACATCGTTAAGATTATTATTTTTATTATAAGTTGTTCCAAATAAATGTACAAGTTCTCCATTTCGTTCAATAATTTCCCTTTGCCTAGGCTTTTAACGATCGTCAAGTCATTCTCTATTGGCCTGTTTCAGTCATATGCTGGCTCATGGCCGAATATTTGTTATGCTTGGAAGCATTGTAATGTTCCAGATACCTTGTGTAAAAGCTCCTCCCTGTTTGTCCAAAATATGTGAACTCACATTGGCCACATTTTTAACCTATAAACACCAGATCTGGTTTCTGTAGAGATTATTTGGACTTGGAAGACTGTGGGGAATTTTATATGTTCATGTATTAATTTTGTATGATCATGTGTTTATTTATTGTTTTTTAAATTTTTTTTTTTTTTTTTTGCAAGTTGTTTTTCGTCGCACCGACACAGATAGGTCTTACGGCGACGATGGAACAGGAAAGGGCTAGGAGTGGGAAGGAAGCGGCCATGGCCTTAATGAAGGTACAGCCCCAGCATTTGCCTGGTGTGAAAATGGGAAACCACGGAAAACCATTTTCAGGGCTGCCGACAGTGGGGTTCGAACCTACTATCTCCCGAATACTGGATACTGCCCGCACTTAAGCGACTGCAGCTATCGAGCTCGGTAAATATATTTTCTGTGTGAGGATATTTGGAATTGTTTGGTTATGACACTGCTTCAAAATTATTTAATTTTTGTGAATATTTGTCTTAAAAACGTTTAAAGGTAAGATGAAATATTTGTGGGACATGCGGTGGCATACGTGCCAGATCGGGTAGGATGCTTCAAGGAGTTTTCGGTTGCATCATTTTGCATCAGTTTGGAAATTTCTTGATGCTACATGAGGTAGTTTGTCTGAGCACTCATTGGCTATAATAAAACTATTTGTGATTGGCAAATGAAGAAAAATGAGGGACGCTCATTGGCTGTTTCACAATTTTACCATTTCTGGCAGCAGAACTCTTGGCGAGAGCCAAGCTCTTCCAAGCCGTCTTGTAATTCTGACCGGCGAAGGGAGAGGTTGCCTTCTCCAGGTGATGGGGCCTCTTGGCCCCCTCCAATAAGGTAAGCACTTTGCTATTTCATTTTTCGGCTAGTAATCTTCAAATGTAGTGTTCAGTTTTATTTCTCTTTATCGCCGGAGCATACCCGTTTTTTCCTCAGTCGCCAAATTTAAAATTAATATAACTTAGCCTTTGCGGCAAATCACATCATGTTTGTTAAAAGACAGTTCCCTTTCTTTTTGTTTTCTTAAATTGTGCTAAATGTGAAATGTTCAACTCCCTTCGGTAGTAATATAAATCGTAATTTTCTCCCTGGGGCTATCTTGTAGGTCTGCTTCATCTTAGAGTATTCACATTTAAGGACGGGCACCTTTTCTCAGGAGTGTTTTTGAGAAGGCTGCTTCCTAAATAAGCTCTGCACTAAGATAATGATTTTTAATGTTGTGTTTTCCTTTCTTCCGTGTATATTCTTTCTGACAGTATAATGTTACTTAAATTTTATTCTTTCTGATAGTATAATGTGACTTAAATATTGCACCATGAAACTTGAACATTCTGTGAGGCCATGAAACTTGAACATTCTGTGAGATGTTCCTTCCTAAAGTTATGTAAAGCAGCATCACTGAATTTGAACCTTCTGGGTAATTTTTTGTAATTATTGTTAGAAGTTTAATTAAGTTTAAAAAGTTTAATTTTTGTTTGATCACATTTGCATGTTATTTCTATCTAAATTATTAAGTAAACTGTATATTGAAAATGAATCACCATTGATTTCGCTTCTTCAGCACTGCCAATACCTTTCACTGCCTGAGTATGGTCCTGGCCGCTTTCCACTATTCCTTCCTTAGCCGTCATGTTGCTTAATCTGACCATTGTTGTTTTTGTTATTATCATCATCATCATCATCATTATCATCATCATCATCATATATTTTTCTTTTAATTTGTGTTCCTGTATGGAATTTTGTAACCGAAGGTTACAGTTTCATATAGCAGGGTTGTAAAACTTCTCAAAGCAAATATCATCAACAATACCTCAGCCACCCTCAGCACCATTTTAAGGTCCATTAGAAGGAAATAACTCGTACCAAAACTTAACAATAATGAAATTAATAAAGACTAGTATGTTAACTTTTGTTGTTATCACCATAATTTAGAACTGTACATATCTTAAATAGTGTAATATTTTTAATTTAATGTATTGCTATGTTCATGTTTGAGACAGAGCTTGTTGACCCTGTTGTGACAGGGTCACAAGCAACCAGCTCGGGATATAAAGGATATCCCATATCACACAATCAAATGTCAAAAGCTCACAACTAGTTAAATTATACCAACTTAATTAAGAGAGATTCTCTCCTAACCACAAATGCAATACTCATAAGATCAATAGATGGCAAGAACTTCCATACCAGTGTACATTGGTTTTGGAACAATTTCAGCCCTGTTTTACTGAATGTGACAGCGTCACTGATTTGAATCCATGTTTTGTAACAGACACTGTTCAAACATTTGACCAATTTGTGTGTATCTGTCTGACATAGCAGATCCTGTACAGTTTTCTCACCAAATAGTATGAAATGAAATGGCGACCTGCACGTCGTGATGAGGATGAAATGATGATGAAGACGACACATACACCCAGCCATAGTGCCAGCGAAATTAACCAATTAAGGTTAAAATTCCCGACCCTGCCGGAAATCGAACAGGGACCCCTGTGACCAAAGGCCAGCACACTAACCATTTAGCCATGGAGCTGGACTCACCAAATAGTGACAAATGCCATTGTGATTATTAACATTTAGACACAGGTCTGTGCATGTGAATTTTGAATCAACAATACTCTGTGTAAACTACTGCAACTAGTATGTGGAGGTGTGAAAGTGAACCTTGAACAAACTCAGATATGCGATGAGGACATTAATATGCGTTATCACCATAATTTAGAAAGGTACATATCTTAAAAAGTGTAATATTTTTAATTTAATGTATTGCTATCTTTATATATTTATGTTCATGATACATTTAGCACCTGAAGATTATCCCAATGGAGGATCGAAACAAGTCCTGCATTCATAATGTACTTTTAAACGTAAATACATATAATTAACACTATACAAGTATTGATTAGGTAGAGAACCCCAAACCTACAATTGTGAACAAAAATATTCTCGGCACTGTAATGTACTTAACCATCCTGATAATAACTTCACAAATAATATTAAAAGTCTATTAGTTACTAGCGAACTGCTGTGTCAGCTGTCAAGACTTCTTATCATGCTAAGCTTGACACAAGCCATATGGCGCTCGCTTGGGGATTCCTACAGCCTGTGAGCAGAAGTGAAAAGTCTTAAATTATACTCGTGTTTAAAAAAGATTTTAAAATAAACAGAGACTAACTAAAACAGAGTCAATAGAATAAAACATAACAACAAAGTAAAAATTAAAAACAAATACAGTGAAACCTCGGAATGCGAGTAACTTGTTCTACAAGTGTTTTGTAAGACGAGCAAACCTTTTAAATAAATTGTAACTTGATAAGCGACTGAGGTTCCGCAATATGAGCGTCATGTGGGACTACGTTTTCCCCTCCCCTGTTCGTTTGTTGAATGGATGAATGAGGTCTTTGGTCCTGTAGTGAAGAAATACCTCTCAAAAAATAATCTGCCGCTCAAAGTCTTGCTGGTTACGGACAATGCTGCTGCTCATCCTCCAGGACTTGAGGCCGACTTACTTTAGGAATTCAAGTTCATTAAAGTTAAGTTCCTTCCTCCCAATACTACTCCACTACTGCAGCCTATGGATCAGCAAGTCATTTCGAACTTCAAGAAGCTATACACCAAAGCACTATTTCAGCGACGCTTCGAAGTGACCGAAGGAACAAACCTTACCCTCTGAGAGTTTTGGAGAAATCATTTCCTCAACGTGAACTGCCTGAAGATCATCATAAAGCCTGGGATGGGGTCACCAAGAGAACTCTCACTTCCGCTTGGGAGAAGCTGTGGCCTGACTGTGTACTTGGATGTGACTTTGAGGGGATTGTTGGTGACAGTCACCCACCGATTGTCAATGAAATTGTGTCCTTAGGGAAGACTATGGGGCTGGAGGTGAATGACGTGGACATTCAAGAGCAGGTGGAAGGTCATAGCCAGGAACTGACCACCAACGAACTAATGGACCTGCATCGCGAACAATAGGAAGAGGTTATGGAGATCTCGTCCGGGGAAGAGGAGGAGGAAAAGTCAATGGAATCTCTCACTTCAAATGAGATTTGGAGAGGTGCAAAATGTGGGAAATGGTGCAAAATTTTGTAGAAAAACACCACCCGAATAAGGCTGTAGCAGTGCGAGCGATGAATCAGTTCAATGACAATGCAATGTCACATTTTTATGAAATCCTCAAAAAGAGGCAAAAGCAACAGTCATTGGACAGGTTCCTCATTAAAGTTGCATGAAAAGAAAACAATTCCAGTGAGCCAACAGATAGCAGTGATTCCGTTAGTGAAATTCGTGCTACACAGTAACTCTTTTCATGTCATCTCTCGTCTCCCTCACACCATCAATGATTCTATGTAAAGTAAAGTGCACTTTAAATTGTTTTACGTTACATTTTGTTGTATAAATGGTATGCGAATAAATATTTTTGTGTTGTGGACGAATCATCCGCGTTTCAATTGTTTCTTATGGGAAAACTTGCTTTGATATACGAGCGCTTTGGATTACAAGCATGTTGCCAGAACGACCTATGCTCGCAATCCAAGGTTCCACTGTAGACAAAACACTTTTATACATGATGTAACAGGCCACTGTGTCCCATAAAATAGATGACGAGGTCTGCCGACTACTCGTCATCTCGTAGGATGAGGGAGATGGTACTCAGAAGTTTTAGACTACGGCGCAGAATGGCTAAGTCACGCACTCCGTAAGGATGTGTACCATGACTGCCAAAAGTACCCACTGGGGGGAGGGCACTTCTCCCTTCAGTAAGTAGGAGTGTGTTGCTATACTGTGGCCGATCCAAAGACGACATAACACAACTGCTCCTCTCCGAGAAACCCGAAGGGAAGTCTTCCATACCTTCGCAGTTCCTTTTATTTTTCTCAGCTTATTTGGAAGAGGGGTGGCCTGCCACTCCATCACCCCATGGGACATAACTAAATGTCTCAACTGAGAATGAATACCACTGACTGGAACCCTGTAAGGCAACAGGGGCAATGTGACCGCCTCCTTGACAACCTTATCAGGTAACTCGTTTTTCTGCTACACCCATGTGGCTTGGGAGCCACAAGAACGTGATTCTGGTGTTAGTACTCCAACACCCGGTCAGCAGGTCCTGGATCTGCTGCACCAGAGGGTGCCAAGGGAAACATGCATCAACAGATTGTAATGAGCTCAAGAAATCGGTACACAGCAGAAAGTGCTGACGCCCATTGGACAGAGTGTACCATAGAGCTTCAAGGATAGCATACAGCTCTGCTGTGTACACACTACAGGTTTCTGGTAGAGCAAAAAGGAACCTCTATTATCGACAAAGAACACATAGCCTACTTTCTCTTCTGCACTCGAACCATCGCTGTGGGAACTCTTGCTGGGACAATCATCATCATCATCATCATCATCATTTCCCTTTATCCAGCTGTAGCCGGGTAGGGGCAAATATGGTTCCTCTCCACTTTCTTCGGTCTTTCTACCACTCCTCTTCCAACACTGTGTCCCAGTCCAGGTTTCTTTCTATAATGCTGCGTTGGATGGTATCCTTCCATCTCAATCGTGGTCGTCCACGGCCTCTCCTTCCTTGGATTTGCATTTCCATCACCTTTTTTGACATTCTTTCGTCGCTCATTCGCTTTATGTGCCCAAACCATCTTAGTCGGCTCTTCTCTATTCTATCATTCATTTTTTCCACTCCAATTTCTTCCCGGATTTTCTTGTAGAATAGTACCGATCTTTAAGGATTGTATGGCACTGTAACCTGATCAACTCCCTGTGGTACTTGACAGTGGCATCTTCAGTTAGGGTGGAAAATGGTGTCATAAAACGTATCAATTCATATTGCATTTCCTCCATGTCTCTGAATCGCCTTAGAAACTCTGCGTGCAAATGGTCCAAAGCCTCATTATATGCAAGATAATTATGTTATTATGTTCAGAAAATTTATCAAGTGACTTGAGCACACTGAACTCTTTAAGGTTTTTATTTTGGAACTGTCCTATAAATAACAATAGCTCTAATTTAAACACTCTGATATGATCCCACATCGAACTTATTAAATGGTTTCTTTTCTCCATGGAAACATTCAATTCACTCAAATGGCGAGTAATGTCAGTTAAAAAAGCAAGATCTGCACTTGAAATTATGCACTCTTTGACAAAGTCCCCATCTGTAAACAGTTGTCCGTAATTAAAAAGAAATGTTAAAACTTGCCCCCACAAAAAAAAAAAAACTAAAATCTCTTTAAACATTACATATTTTACTTTTTATTTACCTTATCATTATCAGGCAGTCCTTCCTTCAGTTGTTAGGTGGCGATGGAAACTTTCTAACATGAGGAGAACCAGGCAGTAAAGGAGTGACCCCTGTTGATTTCCTCAGATTATTCGAATCCAATATCATACAGATGACACCTCCATTCAGTCTTTTTGCTTGGATGCAAACATGGATCTCATAGGAAAATCCCAATTTTCGCTTTTTTTTTTTTTTTTTTTTTTAACACATTGGTGACAGACTCCAAACGGAAGCTGCTATCCCATGTTGACCGGATAGTTCAAGCTTGTAAGGACAAAATTACACTGCTACACTCAAACTACTGTAACCTGAAAATTATTCAAGATATTGACCTTAAACACGGAACATGTTCTTATTAGGTTGCTTAGTAGTTCTGTATGGTGTGATATCTGTCAAAGCAGTACCTATGTGAAGAGGCACCTATTTTACCTATGTTTACATCTTCATCAGCTGAATCTTTTTGCTAGGGGCTTTACGTCGCACCGACACAGATAGGTCTTATGGCGACGATGGGACAGGAAAGGCCTAGGAGTTGGAAGGAAGCGGCCGTGGCCTTAATTAAGGTACAGCCCCAGCATTTGCCTGGTGTGAAAATGGGAAACCACGGAAAACCATTTTCAGGGCTGCCGATAGTGGGATTCGAACCTACTATCTCCCAGATGCAAGCTCACAGCCGCGCGCCTCTACGCGCACGGCCAACTCGCCCGGTGTCAGCTGAATCAGTAGAAATATCCAGTTCACTGTCACTCGATACATCTCATACCTGGTGTGCACATAATTCATCATATATATTGGCATCTGTTACCAGCTGGATGTGCTGCACAATGTTGACAGAGGATTAGCTCTATATTCCCAATATTATTTTGTTAACTACATGAAGGTATAAAGAAAGAATGACGCAGCAATAACTGATTTCCATGTTCTATGACTGCACCATCTGAAACTTATAATCTTGCTACCAGACTGTAGCAACAATCAGGGAAATGTGAGGTGCATAGAAACTAGATTTCTCAGGACCTGTCACCAATGTGTTAAAAACGACATATGGTGGCAATTTTCTGCCATCAGTAACTGCAGTAAGGATCAAACATAACTGTACATCTCTGTTTCTTGCTTCCAGTTGTCTGCACATTAATGCTTGATTTTTCCTTTCACACATATCGTTCGACTCTGGGCATAGCCAAACTGACTGACGTTTTTAATCTGCACTGGTAGTTTGGGAGAGCAATATTTTCTCTATGTGCTTCTTTATGACAAACTGATGAAAACCAAACACTTTTTTCACATTACAATCACTGGCATTCATTGGCATAATGATGTTCACCATTGAAGAGAAAGACCATTTTTCCTCACAAACTGTATTGCCCAGCCTCAGCTTACCTTAAATTCTGTCATGCTGATTCCATATGTTACAGCTATTTCACATCCATTTTGTGAGAAACAGCAAATCCATCATTGGAAAATAACATTAGGTACTCCATGAGGTCTTATTCTACTTGCAGGAACTTTACACATTTGGTCAAAGAAATGCTATCCGAGACTCGTGGGTAGTTTGGACTCCTGCTTCCGTCAGTACCAAACATTACCTTCAGATGAATACTTTTGGCTCGTTGCCCTATTTCTGTGAACTTAAGCTCAGTTTATCCCAGCTAGCTTAAATGAGGCAACATTACTTTAATATTTGCTCATGGTGTTCTAACAATAATTACTGTGTCATAATAACCATATCATGTATCATAAAACACAAATGCACTGCAGAAGCTGTTCTCTAATAAGGTCACTTTTTAAACTTCACAGTGTGTAATTTGCACAAGTGATTAAAAACAAAGAATAGTTAAAAACACATTGAGAGAAAGGAGCAAGCCAACAGGCAGGCAGCTGGAAGGGTCCTGGAAAAACTCCTCACTGTGCTATGTGCGGTATGTAAGTACATCAGGAAAAAGAACAATTAATGTTGTCAATAAGGAAAATTTATAATGCATATCACCATAAATTCAAAATTGCTACAATGCAAACTTTTATATAAGATAATCTCTATAGTAAATTGTTGCTACTGAGATCAGATACAACCTCTTATATCATCTTACAAACAATTTATGCTCCACTTTTGCAAATTAATGACCGTCTATTACACTCAGTGATCAATAAAGGCCCTTCGATAATCAAAATATATATAATACTATAGTCTTCCATATAAGCTTTTCTTATACTAAATGTTAAAAATTTTTGACATAGAATGCTGACTAGTGGAAAATGTCAATGTCCTGTAAGCTATCCTGACCAAGAAATTCATTAAAAATTATTGTTCTAGCATACGACAGTTAAATATATTGCAATAAGGGGGCTATAAAATGATTCCTAATCTGTTTTTGTGTCAAAAGGGGTAAACTGAACAATGGGGAAGAATACGAGGAGTTGATTCAATTTCACAAAAGTCATTCTGTTTTTCATAAAAACTGATTCAAGTAGTTTAGAATAGTAATCATTTCAGGCAAGGAAGTTAATGAAACAAAAGGCTGTACATGCACAAAGATCTGTTTTATGTACAGGCATATTCTTTCTTAATCCTTGAACAATCTCCTGGACACAAAACAAATTTCTTTAACCATATAAGACATAGAAGCTACCTGTTTCCTGGGCATTCTTCGCTATTCACACCTTATTCCAAAATGTATGAAGGATGATAAGTGTGAACCACAATACAGATGCTGTTGTCAACAACATTAGGTTGGTCGTGCAAGCAAAGATATTTAAAGCAGCTATTTCCTTGCACTGGAGCCTGAAAGACAAGGAATTTTGGAACATTTACTTTATTGCTTTTCCAGTAGTAACATAAGTTATTCAGTAGAGTGAAGCATACCTGAATTCAATGAAGTGTGTATATGCAATACATTCTAAGACAACAACAAAAATTAGATACACATAGAACTGATTCAAACTGGGTGGGTTAGTTCCACAATGTTATATATGCCAATGATTTATACTTCACACCTAACTTTGCACAATTTGCCACTAGGGCTCGTCCAGCTACTTGCAGAATATATAAGGGCGCCTTGATAGCCCGGACTTAACACTTCCACTCTGCTGATGCTTTCTACGTTAAGCTGGAAGACACGGATGAAAGGTCCAATGTTTCTTGTCTGGTAGCTCTGAGAAGAGCTATTTCCATGAAATAATCTTGTCATTGCTGGGAGATCTTTAAAAAGATAGGTCCAGCAGCCACAGTTATTGCTTTCTTAGCACCACCCGGGGGTTACGTGTAGGGCACTTTGTGGTTAATACTTATGGACGGGAAGCAACGTCGACCCCGCCCTAAAGATGGCTGACTAAGTAAGGGCAGAAGGTGTAAATAAATAATTTAAATTCTGTGGCCTAAGCAATGCATAAAATGCAAGGTAGAGTTCCCATCTGCATCGTGGTCTCCATGGCTGTGTAAAATGGCTGACATCTTGGGCAGTATGATTGACAGAGAAAAAAAAATAATAAATTGACCCTCTAACTAGTGTTTACTATGGATTGATTGGAGGAAAACAAGATGTCGGACACTTAGGGCACACAAGAATAGTAAAAATATGAACTTAATATCACTTGTATCAGATTGTAGTCACAAGATAACAACACCACATGGACATCACATATAAACACACCACGGATAGCTCTTAGAACCACAACTACCACAACTGAGGCATTAGTTCTTAATAAATCCATATACTTCTCATTAAGCCTGGTTTAGGCCAAACTGCAGCTGCTGCGATCAAGTGCTTTCACTGACATCCCACACTGAAGCAGGTTTCCATAAACAACTCAAGACCTCAGCTGCATTCATTGATCTTACAGCAGCATTTGACACAGTCTGGAGGGAAGGATTAATTTACAAGCTTCTCCTAACTGTACCCTGTAGGACCATTGTGCAGGTTATAAATAATATGCTCAGAGACAGAAGATTTCGAGTGTGTATGGGAAACAGTATGAGTAGGGAAAGGAAGCTCAAAAATGGATTACCTCAAGGATCGGTACTGTCTCCCCTACTGTTCAATTTGTATATCTCCGATCTCCCATAAACATCATCACAAAAATTCTGTTATGCTGATGATATAACACTAGCCACTCAACATCGTGACTTGAGTGTGAGAGGAGAAGCGCTACAAAGAGACCTGATTTCACTTGAAACGTATTTCAAGAAATGGTGACTGAATCCTAATCCTAACAAAACAGAAGTGTTATGTTTTCACCTGAATAATCGCCAAGCTGGCATTAAGCTTCACATACATATTTGTCATAGTGAACTTCGGCACAGCTGGCATCCAAAATATTTGGGCATTATACTTGATCGCACACTATCTTACAAACAACATCTTGTGAATCTGTCCAAAAAGCTCAAAAGACATAATAATAACTTTCAGAAATTGTGTGGCTCAAGTTGGGGTTCATCAGCAAAGACTTTAAGATCTTCTGCTTTGGGACTGGTTTTCTCGTGTGCTGAGTACTGTGCACCAGTTTGGTTGAATAGCCCATATACAAGACTCACTGATATCAACTGAATGCTAGCATGCGGTTAATATCTGGTACTATCCAGTCCACACCCCTTTATTGGCTCCCAATTCTGTCAGGAATAATGCCGCCTGATTTAAGAAGATCAAATGCTCTCATTCGAGAGTTCAAGAAGATAGAAATGAACCCTAAACTGCTTGTTCTGGATGATATTCCTGTTCTCAAGATAACGAGGCTCAAGTCACATCATCCATCTTTGCGTGATGCTGTCACATTGGCTGATGGGAATTTTCACCCTTTAGAAGAATGGAGAAGTTGCTGCCACAGACAGTTCCTTGCATAACATATTTTCTGGTGAACATCTTCCTGGTGGATATCATCTACCGTGTAAGATTGGGATCACTCTGAATCGGGTGAGAACAAATCATGGACGATGCAGGGATGTCCTTTATAAGTGGAAATTTATTTCATCACCAGAGTACAACTGTGGTGCATCTCAGCAGACGATCCCCCATATTGTAAGTGAATGTACACGACGTTCCTACACAGGTAGCCCGAGTGACTTTTTGGAACCAACAGAGGAAGCCATACAGTGGATCACCCAACTGGACATTCTGCTATAAAACATGTTTCTTGTCTGTGTATATTTGTAAATATTATATACTTGTATATATGTATCTAACTTGTTGCCATATGCCAATAACAATAATAACACTTACACTTGCGAATCAGCCATCGCTGTGTTTTTGGAACTTGATTACGCCTAGGTGGAAGAGGGTGGAAGGTTCACAGGCAATACAAGCAGGTGGGCAAGTTCCAAAGAGGCCATTTAATGGGTGCCTGCAAAGGTGCTGATCAATCTAATTCATCACTCAGCACATCAATCATGCAGATGTCACTGTAGCACCAAGTTGGAAGCAATGGGTACAAGAATGCTCTTGCTGTCAATGGGAAGGTTCTGAAATACCTAGAAAATCCACAGCAAAAGAGGACTGAAGGATCCTACACCAGGCTCAAAATGAGCCAACATTCACAGCTGCAGTGCCATCCTCTTGACTAATCCTGAAATTCTCACACAATTGCTGGATGATTGCATGATGAAGGACTACTTTCATATCAACTATTACAATGACTCCCTATAGAAATAAACTTCCCTTACAAAAAATGAGAATTTAAAAATCCACCTTTTTTAAAATGCTATTTGTTCGGGGCGTCGACCCAAAAAGATATTTTGCCCCTACTTGCACCATATGATAGGAACCTGTGTGTATTTGGAAACTGCAAAAGTGTAAAGTGTTGAATGTGCAGAAAGGAACGTTAAGAACAACACAAACACCCAGTCCCCAGGCCAAAGATATTAATCATTTTACAATTAAAACCCCTGACCCAGCTGGGAATGAAACCCAGGGCCACCGGGTAACAGGTGGACGCATTGCCCTCTACACCGCGGTGCTGTACAATTAGTAAATACAATACCTTAGTCAATACAATTTAATATATATTTAAAACACATGTTTTGGCCAATATTTAGGCCTCCTTCAGACACGTATTAAAACAATGAAAGGAATGAAATTTAAAAAGTACTTAAACAGAAACTAATTGAAAAATTGACAAAAAATTTCATATAAAGAAAGGTGACAAATAAAATGGAAGTGAGTCTTTTTCAAAAAATATATGTCTGGGCACTTCTTGAATACCGGAGACAATAAATTCTTGTTGAGTAAATCGTATCAACATTAAAAAATTAAAGACAACCACTGATGATTAATATGCAAATCAGTACACTAGGTCGGAGAATAATTATGTAAAACGAGGCTTTCCTCTTTGAAGTCAACACAGAACATTAGCCAGAAAAGTTGACGTGATAATTGGTATGTTCTATCTATAAAGAAAGAATATAATGATAGGGAAAAAGGAAAGAAAGGAAAATGAGAAAATAAAAACCATGCAAAGGATCAAAACTGTGACTTACTACTTGTTGAAGATTGAATGTAGAATAAATGCAAAACAAAGTGTGCTTTATAGAGGTATCTGCCAGACTGATGGGTTGGATTAGTGTCAACCAAAAAGAACAGGAGAAGGAGGGAAGGCTTGGGAGGAATTTAGCATGGAAAGATGTGAGATGCAGGAGAAATTTTAGCTTTCTTATGTTTGTTAAAGATAATTATTAAAGCATTAAAAAGAATGTTGGACTGCCCTGAAATGTCATTTAAATTATAAATGGATTTGTTTCTTTGGTTTAAATGTTTGAAAATATTTTCATACATGCTGAGTATGAGTAGATTAACTTTCTGTGCTCTTTGTAAAATCAGAAGATATTTTTCAATGGTCGTTAAATGATGGTTAAAGTCAGTCATGTGCTTGTCCATGGCTGGAAATCCATTATGTTTCTTAGTATTAATGTGCTCCTGATAACCTATTTGGAAACTTCTGCCAGTTTGTACTACATAGCTGGACTCGTATTGATGATATTATTTTTGAGCATATATATGCCAGAATTAGAAAATTTGTTACTAGCTTTAACGGTATGCATGTTGAATAAAATATTTAAATTGGTGTTATTAGTTCTGAGAGCTATCATGAAATTCTGCTTCTTGAAAAATCTAGTAATCTGAAAGATTTTGTGACAGGTTTTGTAGAGGAAGAAAAGAGAAAAATGTGTTGAATTTGGACCATTTTGTAAGGAAAGAAAAGAGAAAAATGTGTTTGGACCATTTTGTAAAGAAAGAAAAGAGAAAAATGTGTTGAATTTGGTCATGTAACTATTATTGAATATGGCTAAATTGTAAAGGATTATCATTATTGTTAGGTGATGTTCTGGAACATAGTGAAAACGTTGTGACTTGAACTTTCAGAACAGGGGATGTCTGACCCTGTTGATTCTAGAAGCATGTTCTAGTTGTTTACTAATTTCTGAAGACTTAAAGTTCTCGGTAAATATTTCGGTTGGAGAAAATAACAGGGGTTTTGATTGGTAGATCTGGGTGGCAAGAGGTAAGCTTCTGTGGCCTGACTGATTACCTGGTCATCGGACCGGGGTCAGCCTTGGCCTCCTTAATACAGCGAGGCAAGATTTCGTGGTCTTTTCAGTGTTGTAAAACTTAACCATAATAGGTTAATATGGTTGTTTGATCCTGTATTGACTTATCTGAATCTATTACAGAACTATTTAAAATCGTCCTGTAATAAAGTCTTTTCAGTGCTCGTCAGTCTGGCGAGCAGACGCACTTCGGCGATCCTCCCACCTGGGATGGCCTGCCTTGGGGTAAGCACTGTTGGTTTCATTTCCACCTTAATTTAAATTCAATGTTTGCTTTTCTTTTCGCGTAAGAGTTTACCCCTAACTGCCCTGACTCGCCACTCAATTATGAAGATGCCTTAGCTATTCAGCTGGGCCCCTATGTTGATTTTGGAGACAATTCCCATTTTCTTTGCTTTGGTACCCATGCAATTAATCGATAAATTTCCCTTGGGGTTGCCTCCCGTAACTTTGTGTTACTTGGTGTATACTAGTTGTTCCTCTACCCCACACCAGAAGTGTTTTTTGTTGGGAGCAATTTTAGGTAACCTCTGCGTCAAGTTTTAGTATTTCTAGTTTCCCCTCTTGTTTTCATTATGTATTATTTTAATATCAAGTGGTTCCTATTACCTGTAATCATTGTATTCTGAAAGTTGCATTCCGTTAAAGTATCTTTTGGTTAGCCTCTTTGACTTAAAGGGATAGCCCTTGGTAAATTACACCTAAACTCGTATGTTTTGGCCTATGATAACCTGAATTTTGATTTGATGAATTTCCTTTGTAATGTTTATTTTGGAAAAGAATATTAACAGATCAAGGGATCACCACTGATGTTTCTTCAAATCTGCACCCTACGTATCACCAAGGCCATGGTAGGGTTCCCATGTCTGCTCCACATCCCTTCTTATAGTCGTCACGTCGCCTAACCTGATCTTTATTTGTTAATATTTGATGCAGTCTATCTGGTGTTTTGGTTTGTCTTGAAGGTGTCCAAATTCTGTGTAATTTAAGTTTTATTTCTTTTGTTATTATTATTTACCATGTGCCGTGTAACTGGAGGCCGGTTACATATTGGTAGCACAGCAAGTGGTTGCGGAAGAAAGAAAAGTGAACGGTGATCATCGTAACTAACCTAAAAAAAGCTTAATGTCTAAAATGGTAAATCGCCTTGAAATTTAGTTTCTGCCTGTCAGGATGGCTCATGCTGTTCCTAACCCTTTCCATTTGAGAAAGGTAGGGTTAATCTACGAACTCCGAATTCGTAAATTGAATTCCACAGGAAATGTCAGAGATGACATGAGCCTATTGAAACAGTCTCTTAATTTGCCGGTAACTATCCCTGTGTTAAATACAGTCGAATTGTGCAAGTCTTTGGCAGTGGTTAGAGATAAATTGTCGGAATTTAATGCCATTCTTGTGTCTTTCTGTTCTTCTGAGCCCTCACATGGCCAATCAGCACAGGTTAAAGCACGATTACAACATTATCTGGATCAAATTCGGGATTTGTTGTCTCTTAATTTGCCAGCAGATGAGCAGCAGGAGTGTAAATCTTTATTAGTACAATTTTCAAGGATATTTGACAAAATCGTAGGCTTGCTTGAAGGGAATGAGTTATCTAATGCAAGTTCTGAGGTTCGAGTGTCTACCTCTTCCAAATCGTGTGAAAGTGAAAGTGTTAATGCAGGTTCCATATCGGTAGCTTCTCAAGCGTGTACTGTGGTCGCTACTGATAGTGTTATTCAGGAGTCTGATGTGGGTAATGTTCCCCTGGGATCTTCTTCTGCTTTGTTTTCAAGCGCTATGGCACCTGTAAGTAATTCATGTAATGTAGCTTCTACGCATGTCGGTATCTCTACTGATTTTCCTATGAGACCTGGTAATTCTACCGTGGGTCAGCGTCAGCCTTCTGTTGCTACGCAACCTGGCTTTTATGTCATGGTGCAAAACCATTCCCCTGTCCTAGTGCAACCTCTATCAAGTGCTCTTTTAGGTTGAATGACCCCTACACAAGTGGTTAATGCGCCGATGGTCTCTCAAATTTGTGAGAATATTTTGCAGATGAGAATATCTGGCCTGTCACATTGCAGTCTAACGCTAGTCCTAACCTCAATTTCAGTACCCCATCCTTTCCACTAGAGAGCTCGAATCAAGGTTGCTATGCTGCTATAACTCCTCAGGACCACTCTAGTCCTTCCCAGGTACTTCCTACACCTGCTTTCTCCCAGATTTTCTCCAACTTACCTCACCCATTGTCTGCTGTATTTAAAGGAGTCTCTAAATTTACTGCTAACTCTATTGACGAGGTTATTTCTTTCCTTTGATTTTGTATACAATCTCAGAAATGATCACGTGTTTCAAGTCTTACATCCACCTGTATCTGGAGCCCTTTCTGAAAGATGGACGGTGGATCAGTTTCATGCACACACTTGAATTTTTCATTCCTTCTCGTGCCTTGTTTTCGTTAGTGTAGAAACACCATTTCAGAGTGCAGCATTTGAACGAATCTTTGTCTGAGTATATTTAGGATATTAAATTCTATGCTAGAATTTTTATGTTTGACTATTCTGAGTCTCAAATGGTTGCCAGCATTGCTGAAGTTCTTGTCCCTAACTATCGGTCACATCTTGCTCATTCAGAGCGACTCGCAACTTTTGCTCAGTTGGAATCTATCACTCTCTCTGCTGAAGGTATTCGATATGCTGACCAGCTACGTGTTGCGTTCGCTCCCCCTCCTATGAGCATGTCTTATCCTCAGGTTACTAAAACCGCTCCTTCACTTTCTTTGAAGCCATGTAATTCTCGTGCATGTTTTAATTGTGGTTCCACTGAACATTTCCAGAGAAACTGTCCTAATATAGGGCCCTTAGGCAATTCAAAACCTGATGTGGGTAGAGTCTCTTCCACCAATAATTCTTGTCAATACTCTAGACATTTCTCTAGACAGTGCCCACGTAATTCTTCTGAGTCTGGGCATCCTGGCAATAGCAATTCTAGATGACTAACCGCCAATTCTTATGGTAAACCTCAAACTGTAGCTTCATGTATTGTCTGTTAAAACTGTATGTTAAATAAAGTGACCAGACAAAAAACGGGACAGTACCGTTTTTCAACCTGTTGTCCTGGTGTCCCAACAGATTTTGTCAGGATGCCTCTTTGTCCCGTTTTGTTAGAAGATGAATTTTAATTTTAGTCTCTATTTTCGTCAATGTAATATTTTAAATTATTATAGATACTGAAATTCGTGTATGGCAAGGTAACTGTTTTTATGTCCATAACAACTAAGCTAGCTAAGAGTAAAGAGAAAATATAGGAGGCTGTGACAATATTTGTCACGAGCAACAACAAATATGGCAACCCTGCTACTCTGCCTGCATTTGTTTTCCTTGCTTGAAGCGAGTCCCTACTCCCTGGTTAATTCTCTCAACACAGCAATTGGAGTGTCGTATGATGCAGGATTAAAGATGCCGAAACGAAAATGTATGTTCACTACTGCGTTGCAAGAAAGGTAAGTGCCTTTTAACTTAGAATTTATAGCGAATTTAATGCAATTCAACTCCCATTTTCTATCATAGGTACACGTTCATAAAGGAAACACTGACCGATTGTGATGTTCGTTGCACCATTTGTAACACCGAATTCTCTGTGTCCCATGGAGGGAAAAGCGACATTGAACAACATCTAAAATCAAGGAAGCATAAAAACGCAGAAATTGCGGCATCGTCATCCAAAAGTGGAACTTCATTTTTTCGGTCACCTTCAGCAACAGACCGTGAACTGCACTTGGCTGCAATTGAAGAAGCCTGGACTTACCACATGGTTGAAGAAAATCATAGCTTTCGCTCAAATGACTGTGCTTCGAAACTAATAAGAAATTGGTTTGAACAGAAATTCTCTTGCGGTCGTACGAAGTGTGAAGCCATTGTTGTGAATGTACTTGCACCTCATTCTTATGAAATATAGCAGAAGGAATTGAATGAAGTCAGGTTTGTTACAGTGTTTACAGATGCTTCTAATCATGGGGAGAAAAAGATTTTTCCTGTTATGGTTAGGTACTTTCTACCACTACAGGGTGTCCGTGTTCAAATTTTGGAAATTGATGAACGTCCTGGCGAAACAGCAGATATTGTTACCGATTATCTGACTGACATGTTTGCAAAAAACAGTCTTAACAACAAGATAATTGCATTCTGTGGTGACAATACTAATAGTAATTTTGGTGGGGCAGCACGTAAGGGATCCAGAAATATTTTCCACAAACTTAGAATGTTATTACATCGTGAAATCCTTGGCGTTGGATGTGCAGCGCATATAGTGCACAACACAATTAAGACTGCTGCTGACTGTTTACCTATCGATGCAGAACTTGTTATTCACAAAATATATTACCATTTTCACTCATACACTATTAGAGTAGAATCACTAAAGGATTTCTGCAATTTTTCTGAGATTGAGTACAGGAAATTGTTAGGTTATAGTAAGACCAGGTGGTTAGCGTTGATGCCAGCACTTGGAAGAGTTCTTGCAATTTTTGAAGGACTGAGGTCATATTTTCTGAGTCAGGAAAAATGTCCAATGATAATGAAAGATTTTTTTGAAAACCCATGGGCGAAAATTGTTCTTCTTTTTCTGCACAACCAAGCTACAACTTTCCACCAGGCAGTTCTCCAGGTAGAAGGTGAGTTAACAACAGGAGTTGAAGTAGCCATGGCACTTTCTATGTTGAAAGTAAATATGACTCAGAAAAGGAGAACAATTTTATCCCAGATGTTGTAAAATGTGCTTTGCATGAACTACAAGATGAGGGTAAGGTGAAAGTAGAGGATTTCCAAAAAATTTCTAATAGTTTCTATGATTCATGTATTCAGTACTTAAAAGTCTGGACTGACAGATTTGAAGTATATAAGAAATTTGAATGGATCTTGCTTAACAATGTCCTGAAATGGAATGATGTTGAAATATGTATACCTACGATTAAAATTGTATCTGGAGAATCAAATGTTGATGATAATGCTATTTTCAGTGAATTTGTTTATGTTAAGCAATTTGCTACTGCAGACAAAATCACTCAATGGAATAATGAAGGAAAAGAATCCCATCTGAGATGGGTAGAAATGTTTCAGTATTTCTCTTCTCAAAAACTATCATTCAGTACTTTTTCTAAGGTTTTAGAATTTGGGTTATACTTGCCAGGTACTAATGCACCTGTAGAGAGAGTTTTTGCAAATATGAACAAAATATGGACATCAGAAAAAACCCAATTAAAAGTTGAAACGCTGAAAGCATTGTTGCTTACCAAAGTCAATCTAAAATACAGTTGCTTTGAGTTTTTCAATTACTTGAAGCAAAATGAAAAACTTCTGAAGAAAATCCATTCTTCAGAAAAATATGTCCTCTAGGCTAACTGTATAACATGATGAAAAATGTATGCGATTTTTATAGTAATTGTAATGCTTTAAATGTTCTGTATTCATTAGGCCTATTGTGATAATTTTGCCTTATGTTTGTAATAAATAGATAAACAGGCTTATAGTTTTCTATCTGCTGTAACTTATAGACCAAATAATACTTTTTAAAAGCCAGTTGATAAGTGTCCCGTTTTCAGCCTGAGAAAATATGGTCACATTATGTTAAAGGTTGATTCACATAATTCTGAGGCTGATAATAGGTACCAGTCTGAATCTAGTGTCAATTTCTTATAATCTTGTGGCATTTCTGCTATCCCTCCTTGTAAATTACCTTACATATGCTTAGAGGTAAATAATGAACTCAATGAAAACTGCTTGCAAGTTACCTCCATTAAGGTTGGTGTCTTTAACCTGCCATACTGCTAATTCTAACTCTTTGAATATTGTAGGATCTCTAGATGTCAAAATCAGAATCTGTGATTTCACATGGAAAATGCCAGTACTAATTGCCAAAGATTTATCTTGTCCTTTCATTTTGGGTGCAAATTTTGTTGCCAAAACTGGCATGAATTTGGATCTGCAGTTCCAGTACAAAACTGAAGTCACTGATAACGTACCTGTCCGCTCTCCACCATATCGGCTGTCGCCTCCCAAAACGAAAGCCCTTAAGGCTATTAATGATCAAATGCTTGCTAACACCAATATAGATGGTCCTGTGGGGATAAAAATTTACATCATCTGATGGCCAGGCAATCATCAATTTTTGGTAATGAGACAAAGTCTCTCATAGTACATCGGCACTGCCGGTGGCTCCAAGCAGCCTACGCAGTGGCCTCCATGGTATGCACTAGCCATGCATCTTGGTGCGTGTGCTATTTACCAATTGATGAACACAACTTAGCACACTGGGGTAAAACGCTGGCAACCAGGAATGAGTTAGCTGGAAAATTTATAATGTCCAATAATGGACCATTTATATTGGTATTATAAATAACTCATTCAGGACAAATATTTCAGGTTCCCTATGGGAATAAACATCTATATCAAATGCTTGCTGACAGTATAATACGTCCTTCTAAATCTGTTTCTTGTCCCTAAACCGCAGGGTGGTTATCGTCCTGTCGCTGACTATTGGATGTTGAACTGGAAAGTTGTCCTTCAATCGGTTCCCCTTCCTCGTTTGCACTCTTGGTTTTTTTGGTTTGTTTGCTAATGCCAAAATTTTTACCACTTTTGATTTAAATCAGGCATATTATCAGATACCTCTTGCTGAGGAATCCAAGCATCTCACTGTTTTGCCACTGATTGGAACCTCTAAGAATTTGAAAAGGTACCATTTGTATGAAGTACAGGTGCTGCTGTCCTTACTCAGTTACTAGATAATGTTTTGTCAGACATTAAATTCAAGTTTGTGTACAATTACCTTGATGATTTGGTAATTTTCAGTGAAACATTTGAAGAACACCTGTCCATCTCAAAGAAGTCCTTGAAAGGCTGCGTAAAGCAGGTCTAATGCTCAAGGCTAGCAAGGTTACTTTCACACAACCCCAGATGTCCTTCTTAGGGCATACTGTGTCAGGAAACGGGGTCTCTATCGATCGGACTCATACTGCCGCCATCCAAAATTTTCCTACAAGTAAAGATGTCAAAGCTGTAGCCAGATTTATTGGCATGGTTAATTTCTTCCATATCATCCCCAATATTGCTGAACAGGCAGCTCCATTAAGTGGCTTGAGAAGAAAGTATGCTAAATTTGTGTGGGTGATGCCCAACATGAAGCCTTTGGTGACTTGAAATCCACCTTATGTAACGCTCTTGTAGTGGCTATGCTAGACTTTTCTAAACGTTTCATTCTCAAACTGATGCCTCTTCCACAGGTATATCTGGTGTTCTCCTTCAGGAATTTGAAGGGTGTCAACCCATTTCTTATCCTTTTCGTGCTCTGAATCCTGCTGAACGAAACTATTCCATTTATGAACTGAAGCCTTAGCTATTGTCTTCTCTTTAGAATGGTTCAGAATATACCTGGAACATTTCCCTTTTGATCTTGAAACTGATAATTAGGCATTGAGTTGGGTACTGGCCAAGCCAAGAAAGACCAGTCGACTTGCGCGTTGGGCAGTATGCATCCCAGCCTTCCAATTTGAAGCTCGCCACATTCGTTACACTGAAAACGTTGTGGCTGATAGCCTCAGTAGAATGTTCTATCCAGAATCAGAGTTTGCAGATCCCTCTCCCGAACAAGTTTTGGCCTTTGTGAACGTACCTAGTTTTCACTAATTCTCCTTTCCTTTTCAAAGATATCATTAAACATCAGGAAGACAATGCTGAATTGAAGGCTATTATTGACAGGATTAAACCTGGCAAACATGTTAAACCTTACATTCTTAAGAATGGTGTCCTGTGTTGTCCTGCTCGTGGTCGTAGAGACCCCAAAATTGTCGTCCCATCAAACCTAGTTCCAGCTCTCTTCATATATTTTCATGAATCTCCAGTGGGAGGTCACCTGGGGGTTTTCAAAACCAGAAAGAAAATCTGTAAACATTTCATTTGGAAATCCATGGACGGTGAAATCCATACCCTTGTCAAATCTTGTAAAACTTGCAACATTAGTAAACCTGCTCCTAATACTCGCCTAGGTCTGTTGTCATCTGAGCAAGCTTCTTGCCCCATGGAGAGATTATTCATAGATAACATTGGTCCCTTCCCGAGGTCACAGACCGGCCATTGTTTCATACTTGTGTGTTGATGCATTTTTGCATTTTACGTGGCTGTTCCCAACTTGTATGGCTAATGCTAACACTACCATCTCTTGCTTGAAACAGACCTTTGCTTCATTTGGACCCCATCAATTTTTAGTGAGTGATGATGCAAGGGGTTTTACCTCTCTGCAGTTCCGTAATTTCTGTTTTGATCTATCCATTTCTCATGTAACCACTACCCTGTATTATTCAAGGCCAAATTATGCTGAAAGAGTGAATTGAAATCTTCGATCTGCTCTCATTGCTTATCACTCTGCTGACCAATCTAAGTGGGATTCATTACTAAATTGGTTGTCATTTGTTTTCAACACTGCTGTCCATGAGAGTCATAAGCAAACTCCTGCTTCATTAATGCTAGCTTTCACGCCAAATGCTCCACTTTCAAATCTGTGGTGCATTAACGATCTTCTGCCTGATGATGCCAGTCCAGATATCATCCGTGCTAATTGGCACCATGCGTGTAAAAATTGGAAGTTTATAACGCTTAAGTTCAGCATAATAACAATCACGGGCGAAGACAGCACAATCTGTGGGTGACCAGGTGTTTGTTAAAATGCATCCCATCAGTAGTGCTGCAGACCATGTTATAAGTAAGTTGGCCCCCAGATTTCAAGGTCCCTGCACCATCTTAAAATTCCTTACCCCGGTATCATTATTAATAAGTGATCCCAAAAAGAAAAGGATCGGCAGAGTCCATCTGTCACAGGTAAAAGTACCTTAAATTCTATATTGGTGAGTGAATTCCATTTTTGGTGACCATATAGATATACTTGTAAGATATTTTTAAGGTTAGATGCTGGCCAGCACTTATTCATTATCCTAATCATAAGTTATTTGAGTAATTTAGTAATAGGAATTGTAATTGTTGTGTGCAAATACTTTAAGTATCCTCCTTAGGCATTTGTCTCCTTTAGTGTAATAGAGTTAGCATTATAAGTAAGTTAGATTAGGTTTTAGTTTTAAGGACACTAACTGGATTTTATTTCCCTAACACTTCTGGATCCAGGTAAACTCCTGTAGTTTTATTTTTCTTTCCCAATCCTTTAACTTTTCTGAAATGTATGAATAGTGCTTGTCCCGGAGTCTGGGTGCCCCAAGTCCCTGGTGTGGGAAGGGGGCCTCTACACATCATGACCCGGACTTTCGGAACAGGAGGTGTCTGCTCCTGTCGATTCTGGAAACATGTTCTAGTTGTTTACGAATTTCTGAAGATCGAAAATTCTTGATAAATATTTTGTTTGGAGAAAGTAACAGGGGTTTTGATTGGTGGATCTGGGTGGCAAGAGGTAAGCTTCTGTAGCCTGATTGATTACCTGGTGATCAGACCAGGGCCAGCCTCAGCCTCCTTAAGAGAGCAAGGCAATATTTCATGGTCTTTTCGGTGCTCGTCAGTCTGGCGAGCAGACACACTTTGGTGATCCTCCCACCCGGAATGGCCTGCCTTGGGGTAAACACTGTTGGTTTCATTTCCATCTTAATTTAAATTAAGTTTGCTTTTCTTTTCACATAGGAGTTTACCCCTAACTGCCCTGACTCGCCACTCAATTATGAAGATGCCTTAGCTATTCAGCTGGGTCCCTCTGTTGATTTTGGAGGCAATTCCCATTTTCTTTGCTTTGGTAACTGTGTAATTAATTGATAAATTTAATTTCCCTTGGGGCTGCCTCCTGTAACTTTGTGTCATTTGGTGTATGCTAGTTGTTCCTCTACCCCACACCAGAAGTGTTTTTGGTTGGAAGTAAGTTTAGGTAGACTCTGCATCAAGTTTTAGTATTTCTCCTCTCCTTCTTGTTTCCATTATGTATTATTTTAATATAATGTGGTTCTTTTTACCTTTAATCATTGTATTCTGAAAGTTGCATTCCATTAAAGTATCTTTTGGTTAGCCTCTTTGACTTAACAGAATAGCCCTTGGTAAATTACACATAAACTTGTATGTTTCGGCCTATGATAACCTGAATTTTGATTTAATGAATTTTCTCTGTAATGTTTATTTTGGAAAAAATATTAACAGATCAAGGGATCACTGTTGATTTTTCTTAAAATCCACAACCTGCGTATCCCCATGGCCCCGGTAGGGTTCCCACACCTGCTCCACATCCTTTCTTATAGTCATCACATTGCCCAACTGGATGTTTATTTGTTTATTTTTTTATGTAGTCTAGTGTTTTGATTTGTCTTAAAGGTGTCCAAATTCTGCATAATTTAAGTTTTATTCTTTTATTATTATTATTTACCATGTGTCGTGTATCCGGAGGCTGGTTACAGGTTTTATTGTTATTGTATGTAAAAGTAATTTCTTTTTGTTTGTAGGTTCTCTAACGAAGGTTGTGGAGGTTTATATTTCAATTAATGAATTATTTTTTTCAACAGATGGTCTGTTATAGTCATTAATGCGAGCAATATAATAGATTTTGTCAATTTCCTTTTTGAAATTAGTAGTAGAAAGAGGGATGTTTAAAGCTCTGTAAATTAAACTATAAAAAGCAGCTTTCTATTGATTGTCTGGCTGTTAAGAATCTTGTCTTATTATGTTAAAAAATTTGCGAATATCACCTACGTACCTAATCCAAAATTGATTCCTTGTAGTCTGTTAATAATTTTGGTGTGTATACCCAAAGTGGGAGATCCCACTGGAAGGCCATCCTGTTTATAAATAATGTTATTAAAGGAAAAATAGTTATTTTCAAGGATAAATATAAGACGGGTTACAAAACTGTTTATTTCAGTTTTAGTGGTACATTACTGTAAGTGTTAAGGTTCTTTTCAGTGAGTTGAATAATATCAGCTATTGGTATGTTTGAATACATATTAGTGATATCATAGGAATGAACTGAATAATGAGGCTGTAGTTTAATGTTTGTTTTTTTGTTTTTGTTTCTTTGTTACAGAAATCAATGGAATTTTTTACTGAAATTTTAGCTGCAAAATGTTGGTTTAGAAATGCATGAATAAAAGTCGACAAACTTGACCATATCAGTCCTTACTTGGTCCGTATTGACTCGTAATAATAATAATGTACAACGGGTGATTGTTTAACCCGCCCTGTCAATATTTATTAATATCTGAATTATTTATACGTACATGTTCCGGGAGCCTTAACTCCCTTCATCAGCGTATTTACATCAAAATCAATCTTATCCAAATCTCAAGATACTTCATCATCTTCTATTAACATTAAGCATTGTCCTTTATAACCTCGACTCTAGACCAACATATGTACACTTAGCTATTTATATTAATGTCTGTTGTAACCCAACACTTAAGCCTAAAGTCATGATGCATGGTGTGGCTGCCTACAAAGCCAAATTGCCTTGAACTCTCTTCCAGATGTGATTTTCCAACAGGATAATGCTCAAATACACATTGCTATCATGGCAAAAGCCGCATCACCTGATCTCTCCCTGATAGAAAATACGTGTGATGAGATGAGACATGTTATCAATACCATACCCCAAGTGCAAAACTGTGGCAAGTATTCAGTGATGGACTATTTTAGAACACCGTCAGACTAGAGTTCAAGCTGAAATGCTTGGGATGTTGGATGAGGAATCACCCTGTACTGAGAAACACTACTTACTGGTATAGGGCTAAATACATAATGGGCAAGCACACTGAGAGCATAATCATTTATTGCTATTGGTACATTCTACCTTCCCTGTTTAGACATTTTGCCGCCTGAACTGCCAACCCAATTGTTATGCTTGACATATATTAATTTCTCTGTGTAGAGCATTTGTAAATATAAGAAGTGGTTTATGTTTTGCTTTAAAATGGAGCAAATTGGTAGTTGGCATGGTTGAATCTCATCACTTCAGTATCATAAAACACTTTCCTCTTCAACAGTAAATTATCTATTAATTCTTCTTTTTCTCAGCCTTTTCCCACATCAAGTAGGGTCAGTGTTGTTTTATTGGATTCTAGTAAATTCTCTATTAATAAGTGTATCAGTGGTGGAGAAGGTGGAAGAGTCATCTACCCCTGGAAGTGGAGCTACAATCCAGACACATCTACTGGAAAGGAGCAACCCTAAGGCTTACAACCTTAGTGGTATCCCGAGCTGACCTCGGTTGGCTCTCCCAACAACTTCCAATAACTCGCATGATGGAAACATTTCTTTCGGAAACTACTCCAGGGGAGGTAGCCTGAAAAGTAAATCCACTACTGCCACGAGGAGTGCACTTGGGCCATAGGATTCTGGAGAGCCCAAACCAGCATGAATAGACAAGTCAGAGCATCTAGGAAACCCCTTGCCATCATATCTGTGGCTTGGTTCTAAAAGGGCCAATGTAATTTTTTATCGAAATTGAGATATTAACTGATACAAACGCATTTTATCCTGGCTCGCAACATGTTAAAAGGGCCAATGTCTCTGTTAAGTACTAAACAAGCCCTTACCAATAATGTTAGATTACCAATAAAGATTAGAGACCTGGCAATTTTTAAAGAATACGATAGAAAAAATTAGCGTTTAATAAGGTCACTTCCACAAATAAAGTTATTTAAAGTTAGTTGTTGAGAAGAATAATATTGGAAAACTATAAGCAAAACTTCAAATGCTCATAGCTCAAAAACAGGTTTTTTGACGTTAGCCCTTTTAGAACCAAGCCACAGATATGCGTTCAGTCTGAATACACCAAAATTAAGACCTAAACGAAAACACTTTTTCAGCACACTGAACATAAATTCGCTCCTAAAAACAGGGAAACTCAAACAACTCACTGACGTAATGGACCAGCAAAAAATGCTGATCATGGCTCTTCAAGAAACAAGATTCATGGATGACATTGCGATGGAATCTAGCAACTACAGAATCCTAAAAGGGAAGGTTGGCATAAGGTTCATGAAGAACATGCCACACTTAGGCACAGCATTTGTAATCAACAAAAGGATTCTAAATTCAGTTACAGACTTCCAATCCCCAAATGGAAAACTCTCAATACTAACCCTTAAATGTGCAAAGAAAAGGTACACCCTTATTAATGCTCATGCTCCAATTAACGACGACAATTGAGCCAACCCACAGAAGGTTGATGACTTCTGGGAAGAACTAGAATCGGTGACTTCAAAAATCCCTGACAATCATGTGAAAATACTTCTTGGGGACTTCAACGCAAAGGTAGGGCAAGATAATACTGGAGGAATAACCAGCTCATAGAAGAACCAACAAAAATGGGCAAAGGCTTATAGAGTTTTGTAGGAACTTTAATTTGAAATTGATGTCCACCCACTTCAAGAAGCTTCCTAGGAAATAAACGACGTTGGTTTCACCAAACAAACTACTAGGGGAATATCAAATTGATGATGTTGCAATCTCCCATAGAAGCCAAAAGGATATCATGAACATTAAAGTCAAGAAAGGAGCCATCATAGAAACAGATCATTATTTAACAACCATCAAGGTTAAGTTCATTCCAAACAGCAGTGAGAAATGCACAAACAATAGAGTACTAAGGTTCAACACTCACAAGTTGAAACAGAACAGTAACAGGTACCAAGAACTGATTAATAATGAAACAACTGAATGGAAGCAGATGCAGAAGACCATGGCAGAAGCAGGCAAGGATACAGCAACACTCAAGAAAACACACAAACATCCATGGTGGAATGAAAGATGTGAACAGGCAACATCACTCAGATTGCAAGGATGGAAAAGATGGTACTCATCAAAGCAACAGCAAAATTATAACAGCGTCAAAGAACAAAGAAAAAGAACTGCAGAGATCGTAAGAGGGGGAAAAAAGAAAAGTTGATGAAGAACAACTGACTGCAATAGAACAGAACTTCCAAACGAATAACATGAGGGGCTTTTAGAAGATATTTAAGAGGAATCTTTCTAAATACCAACCACCCAGCTTGTGTTTTAAGAAAGAGGATGCCAATATCGCAACAAACAAAAAAAGAAAATTGCCAACTACTGGCGAAATACTTACTTAACTGCCCAGTACCACAAGAGAAGCTTGCTACAGAACACAGACAACAGAACTCAGACTCAACACCACCAGATGAAGCAGAAATCACAAATCTGATTAAGAAACTCAAGAACAACAAAGCAATTGGTGAAGATTCGATATCAGCCGAACTATAGAAACATACAAGCCGCCAAATGATCAAGAACCTGTGTCAGTTAATGCAAGATCTGGAACACTGGTAAGATTCCCAATGATTCAAAGTTAGCGCTGATACGCCCACTACACAAGAAAGGGAACAGAACAGATGTGAATAACTACAGAGGCATCTTGCTACTTCAAGAAACATACAAGATCCTATCCATGACACTTTTGTTAGAAAAAAAAAAAGTTAGAACAACAACTCGGACACCAAATCTGCGAATACCAGGCAGGCTTCCGGAAAGGACGATTGTATGTGGAACAAATCTGGAACCTGAAGACAATACTGAAGGACAAAGCTGCCAGAGACAAGAAATGCACAGCAGTGTTTGTAGACTTTCAGAAAGCATATGTCTCAATCAATAGAAGCACACTGTATGACATCCTTAAAGAAATGGGCACAGATAACAAGATATCACACTTAATAAAGGAGGCCCTATCGAATATATACTCAAAGGTTAAGTTCATGGATGAGATATCTGAACCCTTTGAAGTTAAGACAAGGAGATTGCCTATCCCCACTTCTGTTCAATTTTGTCCTGGACAAGGCCATCACGCGAGAGAACCAGAAAAATGGAGCTTTCATTCTGCCTAACGAAAAACACATACAACAAGAAAGTGATTTGTATTAGGACAAAACTATGATACTATCAGGCAGTAATCCAACCAGAGTGCTTGTATGATTCAGAAGGCCTAGGATTAACAACCAGGAACTACATCGAAGAAATTGAGAAGAAGGAAAGGGAGATTTTAAGAAAAATTCTCAGACCAAAAAGATGTGCTGACACATACCGATTATGCAGTAACAAAGAGCATATAAAACATGCAGCGGGATTTCAGATACAATACACAAACAAAGGGTTCAATTCTTTGGACATATTTCAAGAATGTCATTTTTATTTCCTTAGGATCGTAACTGATCATCACAAAATAGGCAACAAGGTGAAGTTCTGAGTAAGTATGTGTAAATGTCTCTGATTCATCAGAAAACAGAGTGAACTCACATGGTACATAATTTCTTACAAACATAACTACGGTATGTTTGCAATCTCTATGTTCCTTTCTCCATAAAAGCACATGTTCAAGTGCTGCCTCATCATTTCTCTGCTGTGTTTTCTGCAATCTCATGGATAAAATGAACTACTAACAGCTGAACAAATTGTACAAGACGTTTGCTAGAACTGTAATATGTGGTGGGACGGAGAACTACAACTATGGGAAATATAATTTTAAAGTTTCTTTTATTTAACTTGTCTAGGATTTCATTTTTGTTTGTAATATTTTTGTATTGTGAGAAATGAAGAAATAAGAACTCTGGACTCTGCTGGAATATTTGTTATGTAATTGGAACATGTTTGTAATCTTTTTTTAAATAAGGAAACATCAAGACATATTAAACAGTATGAACATTGCAAGATGCAAAAGTGTTTTGAAGTGATTTTTTTTTTGTAAGTAAATGTTATGTAATTCTGTATGTCAAAATTGTAATCTGATGTAAAATTTTGTAAGGTGCTTTATTTTGAAGCATCCTATACCGCAGACGCGGTTACCGATGTTGAAACAGATGATGTAATTTCTCTCGTGTCAGTAGGCCAGGAAATGACCATATATGGTCATGCAATTGTATTGGCAAACGAGAATCTAGTGGAAATTGTTCCTTATTGGTTAAATGTGATTGGCCCATTTCCGGTCTTCTGCCGGCTTTGGGAAAATGATACGTGTGCTTGGCATCTTTTCCATCTGACCATACTCGAGTGCAGTTGTGCTCGAGGGTTTCCCCTCCGGGGACCCTACCTCCTTACTGGTAAGTGCCATTTCCATTTCCAATTCAATGTTTTCTGATTTCGTTTCATTTAATTTAAATCCTTTTGCATTTTGGTATTTTCTCGCTTAATATAATTTTTAAAGTTTTGTTTTAATGTGTCTGAGTTTACCCTAGATTCTCGTAGGTTGTAACTTCTAGTCTTATACCTGCATTTTATTTGACAAGCCTTGTGTATCTACATATGCTTAACTTGGGTTTTACAAAAGGATTTAAGCATCCTCATCATGTTTTCACTTTGGTTAGCCAACCTGTATCTGTCGTCAAGTCAAGCATCAGTTGCTATGTAATTTAACTTGCTTTTTGTAAAACTTTCTTTGTTATTTTTAATATAGTTGAGCTAGAGGGTGTTTCTTGTAAGTCTTTTCTCTCCCATAACGCCATACCTTCCCATGGACCTCATAGGGTTCCTGCACCTTCCACTCTCCTTCTTAGTTGTCATTTTTAGGCCTGTAAGTGTTCCCTTGTACGTGATTTAATTTTGTGTATTCACTGCCACTGTGTCATTTTACTATTTCTTTATTCACATTTATTATTATTATTATTATTATTATTATTATTATTATTATTATTATTTTCACATTATTATTATTAGTATGTGTAGGCGTAATTATCCCGATTATGGTTATAAGAACCATCAAAGTTAGTCAGCAGCAATTAGTTGAACAATTGTGCAGGAGCTGATCAAAGATCAAATGGATGCCACGTGGATAGATCACCTTTCCACTGCTCTCATTCTAACAAGGATGGACGTGTCGCAAGATTGTGAATTTCAACATTGTGCAAAAAAGAGTTGATAGCAATCAGGTTTCCTCATCATTGAACAGCTACAATTCAGATGTTACTTATGGGCTGATGGGTTCTGTCAGTGAGTACATCTGCTGCTAATATTGCTGTTCTGTTTCAGGTTACATCTGATTCAGAAAAATACATTATTACAATTTCCATCAATGGCAAGCCTCAGATAATAGAAGTAAACTCAGGTACAAGATTTTCAATTCTCCCAGAAGATAAGTTCACAAATCTGAACACTGGTATTGATTTAGAACCTTTCAGCATTATATTCTGTGCATTTTCTAATGATTTTGTTGCATGCCGAGGCAAAGTTTATGTCGCAATTGGTTACAAAGATAATTCTGTGACCAATGTTGAACAGTCGTGTATGGAAATCAGTGAAGTCACAGAATCCTTGTCATGTAATGTTATTTAATTTTGGTCTTGTCATCATTTTGGGTAAACAAAAGAAACATTTAAAGACTGAAGAGTTTATGCAAAGAAAATTTTATGTGAATTAGAAAATGTTAATTTGAAGAACATATTGAAAGTTATTTTTTAATTATTGTATGAAGAAGAATTACTGAACTAAATTGCATTATAATTTTATATTCTGTACATTAAGAATATTGTAATTTTGAAATGTGTTTGAAAAATTTAACACTCCAGTGGTCGCGCGATGAAAAGTCGCGCAGATCACAAATGTGATCCATAATTTCTTTGTAATATAAGGCTATTCTATGCTATTTATTAAATAAATATGATTATGCATTGTGAAAAGAACTTTATTTTCTGCACAATATAAATAATTATGCATGCATTTACAAATAATCCTTCAAAAATTACCGGACATTGTGATTTGTCTCACTTACTCCCTCCATAAGGTACCTCACTGTCTGGTTCGTTCAGACATCGATTTATATTCTTATAGTCATCCATTTTGTACTTATATACCAACAATTCATATAAACTCATAAAAAGGAGTAGATGTATGCACATGAACTGACATTAGACACCGTAATAAGAAAACAAACAAAGTCAAAAGAAGTCACGCTAGTGGTCGCACGGATCACAGTTGTGATCCACAAGAATAAATTGCTTTATAATGCAACAACCATCAGTCAAGGTTAGCAGACTACTGCGTTATCAGAGAGAGGATGGGGCGCGAGGAAGGTACACAGATGCTCAAGGTCAATAGTCATACCACAAAAAACAGGAGCGAAAAATACAAAACGGCTGGATCACTATAGTGATCCGCGCGACCACTGGAGTGTTAATAAGGGTCTTTATTTTTCAGGCAGCCTATACTGCACGTGTAAATTTTCGATTGTGAAATTGCTGTGTTTCTTGAACTTGCCCATATAAGGAAATGTATTTTTATTGGTCGGAATAATGACCTTTCCTATTGGTAAATATGCAAATCTAGAGAAATTTGGTGTTCTTATTGGCTATTTGTAATCGTACGATTCCCTGCTTCGGGCACCTCATTAGAGCTAAGTGTTTTGTCCGCGTCTTTTTCATCTGACTGATCAAGGAAGCGGACGCGCTCGGGGTCTGTTTCCCTTCCGGGAACTCCAGCCTCTCATGGTAATCACTATGATATTGCCTTTTAATTAATTTAAATTCATTCTTGTGTATTGGCCTTTTCTCATTTAATATAATTTCCGTGGTAATGTAAAATTTTATTTTGTGTGTCGGAGTTTCCTCTAGATTCCCACATTTACTAAAATTATGCCTTAGTTGTTAAGCTAGTCCGCAACATGTTGTTTTCGGAGGCAAACGTTTTTTCAGGCTCAGTATTTTGTAATTAAAGGTAAATGTAACACCTTTTCTTGAATAGAGTATTGTACATCATATTAATTAATTTTTTGATTCTTTCGAGGATGCCTCCTTTCATTCTGTGAACTTCTAAGTTAATTGTGAGTTCCCAGTCCAAGTTCATTTTGTGACCGAAGAACTTGGTAAGATTATGGGTTTGTTTTGTAAGTCTATTTAAATATCCGTTGTTTTAGTGTGTTAAGTATCAGCTACTCTACCATTTATTTGTTTTGTTTCATTTGAAATTGTATCTTTCATTTTGTTAATAATTATTAGTCTGAGGGTGATTATTGTGAACCTTTTCTTCCCCATAACGTCATACTTTCCCACGGACCTTAATAGGGCTCTTGTGAAGCAGCTACTACATTATTATTATTATTATTATTATTATTATTATTATTATTATTATTATTATTATTATTATTAACGGCAGTAAGGAGAAATAAAGGAAGAAGAAACCTGAGAAATTAGCACGACACCGCCCTGAAGTAATGCGAGAGTGGTTCCGGGGCGGAGATATACGTCGTGGAAAAGGGTGTGTGGGTTTTAGTGAGTAGGAATCTCACATGCTTGTGGAGTGCAGACCCTCACAAGTGTCTAATGAAAGATTTCCCACACTTCCCTCTTTAAAAAGAAAAAAAAATATATATATATTATTTGGTGTACGCGCTCACCAACAGGTGCTACAAATTCCATTATTGAATTGGTGAATTTTACATACTGTTTTGCCACCAAGCCATGAAGCTCTCCTTGGTCAGGACTGAAAAAGAACTTTGGCTTGGAACTGAAGCAAAGTGTTGTGGAGAATATTTCTTTCAAGTTTATTGATTCATCCTGCTCAAATGTTCAGTTAATCTCTGAAGCCAATATTTTTTATGAATATAAGGGCACTTTAAAAAAAGAAAGTTGGTAGAGTAGTTGTTAACCTACAAGTGTCCTTGAACCTTCGACAAAATGCAAAGGCAATCGCTCTTCACAAACGTGGGGGGAAAAGAACTTGACTCTTTGAGAAAGTCTGGTATCATCACCCATGTGGCTGCCAGTGATTGGGGTCATTCCTTGTATTCATCCGTATGCCTGATGTTGGAATTCATCTGTGTGGATTACAAATGTGGGGTAAATGAAAGGCTTACATCTGCTAATTTCCCAATTTGCCTCAGTGAAGATGTGCTCAACAGCCTTCGAAATTCAAGGTATTGTTACAGCTACCTGCAGATATCCCAAATTACATGGTACAGTGTGTTTGCTTACAGGTGGGGCTGGGAGAAACCTCGCTACCCACAGGTCAAGGTCAAGAAGGCAGCAGTTGTAAGCCAGCCAGCTGTGTAGCATGTGTGTAATACAGTGGTTAGAAATACAACAGGCTAAATACCTGCTTGTACAGAGAGTTTTTATGTGTGATACATATGTGAAAACAGATTTATGTAGAGAGGTGCACAAACAATTTGTAGTGAAATATCCATGAGCTCCTATTCCGTGTAGAGAGAAACTGTTAGATGACTTGTTAACAAACTAAGGACAAGAGAATCACTAAATGCTTCAATTCCCAAGTAAAAATGAAGAGTATAGACGGAAGATAAAATTGGTGAAATCAATCCATCATTCACACGCTCTCTGAATAAATCTCTAGATGTGTTTCACAGGAAGTTAGTGTTTCAAAAACATCTGTTTCTACTGCCACTAGACTTCTAAAATTAAAACCATATAGAGTACATATTGCGCATGAATTATGGCCTAGAGATGATGAAAAATGAGTTCAGTTTTGTAATTTGATGTTACAAAGTATTGTGGATGGTAGTGTGGATCCTCATTTAATACTTTTGTCTGATGAGGCGTGGCTTCATCTATGAGGACATGTTGCCTCACAGAACAATCGGTACTGGAGTACACATAATCCCCATTTAATTCAAGAGGTTCCAAAAAATTGGTGTTTGGTGTGCAGTTACAGCAAAGCGAATTATTGGGCCCTCTTTTTTTTTCTTTTTTTCAGGATACTATAAATGCACTAAGATATCACACTCTAATACTCATGCCATTTTTCCAAATGTTATCAGATGAGGAGAAATTTTATGGGTATTTCCAACAAGATTCAGCAACAGCCCATATAGCTCATGAATCCATGAATGAATTAACTGACGTGTTTGGAGAAAAGACCATTTCTCAAGCTTTATGGCCGCCACATTCCCCCGAGCTCACAGTGTGTGATTTCTATTTGTGGGGAACACTAAAGAATAATGTTTATAGACAGGGGTCGAAAAATACCGCGTGCCCAGTCGCCATGGCGCCTGAAAATTTTTACCTGGCGCCTGAATTTTCAAATTCGGTTTTGAAAATTTATTTTTTGAAATCCGGAGTTCCCTTACATGTACTTTCCCATTGCTTTACAAAGTAACAAGTCGTGTGGTGTTTCACGTTTTTTTTTTTTTTCTGTAGCTCATATATTCTAATATGTGCAATAAACATTTTCTGTGCTTTTGGCAAAGTCTTGAATTCTGTAATTGCTCTTCGTACCTTGGAACTGGACGTTTCAGTTCTGCATGGTCAAGCCTAGCGGTCATGGGAGATATCGTTGTAACCCGTCAAACAAGTATCCTTTCGTGTGGACGTATCGTAACACATCGAGTTCTATTACAGATGATCAGCTATCGGTAGCCGAGTACAAAGATCAGACCAGAGTTGTGGAGAAATGCAGAGACCTACTACGTTAAATAATTCCACAAACACTACATTACCGCCATCCTTCCCGTGACTAGCCGTTCCTCAACTATTGCCGCCAAAGCAGTGCTGATAAATTCCCGTGGAATTCATTCTTTGTATTTAGAACATACAGAATGACGTGTTTATCAATTCTTGTATTATTTTCACCGAACAATATTTATACTTTCAATTTAATTACAGCATTTTGATATTGAACAGTTTGCACTTTATAAATACTGTTGTTTTTATTCCTGTGCGTTTATGGAAAATCGACAACGTAGCATCAGACATCGAAGCCCGCGAACTCGGATGCCTTTTTTTTTTCTTTACGTCGCACCGACACAGATAGGTCTTATGGCGACGATGGGACAGGGAAGGGCTAGGAGTGGGAAGGAAGCGGCCGTGGCCTTAATTAAGGTACAGCCCCAGCATTTGCCTGGTGTGAAAATGGGAAACCACGGAAAACCAGGAAGCCAATTAACGCTGGTGTATTTTACGTTTCTGGGCTATACTTGAGAAAAGCAGCAAAATGAAACGAACAAAACCGCACAAATTGACTGATGCGAGTAACAAACAGTGTACTCTTTCAGATTTTTTCGTAAATAGGGCCCGTAAATGTAACACAAAGTGATACAGGAGGGAGTGAATGTGAGAAAACACTTGATGGAAGTGCCGACTGTAGAGTTCAGGACGACAATGACCAGCATGAAATTTATGGTATTTAAGACAATGATAGGTCAAACATCAAAAATACGTCGAAATTTCAATTTTCAGGCAAACGGAAATTTCAGCACTTTCAGCGAAGTGCGTAAAGAAAATGAATGCTAATATGTCAGCATATGAATGCATTGCTCATGGCATCTTATCATACTGAAAAAAAAAAAAGACCCTACGCTGATTTTGAAGGTTTGTTTGCATTGTTAAGCAAGATGAATGTTACTGGTGGGAAATCAAACAGGCACATGTAGTGTAATTTTAAAAGACGCTGACCTTGAAGATGACTGGTGATTATTTGGGTTAGTATCTCTTAAAATATACATTTCCATTCTTATATGAACTGAGAGTATACTACTTAAGGCTACATTTTAAAAATAATACGTAGCTTGATCCTAGTCTAACCTGTGGTGTTCATAATGTATATTTGCGAAAAATGTGCTGGCTCCTGATAAAAAGGGGCTGGCTACTGAATTATTTCTATTTTCTTCTACCCCTGTTTATAGATATAACCCACATAACATAGACAAACTGAAGGAGAATATAACAACAGAAATTGGGAAAATTTACCGAACAAGACCTTACCCATATAAACTGTAATTTTATTAAACGATGTCAGAACTGTGTGGCAGCAGAGGGACATCACTTCCAACATCACCTATAACAAGGTAAGTATTGTGTAGATTAATTAATTAATGTGTTTTGGTAGCACTGTAATATAGACAGTGGATGCATACAGATAGCTGATTCCTGCCCGGCAGCGTAGCAAGTGCCCGGCGCTTCGACCCTGACTGGCGTGTCTCAAGCCCGCAAGTAGCTAGTGCCAGGCAAGCGATGTTTCTCCCGGCTCCACCCGTAAGCGATGGCACTGTATATGCAGATACGAATTTCAAGGGTTTGGGTCTATTTTGTTCCAAATCGGAGGTGCGGTTAAAACATATCAACTCCTGTAAGATTTTACTATTATTAAATAAATCTTTCTTTAAATTCAGCAAGGCAATTTTCTGAAGAGATTTCATCCAGTCTGTAGATGCTGTAGGAAGAATTTAAAATAAATTAAAATTGACCTCTTCAAAGCTTACCTATACCTGATAGTGGCTAAGCCGAACCATGCCATCCAAACCATCTCATCAGGGGACATACAAGACGAACAGATTGAGTTTTGACATAAAGCCAGCACCTTCAGAATTCAACAGGATAATTCCAGGTCTTACAAAATGTGATCAATACTTTGATATTACACGCCATGGAACTACTCAGGAAGAATGTACAAGAAACCTCCATGCTTGTTTGCACAAAGATTATCTCAGTATGACCTCTATATGAACAAGAGAAAATGTTCTTTTTTCAATCCAGAATAAGCACCTGGGGCATGTGACTGAACATGACAAGATCATGAGGTCTCCTGATAAAGTAAGAACTGTAGAAGAAACGCCACGACCTGAAAATTCTGATGATGTCAAATGCTTCCCTGACATGTTAACATATTATTCCAGAATCATACCAGACTTTTCAACAGTGACAAACCCTAAATAAACTTTCAACATATAGGTCGTGTTCAGTACACTGGTGGAATTCAAACCCACAACCTCCCAATTTTGCGTTGTTTGCTTTATCCACTTGAGCTATGGTGACCTAGGTCTTATTTGATCTGTTGGAAAGGATCTAAGCTACAGGTCTGGCGCTACTGCCATCACACTGTAGTGTGTACGCAAGTCTACTGCCATCACACTGTAGAGTGCATGCAAGTCCCCTGTTGTGGGCCAAGTCAATGAATATTGAATTTTCACGACTGCATTGTACTCAAAATAAACTTTCAACATACACACCAAGAGGGGTTCGTGTTCAGTGCATACCGTATATTGAAGAGATGTTAAATGCAGAACAAAAATGGCCAACCGAACACCAGTGGGAAATCGTGAAGGAGACAATACATAAAATATGGGGACAGGGAGCTGAGGGTAATGCTGTTTGCAGATGATACTGTGGTGTGGGGAGCAAATAGAGAGAAAATGCAAGGGCAACTCAACATACTGATTGAGTGAGATTATTGAAAATTATCGAATGAAAAACAGAGTGGAAAAGAGGAAGACAATGATGGCGACTAGAGAAGAAAGGGAAGGGAATTATAAAAATAATGGGACAAAATCTTGAAATTATGGAGATCTTCAAGTACTTGGGAAGCAAACTGATGCAGGATAGAGGGCTGGACATAGAGATCCATAAAAGGATTCAAGAAATCTGTTGTGGAGGAAGGAAGTATACATTCCAAAAATAATAATGTGGTGGTGAAAAGGCATAATTTTGGATGAAAAGATGGGAACTCATTTATCTGGATGTATAAAAATTTTGTGTAATCTGGCGTTATAGAAATTCTTTAGCTGATATGGTATAAAAAAAGTTATTTTGCGGGAGTGAAAGGAAGTAGGAGTAGGTTTGGTACTCCACAAAGATATACCTGTCACAGAAAGCAAGAGTAAACTTAGGGAAGAATAGTTTTACAATAGTCCAAGTGTATGACCCTCAGTAAGAATGCAGTGATGATCAGAAAACAGAGTTCTTGGATTTTTGGAAGACCAAATACCAGAAGACAATGTTTTGATAATTGGGGATTTGAATGCTCAAGTTGGGGCCAACTTGGTGACTGGGCCTTTTGGATGTGGAACAAGAAATATTGAGGGGGAACATATTCTAAATTTGTGTGTAAGAAACCTTTTAATAAAAAAATACATTCTTCAAAAAATGGAATAGCCATAAAATTACCAGATACTGCTGGAATGGAAAGTCAAAGACAGTTATTGATTATGTGATAAATAGAAATAGCCCAAATAAGCAAATATGACCTCAAAAATGATTAAATATGACCTCAAAAGTGATGAAATATGATGTAAATATTACAAAATATGACCCGAAAATGATTAATCAAAATATGGCCAATTTAAAATAAATCATGAATCGAAACAGCAATTCCTCTGATACATGCTCGTTAACTAAATTCTTTATTCTTACTTTAATATTAGTTTTATGAATATACATGTGCAGCAATTATTCACAATCTATTATCCTTGATTCACTTATCAAACTTTTTTGAATACATACCTATAGAGTACTAAGTTTGCTAAGATTATCAGATCACACAACATTTTAAAATTCAAAACATGTTTGCACCCTGCATTGGTGGTTTGAAATACGAGGAATCACACAACATTTTAAAAGTCAAAACATGTTTGTGCCCTGCATTGGTGGTTTGAAATACGAGAAAACTAGAAATCAATATATTTTGGAATGTTTAAGCCCAGATTTCATTAACATTATTCGCGTCAAAGTTTAAATTGAGCACCAAGAAACGAATTAAGTAGATGTCTTTCAATACATTATGGTAGGGTGTCAGAGCCTATAGTGCAAACTCACATAGCTTTTTCGTTCTTCTCTGCGGGTGGAATTGAAGTGTATGACAAGATTCATCTTCAAAGCATCAGGCGCAAAGGACCTCCGATTATCACTTAACACATTCTTGTAAGAAGAGAAGCTCCTTTCTATGTCACAAGATGTTATTTGTGCATATTTAAGTAATGTTAAATCACTGCTGTCGAGTATGCAAAGTACACTTTAATGTACTGGTATCTTCTCCTCTCTCTAAGAACATCACTTATCTTGCATACACGGTAAAAACCATCATTTTGATTAAGGACATTTTGAAGTTTTCGTTTTACACTGTCACCAACTATTCCATGTGATTGTGTACTGAAAGTTCAACACTTCTCACAATGTCAATACTTGCATGAATTTCTAAGCCAGCATATTCTAAACGAGTAATTGCACTTGATATAATTCCAAAGTTCGACTTAATACATGCCAGACTTTCTGACAAACTGTTGGAAAACAATTCCTGAGCAATCTTGATAGAAGAGGCATCATCATTGTTGAAGCCGTTAACAATATTTTTGATAGTGGAGTAGTTTTTGCAATAATACGTGGTAGCATCGAGCCACGTCCCCCACCTAGTAAGAACTAGCTGTGGAGGGAGTGGTGTCAAAGGTGCTAACTCCTTGAAAATCGCAACCTGCAGTGGTGCTTTCAAAAAAAAAAAATTTACGTTACATATTAATTTACCGCCTCAGCCACACCGTTATAATACTAGAAGTAGAAAGGTCAGTCAAGCTAGCGTTGCTGGAACAGTCCGACGTACTTAACACGCACCGTACGAGTAAGTACCGCATTAGGCATTTTTGACATATGGGAAGTCTCATGCACATTACCATTCAACTAGCTCTTTTTAACATTTTGTTTCAGGTAAAACTCGATAATTTCTTCGAACAAATATTTCAACAGGGATAATAATTCCCACTTGACTGTCTTTTGGAGCCAACTGATTACCGTACCAACATAGCTAAACATTGACATCACCTAGCTTTGACACTTCAACATTTTATCAGTAGCAACGTCTCCTACAAGAAGTCCCATCTTCTTTTCTATGACTTTCTGATAAATCAACCGTATATATTTTAACACAATTGATACGTTCACACTTCTATTTTAAACAACTGACATTGATTTTCCTATCTTGAACTCAAGTTATGGGAGTGGAACAAATAATCCCCTTGGATGATTGTGCTTTTACACTCAAGGCCGTCATAGTCCTAATGGTGTATAAGAAGAGGATCCATTTTAGTTTTAAACACTCAAATATTCAAGATTAACCACGTCATAATCATCAAAACTGTTAATTCACAGTATATTTTTTAACATACTTTCTGTGCATTATCCTCATTTTAGATGTTATAGTATATCATTTCATGAGATCATTGTTCAACATTCTACTCTATAGTTTTTAAGATTAGAGAGATCCCATATCCAATAATTTTAAGATTGAGATAGGCTGATGATGCCCGTAAAAAAAAAAGGATGCAATGACTTTTAATTATTATGTATTTTAACCACATGAAATAGTGGATTGTATTGTATTGTATTGCATTTTATTGAACAGGTGGATCCATAAATATATTTATAATATTTTTGAAATACATATTAATTTATCGACTTCAGGAAAATTTCCACAATTTCTTCTGCCACCCTACGCAGAGCATGCACAAGGCAAGTGACATGAATCATTCTTGGATAAAACAGCTTGAGGCCTTCAGCAGCTTTCACCATGTATGGAGCAGCATCAGTAACAAAGAGAAGAACATTTTCCAACTTAATTTCATCAAAGAAAGGACAATAAGTTCCACCTTTTCAATACTATATATTGTGTGAAAGTTTTACATTACAGTTAAAACATCACAATTTTTGTACATTCGGTACCGGTTTCGACAGATTCCCTGTCATCATCAGCCGAGAATAATTAAACAAAGACAAGTATAGATCATGATTCTTATGGTGTGATTACAATGGTGGATTAAAAATATACATTATATGATTAAAATAGTATATATATATATATATATATATATATACACAAATAAAAGGTAAGTAAAATGGGAATGGTCATTATTCTTTGAGGTGTACACCTTAATATTTCTAATTAAAAGGTTAATTTGTTAAAAGAATTTTGTTCTTGTAATATATAATTAGGGCCTATAGTGAAATTTGATTGTAGGCTTAAATCTGTAATATTTTAACTTTTTGACCAGTCAATTCATTGAAGTTATGTAGCCATGTTTGACACATTAAAAAGGTAAACAAACATTTAGTCGAATGGTGTTCCACATAAAATATGTACAATAAAATTCGATTGGAGCTTCAACTTAGACTTAAGAATGGAAGAATTATATTAATGTTCAATGCAAGCAGAAATAGATGAGTTTTTTTTTTTTTTTTTTTTCCCCACTATGTATTGATGTTGATAGTTAGAATGTCCATTGAACAGTTCAATATGTCGATTTGTATTCTGGAATGGTTTACATTATTTTGAGAAATAGTAATTGAGGTTCTTGCTAAGGTGGTACTTGAAGATCTTGTGTTGTAAGTTGTGAATACATAAATGATTTGGAAAGATCCTGATCCAAGTCGGAACCTCAGGTGCCAAGTTGGTAGTAGATGTATCGGAGTGGAACTCTATGAAATTCTTAAAGTTAAACTTAATTTCATCCTTCCACAAAACTGTTTGTGCATTATCAAAAAGAAACTTCTGGGGTTAGTAGAGAAATATCCCCAGGGCGATCAGCACAGAGTGTTCCAATAATTTTATTCCCTATATATCTACCTGCAATGTCCATCGTCTCATCAATAGATACCCAAATCTTATTGTCTGCTACACTGTGTCGTAATCGATTTAGAGTATCTTCACAGCAACGCGATAAATACGTTTTTTTGCAGTGTTGATTCTGTAGGAACAGATATTTTAGTGTATTTCTCCAGGAAATTCTTGAAATGGGGATTGTTCACCTTGTTTAGAGGAATGTTTGTGGACACTACCATCTCACAAAGTTCCTTTGAAAAATACGAACATCTGCCCATCTCTAAAGATGTAATAGCCTTATCGAATATCAATTGCTGCCTCTTCTTATCGACATGTTGTCGTTTGACATTGCTGCTGTGTTTTGCTGTGTTACAATGTTGTTGCACATTAAAACATTTTTCAGCCATGACTTTCACTTCACACAACTTGCAAAATAGAACTAAACCGCCTGTACTTCTCCAAATTCCTTAACAAAGCTTCATAACTTAACACTAGTAGAAGACTTTCCCTTAGGCATACTGGAATGTGTGCTGGGATACGATTTACTGTAAACTGACGCTTGTGTAAGTGAAAGAAGGTTGAGGTTCTAATATCTGAACAAAGACAAGTGAGCGATTACCAGAAGTAATTAGCTCACTGCTGGGACGGGATTTTGCAGATTATTTCTGTCTCTACCTGGGAGACCAGGTTGCCGAGTACAGCGGGTTGGTTAGGGTGAGGTCTATGACCTTCATTGTATACAAAGGGTATTCCACTATCAACAGCGTGATGCCGAGAAGCAGTTTTGTGAACAAGAGTTTGCATTCAGTAAGTTGAAGATGATTTTGCACACCTACAGCTGTCGCCAACTACCGAAATATGATGTTTTGACTAAAATAGCTCAAAATATGATCTTATGGTAAAAAAAATAGCCAAAATATGCATTTATATGACAAATTCAAATCACTTAATTGTGACGATAATCACCTGATTTGCACCGAAATCCAATCAGACAAGAAAATAGAGACATAGGAAAAAATATGACTTTTCCTAAACATCTGAGCCCTAGTGATAACTTCATAATTAAAGCTACACCTACAGTAAAGAGACTGCCAATGATTAAAAAATGGAAACTGAAAAAATGAGGAAATCAAGAAGGATTTTCAAAATTTGATAGTGACTAAATTGCCGTGAAATGAGAAATGTTGATGAAGAGTGAAATGCAGTTAGAAGAATCGTTAATTGTGCTATAGAGTTATGTCGTAAAACAAAAGGTAAAGTCAAGGAGAAAGAAACAAGTTGATAGAATGATACAGTAAAACACACAATTAAAGAAATACGGCAAAGAAAAACAAAGTTGAAAAACATGATGAACTACCAAAGGATGATGAAAAAATAGGAGAACAGGTATACTGGAATAAGAAACTTCAAGTGCAAAAGAGCAGTGAAAGAAGGAAAGGAGAAGAGTTGGGAAAGAATTGAGGAAGATAGTAAAGGAAATCAGAAAATTTTATATGGGTTAATGAACATACATACATACATACATACATACATACATACATACATACATTATCATTATAGACTGTTATGCCTTTCAGCGTTCAGTCTGCAAGCCTCCGTGAATTTACTAAACATCGCCATAATCCTCAATTTGCAACTGGTGTTGTGGCCTCATTCAGTTCTATACCTCTTATCTTTAAATCGTTAGAAACTGAGTCTAACCATCATCGTCTTGGTCTACCTCTACTTCTCTTACCCTCCATAACAGAGTCCATTATTTTCCTAGGTAACCTATCCTCCTCCATTTGCCTCACATGACCCCACCACTGAAGCCGGTTTATGCGTACAGCTTCATCCATCGAGTTCATTCCTAAATTAGCCTTTCTCCTAATTCCGAGTACCCTGCTGCCATTGTTCCCACCTGTTTGTACCAGCAATCATTCTTGCTACTTTCATGTCTGTTACTTCTAACTTATGAATAAGATATCCTGAGTCCACCCAACTTTTGCTCCCATAAAGAAAAGTTGGTCTGAAAACAGAACGATGTAAAGATAGTTTCATCTGGGAGCTGACTTCCTTCTTACAGAATATTGTTGATCGCAACTGCGAGCTCACTGCATTAGCTTTATGACACCTTGATTCAATCTCACTTACTATATTACCATCCTGGGATAACACACAACCTAAATACTTGAAATTATCGACCTGTACCACCAATCTGACATTCAATTCTGTTGAATTTCTTACCTACTGACATCAGTTTAGTCTTTGAAAGGCTAATTTTCATACCATACTCATTGCGCCCATTTTCAAGTTCCAAGATATTAGATGCAGGCTTTCGGTACAATCTGCCATTAAGACCAAATCGTCAGCATAGGCCAGACTGCTTACTACATTTCCACCTAACTGAATCCCTCCCTGCCATTTTATACCTTTCAGCAGACAATCCATGTAAACTACGAACAGCAAAGGTGAAAGATTACAGCCTTGTCTAACCCCTGTAGATAGATAGATAGATAGATAGATAGATAGATAGATATTTATTTCAATAATTAATTCCAATGAGCCAAGGGCTCATACAGAGGAATTGTACAATGAATAATATATTCAATGGCGGATCTACAAACTCTGAATACTTAGATTATATAATCAAGTGACTTAAACAGTAAAAGTAGAGACATCAATACAGAAAGTGTAAAAAATAAAAATAAAATACCATTCTATAGTTCCTTAATTATACTAAGATACTTAAACTACTTAGCACTACAAGTGAGTAACATTGCAACAGGATTGACAAAGCGGGGCGAGTGTTTGTTTTAAACATTACATTTTTATATTTCACCTATGAAGTATCTATTTCATAGATTTTCCTTTGCCTTTCGTTTGAAAGTTAGTAAAGTAAGGGCAATTTTTACATCAGCAGGAAGTTTGTTGCATGCTTGAATTGCTGAGAATTTACAACTGTTCTTCCCATATTTTGAAGAGTGGATGTGATACAAGGCCAAGTCATCTGCATGTCTAGTTTGATACCTGTGGCTGTCTGAATTGGTTATTAAATTAGTGTTGTGAAATATTATGGTTTCTTTTTATTTTATACATTAGTAATACAGAATTAAGCTCTGTAATTATGCTGAGAGGTGGAATTTTGGTCTGAGTGTATAGGTCTTTTACTGGAGTGTATAATGGTAAGTTAAATATGTTCCTTATTGCCCTGTTCTGTATCACCATTAGTTCATTCAGGGAAGACTTTATACAATGTGACCAAATAACACATAAGTACTGCAAGTGGCTATGTACTAGTGCATAATAAATTTGTAGGAGGAGGTGTTTAGGGATTAAATATCTAAGTCTTTTTAGTAACCCAGCAACTGGGGCGATTTTCTTAGTTATGTATTCAACATGGTCATTCCAGGTCAGGTTCTCATCAATAATTAATCCAAGGTATTTTACTTTATTTACTTTTTCTATTTCCATATCATTTATGAGTAATTTATCACTATTTGAGTGAAGGATTTTTTGTTTTGAAATAAGTATGTATTTAGTTTTCTGCAGATTCACTGTCAATTTGTTACACTGGTACTAGTGTAAGAGAGTGAGTATATCCTGCTGCATGTTTTCTAAAACTGTGTCCTTACTTTTGCCCGTATAGAAGATATTGGTGTCATCAGCGTATAATGTGATATAGCCATTTAGATTACATGAAGAAATATCATTTATATAAATGAGAAATAAAATAGGACCTATCATGGAACCTTGTGAGACACCATGGGTTACATACTTGGCACAGCGCGAGTAATTATTCACGGTAACAAGTTGCTTTCGTCCTGTTAAGTAATTTCGAAACCAATTCAGCGCAAGGCCACGAATTCCAGCCTTTTCTAATTTTCTTAAAAGAATACTATGATCAACAGTATCAAAAGCTTTGGTAAGATCAATAAATAAGCCTGCTGCAATGTTGCTGTTATCTACGGTGGATTGTAACATTGTAATGAGATCAACAGTAGCTACTTCGGTATTAGACCTCTCCCTGAACCCATATTGCCCCTTATAGAAGAAATTATTTTTGTTTAGAAAAGCCAAAAGTCTTTTCTTCACAACAGTTTCATAATTTTGGAAACAATTGATAAAATCGAGATTGGCCTATAATCACTTGGATTTAGTCTATTCCCTCCCTTAAACACAGGGATCACTTTAGCTATCTTTAGTTTATTGGGAATTATACCGGTAGTCAGGGACTCGTTAATGATCTCTACGAGTAATCCTATTATAGGGTCCTTTACTTTTTTTAATAGTGAGGTAGAAATGACATCTATTCCGCAGCTATTCATACTTTTAAGGTTAGATATGATTGACTTTACTTCTGTTACATCCGTTGGGTACAGGTAAAGGGATTCAAGATTAGTAAATTCACTGAAAGCCACAGTATTATGTTCAGGAATACTTAGAGCTAGGTTTTTGGCAATGTCTATAAAAAAAGGAGTTGAATGAGTCACACAGAACCTGTTTATCAGTTATTACTTTGCCTTCAATTTCAAGCATGGTACACGAGATATTCGTTACTTTTTTATTATGAATGATTTCGTTCATTAATTTCCATGTCTGTTTCGGACTGTTATTATGAGATTTGAAAAGGTTTGAGTAGTAGTCATGTTTGAGTCTTCTTTTTAAGTTAGTTACTGTATTTCTACACCTGCAGTATTCTTGTCTCAGAAGCATGTTATTCTTGTGAGTAGGATGTTTGAGTTTTGCATGCAAGCAGTCTCGTCTCTTTATAAGGGTAAGAAGATCATTAGTAACCCATGGAATTTTCCTAGGTTTGTTTATACCCTTTAATGTTGTATTGTATTTATTAGGACTGCTCATATAATTGTCCTTTTGTCGTATTTGGTTAATGAATGAATCATATAATATATCTATTTGGCAACTGTTCGCATGATATGTATCTGACATGTGCAGGCCTACACCAGTGTTCATGTAGGTATTGCTCGATTCATTCTCCTCACACATACTACGTATTGCAGAAATATTAGAGTGAGGAGATGTTAGGTGAGTGTTTTGGTTTGGACATAGCATGTCAAAAACTAAAATATTTTGGTCACTTAAACCATTATTAATATTTGATACTGTATAGCATAATTCAGAATTATTCACTGATATGTGGTCAAGTAAGGTGCTAGCAGAGTCACTTATTCGAGTTGGATATGTTCTATTGCACAGAGCAAAACCATAGCAAGTTAGAAGATTGAGATACTTCCTTTTTAATTGGTCACTGGATAAAACATCAATATTGACATCACCTAGGAACAAACACAGCTTGTTAAGACTGTTAGGCTGACTGAGAAATTGTTCAAGAGAACTTAGGAATAGAGTGGCATTATTCTGGTTAGGATTGTATCCAGCAATAATGTTAATGTGATTGCAACCTTTCCTTTTGAACTGATAATTGTAAATCTCAATCCACAACAAGCTATGATTCAACTCACAATTTGATATCAAGTTTACTTTCCAACTATGCGATACGTAAATACCCACTCCACCTCCCTCTCTACCATCTCTGTGAGCAAATAACAATCACAATTCCTTAGATTATAGAATTTAGCTTCATCGCTAGTTATCCAAACTTCAGACACAACCACAATATCCACTTCACCAATGAGGAATAACAACTCAATATCGTCAAGCTTATTTCTGATACTTCTGGTGTTAAGGTACAAAATCCTAACCTCACTAAGTAAATTAACTGAAACTGAACTATGACACGAGTTCACGGTAATATCCAAGGGTTTCTGCTGAATGAAATCATCCAAACAGTTGAATTTGACTTCATAGCAACCTAGAGGAAGTTTTGGGTATCCTGTTATAAGATTATTTAAAGTAGTCCTATCACTGGTCATTTTGAGGTTGAATAATGTGCCTGGATGGCATAGACTTGGTAATATCTTCCCCTTGAAGGTGTTTAATGTCCTCGGTGTTCTGAATATGGATTGATCGGTGATTCTCCGATTTCCTTACGTAAATTTTGCAATCTTTAGTCCACACAAATTTATAACCATGCCCCTTCAGGTCTCTCGCCAGTTTATGTAGGTATTTATTGGACGGTGTCAGGTGTTCGTTTATGTAAGCCTGAATGCCTACCTCACTTGACTTGATGTTTTTCATCTTCTTGGCTGAAAGAAAATCTTCTTTCTTGAGGCGGCTACAAAATTTCACAAGGGGAGGTGGTGGGAATTCAGGCTTTCTGGAGGGTAGTCTATGACACGCATCAATATCACGATCGGCCACTTCGACATCGAGTGCTTTACCGAGGCATTTCACTATTGAAAGTGGATTTTCATTCTGAACTTGTGGCAGGCCGTGGATTTCCAAATTATTTCTTCGAACATATTGTTGTAATTCTTGGTTTTCTGTCTTTAGTTTTACCACCTCTGCTTGTGTTATTTCATGTTCTTTCTCAAGATCATTTACCTTGCATTTTAACATTGCGATTTCAGACACCGCCATCTTAAAATCTTCCGTGATTTTTCGAAGAGAATCTTTTAGTTCATCGAACGAGTCCGCACAAAATGACACAGCCTTCTGAATCTCGCCCTGCTCCGTTTCTATTGCCTCAAGTTTTGAAAGTCTTTTATGAATATCTCTAATCACGTCATCTATTTCACTAACGTCAGACACACACTCAGTCTCATTACTAAGACAAGCCGTATCGTCACACCTACCACAGTACCACTTTTTCGACTTATCATCAATAAGTTTCCTGAAATCTTTCTTACTGATTCTTACACACACTCTATGACGCTTTCTACGACACTTTCCATCACATATTATGTAGTCACCTTCTGATTTTATGCTAGAGTTGCACAAGCCACACACACACACGACTGAATTGGATCCGCCATCTTGCATCCGCCATCTTGAACCAAGAACTCATTCTACCGTCAATTCTCACTGAAGCCCAGTTGTCAACATAAATACCTTTGATTGGTTTTAATAATCTACCTTTAATTCCATAGTCCCCCAGTATAGCGAACATCTTTTCCCTCGGTACCCTGTCATATGCTTTCTCTAGATCTACGAAACATAAAAACAACTGCCTATTCCTCTCGTAGCATTTTTCAGTTACCTGGAGCATACTGAAATTCTGATCCTGACAGCCTCTCTATGGTCTGAAACTACACTGGTTTTCATCCAACTTCCTCTCAACAACTGATCGCACCCTCCCTTCCAAGATGCCAGTGAATACTTTGCCTGGTATACTAATCAATGATATACCTCAATAGTTGTTGCAATCCTTCCTGTTCCCTTGCTTATAGATAGGTGCAATTACTGCTTTTGTCCAATCTGAAGGTACCTTACCAATACTCCATGCTAATCTTACTACTCTATGAAGCCATTTCATTCCTGCCTTCCCCCTATATTTCAGCATTTCAGGTCTAATTTCATCTATTCCTGCTGCTTTATGACAATGGAGTTTATTTACCATCCTTTCGACTTCCTCAAGCGTAATTTCACCAACATCATTTTCCTCCTCACTATGAGCTTGGCTGTTCGCAACACCATCAGGATTATTTCCTTTTACATTGAGAAGATGTTCAAAATATTCCCTCCACCTCTCCAGTGATTCCCTGGGATCTATTATTAGTTCACCTGAATTACTCAAAACACTGTTCATTTCCTTTTCCCTCCCTTCCTAAGATTCTTTATTACTGTCCAGAAAGGTTTCCCTGCTGCTTGACCAAGCCTTTCCAGGTTATTATCAAAATCTTCCCACGACATCTTTTTGGATTCAACAACTATTTGTTTCGCTCTGTTTCTTTCATCTACATGCAAAGCCCTGTATGCCTTGGCCCTTGTTTGGAGCCTTTTCTGATAAGCCTTCTTTTTATATTTACAAGCTGCTCTCACTTCATCATTCCACCAAGATGTTCGCCTTTTCCCATCTTTACACACAGTTGTTCTTAGGCATTCCCTTGCCGTTTCTACTACAGCATCCCTGTATGCCACCCATTCACTTTCTATATCCTGAACCTGTCTACTGTCTACTGTCTACTGTTCGAAACTTCTCACTAATCATATCCATGTACTTCTGTCTAATTTCCTCATCCTGGAGATTTTCTACCCTTATTCGTTTGCAGAAAGATTTCACTTTCTCTACCCTAGGCCTAGAGATACTTAGTTCACTACAGATCAGATAGTGGTCTGTATCATCAAAAAATCACCAGAAATCTCGTACATTCCTAACAGATTTCCTGAATTCGAAGTCGGTCAAGATATTGTCTATTATGTATCTGGTACCCCTAGCCTCCCATTTGTACGGTGAATAGCCTTATGCTTGAAGAATGTATTCGTAACTGCTAAACCCATACCAGCACAGAAGTCCAGCAAACGCTTCCCATTCCCATTAGCTTCCATATCTTCCCCACATTTACCAATCACCCTTTCATATCCTTCAGTTCTATTCCCAACTCTCGCATTGAAATCACCCATTAGCACTATTCTATCCTTGCTGTTGACCCTGACCACGATGTCACTCAATGCTTCATAAAACTTTTCAACTTCATCCTCATCTGCACCCTCACATGGTGAATACACGGAGACAATTCTAGTCCTAATTCCTCCAACTGACAAATCTACCCACATCATTCGCTCATTTACGTGCCTAACAGAAACTATGTTGCGTGCAATGGTATTCCTGATAAAGAGCCCTGCCCCAGACTCTGCCCTTCCCTGTCTAACACCTGTCAAGTACACTTTATAATATATTATAAATTATAATATATATTATATAATATATTTGTATATATATTATTTAATTTAATTTTTTAATTAATTTAATTATTTAATTTAATTTAATTTTTAATTTAATTTTCTATTACATCATCTGTAATTGGGACATCCTGTAGGTGATAAATAAATATATTGTATTCTATTCTCCTATCTCTTTCTCGTTATCTCCCCTTACCCGAATATCACTTACTCCTAGCATATCCAGATGCATCCTCTTTGCTGACTCAGCCAGTTCTACTTTCTTTCTTCCATAAGCTCCACTAATATTGATAACACCCCATCAAATTCCATTTCGTTCGCCAAGTTGTTTCCAAGGAGTCCCTCGCCTGTCAAATGGGAGTGGGACTCCGTTACTCCCATAGGTCCGACCGAGGCTTGCTTAAAATGTTCTGAGCTCGGTAAATTCATGAAGCAGGATGCTACCCTACTTGCACATAGTCCAATTGAGGATCTCTCCTCTAACGGGTTATGGACCACCGGTGAATTGTATAGTCCTAGCCGCCTGAGCACAAGGAGGGCCATGACTCAGAATATGTCCGAGATGCCCACTCCCATTCCATAGCAACTGGTATCCTGACTCTCAGGACCACTTACTAGGCCACTCAGCCGTTGCCCATGGTTCACGAACTAGGACGTGACTACAGTAACCCAATCCCACAGCAAAAAAAATTACATAGGGAAGAAATTAAAGCTATTGAAACAGAGGACGGGATCATTATCAGAGATATGGTAGGAATCAGAGAATAGAAGATATAAAGAGTTCTTTTGAAAAATTATTGAATGGGGAGAGTGAACAAGAACAGGTTACCAAAGTCCGTAATGATTTATAGAAGGAACAACCTCCAATTACTTGGTAAGATACAGAAAATGCCCTGAAGAAAATGAAAAGTGGAAAGTCAGTGGGAGCTGATGAACTAACAGCAGACATTATTAAGGCAGCTGGAATCCCTGGAATACCGTGGCTATTTGGAAATACTAATGCAGAAAAGGAAGAGAAACCCTTTGGTGGAACGAGGAATGTGAGCAAGCAATCCAATCTCGACAGAAGGCATACAACAACTGGAACAGCAAAAAGAAGGAGAATACATTCCTGGCAGTGAGGAAAGGGACAGCTTAATTGATAAGACAGACCAAAATGAAATTTGAAAAGGATCAACTACTTGAAAACGAGAAAGACTTTGAAAGAAATAACACATGAAATATCTATAAGAAATTAAAACCTAAGCTTGCAGGAACAACGAAGTCTCTGCTTCGAGAAAGAAAATGGACAGTTGGCACTAAACAACAAAGAAAACTGCGAGGAACTCACCAGATATTTTAAAGAAGTACTGAACTCACCAGAGCCAACACATGGTCTTTCTCCACAAGAACCTGAAAATACTAATCAAAATTCATTACCACCAGAGGAAAAAGAAATCACAAGACAGATCAAAAGACTTAAAAACAATAAAGCATTGGGTGAATATGGAATCATAGCAGAAGTCCTCAAATCAGCAGGCCCAAACACCATAAAATAAATCAAAAAAATCATGCATGATATTTGGAAAACAGAATAAATCCCAGAAGACTGGTTAATTCACACACTACACAAGAATAGAGACAGAACAGAAGAATCTCACTAGTATTGGTTGCAGACAAAATTTTATCTCAATGTCTTCTTGATAGAGCACAACAACAACTAGAGCCACAAATTGGGAAATATCAGACAGGATTCAGACCAGGCCAATCATGTCCAGAACAAATCTTAAACCTAAAGCTAATCCTAAGACATCAGAGACTTTGTAGCAAAAATTTAGTCTGCTCATTTGTTGATTTCAAAAATGCCTACAATTCAGTTGACAGCAAATCACTCTTCTAAATATTGAAAGACATGAAAACACTTGCAATCGTAAAACAGACACTGTCAGACACGAAGTCCAAGGTTAAATTCATGGGGGAAACCTCAGATCCCTTTAAAATCAAAACAGAGTAAGACAAGGAGATGGACTTTCACCTCTACTCTTCAACTGTGTCCTCAACAAAGAGATACAAGAATGGTGCAAACAGGTCCTCAAAATTCACCAACCAATCACTTTAGGCAGAGGAAAACTAGTGATAGATTGCCCAGCACTTGCGGACAACCTAGCAATATTAACCCGAGACTTTTCAACAGACCAAAATCAGATTGAACTCCTGAAAGAAATTGCAGAAAAAGATGGCCTTCAGATATCTTTTGAAAAGACAGAATACATGACTTGTAACAAACATGCACCAAAATTCATGGAGACAAAATATGGCAAAATTAAACGAGTATCACAACTGAAGTATCTTGGTGAAACAATTCAGGAAAATGGACTCAAAACAAAAGCTAATGAAATTAAATGCAAAAAGATGGAAACTTCATATCAACTAACCCAAAATGTCTATGACATTATTATTAGTGTATGACAACAAGTTAGATGCATATATACAAGTATATAGTATTTACAAATATACACAGACAACAAACATGTTTTATAGCAGATTGTCCAGTTGGGTGATCCACTATATGGCTTCCTCTGTGGTTTCAAAAAGTCACTCGGGCTACCTGTGTAGGAACGTCGTGTACATTCACTTACAATATGGGGGGTCGTCTGCTGAGATGCACCACAGTCTCACTCTGATGATGAAATATATTTCCACTTATAAAGGGCATCCCTGCATCGTCCATAATTTGTTCTCACCCGATTCAGAGTGGTCCAAATCTTACGCGGTAGATGATGTCCACCAGGAAGATGTTCACCAGAAAAGATGTTGTGTAAGGAACTGTCTGTGGAAACTTTCCAGCGACTTCTCCATTCCTCTAAAGGGTGAAAATTCCCATCAGCCAATGTGACAGCATCACGCAAAGATGGATGAAGTGACTTGAGCCTCATTATCTTGAGAACAGGAATATCATCTCCAGAACAGGCAGTTTAGGGTTCATTTCTATCTTCTTGAACTCTCGAATGAGAGCATTTGATCTTAAATCAGGAGGCATTATACCTGGCAGAATTGGGAGACAAAAATTGTATCTCCAAACACACAAAACTAAGATATTACAATACAGTCCGACTCGTTGGCTGAATGGTCAGCTTATTGGCCTTCGGTTCAGAGGGTCCCGGTTTCGATTCCCGGCCGGGTCGGGGATTTTAACCTTAATTGGTTAATTCCAATGGCCCGGGGGCTGGGTGTTTGTGCTGTCCCCAATATCCCTGCAACTCACACACCACACAAAAGACTATCCTCCACCACAATAACACGCAGTTACCTACAAATAGCAGATGCCGCCCACCCTCATCGGAGGGTCTGCCTTACAAGGGCTGCACTTGGCTAGAAATATCCACACAAAATTATTATTATTATTATTATTATTATTATTATTATTATTATTATTATTATTATTATTATTAAACCAGAATGTCTTTATAGATCGGAGATGCTACTTTTAAACAGGAAAGTAAACATTGAAAACACTGAGAAAAAGGAACGCAAAATCATAAGAAAAATTCTAGGCCCAAAACTCACCAACAGACAATACCAACTTAGAGGCAGACAGGAAATCAAACAACACACGAATATTCAGTGTCATTAGAAAACACAGGCTAAGATTCTATGGACATATTAAAAGAATGCTTTCAGACAGACTTTCCAAACAGATAATCGAATTCTATGAACACAGGAGTAAAGCTAAAAGACACACTGAAATGGATTGGCAAAATCAAAACCAATTTCAAACAGGCATGGATTACACCCACAGATGTCCAAAACAGGGTAATCTTCAGGTCCAAAATTCACAAATGGCAAGTTGACCAAGAGGAAAGACCAAAGAAGAAGACTGGAACAACCTGGTCTGAAGACAGAAAGGAAGACCACAGTAAAAGAAATATGGGCACAGAGGAAGGCAAATGCACGCCTCTACTGTCGGATTTTTTATTATGGACACTCGAGTTTAGACTTTAATTACAACGAGCCAATAGGCCTATTGAAATGCGAGTTTTACCAATATTTTCCTTGTCTAATTCTACATTAGGCTATATAAAACACATTGTTTTTGACATTCATTAAATATTTTTTATTTGTGGTTGTAATAAATATTGCCCAGGATTTTGGCTTCTTCTCTAGGAAGCGCTCACTTGGGAAGATATCCAAGGAAAACTACTCGTCTGACGGTAATGAAATTTTTATGTGTTATAACCACATGTATTTGTAGTGGAATACTCAAGTTAAAATTCTTTTCAACCACCCCGAAAAAAGTTCTTATCATTTTTCTAAAGCAACTCTTTCTCAGCCCAGGATAAACGTACAGCAGCAAACTTGGGCTTGTTTTGAAGCACTCAGTCATGGTTATCACAAACTACACAACTGTAATATTTATGAGTAATATTGAAAGGAGGTTTTGTGTATGCCAGACTGTGCGATTAACACCAGGCCAGGTGGTGAAATCGGGCACAGTGTTGCCGCGTTCAGTAGTAATCATGCACACAACGAACACAGTACACTCGCCCCGGCAGTTGGGAAACGGAATGCCCGTGACCCTGGTTTGTCCGCAAGCTGTTTTCAGTTGTCCTATGTTCTGCATGTTGGCCACGTCACTTCAAGATGCCTCCGACACCGTCGTTATCAGAGCGTGAACTTGCAATGATTTTGAGTGCTATTTGTTTCTTTCAACGTGAGAGGGGAAAAGTAGGGAACAAGAGGTTCTCCGTATAGCAGAAGGTGGCAGATTGTCTTGGATTATCGCTGTCGTCAGTGAAGAGAGGAGCCGCTTCAAAGGAGAATGATGGAAATACATCATCCAGGTCAAGAAAGAAGCGGTGTGTGAGACCGGGGCTTCCAAAAACCCATCTCAATGATTTTATTTTGGGCACAATACGAAAAAATATGCAAGATTTTTATATGAATAAGATATTTCCCACAATTAAAAGCCTCCACATGAAACTGTTAGAAAATATGGCGGATTTTCCTGATATGTCAATTTCTATGCTTTTGAAAGTTGTTCGAAACTTTGCATTCCGATTCAAAAAACAGGAAACCAGTGCTAATGGAATAAGTGACAGCTGCTGCATCCCGACGTACCTACCTTAGATGAATTAGAGACTTAAGAGCACAGGGCTACAAGATCTTCTTTACAGACGAGTCCTGGTGCGGACAGAACCATACTATGAAATATGGTTGGCAAGAAAACTTGGTTGAAGCTTTAGAAAACAACTTTGACAACTATAATCTGTACAGAGGGTACATTCAGCAAATTTATGGATGGTGTGGAGGGTTCAAAACACTGGCTGGAGCTGGGAAACGCATCATAATTTTACACATCGGAAGTGAAGCAGGATTTCTTGACGGTACAAAACTTTGTTTGATTGGCAAGAAAGGAAGTAGTGATTACTACAATGAGATGAACTCGACTCATTATGAAGAATGGTTCATGAAAGTCCTGAGTTTATTGCCTCGAAGGTGGGCTGTTGTTATAGATCAAGCTCCATGTCATACGATGGTCAATCCTTCATCTGAAAACCCGAACATGTTATGGCTGAAACCTGAAATCTATATCTATATATTAAAAAAATTTATGAAAACTAAAGTCAGTCAGTTCGGCCATTCTATCCGGTCGATTTCCTTCATTCTTTATTTTAACTGAAAGGTATTCATGCACAAATTTGTCGTCAGGTACTATAAATCACTTAACTTCTGCCTTCCCCAAATAATTTGATTTTTTCAATTTTCTGTCTCTCTAAAGCGATCATATCTTTGGTTCTAATTGAGTTACGGAGTTCGTTTTGGCCTAAGAACACTCAGTATACCAAGCTCTTTCATTTCAGCTCTCAACTGTTCAAATTGGTTGACTCTGAGGAAAGTTATGAGTGCACGTTCAATTTGACGTCTCATTTCTTCAACATTTTTTCTCACTGAAGCAATCATATCCTTCTTTCTAACTGAGGTACGCAGTTTGTTTTGGTCTAAAAACACTCAATGGATCAAGTGCTTCCTTTTCAAGTAATAACTACTTAAATTGGTAGATTCCGATAAAAGTTATGAATACATTTGTCTCCATGACAAAGATCTTTGAAGGACTTTTTAACAGTTCGGCGCGTAGTGTTGTTCCAAGGAACGTTTAATTCAATTTCCTTGTGTGATGTATTTTCAAGTGTTTTGTTGACATAATATTACAGTCTATTACCACAGCAGATCATGTGCTTTATTTCATTAACTCGAAACTTTGCAAATACATCCGTGAGGATAGTAACGAACAACACCATACTTTGTACATTGCGGGCAGAGCCAGTGGGAAACTGCTAGTTATATCTTGGATAACATCAAAGAATATTTCACTACCACCTGGAGTTGACGATTATAACAAAGTAACTAAATCAGAGCTGATTGTCCATGCCAGGCTTCATTTTCAAACACCAGTAAAGAAGCTGCAACAACTGACTAAACAACTTCGACCAGATGTACAGCTTGTTTGGTTACCAGTGGCCCATTGCGAGCTTAATCCAATCAAGCTCATTTGGGCTTACATAAAAGGGAAAATAGCAAAAACAAATATGGCTAACACATTAAAAAATTGTAGATGTATGGAAGCAATTAACGCTTTATGCTGAGAAGCCTAACGTACCGTGACCCCTGAACTCTGGAAACAGTATATTAAACACGCTAAGAAAATTGAAGACCACTACTGGAAAAAAGATGGACTGTCTGAAAATGTCCCTTATTTTGAGCCAGTCATTATCAACATGAATGACAGCAGCACCGAATCGGAACATAGTGATTTTTCAGACGAAGAAAATTGATAGAATTAAATACTGTACATATATGTAAATTATAATGCAAATAACTCTTGTAAAAATTGTGCAGTGTGATATTTCTAAATTAGGAATTCAACCACTTTTAAACCTGCCATTGAAGGTCCAAAGCCCTTATGAGAAAAGGTGACAGGAAGTGGAATTTATAAGAGTAAATAAAATTAAAGGTTGAAAGTAAATGAAAAGCTGTGTTCGTTGTGCACGTGATTACTACTGGACGCGGCAACACTGCCCGATTTCACCACCTAGCCTGCTGTTAATCGAGGTGACGGGAAGTGGAATTTATAAGAGTAAATAAAATTAAAGGTTGAAAGTAAACAAAAAGCTGTGTTCGTTGTGTACGTGATTACTACTGAACGCAGCAATACCGCCCGATTTCACCACCTAGCCTGCTGTTAATCGCACGGTCCGGCGTACACAAAACCTCCTTTCAATATTACTTTTCATAAATTCTGTACCACACTGTACAATTATAGTTGTAGTTTGTGATAACCATGACTGAGTGCTTCAAAATAAGATCAAGTTTGCAGCTGTATGTTTATCCTGGGCTGAGAAAGAGTTGCTTTAGCAAAATAATAAGAACTTTTTTTTGGGGTGGTGGAAAAAAATTGTAACTTGAGTATTACACTACAAATAAATGTGGTTATAACATATAAAAATTTCATACTATCAGACAAGTAGTTTTCCTTGTATATATTCCTAAGTGAGCGCTTCCTAGAGAAGAAGCCAAAAACCCGGGCAATATTTATTACAACCACAAATAAAAAATATTTAATGAACGTCGACAACAATATGTCTTATATACGCTAATGTAGAATTAAACAAAGAAAATATTGATAAAACTTGCATTTCAATAGGCCTATTGGTTCGTTTGTAATTAAAGCCTAAACTCGAGTGTCCATAATAAAAAATCCGACAGTAAGTACTCTGCCTAGTCTTCATGGGCTTATTCACATATATTTTCTACAATGGCCACCTCTGATAGCAACTCAGAACCTTTGAACTGTTGTCAAAGTTCTTCTGGCATCAATTAGATGGCTCTAATGTATATTTTGGAATGAACTCTGGAGGGCCAAGCCCAAACTAATTTGTGAGAAATTTCAATGTTGAAGTTGGTTATGCAGTTCTTATATTTTGTGTTTCCAATGTTGTCTACTATATCCTTGATGCCTTCTCCCATTCCACCAGCTCATCACAGGCTAGAAAGTTAAATTTTTCACCAATCATAGACCTGTTTTGTAAATGGTGGACACCCAATCATATCCTTGGATTGTAAAGATCTGGATGTTTTTCCCTTTTTCCCTGTATAAGGAGAGAGATTTTTGGGCTCTGAGTTTTCTCTAGCTAGTGTGGTACTGTGTGCATCTTGAAGGAGGATTGAGAATGGCTCCCTTGGAAGCTAAGGAGGTGGGGGTCACGACCTGAACTAGGTCCAAACTAAAACGTATGGCAGAATAAACTAAATAAGTGATTGTTCTGGCATGTGAAGCGAAGGGAAGACTTCAGCAATTTTTCACGTAGAATGTAATACCATAATTGCTCGCATATAACTCGCCATTTGTAAATCTCGCACCCCATTTTTAACATTTGAAATTGCAGGGAAAAAATCCCCACAAATAACTCGCATTAATTTCTGACGTCATAAAGACATAGAGTACATACACGAAATAAAGTTTGGGTATACCGTGGATGTGCCTACATTAAACATCAGGACTGTACCAACTGCTGTTACGGTACTTTGTACGTGACAGTACAAGAAGAAGCTGCATTTCTTTCTACCTGCAGAACGGTTGAGGCTAGCTGTTGTAACAAAAATACCTAACTCACAAACCCCCGCCCCAAGGCCGCATTGCTAGCCAGTCAGTCACACTCAACTATCCCATTCACTCTTCCGTCTTTGTCAATTTCCTTATCGCTACCTGTCCAGCAGAGCTGATCATGTGAACTGGGAGTATTTCCCTGTCCAGGCAGTCAAGTGATCATGGTATTTGGTATCGTCCATCTGTTGTATTGTCGACACGTACCAGTATTCTGTCTTCATGTTTCATTGTTGTTTCTCAGTTAAGTTTTCTTGTGTAGGTCGATCTTTAAGTTTGGAGAAATGTGGGAGTTATACGGCTGGGTTTAAACTCAAAGTGATAAAATATGCTGAAAAACATAGTAACAGAGCTGCCGGTAAAGAATTCAGTGTGACCGAGTTTAATGTTCGCTACTGGCATAAACAGAAAGCTGCAATAGAAACCACCAACTGAACACATAAGCCATTCAGAGGGCCAAAATCTGGTAAGTTTCCTGAGCTGAAAGACGAGTTCAGATGTACCAACTTTCAAAAGTCGAAAATCAGGAGACCTTTTTACGGCATATCACGACATGTTACGACACACCATTAAATATTTGACAAATTATATTACTTTATTACATAATTTCTCTTATTTATTTTATAAATACTAAAATACTGCATATATCTGAGCTTTAGAACACATCGTAACTGCCTTAGATATCTTCAGAAATTATGAACGAAATTTATACTCAAAGCACTTGCCTTTAAGGTAAGACGCATTTTTTCAGAATTTTTCCAGAAGCATTAATCTGAACTGTTTTTGTCTTTGTATATATGTTAAAAATAGTTTCACAGTCGGAATCACTATGTGGAAATCATAAAATAAAAAGTATTGCATTTAATATTGTATTTAAGATTACCACCAGCTCATTATATCTGCCCTGTCAGTGCACGCTGAACACCAATTCTCTCCAGGTACTTAAAGAATAAGAAAAAACATGGGATTTTCACACAGCATAGGAATATTAAATCTACTCTCAAAATCGGGAGATAAGTCTCTGCAATCAGGAGAGCAGGGGAAAAGACCAAAAGTCAGGAGTCTCAAGCTTAAATAGGGTGAGTTGGCACATTTGTGAGTTGCTTCATTGCGTTACAGAGTTAGGAAATGATGGCTTTAGTATCTCGCATGAGATGCTAAATTTCAAAGCAACAAACTAGTGATTAAAGAAGGAATCAGCTCTTTGACTCTGAAAGTCAGCCAGGATTGGATCCGCAGAGTCAAACATGAAAGGGATTATGTCTGCAAAGGTGAACATTTCTCTGCCAGAGAATGCCAAGTGATTTCAGTGACAAAATCATAGATTTTCATTGTCATGTGATAGCATAACGGAAAAAGAAAACAATTATCTCTTATCTCAAATTGACAATGCGCATCAAACGCCGATAAACTTCGACATGCCATCCAACAGCACCATCGACAAGAAAGGAGAATGTAGTGTGCTTGTATGTACAACTGAATGTGGTAAACAGCACTGCACTGTCATGCTAGCAATAACCGCAGAGGGAAGAAAATTGCCACCGTACTTTATTTTCAAAAGAAAAACAGTGCCTAAAGCAAAGTTTCCCAAAGGCATTCATGTACGGGGCTCAAGAGAAAGGATGGCTGGTTACAGCTCTTGTCCAGGACTAGCTCTATACGGTGTGGGGAGCACGGCCAAGGGCACTGCTTCGACGCCCAGCAATGCTAGTGTAGGACAGTTTCCGCTGACACTTGGTGGAAGTCACGAAGAAACGTCTTCAGGAAATGAAAACTGATCTTATTGTAATTCCGGGTGGACTCACACATTGTCTACAGCCCTCAGATGTTTCCGTCAACAAGCCCTTCAAGGACAACATATGTAAATTGTATGCCGAATGGATGGTAGGAGGGGAGCATGAGATGATGCCAGCAGGCAAATTAAAGAGGCCGTCAGTTGAACTCTAGTATGATTGGGTTATGCGGGCATGGGTTTTGGTGTCGGCAGATGTTATTTTGAAGAATTTCTTGAAGACAGGCATCTCAAATGGATTGAACGGAAGTCAGGATGACGTAGTATGGGATGGTGGCCAGAATGATGCACACAAGAATAGCTTATCTTTGGTTTCAGAGGCAATACCCCTTTTTTCTCTTAACTTTGTAACCTGTAATGTAATTATCCCTCTGGTTTGCCTCCCCGGATTTCTGTATCATCTTACATAAGTATTGAAAATCTATGCACATTAAGTGAAGTGTTTTAGGTAGTGATGCAAGTTTTTTGTACCTCTGTGTTTGTTTTTACTCTTACTTTTGTGTAGATTGGGATTAGCCCTCATTTTAATCATCATGTATCATTGGATAATTTTCTTTCAATTCAAATTAAGCGATTGAATTATAACACAAGGCGCATGTCTATAGACATTTGCATGTGTAAAGATATTTCTATTTTGAGTTTTTGATTTGTCCCCTTTCATTTTTTATTTTCTATTTGTTTCCTTTTAAAATAAATGTGTATAATCCAAGGGCAATTACCCACTATGTTTTCCTTCTTCACAAAACGCTACATTCCATTACCTCTCAGGGTTCCATGCCACTTTCCAAATCCATTTTGTAGTTGTCATGTTTCTTAACCTGTTTGTTTACATTTTGTGCTGTGATGTTTTGATGAACCTTAAGTTTTCTTTTACTGTGTTTAAAATTTCATTCTTTATTATTTTTTTTATTTGTGTAATCAAACCATCACGGTTACAAGTTTCTTTGCTAGTAGTTTAACATTGAACTAACGCATAGAAGGTTTCTGACAACACAATGATGGGAAAGTGATAGGATTAGGGAGGTAGTAACCTGATGTGAAAATAGGAAAACACGGAAAACCATCTTCAGGACTGCAACTAGTGCTGGGATCGGTTAGAGCAGAGCGGAACAGTTGCTTTCACTCTTCCTCCAAAGACCTCTGAGTGAAGTCACTGGCGGGTAATTCAAATGCGTTAATCCATGAGCACTGAATAACGGTGCACGTGGACAGACATTCAATGTATGTTTCACAACGGCCCCCACAGATGCAAGTGACATAATATATCATGCAAATGCTGGTGTCCTACATTCAAAATCTATATATTTGCTGTTACATTATGTATAAACAATAGTGATCTGCTGACCATGCAGTGTGCAAGAGTCAGGTGGACAGTATAATATATATTCTGTACACTCATGTATTGTACCCTTCAATGATTTACTACAGTAACAGTACATACATGACAAAATAAGTGGTTTGGATCACATATCTATCAGCTTGCATTTGGGAAATAATGCGTTTGGCAGCCCTGAAGATGGTTTTCTGTGATTTCCCATTTTCACACCAGGCAAATGACAGGGCTGTACCTTACTTAAGGCCACGTTCACTTCCTTCCTATTCCTACCCTTATGTCATATCATTGCCATAAGACTTATCTGTGTCAGTACGACGTAAAGCAAATTGTAAATAAAAAATAAATTTAAAAAAGAGGATGAACATGATAACATAGTTTAAGTAATGCTTATATGCCAGGAAAAGAGATGATGTATTATGTACAATGCTGTTACTCTTACATATATGGAGTAAGCTACCCGCACCTCTGAACACAGACGTCTCAAGAGATACCCATTTGAATTTCCTGTTAACTGCAAAATGGGCTGTCACTGTCCTGTCTGTTAGAGGACCAACAATTAGCTGTTGATGCAACATGCTTGGCTTTATACAAGTTGATAGCAATTTTTCTCCTGTATTTCTGCATATGTTGGTATGACATATGTTACTCCAACCCAGATATTCTAAACATAATCAGGCCTAGTCAATTGCTTGTCTGTAATGGAAATATGATGCATTTGTATTACCTACATCTGACAAAGTGCAGCATAATGAAAGTTTGTATTGAGCATTTAATTTACGTACAAACGTTTTAAACACTTTGTCCACCACAATTCACAAAATTTGCTAATCAGTTGCCACAAACAGAGCCAAAGAGTGGTCTAAGTCTTTCGTTTCCACAGTGTTACGATCATATATTCCAACAGAAATGTTGTTAAGGCTACAAGATCATCAAGTCACTTCATCATTAAGATTCTCTTTAAACATGGTCCATTAGTTTCGATATTCCACCACTGTGGAATAAACCTTACCACACAGTTTACATTTTGCAGATTTGTCTTCTTCACACAGTTCAAAAAATGTCAGGCATCAGACAGCTTTCTTTGCATTTTAATCAGTGTTCTAGTGATCTACACACCAAGCGAATGACTGCGTGGCTTGGGTCACATAGCTGTCAACTTGCATTTGGAAGACAGTGGATTAGAACCCCACTGTCAGCAACCCTGAAGATGGTTTTCCATGGTTTTTCATTTTCACACAAGGCCACAGTCACTTCCTTCCCACTCCAAGGCCGTTCCTATCCCATCGTCACCATAAGACCTATGAGCATCAGCACGACGTAAAGCAAATTGTTAAAATGTAATCAACAAATGAAATACTAATGATAAATGTGAACGTAAATATGTTCATATTTCATATATTCACCTTCTTCGTATTTATAAAGCCGTATTTACCATGTCACTAGCACATCTGTTCTGCACCACTATTGCACCTTCAAGCGAGCACACAAGCAGTGCTGTTCCTCCATCCTACTCTCTCCCTCGAGAAGGTCGATGTTCTTTCCAGGATATTACAGAAAGACTTGACAGGGATGTATTGGCTACAATGGTCATGGGCAAGCACTGTTTCAAGAACACCAGGGTCCAGTCACACACCGGCCACTACAGAGAGAAGGCCGCCGTATTCACAGCATGGCTGTGGTGGATCGTACTTCATCTGCAGCAGCCATCAGCGCTTCAGTTGGCATCGAAGTGACACAGCAAACTGTAACAAATCGATTACTTGAGGGACAGCTCTGAGCCAGATGACCTCTAACAGTCATGCCACTAACTCCGAATCACTGCCATCTGTAACTTCAGTGGTGTCATGCTATAGCTCATTGCAGTGTGGAGTGGAGATCTGTTGTGTTCTTGGATGAGAGCTGTTTCTGTCTTGGTGCCAGTGATAGCGATAGTTTGCTAAGGAGCCCATGCAACCGCTCAGAACAAAGCTTCTGCAGCATCGACACACTGGACCTACACCAGAGTTTTGTACATCAGACTGATGATTGAACCGGTTGTGCTACCATTCATGGGGAGTATTTTCCAACAGGATAATGCTCATCCTCATACCGCTGCTGTCACCCAACGGGCTGTACAGAGTGTTGAACACTTGCCTTGGCCTGCAAGATCACCAGAACTTTTGCCCATTGAGCACATATGGGACAACAAATCCAGTGTCATCCAATACCAGAATTAACTGTTGCTGATTCAACTTACCAAATGCAACAGGCATAGAACTCCATCCCATAAAATGATATACAGCGCCTGCATGAGACATGAGACATGAGCTTTCAAAATCTTGGTGCCTACAGCAGTTTTTAATGTACCACCATCTCTTTTTAATGCTATTTGTTCGGGGCGTCGACCTATAGAGATCTTTTGCCCCTAATGTACCACTATGCACATGTCTTCTCACACATACTTGAACCCATGACTTGGAAACTTTAATCAAATAAATATGTTACCAAGACAAGCTTAGTCTAAATTACATTCTTCTAAACTAATGTCTGCTTGGTGTTGGAATTTAATTTTCCACCAGTGTACATTCTAGACTGCAAACAAGTATCGTTGAACAATTAGACTTTAATGTTTTATCCAATGATCAGCCATATCATCTTGATTACACAGTTTCATGTGCATAAATAGCTCATACAGGCCTGCAGTTTGCCCTAATACAAGTGCTAAAGCATATTACACTGAGATTATCATGTAAACAGAATAGACCATAGTAGAAGAAAATATCTTAAGAATAAACTTACCAGCCCAGTGCAAAATTGCACACAGGATCAGAAATCAAGCTATGTGCACATACAGCCTTTTGGATTCCTAAATGTTTCACGTATTTTTCGATCCACTTAAAAGTGCCCTCACTTTTCTGTGAATGGCGTTGATGTTTTTTTCAGCTGTCTTGACGTTTCTATCAAGAACTTCTATCTCCTTCTCTAATGATCCAACACGTTTCTGCAAGCCACGTACAGTGAAGATCATATCCTTGACTGTGAAAAGAAATTATCATAAAAAACTTGCCTATGTCAGCAGTACAAAGCAAAAAGTTTCATCACTATTATCCTTATATCAGGGAACAAAAGAAAATATTGGTAATGAACCACTCAATAAATGTCTCCAGCGAATGTTCTAATTTATTTCAGCATTCACCAATCATGTCTCCAATGGTATAAATAACAATGTTGTCTGCATATTATAATTTACGAGCATTTTTTTTATTAATTACCGTTTCTAACTGTGCAGTAAATGGAACGTACATAATCGGGCTTGGGGGTTTCTCATAGATGATGTTCTGTTTCTACAATCCGATTAAATAAACTTTTGATTAAACTCATGAACTGCATGGGAAAATCCCCTTTTATAAGTTTCTGGAGTAATATATATGATGATGATGATGATGATGATGATGATGATGATCCGTTGATGTCTAAAAATGCCGTTAAAACATGCATCACCAAGCTCGATAGCTGCAGTCGCTTAAGTGCGGCCAGTATCCAGTATTCAGGAGATAGTGGGTTCTACCCCCACTGTCGGCAGCCCTGAAGATGGTTTTCGGTGGTTTCCTATTTTCGCACCAGGCAAATGCGGGCTGTACCTTAATTAAGGCCACGGCCGCTTCCTTCCCACCTCCAGTCCTTCCCTGTCCTTTCCTCGCTGTAAGACCTATCTGTGTCGGTGCGACGTAAAGCACTAGCAAAAAAAAAGAACATGCAGGTTCCTATTCTTGCTACTACGATATCCACTGGTAATATAGTTATTGCATCAGAGGGGTAATACAGTTATTGCATCAGAGGTATTATGGCCTTTTAGGAAGGGGAATTAGTATTTGGAAAGCAGTTCATAGTATTTGAGAATCCACATTAGCGTAATAGGCCCTAATTACATTTTTTTTAAACATCTTCCTTATAAATATAACACAATTACAAAAATGCCCGTATAATAGTTTTGGTTATTTGGTGGCTTACCAGGTTTTTGTGAAATGGGATTTAAGAAAATCATTCCATTCTGATGGTATATTCTCATTTTCTAGAATATAATTAAAATACTTTTTGCTTCCTCTGGAAAATATTGGATCATTTTACATGATATATATGATCAGAACCAGGTGCTATATTTTTCCTTTTTTTAAGCTATTATCTCATTTGGTTTTACTATGAAATTTATTAGTAATACCTGACAAAGTACAATGTATTCTGGTGAAAGCTTATTAAAAAATCTTTCTAATGCATTGCGGTCGCACAGAATATCCTTTCTGATGTTTGATTGAGCATTAAATTACATAGGTTGCAAACAGCTGTTAAAATTTCTCTGTCTGTTTAATGACTCTGTGTATTTCCACAATTATAATCTCTTTTCATTAATATTCTTTTCTGTACTTTATTAAATCAGATATATGTACATAATGTTCCTTGTGTGCAGAATTTTTTAAAGTTTTTTTTAGTTTTATCCACCCACTGAGAGCACAGCATGGCTGGTGCAATGACACTCGGTTGTTAGCCGGTATAATATGTGCCCTTCCTCCCCACTAAATCATGAAAATCCACATTTATAAAAAGCTATTTCTAGTAAAACTGTTAGTCTAAAACCTACCCGGTTTTACAGTACATTGATGTTCAAAACCTTGTCCCTGTCAAACATGCCTGACACATCGGGTTTGCAGACACTCGGTGAATCTGAGTCCATGTGATATTCGAAATTACTTGTGCAATGTTCTCTTGTAGTTCTTCTCTTGTGTGAGACTTGTTCACATACATATTTCCCCTTCAGCATGCCCCACAGGTAATAATTAGGGATTTAATTTGGGAGATCTAGCAGGATAATTAACCACACGATTTTCAAAAACTTCCTGTATTTTCTCCATAGATCAATCTGCAAGGTCACATTATCACATTATCTTGCACAAAGTAACCTTTCTTCTTCTTCCGTCAGCTCTTGAAAGAATGGTCTGAGAACAAGGTTTATCCATATGACACGTTTTAATATCGGTCAGCATTTATTGTTTCATGGAAAAATAATAGAACCTATAATTCTGCGAGCACTTATTGCTCACCAAACTCCTATCTTTACATCATGAAGTAGAAGCACATGCAGCTGGTGGGGATTTTCTGCTCTCCAGTAGCGATTATTTTGACTGTTTATGTAGCCACTTAAATGCAGCCACACGTCATAACTAACAATAAAAGTTCTAGGTCAACAAACCCATCATGAACGGACTGAAAGAACTGGCTACAATACCAAACCCTAGCAAAAGTGTCAGGTCCTTTTAAATGTTGGGCAGTGGTCCGTTTCTACAGTTTGGCTTTTAACAGTTTTGTTGCTTTATGGGCAGAAGATAATGACACATTAGTTTGTACAGCGATATGCGACAAGTATTTAGTTGGAGTTCTTACCAAGAGAGCTCCTTATTTCATCAAGCTTTTTCTCTGTTAAAACAGTTCGTCTCCTGCGTGTTTTCTTGTTAACAACAGACCCAGTGATGCAGAATTTCTTCACCAAATTACATACAGGATTTCTATGGGAATCGAGAATTCTAGGAAATTTGTGAATGAAATGAAAGTGGCACACTCTAACAGAAGAATGCTTCACATGGCACAATACAATTAATACACGCTGTTCTACCATATACATCACTCATTTAACACACGATAACTGATAAATTTTGTATTCATACAGAAACAACGCTATTTCAAAGCTAACACACTGAACACACCATCAATACCACAGATGTTTAACTAAACTATTGCGGTGATGACGCAGGACTTTTTGCTTTATCGCTGCTGCATTAGATCACATCAGCCAGACATGAAGCAATATATTTCTCAGCAAAGAGTCGCTCGGCCATGCTATCATCTTCCCGTGTAGCTCCACGGATATTCGCACAGAGCTGAAAAACAAACCCTGTATTTTTATAATGGCTATATTTGGGATATTTTGTTATTTTATTTTATTTTTTGACTATTTGTTTTATGTCGCACTGACACAGAGAGATCTTATGGTAACGATGGCGTAGGAAAGGACTAGGAGTGGGAAGAAAGCGGCTGTGCCCTTAATGATATGTATTTAAGTATTTCTCAATACATTACATTAGTTTACTGCATCAGTTGATACTGCTGTTTCCTCTTATCACTGAATTTAACAATTTATCGTTGAGTCATAACTATCTAACATCTTAAGAGACTCCGCTTTAAATAACCTTAATCGTATGATGCCATTGTGCATATCATCCCATTTGTTCTCTTTTGTTCCCAAATTGTTTTGGTAATTATGGATAGGATTTGTCCTACCTTGCAAAGTTTTCTGAGTTGTGCCAACAGGATATGATCTTTGATTATTACTACTCTCATTGACTTGAGGTTCATGGCTAATCTGAGGATTTCTTATTATATAATATTTCAAGCCTTGCCAAAATCTTTCATTGAATGCTGCCTTGAGGACTCTTGATTGTTACAATGAATTTCCATTTCCTCAGTAGTTGCTGAGAGAGAGAGAGCGAGAGAGAGAGAGAGAGAGAGAGAGAGAGAGAGAGAGAAAGAGACACGCGTGTGCGCGTGTGCAGTAGAACCTCGATAATTCGAAATCGGTTAATTCAAAATCTCAGCTAATTCAAAGAAGCTCTCGTTCCCATAAACATGAGATACGGTTTCACATGTTATTTAAATTGTTTAATTTGAAATACGGATAACTTGTAATTTGAAGGACAATGTCGGTCCCATTGCCGAAATTCAGGCTTTTAAATTCAAAACTGCCTTTACATTTTTTTAAAGTAGTATTTTACAGAGTAATTTAAATTCAAAATGTCTCCGCGTCATGAAAGAACTCGACTTCCAGAATGTGTAGGGGTAGCTTTACGTGCTTTCAATCACTTCGGTGTGTCTACAGTGTGTTTCATATTTATTAAGTTTGAATGAAATCGTAATTTTGTATTCAGCATTTTAAGGAATGCCATGATTTCACGTAGCAGGTAACGTGCGAAGAAGTAGAAACTGCGAACATTAGCAATGCCGACAGTTGGCGATAAAGTTAGGCTCATATAATAAATTCGTAAACACCAAACAATATTGTCAATGCTGATGAAACTGCATTTTTTTTTAATGCTAAGCCCAAACGGACTTATGGTTTTAAAGGAGAGAAGTGCCAGCCCAGAAAATCGTACAGGGGGAGGGGTCACTGTACTGTGTTGCAATGCACACAGAAGTGAGAGACTTCATTCCCTTGCCATAGGAAAGTTCTATAAGCCACGATGTTTTAAGGGCATTGGGCACTTTCCGTGCAAGTACAAGGCATCTAAATATGCAAACAGTTCAGTAATCCAAGAGAAAAAGTATTTGCACAGGGGAGCCAGCACAATTCGTCCTCATCTTTGAATCGTTCTATTTGTTCTTTCCTTGCATGAGGTTATGTTTGCCAGTGTTTTATCAAAGTGCGTTATTTGAATAATGTAAATGCACCTTGTTGGATACATTTTGGAAATAGTGTTTTTCATGGCATTTGAAAAGTTTAAACTGATAATCAAGGTGATTGCATGCATTAATGGGTCTTTGTGAGCAGCATAGGTTGGCATTTCTGAATTACGAGAGAAGTGCCATGACCTATTGCGGCAAGGATAGTTACTGTACTGTGTGTAATGCAGACGGAAGGAAGAGACTTTCTCCCCTCATCATTATGAGAGTTCGATAAGTTACGATATTTTAAGGACATAGGGTACTTTCGGTGCAAGTACCAGGCATCTAAAATGCATACAGTACAGTAATCCAATAAATAAGGAACTTACACAGGGGAGCCGGTAAAGATTTTTCCTTGTTTTCGAATCACATTTTCTTTCCTTTTTAAAATATTCCATTGCATGAGGTTATGTTTGCCAGTAGAGTTATCAAACTGCATTATTTGAATACTGTAAATGCACATTGTTGGATACATTTTGGAAATAGTTCTCTCCATGGCATTTCAAAGGTTTAAACTGTGAATCAAGGTTAATTGCATGCAGTAATTGGTCTTAGAATATTTTGTGATGCAGCAAGGGTTGGCATTTCTGAATTACGAGTTGACGGTTCATTCAAAATCATGTAATTCAAAGTCCGATTTTGTGTCCCAACGACTTTGAATTAACGAGGTTTTACTGTACATACATACATACATGCAAGCATGTATGCACACATACATACATCTTCATTATAGACTGTTATGCAGTTCAGTATTCAGTCTGCAAGCCTCTGTAATTTTACTAAACTCAACCACAATGTTCTATTTATAGCTAACACTGTCGCCTCATTTAGTTCTACACCTGTTATCATTAAATCATTACAAACTGAGTCTAACGATTGCCGTGGTCTCCCTCTAGTTCTCTTACCCCCCTTGACCAATCCAATGTATCACTATTTGTATTGAAAAGGTGGTTTAATACATCTTTTATTAAGTGAATAGTTAATGTCAATACATATTTTAACATGAAATTTATCATATGCAATCAGCTTTCACTCCTGTACAGCAAAGTTGGTCTGAAGACAGACCAGTGTAAACATAGTTTCATCTGAAATCTGACGACATTTTTACAGAATAATGCTGAGAACTCACTGCTTTAGCTTTGCTGCACCTCGATTCAATGTCACTTACTACTACCATCCTGGGAGAACATACATCCCAAATACTTGAAAGGATCCACCTGTTCTAGCTTTGTATTCCCAACCTGACATTCAATTCTCTTAGGTTTCTTACCTACTGACATCACTTTAGTCTTGGAAAGGCTAATTTTCATACCATACTCATTGCACATATTTTAAAATTCCAAAATATTAGACTGCAGGCGTTCAGCAAAATCTGCCATTAAGACTAAGTTGTCGGCTTAGTCCAATCTGCTTACTACATATACACCTAACTGAAACACTCCCTGATACTTTGTACCTTCCATGATCCATGAAAACTATGAACAACAGAAGAGAAAGATAACACCTTTATCTAACCCCTACAAGCATGCTGAATCAAAAACTTATTCTGATTCAGCTGCAGCTCAATTGTCATAAATACCTTTGATTGCATTTAACAGTCTTCCCTTAATCTCATAGTCCGCGAGTACGGCTAACATTTTTCCCCTCAGTACTCTGTCATATGCTTTCCCTAGATCTATGAAACATGAACATAATTATTTGTTCCTCTTGTAGCAATTTTCAGTTACCTGTTACATATTCAAAATCTGCTCCTGACAGTACCTCTACGGTCTGAAACCACACTAGTTTCCATCCAAATGACTCTCAACCATCAATCGCACCCTTGCCTGGTTTACTGATCAATGAAATACCCTGATAGTTGTAGTAATCCTTCTTGTTCCCTTGCATATAGATAGGTGCAATTACAGACTTTGTCCTATCAGTAGGTACCTTACCAACATTCCATGCTAATCTTATTACTCTATGAAGCCAGTTTATCCCTGACTTCCTACTATATTTCACCATTTCAGGTCTGATTTCATCTATTCCTGCTGCTTTATGACAATGGAGTTTACTTAAAATCCTTTCCACTTCCTCAAGCGTAATTTCACCAACATCACTGCCCTCCTCCCCATGAGCTTGATTGTTCGTGATGTCCCCAGAAAAATTTCCTTTTACATTGAGATTTTCAAAACATTCCTTCCATCTGTCCAGTGATTCCCTGGGATCTATAATGAGTTCACCTGATTTACCCAAAACCCTACTCTTTTTTTTCCCTCCCTTTCTAAGATTCTTTATTACTGTCCAGAAAGGTTTCTCTGCCACTAGACCTAGCCGTACCGAGCGAGTTGGCCGTGCGGTTAGGGGAGTGCAGCTGTGAGCTTGCATCCACAAGATAGTGGGTTCGAACCCCACTGTTGGCAGCCCTGAAGATGATTTTCCGTGGTTTCCCATTTTCACACCAGGCAAATGCTGGTCTTTCCTATCCCATCATCGCCACAAGACCTATCTGTGTTGGTGCAACGTAAAGCAAATAGCAAAAAAAAAAAGAAAGACCTAGCCTTTTCAGGTTATTACCGAAATCTTTCCATAACTTTTTCTTGGAGTTGGCAATTATTTGTTTTGCTTTGTTTCTTTCATCTACATACAATTCCCTCTCTAAATCAGTCCTTGTTTGGAGCCATATCTAATATGCCTTCCTTTTATGTTTACAAGCTGCTCTCACTTCATCATTCCACCAAGAATTCACCTTTTTCCATGTTTACACACGGTTGTATTCAGGCATTCCTTTATGATTCTGCTACAGCATCCCTGTATGTCACCCATTCTCTTTCTATAACATGGAACTTCTTACTATCTATTGTTTGGAACTTTTCACTAATCATATCCATGTACTTCTTTCTAATTTCCTCGTCCTGGAGATTTTCTACCCTTATTTGTCTGCAAACAGATTTCACTTTTCTCTATTCCTGGGCCTGAAGATAGTTCACTACATATCCAATAGTTGTCTGTATCTTCAAAACATCCCCAGAATACCTGCACATTCCTAACAGATTTCCTCAATTGATATCTCAACCCTGTTTCTTCTTTTACATTGTACAGTCTTAAAAACTTTGATATACCAATACTTGACTATTGCAACATTATGCTCGTTGTTGCAACTTGTGAACAAACTACATAACTTTAATGAGTATTGAACTCTGGTTTTCGATTTGCTTTTAACTTGAGGTGTGATGCTCACACTACCTCTAGCGACACAGCTCTTTTCTGGCTGAAACCCAACAGACGACAGAAGTTTCATAAACTTACGTAGATAAATCAAACTCTAGGTGAGAATCTACACAAATACATTTCTTCAAAATTCCATTTCCTGTCCTATTCCCATCAACCACTCTTTAATGTATACCAGATTCTTCGTTTTGGCTGGGTCACGACTTTGGGCTACACTTCCAGCTGCTGTCAGGAACTCTATGTCAATATCAGAATTTAAGATTGCATGTAAGGGTTACCTATTGAATACTGCTGATTTTGTGTAATTGGTGACGTATGACAGGTTGTGCGATTGTGATATGTAGGCTAGTAACATTGCCATTTTACTGTACAATGAAGTACATTGTTGTTTCTTATAATTAATATTAGGTTATTATCTTTATTGTTATAGTGTAAATGTACATAATATATAGCTATTAACTCATGTACACAGATCACTGTTTATTGCCTTACTTGTATTTCCATTACTTTATTATGTATTGGGTTCTGTTTATGCACTGGCTTATATTTTTCAACTTTCATGTTACCAGTACCGTACTTGTTTTACATTATGTCATTTTTTTTTCCTTTCTTTTTTTGTGCTCTGGATTTCTTTTTTTAATTTTATTTTATTTTATTAGTTGAGCTTTGCTTTCTTTCTTCATTATATGTTCCCAAATCTGTTATTTCGGTTAGTTATCTTTGATTTTATAATACAATAGTACATTTATTTTATATACGTTTTATCCTGTAATTTACGTGGTTAAGTGTAAGAGAGGGCCACAAGCCCTAACTACGCCACTGCTAAAATCAAAAATAAATAAATATCAGGGATACTGTTTTAAATGTCGACCTACAGACATTTTCATGAACTGATTTACTGAAAACAATGTAGGGTCCATAATTATCACTTCTATGCAAATGCTTGACTTGAGTTTGCTTTGGTACTAGGTACCTTGATTAGATGGATTCTCATTTTCTGATCTGTTATCATTAGGTACCTCATGCTCTTTTATAACACGTAACTTCCAACAATACTAACTCTGCTATAATTTTATCATAACCAGTTTCCATATCAATAAATTACCATCCGGCCATCCAGCTCCATGGCTAAATGGTTAGTGTGCTGGTATTTGGTCCTGGAGTCCTGGGATCGATTCCCGGCAGGGTTGGAAATTTTAACAATTAATTTCGCTGGCACCGGGTCGTCTTCATGATCAATTCATCCTCATTAAGATGTGCAGGTCACCTACGGGTGTCAAATCAAAATACCTGCACCTGGCGAGCCGAACATGTCCTCGGACACTCCCGGCACTAAAAGCTATACGCCAGTTCATTTCATTACCATCCAGCCAAGTCACCACTACTCAATGCCATTTTTATTTAGGTTCACATTATGAATCAAGACACAAAGGTTAGTGATGCAGGCTACACAAATCAAAGGAAGAAACTAACTGAAACGACCCCACAAACAACCACGGGTGAACCTGATTTCTTACTCTGTAGTCGTGTGAAGAGTGAACCCCTCTGTCTACTTCAAGAGCCAACGTTCCTGACACTGTTGTTGAAATGTAGGATGAAGCATGTTGTAACTTTCCGAGTTTATTGATTTACAGTATATTTCAGTCTCTTCACTGAAATACCGTACTGAATGGCTCATCTTACAGATACATTTATTTTAACTTTCCTTTCAATAATCTTCTACTTGCATTCGGGAGATAGTGGTTCGAATCCGCCATCGACAGCACTGGAGATGGTTTTCCGTGGTTTCTTATTTTCATACCAGGAAAATGCTTGGACTGTGCCTTAATTAAGACAAGACCACGGACGCTACCTTCAGAATACTACTCCTTTCCCATCCTTGCGTAACCGAAAACTTTCGATGTGTTAGTGCGAAATTAAACCAGTAGCCAAAAAAAAAAAAAAAAAAAGCCGCGCAAAGTTATCTTTACATTGTGTGAAATTTTTAAATACTTACCGTTCATTGCTTCAGCAACTGATCTCCGTGCCCTTTCTTTTAAAGCTAGGTTCTTAACAATTGTACAGCGTTTATCATAAATTCCAGACCTAGACATGTCAGCTTCAATTAACCAACTAATACCCATTTTATTACTTTTTAACACTGCAATGACATTCAAACTCGTGTGTTTCCCGCGAGATGATGAATGTTAACACCAGAGAAGAAAGAGCATCAAAAGTCAATTCCACAGAGTAAGGTAATACCATTTTTTACTCCGTACTACTGATAACGAGGATTCGTTCGAATTACGTACGAAAAAGCAAAACTTGTCGTAAAGGAAAGGAAAATATTCATATTCGAAAACTTTTAAGATATAGGAAGAAAAGGATTGTTAAATCAACTCTAAAGGCGGAGGCAAGTTGACAAATGGTAGCCATGTTTCGAGTTTTCAAAAGAAAGCGAGTTGGCGCGAGAACATAATGATGAGATGACATGGAGATTGTGCATGGCGATTGAATATCATGTGTTTTAAGAAGTGAAAAATTAGATTCTCGCCTTCAAGAATGCCAGCCAGCCGTATGCTCAGCGTGCGGCTGCACTGATCGGAGTAAGGTGACTGATAATGTTCCCTTTTTCTACACTTATCATAAGTGATGATTTCTTGGTGCTTGTTCATCTTTGCCCTTGAAAGTTGATTTTTGTTGCAATTAGGTTAGGTGTATGGTTCAATGAAGTTTGATTCAGGTTCATTCTTTTTCCTCTTCATCATGGTGCTGCAGAATTGTCTTGTACGTACTTGGGCATTAGTTTGATGTAGGCCTATTTCAGTCAAAAGTACACCAAGCATGGTGAACAGTATTTTACTGGTGTTCGTTAAATTTATGAAGTGTTTATTGTATACCAAGCGAGTCGGCAATGCGATTAGGAGCGCGCAGCTGTGAATTCCGTTCGGGAGATAGTGGGTTCGAACTCCACTGTCGCGGTCAGCCCTGAAAATTGTTTCCTTGGTTTCATATTTGGGGCAGTACCACTTCTGGAAGTTCACAAATACCTTAAAATCCAGTCACAGATTTTCCGGAATATCACTTTCTTCACTTTGAAGGGATCGATCTAGATACCGGTACTGAGCAATCACCTGTACAGCCTCAAGAATTAATACAAATGTTATAAATTTCATGTAAGTGTCCCTTTCCCACTAAAAAGTTGCTTCCAGTTTTCTGGTCTTACTTAACTAGAATATCAGTGTTTAAATGGTACGGTAATGTATATTCGTATACTTTGTGCTGGCCGGCAACGAAAACTGTTTGGGATATTAAAGTAAATAAAACCAATGTTCCTGATTCATCAGGAAAAACAGTGGACAACCATGTTCCCTTCTCTGTTCTGCACGTGTTCAAGCGTCGACTTTCAATGCCTAAGCAATTCGCTGCTGTGTTCCCTGTTATATCACGGATACAAGGAACGACAGACATCTAAATAATTTTTTCGAGACCTCTGTTTAAATCTTGCCAGGTAGTCAATAACAATTAGTTGAATAATTAAGATCTTCCAGCATGCTGTAGTCGCGGCTACCGATACTGACTATGTAACATAGTACCTTTCGAAAACTACGATCAAAGAAAGGAAAAGCATTCCTGTTTTATAGAACAATTTGACAACTACGTTGGTGTTCTTCTTTTCTTCATGGGGTCTCTAAATACTAGTTCCTAATTAGCCTCGATCTCTAAGATCTTTTGCTACCATGTTTTTTTCTTCATTCCCACGTAGATATACCTGCTCCCTTCACAAAGCTGCAGGTTGTTCGTATTGGGTCTTCTTGGATTTTTTCTTTCTCTTCATCTGGTAGTCCTATAGTGGAGAGTCTGATTCTATCCATCGCCCCACATTCGAAAAGCATGTGTTCAGCTGATTCCTCTGCTTCATTGCATTTCCTACATATATTGTCCCTTATTACTCCAATTCTATGTAGGTGATTTTTTCAGATGGCAGTGTCCCATCAACAGTCCTACTACCCATCTTATATTTTCTCTGCTGAGTTTCAACAGTTCCTTTGTATGCTTCTTGTTTGGTCCTTTTATCAGTTCCTTTGCAAGCCTGCACCCTGGAGTATTTTTCCAATTCTCCATTTGTTTGTTTTGTACCCATTTCCCTATAGTGTGGGGCTTGTCCATAGGAAATCCCGCATACAGGTTCTGGGCCTACAAAATATGTTTCTGTCCCTTTCCTGGCCAGTTTATCTGCCTTTTCAGTTCCTTCTATACCTGCATGCCCTGGTACCCATATTAATTTGACAATGTTGTGCTTTGAGAGCTGCAGGAGAAGTGAAAGGCAATACCAGACAATTCTGGATATTATCCGGACTGCTTCTAGTGCCTTAATGGCTGCTTGGTTGTCCGTGAAAATGAAAATGTTCTTATTCCTATAGTTCATTTTCAGATTTTTTCAAGACATGTTGTGATAGCTATCACTTCAGCTTGAAAAATTGTAGTGTGTTTGCCCAGGCTCATCTAGATTGATCTCTCAGATCTTCCCCCGTTGATCCCTCCTCTAGTGCCATTCACAATCTTTGAGCCATCAGTCCACCACACTATATCTTCTTTTTCAGTATTCAATTTGTTGATATCCCAGTCTTCTTTTTGTATTATCTGGGTCTCAAACTGTTTTTCAAAGTTGTACTTTCGTATCATATGATCAGAAGGCATATTACTCTGTTAAGTTTACAGTATCCTAGATTGGGTCCTTGTGCATTCCAGCACTTTGATTGTGCCAATCTATATGAACTCACTCTAGCTTATCCTTTTATGAAATTGCATAGTGATGGAAGATCTAGTAAAGTATTCAAGGCTTCTGTCGGCGTAGTTCGCATAGCCGCAATTATGGCTATGCATGGCATTCTCTGTAGGCTATCCAATCTACTGCTGACTTTTCCTTGACTTACTTTCTGCCACCAGATGATTGCAGCATAGGCCATCAACGGTCTAATGATAATTGTGTATATCCACATTAACATTGATGGTCCTAGGCCCCATGTCTTCCCGACAGATCTTTTACATGCATACAGCAAGTTCTTGGCCCGGGTTATGTTTCTTTCTATATGTGGATTACAGGGTAGATTTTTATTTAACACTACACATAGGTGCAATGCCTGTTCTTCAATATATTTCTTGTCCACCTTGGTGTTAAAAATGTTACCAATGTCAGGAAAATTCTCAGTAATAAACTGTGTACGTCATAGGGTTCGCAAAATAAATTTTCTGCTTCCTTGGGTCCAGAAAAGTCACCGAAAGAACATTCTTACTATGGTCTTGTTAAGTCCCAGGATAAAACCTGTTGTGTCTCATTAATTTTTGATGACGTATCACGCCAAACATCGAACTATCGCCGCATATGTGGCCACTCCTCAACGTAAATTAGCCGACCGTGGTTTCCTTACAAACGGCAATGTGAGGAAATCGTTATAATTGAAATCGACCAAACATTTTACAGTCCGGAGCCACAACATTTGATCAAATCGTGGATAAGCTTGTAGAATTAGAAGCGTCACGGATTCACTGCAAAACGCTGTCAAATCAGTCAAACTCTTCCGCCAGCGTGCAGAATGTTTCCACTACAAATATTACACAGTATAATCTATCGCAATGGGATCATCACTACCCGGGTAACCGCTTTCGTTCTTCTGATAGAGCTTCGCTTGCACTTCCATCCCGTACATAGACCTCTCATCGCCGCAGTAGATCTCATTCTCGTACAGGAATTGACTATCGTGCTCTTGGAGTTGTACCCGTTTAAATGGTGCCTGATTGAATTTGGGTAAGCTGGAGTAATTTTTGTAACGGAACATTGGTTTATAAGTGAGCATGCATCAGCTGTTACCGTGACGTGCCGCTGCGGGCGAGTGTGAACTAGGTCAACAGGCCGGTGAAAGTCGCCACGTCACGCAGTTGCGTCACCTAGCGCGCCGACAGCCGAGAGGGGAACGATATTCTGGAGAAATCTACTTGCCGGTGTGAAGGACGAATCACGTCACAAGAAGGTCAACAGCCAATAAAAATCGAGGAAGGTGTTGGAAGGTCTTAAGATCTTTCTAGAAAGAAGTCGAAGCGGAGTCTCTAAGAGAAAGTTGAAGAGAACATTACAGTTTTAAGGGAGAATCGAATAGAGGAGCCTCTAAGGAAAAGTTGAAGAGAACATTACAGTCTCGAAGGGAGAATCGAACAGAAGAGTCTCTAAGGAGAAGTCAAATAATACAGTCTTCTGGAAGAACGTCATATAATTTTAGCTTCTAGGGAGAAGATGAATGTTCGCGGACAGTGTTATTAACTGTCTATTTCTTGTATGGCACTACCACTGTTTTATGTGAGTGCTAGTTTAATTTTCCGTCGGCCTAATTCAGTATAGAGCGAGGTTGTTACAGCCGCACATTTCACCGTGTGGAACTTGCGAAACCACAGACGGACAGTTCGTGCGCTCATTTACGCCGAGTGTTGCAGTAGAAATCTATGGAATGTCTCATTGGAAATTATAAGGGAAGTGAACTATCTGGAGTGAATATTCGAGAGGAAACCTGGCCTATAAAACATCGTAGTACCAGTAATAATGTTCCGTCAGCTTCAAGACTTACTGTAATCTTGTGAATGTGTTCAGAATTCGAAGCTTGGGGTAAAACTGAACCTGAGTGTACATCATTGTGCCAGTTAAGTGTCGTAAATAATTTAGTGGTATACAACTAGTGTGGATCCTATTTTCTGATACAAAATTTCAGTTTCAGCTACCTCTGTGAAGACTAGCCGACAGCATGCAACGAACGAGAGGAAAATCCTGGAATTTTCTGGAACATTGTTGGAGTGATACAACGCTGCTGTACGTAGCCGTAGTCATGATGGGTTAAGCCAAAGTATGCACGCCAGCGCGATGAACTTGTCCGTCCATAAGCCTCCATAGCGGAAGAAGAGGACGCCGACGCCCATAGCTGCATCCCGACGCCAAGGATTTCCATCGGAACCATAAGTACCATTGTAAAATTTCTTCTCTTTCAGTAGATGACTAGTAGATTGTATTCTTGCTTAGAGAAGTGTAGTTTCTTTTGAAATGTTGTACTTAAATGGTGATGGTAGAGTATTCGTGCATTCTTTGATTTATGGTTTCTACATTTTCTATCTTTGCATTCTCTTGAAATAATGTTTGTGTTTTTGATTCAGTGATAAGTAATCCCAGCTACCAGTGAGTTTTACAAGGTCATGAATAATTAAGATCTTCAAAAGGAATTATGGGGGATTAAGATCTAAAAATAAGCATAAGAAGAAGAAGAATAAAATATGGTCATAATAATCATGACGAGGAGGATGAGATTAAATATAGGAGTAAAATACAAATAAATCGAAGGCTTAATGAACTATTAGTTTTGTGATATGATTGATATCAGAAGGGATGGTAATTGAAGTGTACTAGAAGCAACTCATCGAGAAGACGTTTTCTAGGAGCCATAGTAGGAAAAATAATTATTATAATAATAATGAAAGTCGGATATTTGACTGGTTGTTGAGAATAAAATTGAACGATATTGTGATGGTGAATTTTACGATGAAATTGACGATATGGGACCACTAGGGTGCATGTCAGTCATAGTGATTATGATGAATTATAGTGATGATAGTGATTTATGGTGATTTGATAATATTTAGGGACTAATAATAGTTCTTTCCTTCGCTCAACAACCGATACTGAATAATGTACGACTTGCTTATTATTAGCCTTTCCTGGGGCTCACAGACGCATCTTTCCGATGATGGTGGTGATGATTATTTCTTCAAGATTAATTTAGTCATCCTATTTCGTCTTGTAACAATAGTCTTGATGAATTCTTATTATGATCGGTTCATGCTATAAGGGTCTTCAATAAAATTTAAGAGGAGAATATAATAATAAATGAATAATAATAATAATAAAGAGTGATAGTTTCAACTGTGTGATAAATCCGCCTATAAACTGTTGGTGTGATTATGTTGTTACGTGACAGTTATCCATGTCGTTCCAAGAATGCGTATTCTTTTCGTGTTTTTATGTGATTTATTAGTCAATGATGTTGTTGTTGTTGTTGATTACGCTTGGCGTTACGTGATGCTCTATCCATCCATAGAATACTAGTCAGTCAGAAATCGTTGTTATATTTTATAAAGGAATACAGTCGAGCGAAATCTGCGAGAGAGGGGAAATACGCCAAAGAATTACTCAAGGAATTTCTCAAAATTGTAAAGCATTTTTTCGAAAATAAGTTGTGTAGAATTTCTCAAGAATAAGTTGTAAAGAATTTCTCAAAGGTGTGAGAAAATGATTTAGGAAGGATTTCTCATAGTATGACAAAGTAGTTTCTCAAGAAATTTTCTCAAAATATGCCAATATAGATTAGACAGAAAAATTTGTCATAGATGTGCTAAAGTAAGAATTAATTAATGGGTAATTCGTAAAGATTAAGGAAGTAATGAAATATGGTTATTTCATGTTCAGTCTGGCATTGTTTGCTGCAATTATAACGACAGTATCACTAATTACGTGATTGATCAAATGTTACAGAGAATGGCTTCGGTTGGAAGTTCATTGAAGCTGTAATTGAATCCAATGAATTCGCTAAGCATGTCAAGGACTCATAGTCATTTTGTTAACGAGAAGAATAATCAGTTGAATTATGTTGAAGAAGTGTTATCATGTAATTTCTTTCCTAGCATTGTCCAGACTGAATTTTATTTTCATTTTAATAAATCAGTTTGTTATTTTGTTCTGATTCCTATTCCACATTATGTCTCCTATCCAGTCACCAATGGCCCTGCAAATATAAATCTTCTGAAGGTCGGTCCCGTAATAGCAAGTTGGGGCTGCGAACAGTCCACCCTTTTGGGACTCTCGCTCCGCCGACTGAGCGACCCCGGAGAAGGGGACAGAGTTTGATATCCTATGCTTTAATGTGCAGGAACTAAGCATAAAACAAATACATACCGCACGGATAGGTCATTCCTCCACTGCTCTTCTTGTAACAGCAACCATTCAGATGTTATTTATGGGGTGAGCAGCATTCAGTCAGTGAATATATATGCTTCTACAGGGAGAATAATTTAAGTGTTCCGACTTCTTCTCGCATGACGTGGGAGGTCCCGAGCGAGCGCCATATCGCTTCTGTTAACACGGCGAAATAAGAAGTGTTCACTGCAATGCGCAGCTGTTTAGCACTCTGTCCCTCAGTTAGTTAGAAAATATTGGACTTTTAAGGTGTGTTGTGAGACGATGGTTAAATACACTATAGAGCAAAGAATATTTTTGGTCGAGTGTTATTTGCACAAGAAGAAGAACCAGTTAAAAAGTGCCTTCGAAAATTCCGTAGACAATTTCCCGGTGTGACAGTACCATCAAAACGTTACGTGCATCAGCTCGTTTACAAGTGGCGTAGTACTGGTTCCGTAAGCAATAAGAAAAAGAAGCGAAGGAGAACAGCTCCCACACAAGAGAGGTTAGAAGATATACAGGCAAGACTCCAGGTCAGTCCACATAAGTCGCTTCGGAGATTAGCTCTGGAAAGTGGTATTTCACCTTCTTCAGCACGTAATGCAACAAAACTGCTACGTTTACGATCTTATCGGACTCATTCAGTCCATAACATACTGCCTACAGATTTCAATGCAAGAATACGATTTTGCAATTGGCTAATAAATAGTGTCCACAGCGGTATTGTGGATACTAACTTTTTTAATTAGCGACGAAGCCTGGTTTCATTTGAGTGGATATGTCAATTCACAGAACAATAGAATCTGGGATACAGACAACCCGCACATTTTACAGCCGAGACCTCTGCACGATGTGAAGGTGGGTATGTGGTGCGCTATCAGTGCCCGAGGAATTATCGGTCCGATAATTTTTCAGGACACGATTACTTCTGACCGTTATGTTCATAACATTCTGGAACCATTTTTTGCTTAACTGACTGAAGAAGAGAAAAGGTACGGCTATTTCCAGCAGAATAGTGCAACGGCCCATACGCGCGTAGCTCTATGCGACGGTTACGGGAAATGTTCGATGATGATCAATAGTAAAGGCTTATGGCCCCCTCGTTCGCCTGATTTAAGCACATGTGATTTTTATCTATGGGGAAATCTTAAAGGAAAAGTTTACAGGAATAATCCTCGAACTGCAGAAGAATTAAAAACTGAAATTAGGAACATTGTGCGTTCTATCGGTGTCCATGAACTAAAAACTGTGTTTCGAAATCTCATTACAAGATGTGAAGCTTGCATTGCAGCTGAAGGAGATCACTTTCAGCATCGTCTATATATACTGGTGAGTTCAGTTTAATTTCCTATTTGATTTATTTATATATTTATTTAATTCCGCTTCTTTGAGCCGACTATGCCTGCTTGTCATGGCGGGCACTGCGCTTGCTGTCTCCGCTTCCCAGCGCGCCTAATCCTCGGCACTCCGCTCTCTACTTTCAAATTAATCACCCTGTAATACTGTTGTTCTGTTTGAGGTTACGTGTACTTTAGTAAAATACGTTATTGGACTATTCATCAATAAGCTACAGACAACAGAAGTATTTTATTTTCTTTTATTTTATTTTATTTTATTTTATTTTATTTTATTTTATTTTATTTTATTTTATTTTATTTTATTTTATTTTATTTTATTTTATTTTATTTTATTTTATTTCGTGCAACTGATCATATAGTGATATGGTACACGTCAATAATTATATTTACACTACCGGTAGCAAAGAATAAAACAGTAAAATGCCGCACATGCCATGATAAATAAAGGGAAATATTTGATGTAGTATAGAAGCACAGATAAACAAAAAAAGAAATTGCATAACTTAATTTTCAAGAACTAAGTATTATTCAATAGAATAAAAACAATGCTTAGAAACAAATATGAACAATTCTTTCTTAAATTTTGAACATGGTTTTATATGCTTAATGAAGTCTGGCAATTTATTAAACAAATGTACTCCTGCATGACTCAAACTTTATTCACAAAGCTTAGTTTTGTGGGGTTCTATGTGCAGACTGTATCTATTTCTAGTATTTTACCTATGTACATCTAATTTTATGGTGAAACAGATAATATTCTCTTTCAAATATACAAGTGTTAGAAGATATAAAGGCTAGGCAGTGGTAAAATAGAATAAAGTCTAAAATATTTCTTGCAGCTTGTCCCCCTTCCAATACTGGCCATTCCTCTAATTATTTTATTTTTTAACTTGAAGATGACTTCTCTATAGCGTGAATTATCCCCGTAAATTATTCCATAGTGTGCCATTTCACCGTTCTATAGTTACTATATTTGGAACAAAAATGGCGCTTCGGCTATTAGCGGGTCAGAATAAAAACAATTAACAGCTGTATGAACTGAAGAGATGATGAATTCAACCGGCAATCACAGAAGGAATTTTTTTTAGAAGGCAGTGCGAAAGAATGACGAGAGCAGATTATTTAAATCGATTATTGAAAAAAAGTCTTCCATTAGAGAAAGGATTCTTATTTGAGCACTACACCAAGAAAGACGGAATCGCGTAAAGAAACCCAGTAATAATTGGAGATTTTGGTCTACTGTTAGAGATAAGATCAAGTCCACGATAACCCGCCGAACACCAGCTGTAATTGACATATACGTGAGATAAAAGACCAGCTGATAAGAAACGTCAAGTTGGAGCTTCACTACGTCACGGTTGGGCTCGGAACATTTTATTTGCCCGATACTGCATAACATCAAGAGAGCTGAAGTAAACCGAACAGAGTGCAATCTTTAAAGCACGTAGTATTCACAACGTTTCGGCGAGCAAGGCAGTTTGAAACAAGACGATATTTAGAGTCTTATAGGCAAATTAAGCGGAACAGAAAACAAATATACTGACCACATTAGCATTACTAAGCAGATTACCATGTATAAATCCACTAATGCCTTGTATTATTCTGTCCTTGATGCAATGAAGGCCATCATGATCTTCTAAGAAGCTGAGGCGAGGACTACTCTGGCTATGGTAACGCTTGACGAGATGAATGATCCAGGAGGATAGTAGTCAGCTGTGATGACGAGATGATTCCTTGTTACTTAAGCCGAACCAGGGAGCAAGACCTACCATCCCATGACGATCAACAGCGAGATGGAAGCCAGATCCAATAAGCAAAGATAAGTCCCCATTTAAGTCGTATCGTAAGTAGAAAACCTTATTCTTTGAGTTAATGTATAATATTTGTAGTGACATTTTGTGTGCGTAATTAATATACGTGTGTGTGTTCACAAGGAAATAGGTATTCATCCAAAGTTACCGTAAATTCCAAACATAGGCGTTAAAGTACCAGTGAAATGCCGTTCGTAAGTTTGTCAATATGATAGTGGAGAAGTGATTGATATTGTTCATAATTTGTTGTCAGTGAAATATTAGAGTAATTTGAGGAACCTAATATTTATATGCATGATGGTTTTGACTAATAGCAAGCGTAAAGATCGTATTTAGGGAGTATTACAAGAAAATTTGATGGCACAATTTTAAGGTTACAGTGTACTATTTATTTGATACTATGACAGTAATGGTAATGAATATATATATATGTGCAGGTGATAGTACATATGTTGTGTTTTGATGGAATGAGTGCTTCAATTATAAATGCTACGCGATAATGGAAGTGTTAAATAATGAATATAGTTAGCATATGAGTTGCTAGTGTATTTTGATGGTGATAGTTACTGTTATTTAAGGTGTCGGTCATAGTATTTCTTCGAGAAATGGTAGTATGTGTGGGTTGCACATGCTAAGGTGTCGGTAGTGAAATGTACTGTTTCTGATTGCTATTTTATTCCCTAATATATATATGATACGGTTTAGGATACGATCTTAATGCCATCATTAAAGAATTAATTGAATAAGTAGGATCTTCGAAGAGCCAAGAGATCACTTACATAAACATTTAGACCTTCACTGACATAACTACGACTGTTTTCATATATTCTCACTTACGGCAAGTCAGCTTACGATTTATTTATTTTTTCTTGGAGCAATACTAGTCATCACTGGTAACTTAGACTTTCATATGTGGATTTTAGATGAGGATAGAGTCTTCCTATGTGTCAGTTTTTCCACACATGGTATTTCGTTGGATTATTAATCGTGATATACTTGGAAATGTTATGGTAAGTCATATACGCACTTTAGCTGGAATTTAACCATGAATTAAAGGAATAATTGAATAATTTAGCAATGTAATCCTTACGATGGAAATAATTTGAAAATGCTTACGACTTAAAGTGGACTTAGTTTTGCTTATATGGAGGCTAATTGATACAAAATATGAAACATTGAACAAATTGAAACTTCGAATAGAGTAAATACCTAAGGATCAGACAGTAATCTTTTCACACGATTTTTCTATTGTGCGTGGACATTGAGATGAACTGTTTTCAACTGAGTGATATACATTTCTGTAATTGTATGTGAATTTAATTCAGGCAATTGAATCTTGATGATTTCGAGAAGCAACTTAGTATAATATTCAGAGATTCCAGATCTTAATTAATTAATTAATTAATTGAGTCATTAATTATTGGCCAATTTCTTTGCGTTTTCCTCATTTTCCAATTGAACTTTAATTTGAATTGTATATAGTAGGAAGATAGTTTATTTTACTTAGAGCTTTCGGATGCATCCAAATAATTCTTTCATTACAAACATTATAATAATTATAATTATTGCAATTGTCCAACTTTTTCAATTATGTTGAGTAATTTTACTTATTATGTAATTTAATTATTTTTCTTTTCATTTCAATCCCTTGGAAACTACTTAGTTAGAATACAATTTTTCGATAGGCTAAGATTATGAGTCAGATGAATAAGGCCTAAGTTCATTTATTTATTTATTTATCAGAGGTTTTCCCAAACCTATTTCTTCAAGACAACATCAATATATCATTGAGAAACTGATTGAATAGGAAACCTGCTATACTGTATAAAAGATTTTCAAGGTAATCAACGTTTATTCCAATTCATCCATAAATCAATTTATGAATAAAAGCTGAGTAGAGTAATATTGAATTCTTTCAATGTCTGCTTAGAATAAGTACTAGATATAAGTTTGGAATGATTAATTTTCATTGCGATCATGATGATATCATGTAGGGTGTTCTTGGCAAGCCACGATAATCTGATTTTTGCGATAAATTTTGGTATCAAAAATATACGGTAACCGACTAATAGCGTGTTGAAGACGTTCATCTACGTAGGTTGGTATTTACCGTAGGCCGTCGGTATTCTTTCTCACGCGGAACTCACAACCCAAGAATTTTCGGCAGATGAAAGTATTATCAAGAGCTAGTCTGGAAACTCGTGTAGTCAACCTGGACGCGGGATGGTGCAATAGGTTAGTATGGGATGGAAATATGCAAAATACATTATTCGACAAGCCTTCAAATTAAAACCATTTTTCAAGGATAATATCATGAAATAAATTTTACTAAATGTTTCCCTATGACCTCTGTATGTTTTCTCAGGTCAATGACTCATCCATCCACAAGCCAAGAAACTTCGTTGATGATGAGTACTCAACTATGGTCTCTCCAAATGATATTGGACACATTTCTATATTTAGATTAATCTTTTGGAGAAATCTAATAACAGAACTTTTCTGTTTACTTAAGATTAATTTATTATCTTCAAGCCAGCTCAGGATATTACTCATTATATTGCCTGCCTTTAATTCTAACACTTCAGAACTTTCATCAGTTACAATATCAGTAATATCAACTGCAAACAAAATGCATTGCACTCCCTGCATATCATCGACTATTTGGATTATAACGTTGAGAAATACTAAAAGTAATAATGGTCTTAAAACTGACCCCTGTGGAACACCATTATCTATGTTTTTGGCACAGGAATACACATTCTTAATTTCACCTTTGCTCAAATCAGTGCCGATATATGATATTTCAAAAATCTGTTTTCTATCACCTAAAAATGATTTGAACCAGTTATAGCTCATACCCCGACCTCCATACATGTATAACTTTTCTAAAAGCAAGATGAAGTCAATTATATCAAAAGATTTTGTTAAATCAAAGAAAATACCTAAACAAGCACCTATCCCATCGATTGTGTCCTATATCCGTTCAATAAAGTTAATAAATGCTGTAGTAGTTGATCTATTTTTACGAAAGTCATTTTGGCAACCAGCTAATATATCATGCTCTTTTAAGAATGAAAATAGTCTATCGTACATAATCCTTTCCAGTATTTTGGTGAATACAGATGGGAGGCAGAGAGGTCTATATTTACCAGCATCTTCTTCACTACCCTTTTTATGTATCGGAACAACTTTGGTTACCTTGAATTTGTCTGGAAATTTACCAGTGGTTAGTGGCAAATTTATTAAATAACAGAGAAGCATGATTATGTATTGGTAACAGCATTTAATAAGGTAGTCTGAATAACCATCTAAAGCAGAAAACTTCTTTTTACCCATCTGTTTTATTATCTTCTCTATATGTTGCTCAGTCGCAGGAGTAAGAAAGACGGATGATACATTCCTATGAACTGTATTTAAGTTTGTTCTTATCATTGATGTTAGAAAATTTTCCGTTAAACTCAAAACTACTTCCAGAAAATAGTTACTAAAGATTTATGCAATTTCTTCTGGATCACTGACTTCCTTCACCGCATTTTTATAATGTTCCACATACATTTAGACCTCTTTCTAGAATTGTTTAGCTCATTCTCATTATGCAATCTTTTGATAGTCTTCAGAACTTCTCGATATTTCTTATACTTCTTATAATAATTCTTCAATTCAGATGTGGTGTTACTGCCTTTCACACATTTGCTTAAAAATCTTAATCGTCTACTTTAATTTCTAATTCCTGTTGTAATCCACCCACTCCCATAATTCATTACAATTATCCTTTTGACTGGCATTGCCACTTGATGATAATAGCTGAGCAAACCCAAAAACTCACTGAAGGGCTTATTGGTTGAGTTATTTCTAGACACACTTTCTCAAGTCTCCTTGGCCAATAACTGATTAAAATATAAAATATTTTCCTTGTTACTTATTCTAGTTTCCCTGTAAATTGCATTGTTATTTTTTTAAATGACGGTTTCCTATTACCCTAAAATTTAGATGCACAATTTGAGCAAAATGATATGTAAGACCTGTATTATAATCTTCTATTTCATAATTTCACATTTCCTCATTCAATATAACTTGATCTACTGCAGAATTGGTATCCTCCGATATTCTGGTTGGTTAATTTACAACCGCCTTTAGACAATACAAGGAAAGCTACATTTATAGCCTTTGCTTATCTTGCCCAGCATTATTCTCTAAAAAATCTACATTAAAGTCGCCCGTGATTAATACAATCTTGTTCTTATTCTGCAGGTCATCTAAAATAATTTCAATATTATTATAAAAAGTTTCAACATTACCAGAAGGATTTCTATAAGTGCATATAAGTATTATCGTAACTTATAATCCACTAGTTCAACAAAGCTAGCCTCGAATGCTCCTCTGCATTCAGATGCTCAAATTTATCCAACTGCTGACATTTGATATTATTATTCACACACACATATGTATATATGAACCTTCACACTTCATTTTCCTTCTACAAAACTTACTTGGAAGAGTATAACCTTCTAATACAAAGTTTGAAATCCCATCTTCTGCCAACCAATGCTCAGTTAAACATAAACATCATACCCTTGTGGGTTATCTGCCAACAGGACCATTATACCTAGAATTTTATTTCTTAAAGAATGAACATTCTGGTGGAACAAATTTAGCTCCGCCCTTAGATTATAACTACCGTTACCGGGTACCTTTTATCTTAAAAAATCCTGCTCTAGTAATACTGGTCGTTTCCTTGTCCTACTTGACGTTCTTAGTTCTGGCTGTTTAGCTTGCCCTCCTTCAGTTCGTCTTGATGGTGCTCCAACATTCAACTTCTCCAGTAACTCCTCTCCTCGCTAATCCAAGTGACTCCGACTGATGAGCTCAATGGTTTCCTCACGAATTTTCCCAGAATACTCTATGCTTTCTGGCTTTGATGTCTCTAATGATTGAGGTAGAATCACATTAATCCCTTTAAGCTGATTTTCTTCTCCTGGGCATCCTTCTTTAGTGGTAGCACCCACCTCAACTACTTCCTCAACTGTTCTTACTTTCATTACCTGCAAATGTTCTGCATCTTCTTCATCTTTATCGAACAACAATGGTATGGTATTGTTCATGATAGTTGTTCCTGGGATGTCTGTTATTTTTTCCTTATCATATTACATAGCTGCTTTTCCCCTCTTCTGTTAAGATGCTTGCCATGATTTGTGAAATATCCTCGATCCACATTGCCCAAATCAATTATTTCTGTATTTTGAAAGCATTTGACAATTGTCTGTACACGCCTGTTTGTATCATTAACTAACTTATTTACACAGGACCGTTCAATTAAATCATGTGGAATATTATATAATACTACTTTGCTGATCTTTAATTTACAAATTGTTTTCTTCACCCCACAAATCACATTTGATGATTAATCTCTAGCAATATCACTCGTCCCTGCCATAATAACCGCGTTGTCATTCTCATTAAGTGTTTTCATCTCTTCCACATCTAACTTAAGTACCTCTTTGAACAGAGCACCTGGCCGGACAAAACCTACAACTTCAGTCCCCGGTAGCATATCAACAAGTTCGACAGCAATACCCCGACCATGGCTATCCCCTTACATTCTTTCTTCCTCAACCCCAGTGCAGGCTTCCTTGTAATGTCTCGAACGTTATTAGTTTTTACACATTCTTCTTCACTAGAGGTAATTGATTGTTCCTTAGTTCAATGCCTAGGCTTACGCCCCGATCATGATTAGTTTTAGGCCTACTGTTGCAACTCCTCGTAATTGCCTCCGACCATGTCTCAGTTTGCGCTTCATGTCCATTACCGGTACGTTTAATATTTCCAATGCCCTCCCTCAACATTCGAACTCATCCCTTGAGGCTGGTTCGGATAATAAATTAACACGGTCAACACACTTTCCCATTTCCGCATGTACGATGCGTGCGTCACACACACGAACTTCGCGAATTATTTTCCCTTTGGCCTATGTCACTACTGCTACTTTGATCCACACTTCCACTTCTTCTTCCCGTCATTAAATCCTATACACTCATTACTTTCCATTAAACTACAACATTTCTAAAAATTCTTAACAGCTTGAGGAGCAATTTGACTGGCAGGCGCCATCTTACTTATTGCTTATTCTTATTATGTTCAATAAACTTCCAATTTCTTTAAATGTAAATCTTACTATCAGAAGTCACGGCACGTTGTACTCTATGTGCATTCCGAAACACGGGAACTTGTAAATCCCATACGCATTGACCGAACATTGAATCCAGGCCGTACAGGTGGGGAGCCGAAGTCACAGAGCTACACAGAATAGACTCGGGCGCAAGTTGTTCATTTTTCCCAGAAGACAAGTTCAGAGCCCTGGAACTTAGTATTGATTTATAATCTTTTAACATTAGATTTCGTACGTACCGTATATCTAATAATCATGAATGCCGAGGCAAAACTGATGTCGCAATTGGTTAAAAGGTAAATTCGTGGCTGAAATTGTAAATTTTACATGGTACCATCAGTCCATTAAGTTCTTCTTGGTCAGCAATGGATTAGAAGTGAATCTTGGAACTGAAACAAATTTATGTGGAGAACATCCTTTTTAAATTTATTGAATTATCGTGCTCCGATGTTCAGTTAATCACTGAAGCTGATACTTTCCAAGAATTCCTGGGCTTTTGTAAGAAGAAGTTTGTTGTGTCTCAACCTTCAACAAAACGCGATCCCAGTATTCAGGAGAGACAGAAACGTGCCCCTCGCTCTCCGCAAACATATGGAGAAAGAGTTGATTCTCTGAAAGAGGCTGTTATCTTCACCCCTGTGACTGCCAGAGATCCAGTGATTGGGGTCACACCTCGTATTCATCCCTATGCCTGACGGTGGAAAATGTCTCTATGTGGATTGCAAGTGTGGGGTAAATTAAATATTAACATCTGCTAGTTTTCCCATTTGCTGCTATGAAGAAGTGCTGAACATCCTTCGAAATTCAAGATACTTTAATATAGACCTCTTCAAGGCTTACTTCCACTTGCCAGTGGATGAGCCGAAGCGTGCCATCTAAACTATCTCAACTCATCGAGGGACATATAAGATTAATATATTGAGTTTTGGCATAAAAACAGCACCGTCAAAATTCAACAGGATAATTCTAGGTCTTCCAAAATGTGATCAATACTTCGATGACATTACTGTATATGCCATGGTACTATCCAAGAAAACTTCAAGCTTGTCTGCAAAGATAATCTCAGTTTGACCTCCATGTGAACAAGAGAAAACATTTTTTTCCAAGCCCTGATTGAACACCGTAGGCATGTGATTGAACATGACAAAGTCAAGGAATCTCCTGAAAAGTATGATCTCACATTCTTTCAAGGCACGTTAACACATTATTCCAGATTTATACCACACTTTTCAACAGTGAAATGCCGTCTTCGCGGACTGCTCTCCAAAGAACATTATTTTGTGTGAACATCGTCTTGGGAATCAGCTTTCCTTAATCTGAAATCAGAGATGCGCAGCAACCATGTTTTGGCGCCTTACGACCCTGCTCTTCCCATTGTTCTTACATCATATGTGTAACATCATCCGTTTACCTTGTGCCGCCGGCGCACCATTTTTGTGTACTTGAGAAATCGTCAACTCCACTCTGTTGTTCGGTAAACATTCTACGGAAACTCACTAACTTACGTTGGACCTTGCCTATTCTACGTCTCCTCGCTTCGCTACCTACACTGCACATCGCTCATTATCAACTGTGTAGGGCGTGCCTGCTGTCACTGGAACTGTGACATAATTTCGTCATATGTCTGACTCAACTTACCCCGTTTAGTTCTCGAAGCATTTCGTATCCTCTATGCCCTGCCTTGGCTTGTATAAATACGGGGCTAATTAGACTCTAAAGGTAGATGAGATGTGACAACCTCCTGGCTACTAGAGGATTTTTTTATCGGATGGGGCGTAAATTATCCTTGGTTAGTCTCTCTACGGCACCTATGTTTTAACTTCTGGTCACCATGCCAAGACAGGGGAAATATGAGGTAACTCAACTTTCACTAGATTCTTCAAGCTAAAATACTCTTGAAAATTTGACTCCTGTTTCTGCGTTATGTTTCCGGCGAGTCAATATCTAATTGTTCAATCTGGATTTGGACTTGCTTACCTCTTTTATTTTTAAAATTATTTTGCGTTGTCCTTTGTGGGTTTTTTTGCAGCCTGCCTGTTTCCAACATTTTCTAAACCATTTTTCTCTTAGTAGCCTGTTTTAAATGGGACCCGATAGGCACTTGACTGTCTCTGAAACTCAAATTAATTGCATTTTTATCTATGGTTTCAAATTGTGTTAGCCCTGTGATTCTCAGTTCTCAATATAACCGGGCTAATTTCCCTATGATAGAAAGTTCAGTATTTGTACAATTCATTCACTGAATGAATTGAATGAATTGCCCAGTTTGACAATTATGTACGGATTTCCAATATTTTATTGTCCATCACATTTTCTTCGAGCCAATTAACTTACTTCTAAGGAATCACTGAAAGGAGTGTGGGCATAAAAGAACATTCCCCTTTTATTTTCTAATAGTTTATATTATGTGTTCTTGTCTGGGCTTTACGTGTCTCTTTGCATTAAGGCGTTCATAATCTCTTCCCTTTCTTCCCACTGAAATTGTTTTCACGTGAACTTCCTAGCCTTATCAAATGGTCTATAAAGACCAAACAATTTTGGCATTATTTGTTAGATATTGTGATGACGATTTAGTCTTTCCTACAGTCTCCCATTTTCTTACAATTATACTTCTTCCCGTCTCCCGAATGCAGAGGCGTAGAGCCACGGGAGAGCTGTGGCCACCCTCTTATGCTCGGTTGGCCGTTCGGAGTGCAGAGCTGTTGAACCACGGACCAGCCGTGGCCACTTGAGGGCAGTGACCCACTCTTCATCTAACGACCAACGAATGAACAACAACAAAGTTATTTCATTCGCGCTTCCGATACTACGCAGGCGGGCGGGCCACCAGCTAAACAAGTAGCTCTTGGGCCTGTGAACTGAATTGAACTGAACCGAATGAAGCATATAAGTGGCCGTATGTATTGTATATACGTAAGTGGGTTGGATGGAGTGGCGTAGATGTCACCGCAGCACGCAAAGGGCACCTCAGAGCAGACTTGAGCAGACCCACACCACACCCGCCATAGTTGGTCCCTGCTAGTCTCCTGTTTATTGATCTTCAAGATACAAATACATTTTCAGAGACATGTACAACAGGTGATACAAAATATACAAGAATTGATACAAGTATATATTGTTGCAATAAATATGTTGGTTAAGTTCACTGTGCTGGTATTGTCTTAAATTGCATTCACTAATCACATGTCTTGATGCGTAAGTAATTAATGACAACGTGTATGGTTCTTTTGGACAGTAAAGCGTAACAATTCACTGAACATGGAAATTTCAAATGTATCGGACACCTTTACACAAAAATATAAAACATATAGCCTAATCGTCGAGGCGAAATTTACAACACTGGTGCACGTTGTGCGACACCAAACAATAAAAGAAACAAAACTGTACTACCACACTGCACTCCGTACTGTAGAGTTCACAATTTCTTGCAGTGGACAATAAACAAGTGCTCCATATCTATACATATAAAACTAGCAAGATACCCGTGCTTCGCTACGGTATTATACTGAAATTTATAATTAAATTCTTAACGTTTTATGTATAATCCTCCGAAATTCGCGATGTGACTCGTTTTCTGAGAGAATCCGCCAAAATTCGCAATCTGACTCGTTTTCTGAGAGATTACGGCAAAGTTCCTCACATTTTTCAATCTTTCTTTCCAGCAATCGATTTCGTACTTCCCGAGGTAGGTCCAGGTATTCCACGCGGTCAGTTCGGTCCATAAATCTTTGCCATCTTTTCCTATAAGCATTTTTAGTATGGATCAAATCCTGATGGAGATCCGGCGTGGTGTCGTCTTGGGTGCCTTGGCGGTACTGAACCCGCGGCTTGACTGTATTCGTAGTCATTACCAGGCCAGGACCCGTTTCCAGCGCGGTCCGCACAATTTGGACGACGGTCCAGAACATTATTATTATTATTATTATTATTATTATTATTATTATTATTATTATTATTATTATTATTATTATTATTATTATTATTATTATTATTAGATGTTCTGGACCCCACAGCAAGATGCAAGACCGCTACTTGGCGGTAAATTACATCTGCTACCATTGTCATTGTTGACAATGTGACCAGCACCATTGTCGCGCGTAGGCAAGTGTGCGGGATTTCTGGCGATACGAATGACATACTTCCGTGCATTATTGACCTTATTATAGAGGTGAATAATTTGACGGTCCATCTCATTCCTATCGTTTATTTCAAATGAGTTTAAATTTTTATTTATATGCCAGGAGAGTCTACTGTAATCTAAGAATGTTCTCCGAAGGAAAAGATGGCTGTTGAAATCGAACCGAGGAAAGATTAAAAATGATCGGTTAATGATCAGAATAAGTACAGCAAAAATCTACAGCCTGTTTCCAGTCATTCGACAGGGTCAGGAATGGAATGAATAAAGCCCCATCTAGCGGCGGCAATAGGAATTGTGCCGGCTGCCGAAGGACTCCTCTGGGGCAATGAGCGATGAATGAAAAATGAAATGAAATATTGGACAGTGTTGCTGGAATGAATGATGACAGGGAAAAGCGGAGTATCCTGAGAAAACCTGTCCCGACTCCGATTTGTCCAGCACGAATATCACATGGAGTGATCGGGATTTGAACCACGGAACCCAGCTGTGAGAGGCCGGCGCGCTGCCGAGTGAGCAACGGAGGCTCCTTATAAGTACATTATGAACAGTAAAATCAATTGGTCTCACCTCCTTTTACACACCACCGCCGTTAAATTTATTTACCGCCCCCCCCCCACCAAAGAAAAATTAAAAGAAGGCGTGTTTCTTTATGTTTAAAGGAGAATCCAAACACCAATTTTCACGTCTATTATCTTCAGTTTTGAGATATGAGTATCCCCATAAAAATAATTCACCTTTTTCCACTTCCTCTCACCCCCCCCCCCCCCGCAGGTGAATTTTCCGGCAAAAATACTTGTTTCTTTAATAGTAAATGATCTTCTAAATACCAATTATCACGACTCCTAACTTCTTCAGTTTTTGATTTGTGTGTCCTCATGAAAGGAATTCAATTCCTTTTCACTCCCGCCGCCCAAGATGGTTTCCCCTTCAAAACGCGTTTTTCTTTGTTTTTAAAAGAGAGCCAAATACCAATTTTGACGTCTGTAACAACTTTAGTTTTTATTAGATCTATGTATTCTCATACAATTAAGTCAATTAATTTTTCAATTCTTTCACAACCCCTCCCCCCCCCACTTCATTGGATTTTCCGAAAATACTATTTCTTTACTTTTAAAGCAGATTCCAAATATCAAATTTCACGTCTGTAACATCTTCATTTTTGAGATATCAGTAGCCTAATTAAAAGAAATCGACACCATTTTCAGTCACTTTTATACACCCCCGCCCTTCCACCCAAGTGGTATTTCCGAAAACTAAAAATACCCGTTTCATTGTTTTTTAATAGAGATAAAAATACCATTTTCACTTGTGTAACATGTTAAGTTTTTTATATATACTGTAGAAATTCTCATTTTAAATATCACCCCTTTTTATTTCCCCTTAAGGGGAGTTTCCAAAAACAAATCACCTATGTTTCTTTACATTTACAGGAAATTACAAATACCCAATTTATACGTCTGTAACATTTTACCTTTCTCAGATATTCTGTAGATATAGTCTTTCAAAAAATTCACCTCAATTTGTCACTCCATTTTACCCGCCATTAGTTGGATTTTCCAAAAACAAAAAATACGTGTTTCTATATTTTTAAAGGAGATCCCAAACACCAATTTTCAGGTTCTGAAATATAAGTAACCTCATTAAAATCATTCAACCCAATTTCACCCTTTTCTACCCTTCCTATTGGAATTTTCCGGAAAAAAAAGTGTTTCTTTATTTTAAAGGAGAATCTAAATACCAATTTTTACATCTATAAACTTTAAAAGTTTTGAGATATAGATACACTCATTTTAAAAATTCATCCCTTTTTCACCCCCCCCCCATTAATTGGATTTTCCAAAAACAAAAAATACGTGTTTCTTTATTTTTAAAGGAGATCCCAAACACCAATTTTCAGGTTCTGAAATATAAGTAGCCTCATTAAAATCATTCAACCCATTTTCACCATTTTCCACCCTTCGTATTGGAATTTTCCAAAAACAAAAAATAAGTGTTTCTTTATTTTTTTAAGGAGATTCTAAATACCAATTTTTACATCTATAAACTTTAAAAGTTTTGAGATATAGATACACTCATTTTAAAGTTCACCCTCTTTTCACCCCCCATTAATTGGATTTTCCAAAAACAAAAAATACGTGCTTCCTTATTTTTAAAGAAGATTCCATACACCAGTTTTCAGGTCTATAAAATCGTCAGTTTCTGAGATATAAGTATCCTCATTAAAGGCATTCAACCCATTTTTCACCCCTTTTCACCCATCCTATTGGGATTTTCCGAAAACAAAAAATACATGTTTCTTTATTTTTAATGAAGATTCTAAATACCATTTTTTACATCTGTAAACTTTAAAAGTTATGAGATATAGATGCACTCATTTTCGAAATTCACCCCCCTTTTCACCCCCATTAATTGGATTTTCCAAAAACAAAAAATACGTGTTTCTTTATTTTCAAAAGAGATCAAAAGTACCAATTTTCAGGTCTGTAATATCTTCAGTTTCTGAGATATAAGTATCCTCATTAAAGGCATTCAATCATTTTTCACCCCTTTTCACCCCTCCTATTGGGATTTTCTGAAAACAAAAAATACGTGTTTCTTTATTTTTAATGAAGATTCTAAATAACTATTTTTACATCTGTAAACTTTAAAAGTTTTGAGATATAGATGCACTGTTTTTAAAAATTCACCCCCCATTTCACCCTCCCATTAATTGGATTTTCCAAAAACAAAAAAATACGTGTTTCTTTATTTTTAAAAGAGATCAAAAGTACCAATTTTCAGGTCTGTAATATCTTCAGTTTCTGAGATATAAGTACCGGTATTCTGATTAAAGGCATTCAACCCCTTTTTCACCGTTTTTCACTCCTCCTATTGGGATTTTCTGAAAACAAAAAATACGTGTTTCCTTATTTTTCAAGGAGATTCTAATTACCAATTTTTACATCTGTAAACTTTCAAAAATTTGAGATATAGATACACTCATTTTAAAATTTCAACCCCCTTTTCACCCCCTAGCAAAGGAATATCCAAAAATCCTCTCTTAGCGAGCACCTGCATCTTAATATGAATCTATGCCCAAAATTTCATTTCTTTATGTCCATTAGTTTTGGCTCGGCGATGATGAATCAGTCAGTCAGTCAGTCAGTCAGTCAGTCAGTCAGTCAGTCAGTCAGTCAGTCAGTCAGTCAGTCAGTCAGTCAGTCAGTCAGTCAGTCAGGACAAGTTATTTTATATATATATATATATATAGATAGATAAGAGTTTTGTCTGTGCATTGCTCAAAATTTGAAAAGAATGGTATTTCTGTATCGGTCATGTCCACAGTAACAAGGAAATGCACTTGTTTCTTTTCAGTAATTTATGTCTGTCTGTCTGTCTGTCTGTCTGTCTGTCTGTCTGTCTGTCTGTCTGTCTGTCTGTCTGTCTGTCTGTCTGTCTGTCTGTCTGTCTGTCTGTCTGTCTGTCTGTCTGTCTGTCTGTCTGTCTGTCTGTCTGTCTGTCTGTCTGTCTGTCTGTCTGTCTGTACACGCATCACTAGAAAACGGCAAAATAAAATTTAATGAGAATCGGTATGCAAAGTCGGGGAATAAGTCGCTACAATCTAGGCCATAAATAATTGTATTCACACTGATTGAAATTGTAGTTTAGGGGAAGGTCTAAAATTTAATTTTCAAATATTTATGTAATTAGTGGCCCTATCTTAATAAAAATTGGTATGCAAAGTCGAAGAATAAGTCGCTATAATGTAGGTTATAAATCACTTAATTCACGCGGAGTGAAATGATAGTTTAGTGGAAGGCCTAAAATTTCATTCTCAAATATTTATATTATTAGTGGTCCTGTCGATAAATACTACATAACTAAAGTTATACCGTATAGAATTAAATTTCCGACCATTTATGTCTTATACATTTTTACCGTACCAGCTATGATAACAGAGATATTCATGAATTTGTATTGTTGTTGCTAAGTCCATATTAACGCCGAGCCACGAGAAAATGGATTAACAGAATTTAGCGAAAATCTGTCTATAGAGTCGGAGAATAAGAAACTACAGTCTAAGTTATAATCAATTTTATTCACTCTGGATGAAATTGTAGTTTGGCGGAAGGCGCCTAAAATTTAATTTTTAAATACCTATGTTATTGGTCCTATCGAAAAGTACTACATAACAAAAGTTATGGAGAATACAATTTCCCATAATTTATGTTTTATTCACTTTTGCCATACAGACTATGATACGAGTAGTATTTCAGAGTCGGAAGAAAATTAAATGTTAAGGCCTACAATATCGAAAGCGCATAACATTGATCAACAATAACATTACATTGACCATTGTTTGTTGTGATGTTCTTTGTCTCATGCTGCCGCTAAACTCCACTGCTGCGTACCGAGTATAACAGCCTGACTCATTATTGGCGGGAAATAGCTGGGGAGTTAGAAAACTTTCTTCTTTAGCAGGCCATTCCTCTGGTTCATACATTTTCTGATACAGCTGGTACGTAACACATTGGTTCATCATAGTATTCCAGCTATTCGATCCCTACTCTGACCTGCTGTTCTGAATGAGCAGTGGGCATACCGGTACTTTAGGCAGAGACTCATTTAGTACAGTAGTAGTAGCAGTAGTATGGCCTGTTCTAGAATAACAATTAGGGCTATTCCAAATTATAGCACCACAGTTCACTAAATAACTCAAAATTCAACCCTGAAAAGAGCCGTTTCTTAAGAAAAGCTTCTTCCTCTTCAATGTTATTAAATTCTACATTCATTGTATTCCAAATTAGCAGTGAAGAAGGGGTTTCTCCTCCTGTTTGGAGGGAAAATTTGCCTCCAAGTCAGATAGACTTTTCCGCCGCCAGTGTAGTGAATTGATACTATCCGACTCATCGGGTACTCCTAGGAAACAGACTAGTAAAAGGGCATAGTTTTGCCCTGGGAGTCACCACTTCGAGCCCCTCCCCGCCGAAAAGGGACGAAGCGTGTTCATGGCTCACGGCAGTCTGTGACTTGGTCATTCCAGCTCTGGAACTTTGGACTATTAAATCGGCAGCTTAGTCCTGTTCGTTAAAAGTGAGAAAATATGTGGTTTTACACTTGATCGAGTATTTCTATGAAAGCATTGCTTTTAATCGCGCAATTCGTATTGACTTAATTGTAATGTATGTTCATTTCAGTTGGGAAAACCACTGTCTCTCTGAGGATGTAAAAAGGCAGGTGGAGAGTGAGTGTCTACCATTATAATGAAAGCTCCCAAACTGACTGTGACTGATGGTATGCAAGCGGGTCTACCTTTACAGTGAAAATTCCCTAACTCAATCTTCATATGAGAAATGTTCGGTGAGTATCCCGACGCGTTTCTAGGGTAACGTTAAGAGCTGTGCAGTTTCATACAATCTTGCTCACAACGTGTACACTACCTAACCTAGAATTATGTATACAATGTAGAATTCCGTAGCGAAGCTAAGGTACATCACCTAGTTTGTCTATAAAATAATAAGAACACAAAGGAAAGAAAATCTAATACATAAAATAATAATAATATAATTAATAACAATAATATGATAGTAAGAAGAACAGTGAGAGTACAAGAATAAAAATGATTATAATGGATAGTGGATAATAATAATAATAATAATAATAATAATAATAATTATTATTATTATTATTATAATAATAATAATGTAATATACAATGTACAAAGATGAGATGAAAGCTATGATGAACAAGAGAAACGACATAAGAAAATGTGTTGATGAACGACTATGGTTAATAATTATGGACATGGGAGTATGAGAAAATGACAAGTGATTGTGAAATGAAATACATTATGATATCACTTGCAGTGCTGTAAACACAGTACAGGACATGTTGACCTTGAAGTGCACCACTGCAGCCAGAAGCATTCCAAATTACAAGTGATATACAAGTGTAAAGGGAAGCCTCCGTGGCTCAGACGGCAGCGCGTCGGCGTCTCACCGCTGGATACTGTGGTTCAAATCCCGGTCACTCCATGTGAGTTTTGTGCTGGACAAAACGGAGGCGGGACAGGTTTGTCTCTGGTACTCCGGTTTTCCCTGTCATCTTTCGATCCAGCAACACTCTCCATTCTCATTTCATAGCATCTATCAGTCATTACTAAATCACTTTCGGGACTGGTGACCCCATCGTTCTAATGGCCTATATATGATTCATACATTACATCCCTGACCCGGTCAATGACTGGAAAATAGGTTGTAGGTTTTCATTTTCATACAAATGTAAAGCAAGGGGAGGGGATGCAGTGGTTAAATGTAAAGCGGAAGTTACGTGATTGGAGGAGGGAAATTATAGGCTGTGGCAGGGGTACGGGTATCGTTGAGGATATTAGAAGCGAGTGGGGATAGGGAGAGGGCTTCTGCAATAGGTTCTGAATTTATGATGTGCTATTCCTTTCCTGAGATAATTCAAACGGAGATTGTGAATATGTGTGAGGATGGCGGGGAAGGAGTAGAGAGGGGTAAAATTAGCAGAAAATGTGTAAGAGGAGATAGTGGGCGATGCGTATGGCATGTCTGTCTAGTTTGTGAAGTTGAGCATAGTCTTTACCGTCTGCAGTTAACCATGTCAAGGAAGCGTACGTAGTAACTGGTCGTATAAAGGTCTCGTAAACGTTAAGGGTTTGGGCGGCTTTGAGTACCCACGTTTTTCCAGTGAGTATTCGGAGGACTCTAGCCCGCTGAAGGGCTTTTTTATAGACAGTGGTGAGGTGATGATTGTACTTGAGGTTGTTTTGGAATTTAATGTCTAGGTAAGTTAGTGATATAGTTTTGGTGAGTGGGGAGTTATACATTGTTAGTGGGACGCGATAGCGGGGACGGCAGAGGCGGTATTGTTTCCTAAATACTATGAATTGTGTTTTAGAAGGATTAACAGAAATGTGTCAGGAGTTGAGCCAGATTTCTAGGGTGTTAAGGTAGGTTTGGAGTTCCGATGTAAGGGTGACGACATTAGGAGTAAGGGCTAGGATGGTTAAATCGTCGGAATATTGGTAAGGCGTAATGTTAGGTCCGGATGGGGAATGTCGTATTTGTAGAGGATGTACAGAATATGGAAAATAGGAGAGTGTCGTGCAAGACCGGCGGTTAAGGGGATGGTACAGGAAGCTGTACCATGTATTATGATTCGGGCGGTTCGATGTTGGAGATAGTTGTGAATAAAACGGATGATGGTGATTGGAATCGGGAGGTGACGGATCTTAAAAATAAGGCCTGAATGCCAGACCGAGTCAAAGGCTCGGTCTACATCCAGGCATATTAACGAAGCAGTTTTACGTGGACGGAGGTAGGTATGTAGCGAGGCGGTAATATGGAATAGGTGTTCTTGCATGGAGTGACGTGAGCGGAAACCAGTTTGGGAAGTGGGTAGAAGGCCGAGGGAATTGAGGTAGGTGGACATTCTCCGACTCAAAATTCCCTCAAGGATTTTGAATAAGATACAGAGGAGACTAGTAGGTCGGTAGGAACTTAAAGCTGAAGGAGGTTGATCAAGTTTGAGGAAAAGAAGGATATTGGCATTACCCCAATGATCAGGGTAAAAACTAGTGTATAGGATGACGGTATATACCAAATTTAGGAGGTGGAAGAGAATGGGTGGAGATTTTTGTATATGGCGTTATGAGATGGTGTGATCAGATCGAGGGAAGGTATTTTTACGTTGTTTGAGTTATGGGTTATTTCGGCAGGTATGATAGGAGAGTTTAATAGGTGAGTGTAATCTATTGGGGGAAGGTGAAGAAGAGAAGGTTCCAGTATCATGAAGAGCTGGATTTGTGTAGTCTGTGATAGTCGATTCATCAGGGTGGACGAAATGAGGGGCAGTGGAGGGGGAGAAAAGCTTTTCATAGTAATCTGCAAATAGATCAGCTTTGGCTTTTGGAGTTGTTGGGTGATTCGAATGATTGAGAATGATGTAGGTGGGAAGAGGTTTGGATGTATTTGTTAGTCTGCAAAATGTACCGGTAGTCCAGAATTGTTTAGGGTCTTGATAGTCATTAAGTTCTGTACGTTTGTCATTACAGAGTTTTCGTTTAATTGCTTTAATGTAAGAACGAGCGTGTCGTAGCGTACGTCTATGTTGTTGTAATGTGGTAGGGTCTTTGGTTCGAGCATACTAGTAATAGCCATGTGCTAGTTTCAGAAGTCGTAAGGCTTTTGGAGGTATAGGAGGTTTAGTTGGGTGGTATGATTGACAAGATATGTGAAGGTAATCTGCTGTTGTAATAGCTTGTTCAATGGTAGTAATTATAGTAAGGAGGTTAGGTATCGGGGAAGGAGCGGGTGTATTTTTAAGTAAGTCTGTTGTAGTTGCACGATAATTGTCCCAGTCAGCATGCGTAAAACATCGGGTGGGTGGAGGTCGGGGTGGGGGTTGTCGTCTATGAGGGAGGAAACCGGGGAAGGTGATAAGAGCAGGGGTATGATCATTGCCGATGGAAACTGAAGTGCATTCTACTCCCCGATTATGCCACGTTAACGTGAGTATTTAGAACCAACCGGGTCGCTAGCTGGATTTGGGTGAGGACGTGGGGGCGGTGGATAGGTAAGACGTTCTGGAGAACCACTGTCATAAAGCGAATAACGTTCTCAGAAGTAAGGATGGAGAGGGAGGAGGCGAGGGTAGGGAGGTCTTGGGACGTGAATGGGATGACGGTTTCTGGTTGAGTGGGATCTGGATTAGGTTCCACTTTACGTTTACACTGACTGACAGAGCAAATGCAACACCAAGAAGGAGTGGTTCGAAAGGGATGAAAGTTGGGGAAAAAACAGAGACGGCACGGACGAATAATTGATGTTTATTTCAAACCGATATGCAGGTTACACAATGCGCACGGCATCGACTCAGTAGGATGTAGGACCACCGCGAGCGGCGATGCACGCAGAAACACGTCGAGGTACAGAGTCAATAAGAGTGCGGATGGTGTCCTGAGGAATTGTTCTCCATTCTCTGTCAACCATTTGCCACAGTTGGTCGTCCGTACGAGGCTGGGGCAGAGTTTGCAAACGTCGTCCAATGAGATCCCACACGTGTTCGATTGGTGAGAGATCCGGAGAGTACGCTGGCCACGGAAGCATCTGTACACCTCGTAGAGCCTGTTGGGAGATGCGAGCAGTGTGTGGGCGGGCATTATCCTGCTGAAACAGAGCACTGGGCAGCCCCTGAAGGTACGGGAGTGCCACCGGCCGCAGCACATGCTGCACGTAGCGGTGGGCATTTAACGTGCCTTGAATACGCACTAGAGGTGACGTGGAATCATACGCAATAGCGCCCCAAACCATGATGCCGCGTTGTCTAGCGGTAGGGCGCTCCACAGTTACTGCCGGATTTGACCTTTCTCCACGCCGATGCCACACTCGTCTGCGGTGACTATCACTGACAGAACAGAAGCGTGACTCATCGGAGAACACGACGTTCCGCCATTCCCTCATCCAAGTCGCTCTAGCCCGGCACCATGCCAGGCGTGCACGTCTATGCTGTGGAATCAATGGTAGTCTTCTGAGCGGACGCCGGGAGTGCAGGCCTACTTCAACCAATCGACGGGAAATTGTTCTGGTCGATATTGGAACAGCCAGGGTGTCTTGCACATGCTGAAGAATGGCGGTTGACGTGGCGTGCGGGGCTGCCACCGCTTGGCGGCGGATGCGCCGATCCTCGCGTGCTGACGTCACTCGGGCTGCGCCTGGACCCCTCGCACGTGCCACATGTCCCTGCGCCAACCTTCTTCGCCACAGGCGCTGCACCGTGGACACATCCCTATGGGTATCGGCTGCGATTTGACGAAGCGACCAACCTGCCCTTCTTAGCCCGATCACCATACCCCTCGTAAAGTCGTCTGTCTGCTGGAAATGCCTCCGTTGACGGCGGCCTGGCATTCTTAGCTATACACGTGTCCTGTGGCACACGACAACACGTTCTACAATGACTGTCGGCTGAGAAATCACGGTACGAAGTGGGCCATTCGCCAACGCCGTGTCCCATTTATCGTTCGCTACGTGCGCAGCACAGCGGCGCATTTCACATCATGAGCATACCTCAGTGACGTCAGTCTACCCTGCAATTGGCATAAAGTTCTGACCACTCCTTCTTGGTGTTGCATTTGCTCTGTCAGTCAGTGTATAACTAAAGGAGGGATACGGAAGTGTTGGGGCAGGATGAAGTGGGATGTTCCTCACTGCTACAAATGGCGCATACCTCTGGGTGCACACAAGGTGCTGACGGTGCGAGGGTGTAACGATGGCAACGGATCTTCTGTGGCGGCGGCGTCCTTGAAGGTTCGACCTTGTGGCGCCGTCCATATAACATCGCGCCGCCACGAAGTAGAGCATCCAAGGTGGTCACATCACGTGACAAGATGTGGACTAGGCTGGTTGGTCCCTGGTTGTTCCTGATGCGTACTATCCGGTAGATTTAGTGTCCGTCTATTTGAAGTTGGGCGGCCACCCCTTCCTCAGTAAAGTCACGGTCCACTCCGTAGGCGACGACAGATAGAATCGTCGCTGGCGGAGATGGTGGTTCAGATCGTCTGGCTGGTCGCTGCTGGGTCAAGTTGGACGCCTTGGCATGCTGTCCAAATTGGTGAGCTCCAATGCTAGACGTAAAATGCGTATAGAAGGGTTTACCTGTTTTGACATTGTATCCTCTATCTCTGGTACGTTGAAGTTCTAGCTTATAGTCCTGTAGTCGGGCGATGAGTCGGTATATGACGCATGTATTGACTTTGGCTGGGTCTGTGTTGGTGAGTTTAGTGATGCATAAGTTTGGCTGGATGGCGTGAGATGGGGGTGGCGTCACGAGGCTGCGATTTCTGATGTGAAGTGGAAGCGCTGGATTACAAGCCACCTGAACGTAGTAATTCCGGACTTTCACAGGCATATAATGATCAGGAGCTGCTGATGAGCCAGCAACCTGGAAGCCGGAGACAATATTACCCAGCGGTGAAATTCCCAGGATGGAGAGCCTGGATCACGGGTTGGGTTCTGTGAAGTATCAGTGGAGGACGTGTATGTTGATCCCGTGCTTATAGATGGAACGGCATAAAGCTTCTTACGTCCCCCTTTGGACTAGGGGACGCCGCCTGTTCACGGAACCTGGGTTGTTTAACCTGGTCGCGTTCATGGTATTGCGCTGGCGATGCAGACGGACGACGTCGTGGAGAACCGTCTTGTAACATCTCGAATGTTCTAGAAGAAATCGATGAGCTGGGATGAGCTGGTCTCGATACTTCGAGATGTAGAGTAACTGGCTTGATCGATCTCATGTACTATACTGTGTGAACCAGCGAATTCTTTTTCGTTTAGTTTTCATTCCCCGCCCGAAGGGTGGGGCGGGCCCCCTAGATCGTTACGCGATCTCTCGGGCCAAGAGCAGTGAAGAAAGCAGTGTGACGCTTGTAGATGTAGGAGATATGTAAGCGATGTGAAAATATTATAAAGGAGTAGAAAAGATGAGGCCTTTTTGCTCTTGTAAGTTGCGAGGGAAAGGAATAAGGTTATATAAGAGTGCCGGGGTGTAGCTGATTGGAAAGGAGTGTGGTGGTTATTTGGTTTAACGATGTGGTGAAGAGTCGGAGGAGGACAGCTTGCAGAGGTAAGGGGAAGAAGGAACTAATGGATGAAGGTGGTGGGCAAACAGAATATCTAGATTGAGGAGGAGGGGTTCACCGGGTCCTACGTCGTATGTCTTGGAGATGTGCGAGGAGGGGAGCGGGAGGGTTCAAATTTATGGCGATGGCTGAAGATGTAGACTCCGTTGAGAAGAAGATGGCGGACGTCTTCTTCCGTAGGTAGTTGTAGACGGACCAAGAATGTAGGTCCAGTGAGGTTCTTGAATCGAAAAGCTCTGTGTGCCGGAATGCGTGCAGTGTGGAATTCTCGTAGTATGGTTGATATAGAGATGGAAGGGTCGACACCTCGGATGACGCAGCTATACACTCTGGAGGAGACTGAGGTGGCGCTGGTGGCGATGGTAGTGGTGCGTCGGTGATCTGAACTTATGGTGTAGCTGGTGCGTCTTGAAGTGGCTGACGTTGCAGATGAGGGGGGCGGTCCGGTGACATAAGTAAAAAGGAGGACATGATCGGGGAAGGATGAGAAGACGTAGTCGTGGTGAGAGAAGCAGAAAGATGGACGTGACTGGAGGTTGTGGTCGTAGTGAGGGTGGTGGTGGTGATCATTGTGGTAGAAGGAAAACATCGTAGATGGGGAAGCCAACTGCCAGTGCGGAGTCAGCCTACGTGCTTTCTTGAGTTCGGCGGGAGCTGCAATTGAAGAGCCACCCGGCCGAGCAAAAATAGAAGTATTTGCGGGAGATTGGAGATGCCCAATAACAGCGATGTCGATCCCGTGAACCAGCGAAGAAGACGCAGCTTTGTATTGATCCGGTGCCCTCACTTCAAATGGGGGAGGTGTCTACCAGAACATATCAGCATTGTGGCAGTTTGATGTTGCCATTCGTCAGTTAGGCTCACGTCATTACCTTGTGAAACTGGATTCAGGTTCCATCTTGAATTTCATTTCATTTCTGGGATTTCATTTTCCGCCAGTGTGTTATTACGGCCGAACCAGAGGTAGACTAATTAATAAATTAGCTGCGCGGCATTACGAGTTTAGTACCGCAAGATGGCAGCACTATTGCATCATTCGCTGTCGTCATACCGAGGTCAGAATTATTGCTAGTCCTTCCTTTTTACCGCGATATATTGAACGCTGTCATCGCATTTGCTGTCTAAAAATTATTTCCAATATAAACGGTCATATTTTTGTAACGCTCACTAGCACAAGTCGAAAAACGGGGTAGGCTGTGATGTTTACACGGCCGTAGGGGTTTTAGGAGTGGCAATGTCTGCGCGAGAAATGAAACTCGATTTACAGGACAGACTGAAAGATAACAGGTCGACAGGCTTTTCGTGATTAGTAATCCTTCTAGGTTACAATGTCAGAAACATGTCTGAGGCACAAGTGAGTGGGAGCAGTGCCAGACTCAGCTAGGGGAACCGTGGGCGCCAACGATCACTCCCAAGTTGAGAGTCTCTGTTTCCCCTATTAGGAGCTCGGTCACGTTAAACTGCAAGGTCGGTAGATGCAGAGTGGGTTTCGGCCTTCAAATTGCCACGGCTGCTCCGTGGGACAGGGTTGCACCTCACGGCTGACCCCAACCATCGACTGTCCTGAGAATGTTTTCCGTAGTTTTCCATTCTCCTGTACTACGGCGAATGCCGGGACAGTTCCTCGTACAGGCCACGGCCGCCAATCCCCTCACCTTCTCCGAGCATCTCCTCCACAGTAACAAATCTCCCGGCCTGAGAGACGGCGTTACCGTCTAAGAGTCCCGCCTCCCCCTTCCGGGGAGGAATGAAAACATTTTGGTTGTAGTGGTAGCAATAGTAGTAGTAGTAGTAGTAGTAGTAGTAGTAGTAGTAGTAGTAGTAGTAGTAGTTAAACTGCAAGCCTGACAGAGCGAGTTAGCTGCGCTGTTCTGGTCACGTAACTGTTAGCTTGCATTCGGGAGATGACGGATTCGAATCCCACCGTTGGCATCCCTGAAGGTGGCTTGCCTTGGTTTCTCATTTTGATACTAGTCAAGAGTTGTGGGCTGTACCTTAATTAAGGCTTTGACCGCTACCTTCCCAATACTACCCTACTCCCACTCTTGCCGCCGAAAACTCTGTACGTGTTCGTGCCACGTTTGAAACCTCTATAGTGCGAAAAACAAAACATTTACTACAAGCTTGTTTTCATTGTCTGTGTGACTGCTGTCCTGGTGAACATGTGTGATTTGTGAGGAAAATGAAGGACCTCAGATTAGTCAGCTTATGAAGATACTATAAAACGATATACTGACTCGATGAAATTCAAGCATGCAATTTAGAGAAATTGTGAGAACTTTCTTAAGTTCTAAGAGTGCAATATGAGTTTAAAACTCTAGGTTTTGTACTTACACCTTAATATTTTCCTAATACTTCGAGGACCCTAAATGAACAAGATCAAGAATCATAAGAAGTGGGGTAAATACTACGGGCGGTGGAATTTAGCGATAATGGCGGATTATAGTTGATGCTTGGAAAGAGGAGATATGAAACAAGAAAACAAATGTAAATCAAGACAGCCCTCTTCCTAACAAAGACATACCTATCTTTAGAAAATTATATTTGTAAGGGGATGTAGGTCATTTATTTAGTGAGACAAAAATAATACATTTGGCCGTTAATGTTATAAACGCTTTTTACTACATTAAAAACCAACCCCTATAGATTTCATTTTTTTTAATTAGGAAGAAAATCATACATGATAGGAAAGGAATAGACTTCAGTGTTCAGTTTAGCGTGACAACATTAGTTAACATGTAAGACGGTAGAGACAACGTTTTATTTCGTAGAAAGTGATTATCAGTGTGTATGGTCACCTTGCTGTTAAACGATGGTTTCTATAATCGAGAAATTTGACAGGTCCATGTCTAACTGTTCAGCGCCTTGGCCTTCGGGGTCTTTGGTTCGATTCTCAGAAAGATTGCAGTACTTTAATCGAATACGGTTATTCCCCTAGGCTCGGGGCGGACATTCGTGTTGTCCCAACATCCCGGCAGCTCGCACGCCACACACAACTCTACCCATCACCACGCTGACACGTAGTTACCTATGTACGGGAGAATCCGCCTACCCACGTCGGATGGTCTACACTGTAAGGGCATCATCACCAGGCTAATAATAATCGAACGATATTGTTTATGATAGGAAAAATACCATTCTGAGGGCTGAAACTTACCTGTACTCCTTATATATTGTGTCCCATCATCTACACTGGCGAATTTCCTCGGTCGAGCCATATTCTAAATCGATAGCCAGGGTCCATGCAGAAAGCAACGGACTCATACGATGTACGTAATCCGGTTACTACATCGATGACCTGCAGATACATACGCTAATCTAGTCCACAGACACAACGGTAACTGAAATTTTGAGGCCAGAATAAAAGGATGATTGAAATATCTACATCCTAAATTTTGATGTATAAAGGACACACTATCCGTAGGGTAGCAACGGTTAAATTATCACCTCTTGATTGTTAGAAACGTCTACTCACGAAGACGTACAGACAGTGCTGAGCTCGAACATAAGCAAGGAACATAATTTAAAAGAAATAAGATAAGTGAAACTTTTCAATAGTGGACACTTCCGAGATTTACAAAATGTCCATTGTTACAAAGTGCCCGCTGCTCGGAAAATTCAGTCGAATTTGGAGGCTCATTTTCCACATGAACGCTCGCAGTTGCAGACCGAGATTAAAGTACTTTGCATCGATAAAATTAAATGTGTTCTGTAGTGTAGTTGTTAGTGTGATGAGCTATCACCTCTGGAGGCCCGGGTTCGATTCCCGGCTCTGTCACGAAATTTGAAAAGTGGCACGAGGGCTGGAACAGGGTCCACTTAGTCTCGGGAGGTCAAATGAGCAGAGAGGGGATCAATCAATCAATCAATCAATCAATCAATCAATCAAGCAATCAATCACTACTGATCTTCATTTAGGGCAGTCGCCCAGGTGGCAGATTCCCTATCTGTTGTTTTCCTAGCCTTTTCTTAAATGATTCGATTCCCACCTCAGCCATCCTCGAAGTGGTTTTCCAATTCTGAGGAGAAAAACCAACCCTGTAGGGTAAACGGATTAGGATAGAAAGAAAAAATTGAATAGTATGCTTAATACTGCCCTAGTTCTTGGTTGAATGGTCAGCATACTGGTCTTCGGCTTAGAGGACCCGGGGTTGGATTCCCGACCGGGCAGAACTTTTAGTTTACTTCTCTGGCTCGCGGACTGGGTATTTGTGTTCGTCTCAATACATTTCTCTTCATTTACATACAGCACACTATGTCAACAACCACCACGGACACTCGCTATAGTGAATACTTCTCACCATATGGGGATGGCGTCAGGAAGGGCATCCGACCATAAAACAGTGCTTGATCTAGATCAAGTGTTGACTCCAATAAATTGGAAATATGATCTGGAAGAAGAAGCATGCTTAATACTGTCATACAAAACAGATAATGTAGCTTATGCAGTACTTCTAGAACAAAATGAAAAGACATGGCACCGGACGAGTTGGCCGTGCGGTTAGGGGCGCGCAGCTGTGAGCTTGCATCCGGGAGATAGTGGATCCGAACCCCACTGTCGGCAGCCCTTGAAGATGGTTATCCGTGGTTTTCCATTTTCACACCAGGCAAATGCTGGAGCTCTACCTTAATTAAAGCCAAGGCAGATCCCTTCCCATTCCCAGCCCTTTCCTATCCCATCGTCGCCATAAGACCTATCTGTATCGGTGCGACGTAAAGCATACCGTAATAATAAGAATAAATATTTCTCTCGCCTTTTAAGGGGTAATACGGTATTCCGGCTCCGTGACTAAATGGTTATCATGTTGGCCTTTGGTCCAAGGGATCCCGGGATCGATTGTCAGCCGGACCGTGGATTGTAATCTTAATTGGTTAATTCCTCTGGCTCGAGGCTGTGTTCAACATTAGGCCCCATCCTCACAGACGCGCAGGTTGTCTATAGGGTGTCAAATCGAAAGAGCTGCACTAGACCTCTCTGGAGGCCGTACATTATTAATATTATTATTATTATTATTATTATTATTATTATTATTATTATTATTATTATTATTATTATTATTATTATATTATTTCTACCTTCCTTCCTTCCTTCCTTCCTTCCTTCTTTCCTTTCTTCCTTTCTTTCTTTCTTAATCCGTTTATCCTCCAGGGATGGTTTTTTCCTCAGACTCACCGAGGGATCCCATCTCTACCGCCTCAAGGGCAGTGTCCTGGGGCCTGAGATTTTGGGTCAGGGGATACAACTGCGGACGAGGACAAGTACCTCGCCCAGACGGCCTCACCTGCTATGCTGAACAGGGGCCTTGTGGGTGGATAAGAGGGCAGGATGCTGCCGTAACCTTAGGTTAGATACCATCCCAGCATTTGCCTGGAGGAGAAGTGGGGAAACTACGGAAGACCACTTCGAGGATGGATGAGGTGGGAATCGAACTCACCTCTACTCAGTTGATTTCCCGAGGCTGAGTGGACCCCGTTCCTGTCCTCGTACCACTTTTCAAATGTCGTTGCAGAGCCGGGAATCGAACCCGGTCCTCCGGGAATGGAAGCTAATCACGCTAACCACTACTTCACAGAGGCGGACATTATTATTATTATTATTATTATTATTATTATTATTATTATTATTATTATTATTATTATTATTATTATTATTATTATACGGGTAGGCCTATTCTTACACGAAATCACTGAATGAGCTTCTGTCGCCTCCACTGCTTCGTCCTCATCCGTGTGTGATGCACTAGTATCAACAGTCACACAATGAACGAGACATTCAACAAACACCCGCAGATAGCATCATCCCTGGACTCTATGTCTGTTTCATCATCACCAAATTGTTTTAAACGTTTGCCAAGTTCAGATTTAGCGCCTCTCATTTTCCAATTCATCACTTCTGTAACCGTTATACAGAGCATTTTATTTTATTTTATTTTATTTTATTTTATTTTATTTTATTTTATTTTATTTTATTTTATTTTATTTTATTTTATTTTATTTTGCAGTGTCCGCGTCCGTTATTGAGAATGTCCCCTATTGAGAGTAAATTATTCCATATATGCGCTTGTGTTTCTGGCGAGGAATTAAACATATCTATTAAATGGTATTACAATAATGCTTTGTGTTTAACATCGCTTTAATTGGTGTTGGAATATCGGGATTTTGTACAAAGAGGAGTTCTTGAAGTTGTCAGTATTTTTATTTTTTTAAAACATCAAACATAATGCCAAGTTTGCACCTCCTTTTGTAGTTTTGCTATGCAGAAGTGTCCGTATTTTACACACCCGTGGAATTATGCGTATCGACTCTGCAGTGAGCCAGTTGTACTTCCTCATAATACAGTGGCGGCGATTAGGGGGAGCGAGGGGCTTACCCCCCACACACTTTGTGGAGAAAACATTACATTTTATTCCGTTTTAGCCGCCTGAAAGTAGGAATTATTAAAAAAAAAGAGCAATTTGTACAATCCCTGTTGTCTTATCAGATGATTCGTTCATTTTCTTTAATTAATAACAAACTCGGTTACTTTTTATTATCTGTAAATATTTTTGCCCCTCGCCCACTTCCAATTCCCGATCCTCACTACTGCGAGTCGTAGACAATAATCACCAAAATCATCTACAGTGGGCATGTCCAAATTTGAATATATAGCACATGAATATTTGGCACATTTATTACCGGTACTGCAAACAATACTGATGTGTAAAGACTGAATTTGTTTTTTCGTATTTCATTATTTACTGTCATAAATTACGGTATGTACTCTCGTAAACATATCGGTATGGTGCTTTTATTCCCTCAATAAAATGTTGAAGAATTAATAATTATAAGAATGAATATGTTTTAAAATTATATTGCTATAATGCATAGCTTTAATTGGTCTTGGAGCACCGACCCCCTGTGGGTGGGGGACGCAGATGAAGAATACAACCACGGTATCCCCTCTCTGTCGTAAGAGGCGACTAAAAGGGACCTCAGGGACCTCAGGCACGCTCAACTTGGGAGCGTGGGTTGGCGACCATGAGGCCCTGAGCTGAGTCCGGACATTGCTTCCACTTACTTGTACCAGGTTCCTCACTTTTATCTATCCTATCCGACCTCCGTTTGTCAACTCTTGTTCTTTTCTGACGCCGACGGTATTAGGTGTTCGAGGCCCAGGGAGTCTTTCATTTTCATGCCCTTCGTGGCCCTTGTCTTCCTTTGGCCGATACCTTCGTTTTTCGAAGAGTCGGATTCTTTCAATTTTTTCTCTCTGTTTAGTGTTGTATAGAGGATGGTTGCGTAGTTGTACTTCCTCTTAAAACAATAATCACCACCACATCTTGGAGTACTGGGATGTTGTCCTGAAAGGAATTCCTGAATTCAGTACCAGATGGTCCACCAGCGCTGTACTTTCTACTTATAAGTGTACCGCATGCACTGATGATGAATGGGATATCTAATGATTGATTTTCACAGGGTTATTCCTGCCTGCTTATTATTTATGTCAGGATATGAAGAGATAACAACCGGACTGTCGATTGCTGAATGTTCCTCGGCGCTAACTGTCAAATACGCCCCCTTGCGTTCGTAAGCCTCGTTTTCGAACGCTGAATAGTAGGCTGGTATTTGATAGAGTAGTTTTTTTTTTGTTTTTGTTTTTTTTTTTGCTAGGGGCTTTACGTCGCACCGACACAGATAGGTCTTATGGCGTCGATGGGATGGGAAAGGCCTAGGAGTTGGAAGGAAGCGGCCGTGGCCTTAATTAAGGTACAGCCCCAGCATTTGCCTGGTGTGAAAATGGGAAACCACGGAAAACCATCTTCAGGGCTGCCGATAGTGGGATTCGAACCTACTATCTCCCGGATGCAAGCTCACAGCCGCGCGCCTCTACGCGCACGGCCAACTCGCCAGGTTGATAGAGTAGTACTATAGTTGGTGTTAACATACCGACAATGGCGGATGTGTTCAGCAACGGCGAATACAGAAACATATTTTTAAATGTATAGAGAATATGGTCAGAATGCATCCAAAGCTCGCAGATGGTTTGCGCAGGAGTTTCCAAATAACCGCCCGGCTTCTGCACAGGTATTTCGCCGAGCAGAGTTGCAATTAATAGTTAATGGATCGTTCAACGCATATACCACATACTGTACAAACAACTTTTTGGTAAACAGGAATGTCCGTACGTGTACTTTATTTTCTGCATCTTTGGTGTGTTTTTAAATGCACTCTGTTACAGAACGTATGTAGTAAAATGACTTGTTTGTTTTACATCCGAAACACAGCACGTAGCAGCGCTCCTTTGTAAACCAGTGATTAGGCACCCCACTCACCATTAGTGTATGCAGGACAGTTGTAAGTAGAAAGTACGGAGCTAGAGGACCACCTGGTATGAGTATTTTTAACTCCATGGACCGTTTCAGCGCGAAACGTACATCAAACACAATGTCAAGTTTACACCTCATTTTATTGAAAAGCACTGTCGTAATTTGTCTTCCTTAATATCCTTTACAAACTCGTCATTTTAATGACAGGCGGTAGAGGTAATGATTATTGTTTTAAGAGGAAATACAACTTGTCAACCACTTTCTATTAACATTAATCAGAGGGAAAATGGAAGATGTCCGACACTGCGAAGAATAAAGGTATCGAAGGGCGTGAAATTGAAAGACGCCTTAGACCTTGCAACTCTAACATCGTCGAGGTCGGGAAGGAACAAAATATTTACCAAGGGAGGTCCCCACCCTCTTTGTCCTTTTATATGACGACGTGTCCGCCTCTGTGGTGTAATGGTTAGTGTCATTAGCTGCCACCCTCGGAGGTTCGGGTTCGATTCCCGCCTCTTCCACAAAGTTTGAAAAGTGGTACGAGGGCTGGAACGGAGTCCACTCAGCCTCGGGATGTCAACTGAGTACAGAGGATTCAGCCATCCTCGAAAAGGTTGTCCGTGGTTTCCCACTTCTCCTCCAGGCAAATGCCGGGATGGTACCTAACTTATGTCCACGGTCGCTTCCTTCCCCGTTCCTTGCCCATCCCTTCCAATCCCTCCACAAGGCCCCTGTTCAGCATAGCAGGTGAGGCCGCCTGAGCGAGACACTGGTCCTCTTCACCAGTGTTTTGTATCCTCCCGACCAAATGTCTCACGCTCCAGGACACTGCCTTTGAGGCGGTAGAGGTGGGTTTCCCTCGCTGAATCGGGGGAAAATGAAAAACAATATGATGATGTGCAACTACTGTAAGTTGGCAGTGATCGGTTTCCCAACCTAAAAGTGGTCGGGGCTTGGGACATTCGAAGAAAATATCAACCACAATAAACTGCATAACTTGTAAGAGGACAGACGGGGAAGCAAGCTGTGTGCAGTATCCGTTTAAGTTTGGCCACCTTGGTTTTTCGATCGAACCTGGTCAGTCTAAAATTACAATGAAGAGTAAATTCTCAAATTTGGTGTTGTACATTACTGTAATAATAATTTAATGTTATTGTTTTTACATCCCACTAACGATTTTTACGGTTTTCAGAGTCGCTGAGGTCCCGGAATTTAGTCCCACATGAGTTATTTTACGCTCCAGTAAATCTACCGACACGAGGCTGACGTATTAGAGTACTTTCAAATATCACTGGACTGAGCCAGGATCGAACCTGCCAAATTGGGGTCAGAAGACCAGCGCCTCAACCGTCTGAGCCACTCAGCCCGCCTACGTTACTGTACTTGAAGGCGTAATACACAGTTCAAAAAAATAGGGGAAGATGTTTTTGAACGTATGCCATGCTCCACAAAACAATACCTCATACCCAGGTATATTACCAACCAAACCTTTATTCTTTACCGTTGAAGTATACAAAAGAGCATCGATGGATTCGCATTCATTTTCAGAACACAAACGGAAATGTCCAAATAGGGGCGAAAACAAAGTGATAACAGTCCTCCAGGGTGGATTTTATCACAGTTGGAGGGCTTCAGTATGGTGTATGTCCTCCACGAGTATTTATCACAGCTTGGCACCTACGTGGTATGCTCCGTGTAAGTCGACGGAGGTCAGGTTGCGGTATCAGGTCCCATTTTTCAATGAGAGCCTGTTCGAGGTCGTGGAGAGTCTGCGGTGGAACAGGACCCCCACGAACTCTTCTGTCAAGCCTATCCCACACATGCTCGATGGCATTAAGGTCGGGACTCACTGCTGGCCATTCCATCTCTCGAATGTCCAGTTCTCGCAAGACAGCTCTGGTGATGCGCGCTACATGAGCCCTGGCATTGTCGTGCATGAGTACGAATTCAGGGCCAACACCATATGCAGCAACAAACACATTCTGTAGCAGTATCTGCTCGATGTGCCCCGCAGCGGTAAGATAACCATGGACGATTGATGCCACCCCATACCATCACAGAACCTTATCTGAATCGGTCGCTTTCCTGGACAACATTTGGCACGCACTGCTCACCACGGCCTCTCCATACACGTTGACGTCCATCACACTGTGTCAGGGGAAATCTGGACTCGTCTGTGAACAACACACTTCTCCATTGGCGAAGTTGCCCGTTGACGTGGGTACGGGCAAACAGATGGCGAGCCGCGCGATGTTGCTGCGTGAAACGGAGCACTCGAACAGGACGTCTGGGTCGTAAGGACACTTCCCTTAACCTGTTCCTTACTGTCTCTTTGATCACTGGCTCCAAGGATGGTGGTGGTGGTGCTTATTGTTTTAATAGGAAGTACAACGAGGCAACTATTCTCTCTTACCACTAATCAAAAAGAGGTTCAATCCTTCGAAAAATAAAGATAGCGGCAAAAGAAAGACAAGGGCCACGAAGGGCGTGAAAATAAAAGACTCCCTAAGCCTCGAAAACCTAATATCGTCGGGGTCATAAAAGAACAAGAGTTGGCCAACGGAGGTCAGAGAGGAAAAATGAAAGTGAGAAACCTGGCACAGGTAAGTGGAAGCAATGCCAGGCTCATCTAGGAGAACCGTGATCATCAACCCACGCTCCTAAGTTGAGAGCTCCTGACCTCTCTTGTAGTCGCCTCTTACGATAGGCAGGGGATACCGTGGATGTATTCTGCCACACCTCATTCGCAGGCGGTGTGGTTCCTAGGTGAGTTACTTCCTGTGTAGAAAAAAAAAATCCATCAGATCTTCGTTGTGAGTGGCTATAATCATTCTTTTTAAATGAAACATGAAACATGCGAAAGATGACCGTGATGTCCAGATAAAACACATTCGTCTTTAAGACAATGGTCCAAATGATGGTGGCAGTGGGATTTGCAAGAGAAGACGCCAGTTAGCTTCGCGTTTCAGCAATTAACGATTTGGCAAAGGCACGGCTTCCGCAATTATTGAGACAATTGGATTCTATGGTAACCAAGTAAAGTGGCGAAAACATCCTTTGCCAGTTGAACGTTCAAATTCAGTCAGGCAGGCTTCTTCTTAATGCTTTTTGTAGCGGCGTTGGGGAACATTAATAAAACTATAATAAAAGAAAAAAACACTTGGAATATTTAAAAAATGTATAATCGTTAAAACCATATCATAAAATCAAAATAAAACAAAGTAAAACACACGGAAACAAACGGCAGGTTGTGCACAGCGGAGGGAACCCTACGAGGTTATGGATCGAATAACTTTTATAGCCGAAACTTCGACCAAAAAAATAATTTAGTTAATACTTACTTATAGTAAATACATATTAATTACAAAAACATTAAGGAAAAGGAAATAAGTAACACTACTGGTAGCATAAACACAAAATTGAGAAACAAACCCTGATGTAATTAATATGCAGTCTTACAATCTTGCCGGTATTAGTCTTCATGTAAAATACTTGTAATGTGAAGCGACCACCTTCACCAAAGAAATTAAAATACGGGTCATAGGAAAATATTTTAAAATGAATCAGAATACCGAGGTACAGCTTAATGAAAAGTAAATTTAAATTACAAAACTGTTAGAAAAGGATTGCCTCTTGCCAACGTGATGTAAGACATATTTACACCATCATAAATTACATTTGATTTATAATAGAAAGATGGAGGGGTTAACTCCTCTGACAAATTAAAACATGAAACAAAATAAAATTAAGTTACATTAGGAAATTGTCCGATTCCTTGGCTAAATGGTTAGCGTGCTGGCCTTTGGTCTCAGGGGTCTCGGATTCGATTCCCGCCAGGGTCGGGAATTTTAACCATAATTGGTTAATTCCCCTGGCACGGGGACTGGGTGTATGAGCCGTCTTCATCATCATTTCATCATCACGACGCGCAGGCCGCCTACGGACGTCAAATAAAAAGACCTGCACTAGGCCATCCGCATCTCTTGGCCAGAGATAGGGTGTAACCCTCTAAGTGGACCGCCCCACCCCTTCAGAGCGGGGAAATGAAAAACTTTGTCTGTCAGTCAGTCAGTCAGTCAGTCAGTCAGTCAGTCAGTCAGGCACTGGTGACTTATGGATCATCCGCTTTACAGCTAAGATCTCTCCCCTTGCGGCAGTCATGGTCTGTTGAAGAAAACTCTGCGGAATAAAACTTTTACCACCGGTCAAGCGATTCCTGGTGCTATGGAGGAACGGCTCGGCCAGCACACGCCATTATTATTATTATTATTATTATTATTATTATTATTATTATTATTATTATTATTATTATTATTATTATTATTATTATTATGTGCGTATGGACCCAATGGATCATGTAAAGCTCTAACGATTCTGTTTTCTGAGTTGTCAAACAGCTCTCATCCTTTCTCCGTGGATCCTTTTTCGTTCTTCTGTCCACTTTGCTCCAGTCTTCTTTTTCATTTTGTTCTCTGGTTGCACTTTCCATCCGTTAATTTTTTTTTCCTATAGAAGTTTCTGTCTGCGGAGTCAGCTGAGTTAATCTGGGCTTTTTCCAGATCCTTCTTCACTTCCAGTACCCATGGAATATTTTTCAGCTGTTCTATATAGGTGAGAATCCTGTGTGTCAGTCTACTTGCCGGCAGTCTGCGAACGTGTCCATAATATTTCAAATTTCAGACGTCTTTTGCGGATGTCCGGTGCAATGTCGGAAAGCTCTTCTGTCACTTTGCGTGATCTCAGTCTATAAACATCTGTTTTTCGGGAGCCGAGAATTTTCCTCAGGATTCTTCTTTCTTCTTTTAAAATGTTTTCTAGGTCACCTTTCCCGTTTAGTGTAAGGGTCTCGCTGGCATATAAGACTTCGGGCTAGATTACTGTATTATAATGTCTGATCTTTGCATGGCGGGAAAAGCACCTTTTATTGTATATGTTGTGAACCCTACCGTAGGTTTTCCGAAGTTTTTGTAGGCGAATTTTCTGGGCGGCCTTCTTGCCTCCCGTTGATTCAAGTATTTCTCCCAAGTACTTGAAGTGTGGTACTCGGTTGATTTGCCCATATGTCGTGTTCAAATTTCGGATGTCAAGTTTTGAGCAGAAGAACTTGGTCTTTTCAAAGGAAATTTGTAAGCCAACCTTTCCAGCACATTCGCTAAGGGTTTCATTTTGTTTGACGGCTGTGACTTCATCACCTGTCAGTTATTATTATTATTATTATTATTATTATTATTATTATTATTATTATTATTATTATTATTATTATTATTATTATTATTATTATTATTATTATTATTATTATTAGGATATTTAAGATTTGCTTACCCCAAGAGAAGGCCGATCTCCCATGGAGCACAGAGCTCCTGGACAACACGTCTGCTCTACAATGAGGGACATTGGTTGCTGGCTGAGCCGCTCCTCCATAGCATTAGGAACCGCTTGACCGGTGGTAAAACGTTTATTCTGCAGGGTTTTCTTCAACAGACCATGACTGCCGTAAGGGGAGAGATCTTAGCTGCAAAGCGGGTGATCCACAAGTCACCAGTGACTGACTAACTTACAAAGGTTTCTCATTCCCCCACCCTGAAGGGATGTGGTGGGCCACCTAGAGGGTTACGCCCTCCCTCTCTGGCCAAGAGATGCGGACGAATTGGGGAGATGTGATGGAGGAAGAAGGGGGTAAAGGAAGTGAAGAAGGAGATGGGAGATGGTTTGTTTTATAGCTAAGGGGTTTGTATCTTTATTTTAGTAGTATTTACAAACCGTTTATGTCGGTCCGACGTAAAGCAACTAGCAAAAAAATACAAACAGGTTTTTTTTCTTTTTTCTTTTTGTTTGTTTGACATATACATTGATATATAAATACGTTCTACACTTTTACAATACTTGGGATATTAACAGAGTTTTATTTTTACATTCATGTATGAATGTCGAAAGTTTAACACAGTACTGATTAGACATTTTTCCGTTGGTTCCTTCGCCAATGTGGTCTCTTCTGAAGACAGAGGGCAAATATGTGAAGAGTGATATAATATCCCTGGTGTACTCACAGTATGAAAGTCTATCCAAAACAAACCCCATGACACAATATCTCGCGAATGGCCTTGGCCTACTAAGCGACCGTTGCTCAGCCCGAAGGCCTGCAGATTATGAGGGGGCGTGTGGTCAGCACGACGAATCCTCTCGGCCGTCATTCTTGGCTCTCTAGACCGGGGCCGCTATCTCACCGTCAGATAACTCCTCAGTTCTAATCACGTAGGCTGAGTAGACCTCAAACCAGCCCTCAGATCCAGATCCAGGTAAAAATCCCTGGCCTGACCGGGAATCGAACCCGGGATCTCTGAGTAAGAGGCAGGCACGACCCCTACACGACGGGGCCGGCTGAAAGTCTATTCGGTGGTTACAAATACTGGAGAGGACGAGATTCTTTGATGTAGTTGATGCCGACGGCGGGATTCGAACCCACTATCACCCGGATGCAAGATCACAGCCACGCGCCCCTAACCGCACGGCCAGTTCGCCCGGTATTTGTCAGTCTAGCAGTCTTTTTAGTGTCTGTTAGTTTCTTAGTGTGTAGTCAAATACTAAATGATTTTGATTATATAATCACGCCTCAAGTCTATTTAATTGTAATACATGTGTAATATTGTTCGTATCGCGCTTAAGTGTCAACCTTTGCCTCTCTGTCGAAATTCGCTCAGAGAGCATAAACAAAATTTACAATTTTGTAGCTTCTCTTTTTTAAGTTTTGATGTATTGGTATACCTCCCCCGCCCCGCAAACTCGGGTAGGCTACCTTTTGTTGTCTGTAAAATTTTGCGCCCCGCCCCCCACTTCTAATTCCCAGTCGCCGCTACTGGGCCTTTCCTTTTATACATCTTATTGCCTTCTTTTGCCACTTAAACACATCTTGTGCGTCTGTCGAATTTCCACACGATATGGTACCGTATGATAAATGTGAACGGAAGAAAGCATAGTATGCACACAACATCTGATTACTATTAACTAACTCTTTCAGTCTTCGAAGTAAAAATAACTTTCTAGACAGTCTTTTACATAATTTTTGTGAGTATACCAAGTTAACTTAGAATCCAAATGTATTCCCGATAACTTGACAGAACTATGTTCATTCTCATTTAAACTTCATTTAAGTTCTGTCTTGTTCTTTCTTCTTTCTTAATCTGTTTACCCTCCAGGGTTGGCATTTCCCTCAGACTTAGCGAGGGATCCCACCTCTACTGCCTCAAGGACAGTGTCCTGGAGCTTCAGATTCTGGGTCGGAGGATACAACTGAGGAATATGACCAGTACCGCGCCCAGGCGGCCTCACCTGCTATGCTGAACAGAGGCCTTGCGGGGGTTGGGAATATTGGAAGGGATAGACAAGGAAGAGGGAAGGAAGCGGCCGTGGCCTTAAGTTAGGAGAAGTGGGAAACCATGGAAAAACACTTCCAGGATGGCTGAGGTGGAAATCGAACCCACCTCTACTCAGTTGACCTCCCGAGGCTGAGTGGACCCCGTTCCAGCCCTCGTACTACTTTTCAAATTTCGTGATAGAGCCGGGAATCGAACCCGGGCCTCCGGAGGTGACAGCTAATCACATTAACCACTACACCACAGAGGCGGTTCTGTCTTGTTATCATTTAAAAATGGTTTATCAGCCTGCAACCAATTGGATGATATCTGTAGCATCTCTAACCATCTATTTTCCACATTTGTCAACTCCTTACCACTTGTAATATTAAAGTCTTTGGTTATGACAGCGATATCATCCTCATGGAGTGCTGACCTGCAGAGTAAATAACTCACAATATCATTTATATACAGGAAGAAGAGAAAATGTCTTATAAGGGAACCCTGAACTACACCTGTTTCTACTTTGAATGCTATAGAATTTTTGTTTAAACTTGTATGATTTCAACTATTTACACGTGTGCAGAGAAAAAAGGACACAACGAAATCGGTTCACGCTGGGAAGCGCGAACAGTTTTAAGAAAAATAATGGATAGGAAGTGCATTCTCAGATACGTGTTATTAGCAGTAGGCCATCGATATTCGTTCAACGTATCATTGCATTTATATCTGTGTCAGCAACAACCTTATTTAAACTGTAAATGTGGTCTTCTCTGTACGAATTACTTACACACAAATATGTTACGCACAAAATAGAAATACATTTTGTTAAAGTTATAAAATCAATTTTATTGTCACAATGTAAAACATGTAAAAACAGCGTTAGATTGTCCGCCTCCGTAGCGTAACGGTTAGTGTTATTAGCTGCCGTCCCTGGGGGCCCGGGTTCGATTCCCGGTACTGCCAGAAATTTAAGAATGGCAGGAGGGCTGGTATGTGGTTCAAATGGTACATGCAGCTCACCTCCAATGGGGGTGTGCCTGAAAAGAGCTGCACCACCTCGGGATGAGGACATGAGTTTTGTCCGACTCGTTGGCTGAATGGTCAGCGTACTGGCCTTCGGTTCAGAGGATTCCGGGTTCGATTCCCGGCCGGATCTGGGATTTTAACCTTCATTGGTTAATTCCACTGGCCTGGGGGCTGGGTGTATGTGCTGTCCCCAACATCCCTGCAACTCACACACCACACATAACACTACCCTACACCACAATAACACGCAGTTACCTACACACACCGGGCGAGTTGGCCGTGCGCGTAGAGGCGGGCGGCTGTGAGCTTGCATCCGGGAGATAGTAGGTTCGAATCCCACTATCGGCAGCCCTGAAAATGGTTTTCCGTGGTTTCCCATTTTCACACCAGGCAAATGCTGGGGCTGTACCTTAATTAAGGCCACGGCCGCTTCCTTCCAACTCCTAGGCCTTTCCTATCCCATCGTCGCCATAAGACCTTTCTGTGTCGGTGCGACGTAAAGCCCATAGCAAAAAAAAAAAAGTTACCTACACATGGCAGATGCCGCCCACCCTCATCGGAGGGTCTGCCTTGCAAGGGCTGCACTCGGCTAGAAATAGCCACACGAAGTTAGATTGGCCTACTTTTTTTTTAAAGCAACCGATTTCCTTCAAATACAAAGAGAGAGGAAAGCACTCACAAAACCTTTTAAGTGTCGTGGGGCTGGGAGAGCACCATCCCGCTCTCCCAGAAGCGTGGCGACCATCGTGCTTTTACCCAATCAGGCTTCTCCTTTCTTCATTTCTCCTTTACTGACGTTCATGAGCATCCAAATCACTCTATTTCTCTCGTAAGATAATTTCTGTATACGCAGCTATCTGATCCCAACATTCCTGATTCCGTAACCTCACTAGGACAATAGAATCTGGTGTCAGTTCTCCTTGCTCAACTTCTAAACATCTTCTTCGTGTAAAACAATGCTGGCGTACAAAAAAAAGTGTGAAGTACCTCGTCAGCATCATTACAATAAACACACAATGGATTGCTCGCTCTGCCTGTTCTATGTAGATCGTGACCTGTCAAGACCTGCGTAAGGTAATAATTGACTTCAGCGTGTGCCCGTGCTCCACAGTTCGCTAAACATAGCATCAGCCGCTTAGTCCATTTCCCTCGTGGATCTTCCTGCCATCTTTGCTGCCATCTTTGCTGCCGTTTCATTCGTTTGCCGTAAGCCAGCTTCTGAACTTCTTAAAGCTGATCACCGCTGTACTGCAACTATCCTTCGCCGGTATTTTTCATGATGATGATGATGATTGTTTAAAGGGACCTAACATCTAGGTCATCATCCCCAAATAAATGTATTGATAGGTGATAGACCCTTCTACCCTGTTCGCCCTTGGAGCTCTGTACTGATTGTATCAAGTATACCTCAATTATTTCATTCTGGGCTGTGTGAGTCCTGCACATCAGGCACCACCTTAGCAGAAGAACCCTGTAAAGGGCTCGTAACTGAACTCAGTACCACCCATACAACAGCCAGACACTCTAACCGATTAATAAATTCTCCTTTATCCAATAATATCCCGCAGTATGAAATGTGTTACATAATGACAATCGTACATTACATCCGGTAAAACCCAGCACACACACACACACACACACACACCCTCCCACACACCCACCCACCCACACACACCCATACAAACGCCCCCCCCACACACACACATCTTAGCCTAATTAACATCTTCTGATGCTCATCTGGTGATTCCAAAATCATCTGATGATCAGCTGGCGACTCCAAAATCTTCTGATGTTCGGCTGGCGACTCCAAAATCTTCTGATGATATGCTGGCGACTCCAAAATCTTCTGACGGCCTGCTGGCGACTCCAAAATCTTCTTATGATAACCTGACAACTTCAAAATCTTCTGATGGTCGACTGGCGGCTCCAAAATCTTCTTATGATCGGCTGGTGATTGCAATATATTCTGATGATAAGCTATCAACTCCAAAATTTTCTGATGGTCAACTAGCGACTCCAAAACCTTATTGATAAGCTGGCGACTCCAAAATCTTCTGATGGCCAGGTGGCGACTTCAACTCAGTCGACTTTACGTCCATCTTGGTAACAACTTGGGAGGACGTTAAATGCAAACAGCAGTCCTGCTACCGAAGGAGTTCGGTTATAGAAATGAAACTACCTCGCTGACATGGCTCTTCTCCTAACAGTAGTGTAACTTCCGACATGTAGCAGGCGGTATAATACTTCGTATGATAATATTGGCATGCGTTGTCCATCCATCTCAAATTTAAGCCCCCTCCTTCCGCCGGGAGGAGGAGTTTGGTTAGATTTGCTGGTACCGGTGCAATTTAATGCTCCTCACCCAGCTGTTATGTGAAAGTTATTATTTAGTGGAAAATGTATAATTAAAAGATTGTTTAATGGTTAGTTATTAGTTAAGTAGTGAAAAGGAAGGAGATGCAAGGTGCGAACCGTACAGTGAACAGCACCACCCGGAAGTAGTAAGTTTATTATTTCTTCGAGCGTTTAATGTTTCCAGAGTAGAAACACTTTCAGGGGTTTCTTCATTTTGTGTGTCAGATATTTCTTTTATTTCTGAACAAAGATATGCCGCTATGCAGTAACTACTGTAAATAAATTGAGAACATGGTGGATTTTCATTGACAGTGAATGCATACCTATTCGGCATTTATTTGCATTTTACTGTTAAGTATAATTTTTCTTGTGTTACTCTTTCTCATAGTATATTTGCCATATAATCAAACATTATTAAGTCCAGCGAAGGCCTAAGCAAATTTAATTTGCTCAGAATCTTCATAGTCGTACAATAAACACGATATCAATAACAATATTGTTCAAAGAATAAGAAATGTTTCCGTGGAAACTAAAACTATTTCCTCCCCAATATATTAAGGTGGTGGTGGTGATTATTGTTTTAAGAGGAAATACATCTAGGCAACCATCCTCTGTGTATGTTTAGTCATCACCCCGAAGGCTGGTTGGATCCTCAACAGTTCCGCCATGAGCTGTCATAGATGGCCTAGGCATCACTGAAGAGGCGTACTAGGGAAATATAACACTAATCAGAGAGAAAAATGGAAGGGATCCGACATTTCGAAAAATGAAGGTATCGGCCAAAGAAAGGCAAGAGCCACGAAGGGCGTGAAAATGAAAGACTCCCTAGCCCTCGGAAAGCTAATAGCGTCGGGGTCGGAAAAGAACAAGAGTTGACCAAGGAAGGTCGGATATGATAGATGAAAGTGAGGAGCCTGGCACAAGTAAGTGGAGGCAATGCCAGGACTCAGCTGAGAGCTCCGTGAGCTGAGAGCCCCGTGGTCGCCAACCCACGCTCCAAAGTTCAGAGCTTCTGGGGCCCCCAATGCATTAACATTTGTAATTAAGTAAGCTATCCTGTATTTATATGTTTTTTTTAAAATTTTTTTTAATACGGTGTTTGTACTTTCAACTGGAATGTAAAGATCAGAGATGTGACGGTTCGGTTCAAGAAAATCCCATATGTATTGCTTAGAACTGACTGCTAGTTGCCTGCTGAGATGCCAAAGACTATGTTACCCTAGCATTTGTAATTAATTGAAACAAAATTGACATATTGTCTGTACTTTTAAAAACTTAACCTGATGCTTGGTTCTTATACCGTACTGGACAAATAATAACATATAAGGGGCGATCAAAATGTTTCCTTTCGATGGCCGTACAGTCCTGAATCGGGATGCCAATTAGGCACAGTCGCCGTGAGCATTTAGGCATTCATCCCACCGACACACCAGGTTGAAGATCCCCTTGTCGTAAAACACTGTGTCCTGCTGCGTGAAGAAGTCCACAACCACCTGCTGCACATTCTCCTCCGACAGTAAACGTCGACCCTTCAAGGCCTTTTTGAGGGGACCGAAGATGTGATAATCGCATGGGTAGAGATCAGGACTATAAGGCGGCTGCTCGAGTGTCTCTCACTTGAGTTGTCTTAATGGATGAGGCTGGCCTCCCAGATCGACCGGCGTATGTGTCGAGACGCGACTCGCACGGAACTTGGTGCACCATTCCACAACGAGAATTTTCGATAGACATGCTGCCCAATATATACAGTCTTCATTCTCCGATGGATGTCCACCGCTGTTTGTCCTTCGGCAGGCAAGAACAGATTAACGGCACGTTGGTCCTGTTTGGGAGCATTTGATAATAACGTCGCCATAATTCACGTGGCTGCATTTAACGCATTCATCTCGGCACGACACGACTGCCACATGAATCCCTTTGTCTACATGTCCATACTTCTACACCCACATCGGAGTCGCGCTACGTTACATGTCCGCTGCAGCAACGTCCTCAAACGGAAACTTTTTGATCACGCCTTATATACTGGATTCATTTTAATTTTTTTTTGCTAATTTTTAAAATAATATTTAATTTCGTTTTATTTTTTACTATTACGTGGTGATTATAGGGGTCGAAGATTTAGATACCAGGCCCCTTTAAGCAATAATAATAATAATAATAATAATAATAATAATAATAATAATAATAATAATAATAATACTCATCATCATCATCTTTATCTTTCATCTCACCTCATCCCGATCCCGTAGCAGGAAACAGAACAAAGGGTAGAGCTACATCCCTCCGCATACGGCTGGCGCCAGAAAGGACATCCAGCCGCAAAACTGGGCCAAATCCTCATGGGCGACATAGTTCGCTCCCACGACCGCACCAAGGAGTGGGAAAAGTGGTAGAAGAAGAATAGGGGCTGTCAGGACTAGATTTTCATCAGATTCTATATGTCGAAAAATATTTTGAGATGAATACAGTACCGGGCGAGCTGGCCGTGCGGATAGAGTCGCGCAGCTATGAGTTTGCATCCGGAAGGTAGTGGGTTCGAATCCCACTGTCGGCAGCCCTGAAGAAGGTTTTCCGCGGTTTCCCATTTTCACACCAAGAAAATGCTAGGGCTGTACCTTAATTAAGGCCACGGACGCTTCCTTCCCACTCCTAGACCTTCCCTATCCCATCGTCGCCATAAGACCTATCTGTGTCGGTGCGACGTAACGGAAATAGCAAATGAATAGAGAGTAATAATTGAATTTGAGTTTATTACCCATAATCTCACAAAGCTGCCTCCTTATAGATTAGATTACTTCCAAAAATACACACAAACCACACCCTATAAAAAGGAAATCAGCTTACTCTAGTCTTTTACTACCGGGCGAGTTGGCCGTGCGGTTAGGGGCTCGCAGCTATGATCTTGCATCCGGGAGATAGTGGGTTCGAGTCCCACTGTCGGCAGTCCTGAGGATGATTTTCGTGGTTTCCCATTTTCACACCAGCCATATGCTGGGGCTGTACCTTAATTAAGGCCACGGTCGCTTCCTTCCCACTCCTAGGCCTTTCCTATACCATCGTCGCCATAAGACTATCTGTGTCGGTGCGACTTAAAACATTTTTTTTTTTTTTTTAAAGGACTTGTTCTACTGCGCTTACGCTTGCCTGGGTGTCATTTCCCTTTACTCCTCCCTCCGCGGCTCTCCAGCGACTTGGAGGGACAACTCCTTCCTTTTCCCTTCCCCTTAACCTCCGCGGAGGACCAGTAGCTGAAGAGGGAACCTAAGAGTACTTCCGCGAAACGACACTCCATCTGGACATACGAACAGCCACTATGAACCTGATGGCACGTCCTCCACCTCCTTTATCATATCGGGATGCCGACAACCACGCACGCGTACCACCCAACGTACCCCTGCTCGAAAAACTTTGAGCTAGGGGGTTCCTCTATCAAAAGTGTGCTGAGCTGGTGTGTCCCTTATCGAACAGAGAGTAATAATTGAAGACCTCGGAGGTAAAGAGTGATAATCCTCATATTTTGGACTTTTCAATTCTTTATTGTAAACAGTTATATCCAACATAAAGTTCTTTTTTATTCTTCCTTATCTAGGGTGGTAAACAAAGCACGTCAGCCAGAACTTCAGAAACATATTTTTTTTTCTCATTGTCAGTTCACTCGTTTATCAATATTGCATGTAAACAACTACAAACCTCAAATTGATAGGCGCATACTGTGTTTGTCGTATCTAATTAGCTATAACAGTGGTTCTGTATGCAATTTTCTCAGGTGATATATAAAGAAGGATTACATATGCCATTGTTATGAGTAAGATGTTTCAAACATTCAATATTTTAGCAGTAAACTTGTGAAAATTCATTCCTTTATATCTCAGAACATACAATAATGGGTGTCATTATTTACCCCCGAGGTCTTCAATTATGTTCTGAAGAAATAGAGAAATATGTCAGAGTGAAGTTCCTTATGAGGATCGTTGTAAGTACCTAGGTGTAAATATAAGGAAAGATCTTCATTGGGTTAATCACAGAAATGGGATTGTAAATAGCTAGTTGCTTTACGTCGCACCGACACAGATAGGTCTTATGGCGACGATAGGACAGGAAAGGGCTAGGAGTGGGAAGGAAGCGGCCGTGGCCTTAATTAAGGTACAGCCCCAGCATTTGCCTGGTGTGAAAATGGGAAACTACGGAAAACCATCTTCAGGGTTGCCGACAGTGTGGTTCGAACCTACTATCTCACGAATACTGGATTCTGGCCGCACTTAAGCGACTGCAGCTATCGAGCTCGGTGGATTGTAAATAAAGGGTACAGATCTCTGCACATGGTTATGAGGATGTTCAGGGGTTGTAGTAAGGATGTAAAGCAGAGGGCATATAAGTCTCTTGTAAGACCCCAAATAGAGTACGGTTCCAATATATGGGACACTCACCAGGATTACTTGATTCAAGAACTGGAAAAAATCCAAAGAAAAGCAGCTCGATTTGTTCTGGGTGATTTCCGACAAAAGAGTAGCGTTACAAAAATGTTGCAAAGTTTGGGCTGGGAAAACTTGGGAGAAAGAAAGACGACCTGCTCGACTAAGTGGTATGTTACGAGCTGTCAGTGGAGAGATGGCCTGGAATGACATTAGTAGACGAAGGAGTCTGAGTGGTTTCTTTAAAAGTAAGAAAAGTAAGAAGATAAAGTTGGAATTCAAGAGGACAAATTGGGGCAAATATGCGCTTATAGGAAAGGGAATTAGGGATTAGAATAACTTACCAAGCGAGGTGTTCGATAAATTTCCAATTTCCTTTAAATCATTCAAGAAAAGGCGATGAAAACAACAGTTAGGAAGTCTACCACCTGGACGACTGCCCTAAATGCAGATCAGTAGTGATTGATGGTGATTGATGAAGAGAATAGTTATATTTTCATTATCTGGAATTCGAACCACGGTCGCCTCGATGACAAGTTAGTGACTACGCACTCTGTTATACGCCCCTGGATACACACTGAAGTATTATACCGAATGAACCTCAGAAACATGTCCCCCTTCAGAATTGGAAGTAGTATTTCTGGATTTATTTATTTATTTATTTATTTATTTATTTATTTATTTATTTATTTATTTATTTATTTATTTATTTATTTATTTATTTATTTATTTATTTATTTGCGAGTATGAAATGTTGAGCATGATATTTAGGTAGGGAGCGAAGATGAAAAACTGGTGCCGACTACCGTCCAATAACACCAAGGGGTCTGCTCAAGGCTTAAGGTCGTCATCCGACAGACGAATAACCATCAAGAGCGTCATATTAATAGGAGTGGCAAAGGTGAAATGAGTAATGTTTTAAGAAAATCATTGTGTACTCATTGTAGATCAGAGGTCCTCACGCTGGGCGGTTCGACCCGTGGGAGAACACACAGCAGGTAAGTGGGCGGGCAATTAATGTTTGCGCTTCAGCGACAGGAACGTTGTGGTTACGTCATAGGCCGTGAAGGTCAATGATCGTACTATTTTTTATAATTTCTAGTGGACAGAAATCCAGGTCACTTTCAAACTTACGTTGAAAGAAATCAGTTATTCCTGTTCTGTTTACGTAAACTGACCGGATACAACAAAGACCTTACGCGCACCTTAAAATTTTCTGGTACCTTACGCAATGATTTACAATGTTCACTATTATACACTGATGAAAATGGAAGGAGTGGTGCTACATTGCTGCAATTGAACATGCAGGACGAGTGTTCGGTTGTGATTCGATTATTACACTTTCAGGTCCCTTTGACCGCAAGTTTGGACAACAATCAATACAGGATGTGCCCACCACGCGCTGCATTACATTGATGAATTCGTCGAGGCATGGAGTCAATAAGGCCCTGGATCGCTTCCTGAGGAATTGTGGTCCATGCTTGCTGCACTGCACGTGTCAGTTGTTCCAGAGTTGTGGGTGGCTGAGGACGGTTGGCCAGTTGTCAACCCATCATGTCCCACACATGCTCAATAAGACTGAGGTCCGGGGATCTGGCGGACCATTCTAAGGTTGTGATGTCGTGGAGAGCTTCTCTGGAGATGCGTGCAGTGTGAACCCGGGCATTGTCCTGCTGAAACATCCCATTAGCAATGTTCGCCATCATAGGGACAACCACTGGATTGAATACCCTATCAACGTACTGTAGAGCAGTCATAGTGCCCTCAACAAGCACCAATTGTGATTTCACATTAAAGCCAATAGCTCCCCAAACCATAATGCTTGGTGTTGGCCCTGTGTGCCTCTCGACAATAAGATCTGGGCGGCCCCTCTCCCCGGTACGTCGGCGCATACGATTCCGGCCATCACTGCGGGCAAGACAGAAGCGCGATTCATCACTAAAGACGAGCCTATGCCATTCGTCGACCCACGTCGATCTTTCTCGACACCAGGCCAGCCTTACACGTCGCTGTCGTGGGGTCAATGGAACACCTTCTGCAGGGACACGGGCTCGTAAGCCAGCTGCACGCAGGCGATTACCGACTGTTTGTTGTGTAACGTGGGGTGCCACAGCTGCTGGAATTTGCGCTGCTGTTGCATGGGGTTCCATCCGGGCCATCCGAATGATGCGACTATCCTCTCTCACAGTTGTCCGTCGCGCTGGGCCTGTGCCAGGTCTACGAGTGTGGGTACCTTCATTTGGCCACTGCTGCCATACACGTTGTACCGTAGATGCCTGTCGGCCAACACGTGCAGCGACAGTCCTTAGCGATAATCCAGACTCACACAGCCCAATTATCCGAGCCCTCTCAAACCGCGACAGCTGTCGATAGCGTGCTCTTCTCTGTCGTCGAGACATGTTTTGACGGGGAACACTTCACTGCACAGACTGCAAGTCAACTACGCTACACCAGAGTCCGTATACTGGAGTTGATTCCTCCACGACCAATCAGATGAGGAGACCTGTAGCAACAATCCAATGGGTCTGAAACTTTGATCGTTTACATACCTACATAGCATCGTTCCATATCATGAAAATCAACACAAACGACCAATGCCTTCATTGTGTTGCAATTTCTATTTTCTTAAGTGTATTTTACGAGGTGTATACTTTACAAACTTTCTTAACAAAATATGCACTTTTCGGCATTTTACCGTAAAGTCATTTGGTGTTAATCTGTTTTCTGAAAATGATCATGAAATTTGTTAATTTACACTACTTACGACTGAAATATATATACGGTTTAAATTTATCATTCCTTCAGACATTTAATGAACCAAACTGGAAATAGAAAATAACATTATTGTGGTTAACATCAGCAAAGTATAAACTGCTTAAATATTTCGGTATTAAGGTTTGTGCCGAAAATGACTATGGCATTCAACTTTTCTCTCAGTGCAAAAAATAACTCACTTTCTTAGGAACAGTTTGACACCAATACTAACTAAAACGATCTATTGCCGCAGTTCATTTCACTTGAATAGCACACTGCATTTAATAAGTCTGCACTTGCCAAATCACTACAGCTGAGTGTTACAAAATCTCATACCTCAGTAAGTGAAAGGGTCCAAGGATTATACCTGAGCGCGGGACAAAGGAAGAACCCAGGACACCCAGCTGACAACAGATGAGCTCAAAAATAGAACAGGTTTTGTGGTGGCATTCGTTTAAAACATTATCACCTGTATCACCGAAAAACCTTACTTCACTGCTCCTGTACCGTACCGAGTGTGTTCGCTCCCTCGCTTGACTGTTACGTACGCGTGCTACGTAGGCTGCCCGTATTTCAGACAAGCAGGCGCCCAGTAGAGCAACTCCGTTGTAGATCCTAAGGAATCGCCAGACGGATGCAAAATATGTTTTCATAATATTATTAATGTAAAAAACCAAATATTTCTGTTGAAATCCCGAACAACCGAGTTTATTGGGAGAAGAATAATATTTTCCCTTCCGTTTCTTCTGCTTTTCCCAGTCCTTGGGTGGGTCGTGGGTGCTGTCTGCATCGCACATGTGAACCTAGCCCATATTTACGCTCTTCCTCGCGCCAGCTTTTAATAGAGGAATGAATTCACTGTTTCATACTTCCGTGATAGTTGGTAGCGTGACATGCCTGTGAATGAATATTGTTTTAGTACGAACACAAACACCCACTATCTGAGCCAAAGAAATTATCCAGACGCAATTAAAATCCCCAACCTGGTCGAGAATCGAACCTGGGAATCTCTTAATTGAAGATCTCAATGCTAACCATTTGGGCAAGGAGCAAGGTGGAGAGGGAGTGGGATAACAATTATGTGAAATTATAATCGTGGAAATAGAAAGGATGGGCAATAAAATACATTGTCATAAATCAGGAGGAATAGATACCGTGGGAAAATAGGGATGAAATGGCTTCTAGGATTAGCAAGGAATTTGCCTACGGTGGCTTCTGATTGGATGAAAGTAGTAAAGAATAGAAAAGTGTGTAACAGCTATCGAGGTAATTCTATGATTAGGTGTTCACAGGCTTCTTACAAAAGTGAGTATGACCAATAAGCTGGACGACAACCAATGCGATTTCAGCCCACAGATAGGCTGTCAGGATTCTCTCCCTCCATGGCTGATTGGCCAGCATCGTGGCCTTCTGTTTAGAGGGCCTTTGGTTCGGTTCCCGAGAGGTTTCCGGATTTTAATCGCGCTGGTCAATTTTCCTGACTCGGCGACTGGGTGTTTGTGTTTGCACCGAAATATCTCTCTCTCTCTCTCTCTCTCTCTCTCTCTCTCTCTCTCTCTCACACACACACACACACAAAACCATCAATGAAAAATGTAATAGTGAATACATCCATCCACATAGGGGAGAGCGGAGTGGCTATGGAGCCAAGCTTTGCATTCGAGAGATGAGTGGGTTCGAACCGCACCGTCAACTGTCTAGAGAATGTCTTTTTTACAGTTTTCCATTTTTACTTCTAGGCAAATGCCGGGTTAGTTCCCATTCACAGGCCACAGCCCATTCCTCCCACCTTCCTACCCAATTTCATTCACCATCATGCATATCACATTCATCAGCTCCTCTACTGAGGTTGGCGTTAGGAAGGGCATTTGGCCGTAACAAACATGCCATATACAGTATTTTAATTTCTATGGTCGTAATACACAACCTTACGGAGTGCGTGGACGTGGTAGATCTGTGCCGTAGTCTAAAACATCCTACGATCCGTTTTATCAGGGTGAGTGCCGCATGCGAACCGTGCCACTAGCGACCGCATAATCTGTAACCGTGCCGGATGCGACCGGCGTTGACAAGCAAATTGTCATTTGATAAGTTGTGTCATCACCCAAGATAAGGTAAGCTAAACGAAGTGCAATGCCATTTCACTAAGTCCTATAAGCAGCTACTGCCCCTACTTTACATAACACTTCTGGGGGAAACTCGTTTTACAACACGAACCATGGTGATGCGTTTACGTCTTCTCCCACCGGGCGAGTTGGCCATGCGGTTAGAGGCGCGCGGCCCTGAGCTTGCATCCGGGAGATAGTGGGTTCGAATCCCACTGTCGGCAGCCCTGAAGATGGTTTTCCGTGGTTTCCCATTTTCACACCAGGCAAATGCTGGGGCTGTACTTTAATTAAGACCAGGGCCGCTTACTTCCCATTCCTAGCCCTTTCCTATCCCACCGTCACCTTAAGACCTGTCGGTGCGACGTAATGCCACTAGCAATAAAAAAAATCCTAATTCTCTGAAATTATTTACGACTTAGACCTACTTACTTATCGTGTCCTATTAGTACCAGGAGTGTCCGAGGACGTGTTCGGCTTGTCTGTCGCAGGTCTTTTTACTGACTGCCTTGGGCGGCATGCGCGTCTGGATGTGGGATTATGATAACGAAGTAGAGAGAGATGAAACCCGGTTTCGGCACGTAGCCTACTCCTCTCGAATAATACCAAGGGGTCTGCTCAATGCTTTACGTCGCCATCCGACGGCCGAATCACCATCAACAGCATCATATCCCCTCACTCCATTTGAACACTGCGAAAAGGTTTGGATTTGAATCCAGGCTTTTGACATGCAATCTAGTGATTAGAAACTGTCTACCACCAACTTTCCTACCCTGCCGGCCAACATTCTGATGGTGAATTTATTTTTCATCCAGGCTAAGTGGCTCAGATGGCTCAGACGGTTGAGATGCTAGTCTTCCGACTCCAACTTGGCAGGTTCGATCCTGGCTCAGTCCGGTGGTATTTGAACGTGCTCAAATACGTCAGCTTTGTGTCGGTGGATTTACTGGCACGTAAAATAAGTCCTGCGTGACTAAATTCCGGCACCTCGGCGTCTCCTTAAACCATAAAAGTAGTCACTGCGACGTAAAGCCAGCAACATTATTATATTTTTCTTTCGACCAACGGCACTCGAACCTGCTAACAACGGTGTCAGAACTTTATTTTAGAAAAGACCAAGTTAGCTACTTAAAAGCAATCTGCCACTTGGTGACAGCCCTTAATGCAGATCAATTGTAAGTGATTGATGGGTCGCATGCGGCACGGTGCTTATCCGCTCGGTCGCTATTGGCACGATAATGGCCGGGTCGCATCCGGCATGTAACCGAGTAGATAATCACATGTTGGAAATTCCATAAAGCCCCCGTAATCCAGAGAAATTAGCTCCATATTTCAACAGAATGCGCCGCACAGATCGCTTACTCTGAACGATTAGCAGTTGAAAGCAATATTGTGTAGGCACGACACACTGTATAATATTGTTTGCGTGTGAATTGCGCATTGTTATTAAATATAGTCAGTATCATGCCAGGTTATTTTCTGTCACAACATAAATCTTTAGGTACATCAATCTTAAGGGTTTTCTAAAGATGAATGCAAAGTTGACGATGCAGCTTTTTAGAAGATCAATTGCGATAGGTCTGGCATTTTATAAAGCATTTAGTGTGCATGGCTTCGAAAACAGAGAAGTACTTGAAATATTTACACGTGATAAGAGCAACATTTCCGATGCTATTTATTTTTCTCATCTCCTTTTGCGTTGGCCTATAAGGGTTGTACGCAAGGCTGTACGTACCATGAAAGAATTCACTCATTCGCTGTTATTGACCACAAACTGTCTTCTCGCAAAAGATAAGATGAATGGAACGGGATGAAAGACGGTGAAGGAGGGAGGTAAAGGGAAATATTCTGAAATATATTTCACTGACAGATATTAAAACAGGCCTGGTCCCATGGATCTGTCAGTAAATGATAACAGTTCAGCTAGAGCAGGCGATAATCAAGTGTATTATTTGTGTGGCTGCTCGATTCACAGAACAGCAAATAAAATTGTACCGAGCGATGAGTGTGTGTGAAATCGTTAGAATATGATTCTGAAACTCACTGTGGCCTTTGTGATGTAAGAGTTCCTTCCAAATTACGTCTTTTTGGCGGTTGTTACTCTAAATTTCGCAATGCCGTCCATGACGTGCTGAAACGTATAGACGTTACAATGGAAGAAAAGCTAAAAAGGGGAAGACCCGATATATTTCCAGACTGTGTGGATATGACGTATGAACTTCAAGTGTTTCGAAATTTTTCATTTTAGAGGATCATCTGGCATTATATCTACCCAAAATGTTAATTCATTACATTAATAATAATAATAATAATTTCGTGTGGCTATTTCTAGCCGAGTGCAGCCCTTGTAAGGCAGACCCTCCGATGAGGGTGGGCGGCATCTGCCATGTGTAGGTAACTGCGTGTTATTGTAGTGGAGGATAGTGTTATGTGTGGTGTGTGAGTTGCAGGGATGTTGGGGACAGCACAAACACCCAGCCCCCGGGCCATTGGAATTAACTAATGAAGGTTAAATCCCCGACCCGGCCGGGAATCGAACCCGGAACCCTCTGAACCGAAGGCCAGTACGCTGACCATTCAGCCAACGAGTCGGATATTCATTACATTAATTCCAGATTTATTTCTCGGGTGAAGGAAATACCAAGAGAGACGAAGTCCAGGTCATCTTCTAAAGCAGCAAGAAAATTATTTTAAGTTTCTTTCCAACTGTAGCTTATTATTTTCAATAATTGTGTATATTCTGCATCGCATATTTTTTACCATTTTTTTCTGCAAAAGTTACTGAAGTGTGTTATATAGAATACCCAGTAACAGGCGCATTAATCTGTATTTAATTTATGTGCAGATGTCTAGCAGTACAGCGCCGACAAGCTCCAGGTCCAACTGTTTCATATTACTCTGTGAAGTCGCTTTAAAGACCAATTGACACTAGCACTGTCTTGCAGCGTTAACGCTGAACAATATGAGTTCCATTTATACTTCATTCGGCCTGGTGCTAGTGAAGCCGGAAACTTGCGGCCGTCGCCATCTTACGGCACTACAGATTCAATGTAAACAAGCATGTTACTATGTTGTCCGAGTCATTGGCTGAATTATCAGCGTTTAGGCCTTAGGTTCAGATGGTTCCGGGTTCGATTCCTGGCTGGGTCGGGGATTTTAATCGCCGTTGATTAATTCTTCTGGCCCGGGGCCTGGGTGTTTATGTTTGTACCAACACCTTCCTCTTCATATTCAGACAACACACTACACTACCAACCACCGCAGAAACACGCAATAGTGATTACATCCCTCCATATAGGGTTGGCGTCAGGAAGGGCATCCGGCCGTAAACAGGGCCAAATCCACATGTGCGACACAGTTTGCACCCGCGCACAGTGCGTAATTTCAGGAATCTAGCCGGCCATAAATCGTATCTCGGAAACTAATGGACCGATTTACATAAAACTTAGTATGTAACTGCTATTATTGGAGATAATTAAATGTGTGGTCAATCAAGTACAAAGAACAAATTACTACGCCAGGAATAGAATTAGTAATCTTTGTAATTTTAATACTTTTTCGTTATAGTTTTAAGAAATTAAATAGATGTTAATAGTGGGACATGCTGTTTAGAATGTTTAAAAACAGATACAGGAATACATGTACTTGCCAAACAATTTATTCATTAGATGCAGTTACATCAGAATCGCTATCGTCACTTTCATTATCTCCTTCGGCAGAACCAGATACAGGAGGCTCAGACAGTAAGTTGAGCACTTCTCGTGAAAGCGAAATCAACTTCCTCCTCCTTGATTTCCCTAAGCTGGTAATATAAGGGTCCGACGATATAGGCAGCCTATGGAAAAGGTCAGTATTTGTGTCTTTCTGGAAGGTTTCCTATTGTCTGGTCTCATGGGCTTCCTCGGAGAGGTCTCCAATAGGTACAATACAGTGCCATGACTCAAGAGTTTGTGCAAAGTTACAGGCATGTAGTGCGATTTGTATTTTTGTAAGTATAATTGTATAGTTTCCTTTGCGTACATGCCAATGTTACTTTATCAATGGCATACCCACACGAAAGAGTTTCTACGATGGCACGTAGATGGTTTATTAAATGTATATCTACTCCAGTAATATCCGCAAAAGTGGAAGCCTCTCTGAAGAATCTTGTAGCGGTTTCCATCATTGGTATTGCCAACACTTTGCTTCGGATAGGCTATCAACCAATAGACGCGTTTCCTCCCTGAACTTCTGTAGTGAAGTCATCTACAGTATTTATTTATTGCGTGTGTATTTTAGACTCTAAATCAATGCGTAAATGTATTGTGTTGAATGAGAGTTATGCGATAAGCCTACGTGTGTGATTTATTTCTTTAACATTAATTCTGTGATCTTTTGTAGTCATCTGCAGTATTTATTTACTGCGTCTGTTTTCTAGCCGTTATTGTCTGGATAAATTTATTAAATGCAATTAAATACATCACCCGCTCCCTAAGTCCATAAAAATTATTTGTATATTTTCTCTCGCACTTTGCCTTATATTTCAGTGCTGAGGTTTCTTATGTGCCGTAATTTACCTCTGATTCTGTACGAACCGAAAGCGGCCCCTGTAAACCCCACGTCCCCTTCAGTTCATAAAAGTAATTTTTAGCTTAGTTTCTTCAGCCTTTTGTCTTGAACTTGCATACTGAATTTCACAAATGTATGTGCCGCCGTTTTCCCGTGATGGCGTTGAGCGGAGCGTTCGATATGGCAACCCTGTTGTCATAAGAGCAATACTGTTTTCTTAACATGGAATGACCTATAGTACTGGCAGGCTCATCTTGACATTGTTGTGATACACGTCCTTCTGCAAGGCTCATTCTCTGCTCGAACCAACTTTTATTGTACTTCAGCAATTTGTCCCTTTTTCTACCATATTTTATCCAGCGTGATCCAATTTTAGCACAAAAAATACTGACAGATTTCCTTATTGACTCGGATATATCCTAGGAACAATCCTCAAAGCCTAAATGTTCAGTTACAACATTCGCAATATCATCGTTCCGCTTATAATCCCTGCTGTTCCTCAACAGCACGAAAACCGACCTCCTGGTTACAGAGTACATGGCTTCTGAAAAAAAAAATTAATTACTCTCATGGTCGCGCCTGGTCGCAGCAAAAAGTCACAGTATTCTATTCTTTGAAGTATAGATAACTCATCTAAAAGACTTTTATTGCGGAAATCAAAGGCAATCCATTTTGAAAGTCAGCTCGAATTTGTATAATTAGATAGCGCTTGGACACCGTGTACCTGAATTTTAAGTGCATATTTCGGACAATAATATAGTAATTTTCAGAAAATGCTACATACTATATAAAAATACATACCTTCATCTAATATAATCATATTGCAAGCTAAAGAAATATTTAGTTCTGATGTCTTTACTGAGCGCTCACATAATAATAACTGTGCGCTCGCCTCGCCAGAATATGATGCCCTAACGGAGGAGAGCCACTTTAGGCCTTCGGTGAGAATAGATAATCTGACAGCGCGACTTTTCAATAGTTAATTATTGTACCCATGAGTCTTATAAACACGACTCACAGAAAATGCGCACCAAAGACAAGAGTTGAAAATATTATTTTTGGCCGGCTGGATGCTAGAAATTACCCACTGTGCCGCGTCCCCACGGATGTGGGAAAAGCGGTAGAAAAAGAAGAAGAAGGCACATATTACTATGTTACGTGCAGTTTTGTTTTATGTTGTTTTTATGTACATTTCACATTAATCTTTCGGAAAACTGCTGTGTGGCAGAATAATGAATACCCTTGTAGTACTTGGGTGTGGTTTTTCCTGTTCACGATAAGGAAGGAATAGGAGTTTCAATACACTGGTAAGTGGCGTACTTGTGGTCATGTACACTTGTTGCCTACTTATTAATCCAATTAAATTTACGATTAAAGATGCCTAATTCACTTGGCGCCGGTGTATATTTGTTGGCGTTAGTCCCCTTGTGATAGAGTGCGACATAGGGTCTAATAATAATAATAATAATAATAATAATAATAATAATAATAATAATAATAATAATAATAATAATAATAATAATAATAATAATAATAACACATTTGGTTATAAGTTAAGTTTTTGTTTTGCTGGTGTCGGTAATTGAATAACAGCGGTCTCGGTCTCTTCTAAGCTTTAAAGGTATATTATAATGATGTCAAAATTACTGTTAAAATTAGAGTCGAGTGACTGGTAAGCTTGCATCAATCGAAATAGGGCGTTAGCTTTATTATCATAGAATATTATTGAATATACTGTATCTCGGGCCACAGGAGTTAACCTGGGTAAGTCTCTGCAAACACGTTGAGACTATGAAAAAAATGGGGGAGAGATGCGATTACAAGAACTCAGGAAGTGAGTTCTCTTAGTCTCTGTCACCTCAATTCTCCAAGTTCCTACCTACGCGTGGTGCCCCTGTTAAGCCGAGCAACTCAGCAGAAGGTTTGGTACCCAACCCCAGCGGGAAACTGAGTCGGTGAGCAGACAGGAATTGGAGGTCAGTGGAAGGCAACAGGAAACCACCACTGAAATTATCTCAAGAAAACCCCATGGCTTTACTCAAATTAAAATATTTCGGAGTTTCAAGTTCCCCGTTCGGATCTCCGTGAGGAACTAGGTTGAGAGAAGCCTCAAGAAGAGTGCAATGCTGCAAGGAACAGTACTGTTTAAGAACATGGAATGTGAGATCTATGTATCAAGGAAAACTGGATGTAGTCAAAAAAGAAATGGAGAGAATTGGCATCGACATATTGGGAATAAGAGAAATGAGATGGTCCGAAATGGGAGAGTTTAATTCGCATGACTACACGGTATACTTTTCTGGACAAGACAACAACAACCGTAATGGAGTAGCCTTTATAGTCAGTAACAGAGCAGGTAAAACTGTAATGGGTTGCAACTATAAAAGTGATAGAATGATGTCCATCAGATTTCAAGGTCAACCTCTCAATGTCACAGTCATTCAAGTTTATGCACCAACCACTGACGCTGAAGAGGATGTTGTTGACCAGTTAAAGATTTACAAGAACTACAACGGTCGACACCAAGAAAGGATGTCTTTTTTTCATAGTTGGAGTCCGGAATGCCAAAGTGGGAAACCAAATGGTAGATGGTGTAACACGGAAATTTGGTCTTGGTACAACAAATGAAGCAGGGGAGAGACTCCTAGAATTCTGCCAAGACAATTCTCTGGTTATTACCAACACACTATTCCAGCTACCCAAACCACGTCTATACACTTGGACTTCACCAGACGGCCAATACCGGAATCAAATTGATTACATAATTTGTAATAGTAGGTGGAAGAGTGCTATTCAATCAACTACAACAATACCAGGAGCTGATTGCGGATCAGACCATGAACTCTTAATTGCAAAATTCCGGTTGAAGTTGAGGAAAACAGCTAAAGCCACCCTATCGTACAGATATGCCCTTCGAAGAATTCCTTGTGATTATACAGTAGAAATCAAGAACAGATTGAATGCATTACAGGTAGAAGACAAACACTCTGAAGAGCTGTGGACAGAAGTATCCTCTGCTGTCAAGGAGGCAGCAGAAAGACACATTCCCAAGAAAAGGAATAACAAGAAGGCCAAATGGTTATCGAGTGAGGTAGTACAAATTGCAGAAGAACGAAGAAAAGCAAAAATCAAAGGGGATAGATCAGCAATGTTTGAATTAAATGCAGAGTTGCGCGTCACCATCTTAGGGGCTCACCTCCCCCCCCCCCCCTTCAAGGAAGGAATGAAAACATATTAGTAGTAGTCGAACATCTTGGAACGCGACATAGATAGGCCATACTCAGCCACTAGATGGCAGAAACATAGCCTAGTACAAGAGTGCAGAACAACTTGAGGGGCAAAGGCTAGTCTTCTGCCAGCTATATCCACCCCTCCGTAGAGGAGAAGTTATGAGAAACCTCCCTAAACCCACCAGGCAATCCCATATGTCCTTTCGGCACTGGTTACCCTGTCGCGGTTATACCAAGATATCCCCGGCGCTAGACCACTGCCGTTCAAGAGCCACTGTCACCCCCGGACCATGACCGCCTGCAAGGCTTTCAAGGTAGTGCGAACCAATAGTTGAGCGTTAGTACTCGCTTGTCGATCATTTGTCCAAACAGGTAGGTCACCACGGGCTGTGAGCATATCAAGGAACACCAACGTAATATCCATCTCAACCTGCCCCTCTCCGTCAGCTGAACGCAATACTGATGACGTCCCATCACACAGCGTTGGCGTAAGGAAGGATATTCAGCGGTAAAACTAGACCTAACTACAGTACGTGCTGACTAATGAATTTATTAATAGGTCAGGAATAATAATAGCAATAATAATGCTACTTTTCCCCCCTGTGAATGGGGCCGGCAGAATACAAGAATACACTCACGGTATCTCTACCATTTACAAATGAAACTGACCAGTTAAAGGATGATGTACATGAAATACAGGCATTAGTGTAAGTAACCACCAAACACACACTTTTCTTAAAATACAGCATACTGGTGATTCATATTTTGCACAATGAATGATGATGGCATTATATAGATAATACTAGTTTGTATGTAGATACGATAATAAGCTTTTGGCCTTTTCTTTTCACAGAGTACTTTGCTCTGCGTCTTCAAAAGATAATCTCGTTTGTTCACGAGTAAGACCTCTAAAACTGAATGAAGGTTTGAATGACTTGAACTTAAGAATGCTTTACCGTTGTCTATAGTAAGTGGTACTCTCGGTCGCTAGGGGGTAGGCGTTTGTTGCCTATACTAGGAACTGTCTCGGCATTCACCTTAGTACAGGAGAATGGAAAACCATGGAAAACAATTTTTCAAGACATCTCGAATTTGGAAAAAAATTGGAAAGATATAATAATAGTGAAAGGATACCTATATAAATCCTCAATGGCTGGCAACCACGTATTACTTAAGTGACAAAGGGTATCCCGTTGGAAATACGTATTTCAACAGGTACACTCTAGGTTTGTTTTTGGTGCGTGAGAGTGAGCTAGCAAATCGATGTTAGAGGCATCTAACAAAGTGTGGGAAGCTTCCCCTTACAGAACTACATAAGCAAGGCACTTTAGCGCCGTCTTGTCTGAATTGCTCCAGTGCCTGGGAGTGTGACTTGACGGAGGCCTAGGAGGCAGGGCGCGGCCTGCTTGAAGAATATCCAGCGATACAAGGTAATGGCAGAATTTTCCTAAACATGTGATAGCGCCTGCAGGTAGTTTGAGGGGAAGGTTTTAGCCGTTTTCTTTTAATATAATTTTGTAAACTAGTAGTTTAAGTGTAGGAGTTTCGGCGAAGTCTGAGGACTCTGTTTCTATTCCCTACCGGGAAATATGTAATGTAAGGGAAAGAAGAGTGGTGAACATCTGCCGTCTCCCATTCAACCTTGCAATTGGGTGACTAAAGTTTTCAAACTCTAAATTTTGTAAATCTCGTCTTGGATTTAAAGGTTCCTCCTTTAGTCACCCACTTGTAGTATGGGATTAACCTCTGTATCTTTGGGCCGTAAGCCCACTTAGGTTTTTAGTAATTTCTATAATGGAGTGTTGGAGTTTCACCTCCGTGCCTTTTGTGTTAATGGCCGGTTATGTGCAACCTTTTCTCTATTACTCTTAAGGCCAGGTAGTATGGGTAATTACGCCCCGGGTTATCCTGTATGATCCATAAGGCAACTGTTCTTCGTTGCAGCTCAAAGCGCTTAACAGGCTTGTCATTCACTAAACCAGCCATCGCAAAGGGGTAACCTAAGTCTAGTGGTAGCCCACATCTTGGAATCAGCGTACGCCACTGCTTCACCAGTATGTAGACCGAGAGCTACCTGAAGAACAAGTTGGATTTCGTAAAGGAAGAGGGACCAGAGATCAAATCGCCAACATCCGATGGATAATGGAGAAGGCAAGAGAATTCCAGAAAGATGTCTATCTCTGCTTTATTGATTATGCTAAAGCCTTTGATTGTGTCGATCATAATGAATTATGGAAAGTACTAAAACACTTGGGAGTACCAGATCATATCATTAACCTCATACGGGCTGATCAAGAAGCTGTGATGAGAACCATATATGTAACAACTAAATTAGTCAAGATTCAGAAAGAAGTACGACAAGGCTACATATTGTCACCTTACCTTTTCAATCTGTGTGCGGAACACATTATGAGGAATGTGGGGTTAGATGAAGAAGAAAGAGGAATCAAAATAGCTGGGTTAAATATAAACAACCTGAGATATGCAGATGATACTATCCTGATGGCAGAAAGTGAAGAAGACTTAAAAACCCTTTTACTGAAAGTGAAAGAAGAAAGTCCAAAGGCTGGACTAATGTTGAATGTCAAGAAAACAGAAATTATGGTAACTACACCTGCCAATTCATGGCATGTAGGAGGAGAAAAAATGGAGGTAGTCTCCGTTTTCAACTATCTTGGCTCACAGATTTCTGCTGATGGTGACTGTAGCCATGAAATCAAAAGACGATTGCTACTTGGCAGAAAGGCAATGACCAATCTTGACAATATCTTAAGGAGTAGAGACATAACGTTAACAACAAAGATCCGTATAGTAAGGGCTATGGTTTTTCCAATTATGATGTACGGATGTGAGACCTGAACCATAAGAAAAGCTGAACGCCGTGGAATAGACTCCTTTGAATTGTGGTGTTGGAGGAAAATCCTTAGAGTCCCATGGACTGCGAAGAGAACAAATAGGTCAGTTTTACAGCAAATAAAACCAGAGTGTTCCTTGAATGGCCTAATCCTGAAACAAAACTAAGCTACCTCATGAGAAGACACAACTCATTAGAAAAGACCTTAATGCTGGGGAAGATCGAAGGCACAAGGAGAAGAGGGCGGCAAAGAAAGAGATAAATTGCTGGCATCACAGATGTACTAAATTCCAGCTTGGAAAATCTTCGGGAGGCAGTGCAGGACAGAAGAAATTGGCGTATCTTAGTTCATGGGGTCACGAAGAGTCGGAATCGACTAAACGAATAGAGAGCGAGAGAGAGAGAGAGAGAGATACTGTATCTCAGGATTAGCGGCAAAGGTGTTAGCCGATTCTCTACAATGTGATACTTGTAAGGAACCTGTTGTAAAAAAAAAAATCCTTAGCCGGGCTGACTGGCTCAGACGGTTGAGGCGCTGGCACTCTGAACCCACCTTGGCAGGTTCTTCTTTTTTCTTTGCTAGTTGCTTTACGTCGTACCGACACAGATAGGTCTTATGGCGACGATGGGACGGGAAAGGGCTAGGAGTGGGAAGGAAGCAGCCGTGGCATTAATTAAGGTACAGCCCCAGTATTTGCCTGGTGTGAAAATGGGAAACCACGGAAAACCATTTTCAGGGCTGCTGACAATGGGGTTCGAATCTACTATCTCCCGAATACTGGATACTGGCTGCACTTAAGCGACTGCAGCTATCGAGCTCGGTCATGGCAGGTTCGATCCTGGCTCAGTCCCGTGGTATTTAAAAGTAACGGTATCCAAATATGTCAGCCTTGTGTCAGGGTTTCCGAAAACCGTAAAAGTAGTTAGTGGGGCGTAAAATAAATAACAATAAACATTATTATTTGAAAATCTTTATCCATTCATTTCTTTTCAGAATAAAGGTAATTTATATTTTCCTACGAAAGATGTTCGTGTGTGCAATGTACAGTATTTCGGAGAGAGTACATGTAATGGTTTAAGCTCAGTCATGAAAGGGAACATACCAAATGAAGTCACAGCTCAGTTGTATGTAACATTTTTTTTTCAAGTTAAAACTCACATACTTTAGACCTAAACTCAAAGGATACGCACGTTTATCGCCTTATTAGTGTAATTTCATCACTGTGCCTGAAAATACGTGGGAGAGCCCGCCTGGTGGCCATGATCGTTAAGGCGTGGAAGTCTAAACCAGACGTCATCAGTCATCACGTAGTTGCTCTAGGGAGCTGGTGTTAACGCGGCCATAAACGAGGGGGATTTCCTCAAGGTTCGGCCTGAACAGTCCAATCCGTGAGGAATTCTTCAACGTGTGTGGCCGCGTCCTTGAGGCCGCGCTGGGTGCGAGAGATCCGTCTTGAGGCCAAGAAGGCCGGATTTTCCCAGCGCCCTTGCTGCGTGTATGTGTTGACGGCAGTAGGCCTTGTGGATTTGTGAAGTGAAGTGACTGTCGGGAGTGTCCTATATCGTCATGTCTTGAGAACTTTTAACATAATTTATACAAATATGCCAGAATGAACCTTTCTTGTGGTAAGTGAGTTCAAAAAATTACCACGATGAAAATTATTTGCAACACCACGTGAACAACCAACCACCACCAGTCAACCTGGAGTTGAACCTTGAGAAAATCCCCAAGGCCTTTTACTTGAGGATTTCCTGTACGTGTATGGCTAGCTTTACTTGCTCTGTCGGAACGGCTGTCTGTCACATGACAAGAGAGCAGCGGACAGGGGGTTGCATACCGTGGCCGTAGTGTACCTGCCGCTCGGAAATGTTACCACATAAACAACAGCTATAATAATAATAATAATAATAATAATAATAATAATAATAATAATAATAATAATAATAATAATAATAATAATAATAATAATAATAATTTGGAGCATGGATCATGTGAGATGAACGAGACACAGTTTATACAACAGGACAAGAAAATTATTCATTGACAAAGGAATATACAGCAGTTTGCAATATGTCCTGAATAAATACATTTTCACGATTAACTGAGGCTTTTGGGACACGTACATTTACCGAAAGAAAATACAATTTGTGTGATTTGTACACATTCTTTGCACTCTCATTAACATACACTTCAATATTTTTATGGCATTTATGACTATGTCAACAAATTAAACACAAGTTGAAACGTATCACTGGTGTACTGCTCCTTCACAGGACCTTTGGGTTCGTTTAGATAGTGTTGTATCAATGTTTGGTACTATCGTTTGCGTACTGGCAAGTCGCAAAGCACATTTCAAGTTTTCATCGGTGAGCCTACTTCTGTGTCTAGATTTACAAATCTTCATTAACGAAAATCTGTTCACATAAATAAGTTGATCCGAATATACATCAAACATGTGAATGAAATTTGTGCAATCTAGGAAATCTCTCCCGTGGAAAACGAACAAAAAATTCAGTCAAACTGTTTGTGTTTGCAAACTTTTCTTTCATTTGAGTATCGCACTGTAAGTCAATCAGTTCTAGCTGCAGTTCTGGTCTAACAGTTTGCACATCAACCTGCAGATTATTTTCTAATGCCTGAATATCGTGAAAAACTACTCTCAAATTCCTCATATAGTGACATTAAAACCGACTAGGCTTTAACACCGTGCGATGCGAGGAAACGCACTACTGTCACCTCGCATGAGTTCACGCGGCAAAATAACCTGTCCAGAAAGATGTGCTTTACCTTCGAGTCACTGGCCTTCAGTACGTATTACGTCATGCATTTCCCTACTTCTTCCCCTGCTTACTCGCTAAACTGCTCTTTCCTCGAAAGTGGGGAGCAAACTGGCTCCGAAGGCATTTTACTCTCGAATGACGATGCCTGGTCTAAACTGTCTGACACCGTTGTTAGCCGGTTCGAGTTCCGTTGGTCGAAAACATTTTCACCATCAGAATGTTGGCCGGCAGGGCAGGAGAGGTGGTGGTATACAGTTTCTAATCACTAAATTGCGTGACAAATGTCAAATGCCTGGATTAAATTCCAAACCTCTTCGCAATACTCACATGTAGTGAGGGCATATGACGCTGTTGATAGTGATTCGTCCGTCGTATGGGGATATTAAGACTTGAGCAGACCCTTTGTGCTATTCGACAGGAGTAGGCTACGTGCCGGCACCGGGTTTCACCCTCTCCCTTCCTAGTATCACATGTCACGTGATTCATTTCATCACATTAACTCATCTGATGATATTGACGTCAGGAAGGGTATCCGGTCATAAAAACTCGCTGCGGCAGATTCATCTCACCTCATACTCGATCCCTTAGAGAAACGGGACAAGGACTGAACAAACAAACAAACAAACAAACCTGAAAATGAGTGTGAATCATGCTGTAAGAGAGTTGAATGGAAACAGATTTGTCCAAAGATCAGTCTAAAACAGGTTGGTTATTTTCAAGCATTGGTAAATTGATATACCAGTTTTTCTTTTTTTAACAGTAAAATAAAGGACCTAATAGGTCTAATGAATCAATTTTATTGTTATTATTTCTATGAGCTTTTAATTATTTTAATTATCTCCTGTCCAATATTCCCGTTTCGGCTACTATTTTATATTAATCGATAGGGGTAGTGTAGTGACGAAAGATGGCGGCGGCCGCACGCTTCCAGCTTCAGAATCCTGCTGCTCATTGCCAGTCTAAATCTACAGTGTATGTCTGTGACTTAACGATCCTTATCTTCTTCTTCTATATGCCTTGCCCAGTCTCCCGGACGTTGGAGATCAGTACGGACAGTGTTCTTCAATCTTCAGCAACACGGCAGAGTTGTGCGTCGGTTCGTATTCCAGTCCAGTCTTGAATGTTCTTGAGACATGACGTTCTTTTCCTGCCTACCCCTCACTGTCTTTCGTTTTTTCCCTTTAAAATGAGGTTTAATACTGAATATCTTTCACCACGTAGCACATACCCCCAAGTACGCAATTTTCCTACATTTTATGTTGATCAGTAGTTCTCTTTTAGAGTTTGCTCTCTGTAACATTTGTTCTTTAGAGACGTGCTCTTAGCATTCGTCTATAACCACATTTCTAGAGATTCTAGCCTTTTTATGGTGGCCGTTTTGAAGGTACAAACAACATTGACCGAACATAACATTTAACCCTGCGCTGTCTCAGTTTTAGGTTTAAGGCGTCATCACACAGCATAGCCTTCATTTTCTTGAATGCTGATCTTGCCATTTCTATACGGGTCTTAATTTCGAGATCTGGGTTTAAATCATCTGATATCCAACAACCAAGGTACTGTACCATTACGTTACATTAGCGGCCGAAAATGTCATGGAAACAGTGGATAAATATGGCGTACAATAGCTTCAAGCAATGTGCAAATGCACAGAGTAGAGACATTGTAAATCGATATCGACCGGTCGCAAAGAAAAAGAGTCTCAAGATTAAATAATGATGGACCATAAAAAAATTTGAATGGAACCGATTCTTGACTACCTTGAGAAAAACTTACGAGTTGAAGAGGATCAGCACAACCTACTGAAGGAGAAGAAAGAGATTAGCGCAACGTTAAATATTAAAGTATTAATATACAGACATCGTTGAAGACTGCATCTGCAAAATATCGGCAGGAAAAGCGAAGATTTGAAAGAGAATATTTATTACTGCAACAGCCAAATTCAGAAGCGAAAAGAGACTACAGCCGAGTAGAACATTGCCGAAATAAGTATTATAGCTGCAAATTTATGCTAAGGAAGGCATAATTTATTGTTTCCAAGTGGGGAACAATATCTGTTGAAGCTAAAGAATTAACAAAAAATAGGCTGAATTAAAGAAATTACCAAATTAAGAAAGATATTTACGACCAATACGAGAATCACAAGGCAATTAATACGTATTGAGTAACCTACTATTCACCAGTGAAATATGCATTCTACCATGTATTTGTTGTTTTATCATTTCATGAGAACTGGTGATAAGATGGAGTCAGCTTAAACAGATGGAATTGATCGCTCAAGATGAAATAGCTCAAGCCAAGATTCCCAGCCGGAGCCGCAGATGATGTAATCTTTGGACTGCGAGGGCTGCCTGTTCCAAGATGTCCTAGACCAGGAGAAATCCAGCAGCAGAATCCCGTTACGAGATAAGTATTATGAGTTGCATCGTATTGAATTTGAAATTAGTTGATGAAAAATATTTCGTATGAGTGCAGGAGTGCTAGAAGTAAGAGATTTAGTGCCAATGAACGGATATTAGAGTATAAATGCCAATTATCAACCGATGATATGTGCCAATTTCTGCAATATAACTATGGTGCTTATGAGATGATTTTAGGTTAATGGAAACAAGATCAGATTGAGCATTTGTGCATGTTTAGTGCCAATCCATACGAGCAGACCGTGAAACGTTAAACCAGTTGTGGTTGAAGAAAATGCATGCGAGATACGAGACGTAACCTAATATTTGAGGTCAATATGAGTTGCAGTCATGGCCAGTACGATAATTGTATTGTAAGGAAATGTTGAAATATTACGGAGTTGCAGTGTGTGAAAGAATATTCAGGCTATTAAGTATTTCTACCGTAACACAGAGGTTATTTAAATGGAGTTAAATGAATATATTTTTAAATATGGAGGTATATATAAAGGAAATGGAATATTAATGTGGCAAGATGTAGTTAGAATGAGGAGATATGTTTTCTGTTCGTTGCATGAGTAAGGGATAGCTGATTGAATTGCGAATTCCTGTGTTGCATATAATATTTATATTAGGATTAGCACTGCAAGTGAAGGATTCAGGCCATGTTAAGTTGAGTGTATGACTTGAGCCAAACATTATATGTTTCGTAGTGACTTTCAAGCTGAAGGTATTGATAGGTTACTTGTTTGTTATACGTTACGTAATATAAATATACAAGAATAAAAAGGAGTCTTGCATATATATATTTGAAGTTCAGCGCGTCAACGCTAATATGAAGAACGGTTTTCTTTGACAAAATATTGGCACAGCGAAGAGATATTTGAGAATAAGTAAATACATTGGCATATGATTAGGAATTCGTGGCACGATTTTCGCAGGTTAGACTGATTTACTATTATATCTATGGCACTCTGTAGTAAGGATATTTGGTTTATTATGTACATATGATGGTGTACAGTTTTAATTTATTCAATTTTGGCTATGATAGGAATGTTAATAACTGCATTGGTGTTTTTGAACCCAGATTTAAACGACGTAATGCTTATCTCGTAACGTGATGAGTCAGAAGTGAGAATCCAAAGAAGTATCCAAATAAATTCAGACAAATAGACCGAAAAGAAAGATGAAAACCTAAATGATGCCCCAAAGACAATCCCAAACAGTAATAACAGGAAGATATTCCACTCCTCCTTGATGAATAAAGTTTTGATCCCTGCTTTTCCCCGTGAAGCAACTTAAATACTGAAAATATGATATATTATTGAAGGTTAACGAAAATGTAAACAAATATAATGGTAATTTAAAGATTTTCAACTATGTTTATCTCAGAAGTCAAGAATTTAAGAATGATCTTTGTAATTTCATATGATTTTCTTTTCTTTATTGCCGATAGATGCATTGATGTTCCATTTTATCATATATTAGCATGCTAATAAACTAGATATAGTATTAATATTGCGTTTCTATTCCTAAAGTAACTTATAGTACGTAGTAATAAGATAATATATGGATCAATTGAATTTGTTTATGCCGAATACTAAGCGTTGATCAGGCAATTTCCTAAATGTATAGAGACTGTATGACTAGTTGAGCATATAAGCTACTCTTCAACGGAATCTACGACTTATCTAGAGTATATGGGAATACAATGAAAGTAATTTACCCTGAGAAACGAATATGCACCATATTGTTATTGCTCGTGTTCATACATGATATCCCAGTTTTCATGTAAATTATCTGTAAATGATATACTACAGAGTCTAGGTATGATTCTTGACCCGAGGTTGTGAATTTCGTAGCCAGATCAATGTTTAAACAGGTGTATATTTAATTAATGCTCCAACGCGGCGCAATAGAGGAAGTCACCGCGGGAACATTAATAAACAAAACGGTGCAGTACCGTATTTAAATTTGTCAACTTGTTTGATTTTTTGACCTTTCAGTTTCAGAATACAATTAACTCTTCCTCGACAGAAAACCATTAGTTTATTTTTCTTAGTGTTGATTGTGAGACCCATTTCTTCTCCAACTGTATTGAGGTTATCTAAGTACAGTTGTAGCCTTCAATAATACTGGCAAGAAGTACTGTGTCATCTGCATACCTGAGTGTGAGTTTTAGTTCTCCGTAGACCTTGATTCCTACTTCTGTATCTGTTACTGCCTTAAATACAACTCCCGAGTAGATGTTCAATAATGACGAGGACAAAACACAGCCTTGTCGAATCCCTCGCCAATTTCCATATAGTCTGTTGTATCACCATCAATTTTCACCATAGCTTTTTGATTCCAGTAGAGGTTTTCGATGATTGTTATATCTTTACTGCCAATTCCAGTTTTTTTGAGTATTCTGATGAGCTCATCGTGTTTTAGTCTATCAAATGCTTTCTCATAATCTATGAAGCGGGCAAATACATCTTTCTGTTGGTCCCAGCATTCATGTAGAAGAGTTGTTAATCCAAATAGAGCCTCACGAGTTCCATAACCATTTCTAAATCCAAACTGGGTATCTTCTATCTGGTCTTCACATTTCTTTCTTATTCGGGCGTGTATAATTCTCAGGAAGGATTTCAACAAATGGCTCATTAAGGTAATGAGACGATGTCCTTTGCATTTTTTTGAAGTTGATTGTTTTGGCAGGGGAATGAAAGTGGATAATAGCCAATCCTTAGGTATTTCTCCAGAGTTATATATGATATTAAAGATGCCCACTATCTTATTAATTTGTTCATCATTGATAAGTTTGACAACTTCACATGAAATCTCATTAGGGCCCAAAGCGTATCCATCTTTTAATTGATTTATGTTATGAGTTACTTCCGATTTCAAAATTATTGGCCGGTCTGCGTGTTTATGTTTGACATGTACTTGTCGTTGGTTATCAAAAAAGTCTGTAATATATTTTCCCCTTGTTTTGAGTCTGTCAATATGATTTATAATAGGTTTACCAATGTTATCTTTTAAAAATGGGGCATCTTCCGCCTGAAGGTCCCAGTTACTTCTTTGATGACCTTATGAATAGTAAAGGCTTGCTTTTCATTGTGAGTCTCTATAGTTTTACATTTTTTATTCATCCAATCCTCTTTGGCTTTTCTAATTTTCTTCTAATTTTATTATTAATCTGCCGATATTGATCCTTGTTGGATTTAACACTCCTGCGTTTTTCCATCAAATCCAGTATGTGTTCTGTCATCCATTTCTTCTTCTTCTTCTTCTTCTTCTTCTTCTTCTTCTTGTTTCTATTGTCTGACTGAAGGTGTTTTTTGCTTACCCTCAGGAGAGTGGTTTTTATTTCCTTCCATTGGTTCTCTACCTCTTGACTGTTATATGCTAGTTGCTTTAGCTCTTCACTGAGTTCCAGGGGCGGCCGAAACTTATGTGCTGAAGTGCTGCAGCACATTGTCTATTTGAAAAATAAATTACTTTAATAATATTATCTACAATCAAATACAGTGCAATGAAAAAGACGCCAGCCAAAGAATAACAAATCATTCAACTCTCCTCACAACCATGTTAGTCGTGCGCTCCACGTCGGGTGCTGGCTGTGCAGATCACAGCTCAGCGTGACTCAGTGAGAATTTCTAAGCCTTCTGCCTCAAAGCAGGAACTCCACCTTTTGCGCATGCGTGCCTAACTTCTTCGATAGGCTGTGGAAACAACAGCCAAGACATCACTTCACAGCGAGTCTTCGTTCGACCACATAGAGGCAGCACTGGTCACACCAGAATTTTGATCGAAGTGAGAACGTGGCAGGTGACTCAGTGGTAGTATTTAAGAGTGGATCGCTCAAAGCAAACGGGAAACAAAATACTGTAGAGAAAGCCATCAGCTGCAGGTCTTTTAATAGTCCTTGCCTATTCCATAGCCACATTTGTAAATCGATGAACTATAAAAAAATGTACTTTTTATGTTGTCAAAATAAGGACATGTTATTGTGATGTCCTTTAATTACAAAACGTCTAGTTTATAAATTTCACTAAGTAAACTCGTGTCCTCATCCCGAGGTGGTGCAGCTCTTTTCAGGCACATCCCCTCTGGAGGTGAGCTCATGTACCATTTCAACCACATACTAGCCCTCCTGCCATTCTTAAATTTGTAGCAGTACCGAGAATCGAACCCGGGCCCCCGAGGACGGCAGCTAATAACACTAACCGTTACACTACGGAAGCGGACATAAATTTCACTATAACAACATAACATGTAATTTTGCATTACGATGTTGCTGATTTTATTTCAATGATTTTTATAACGTTGCGAAGTTCTGTTTCTGCGCTCTCACACCAAGTGTTTCTGAGTTCGTGAATTTTTTGTGATTGAACGTGTTATTGTGGGTTTAATTAGTTTTGTATGAGGAATGTGTATATGTGTTGGGGTTGTTTGCGTGTTTGTTCAGTATGAAAAACTCAGTGGAGATCCTCATGAAAACCGCATATGTTTCTAAATATTTTTATTTTTGACGGGGGGTGGGTTACAGCACACAACTGATTTTCTGCACCAGCCGCCACTGCTGAGTTCATAAGCAAGTTGTTGTTTTATTCGACAATTCCTTATTTTTCGCACATCTATTCTGCTTGAATGTTTGTTTTTATGCAAAACTTTTAATCTCATTTGTGCGTCAGCGACTAGTGGGTTATGATTCTCCCCAGTCCTGCTTCAGAATACATTGAACGTCGAACACGGAGGCTACTCCTCTTAAAAACGTGTCTCGACCAGGTGGACGGAATTCTGGTAGTATGAGGTTTCACCTCAGGTCACTAGTCCACTTTCCCGTTCCTTCATCCATGTCGAGCCCCGATGTTGTATGCCACACATATGCCTGGATATGTATTAACCTTTTCAATAAAGTTCCTGAATCACTTATTGATGAGGATGTAATCAATCTGATTGAGTTTTGGAATGTCATACACATTATCAGAGACAAAGACAAAGTCACCTCCGTACAGACCAAGAAGGCCCTTGGAGGAGTGGAAGGTAAAGTCTTCCACCATTGTTAACAGCGGCGCATGATGGGGTAGGGTGGTGAGCTCTACGCCCGGCCGCCTTTGCCCCCAGGAATGAACCTGGTACTCATGTTTGGTACTCATATGCACCTCCGCAAGTGGAAATCTCGTTTCTTAAATTTTACGACTTCCTGACGGGGATTCTAACCCACGTCCTTCCGGGCGAACCGAGCACGCCTTTATCGCCTCGGCCAGGCAGCCCCTCATACACATTATAAGCTGGTGAAATCCAAGTGTACAGTCTACGTGTTGTATGTCCTCCGCTCTCTTCGCTCAGCGCCAGCCAGCAGCATGCACGCAAGCGTGGATCATTCGAGACTTGACGCGCAGTCTTCAGTGCGCGTGTCTGTTACGTCGTGTGCAGTATATAAGGAGCTCCATGTCTGTCACTCATCAGGATTCTCCCCAGTCCTGCTTCAGAATACATTGAACGTCGAACACGGAGGCTACTCCTCTTAAAAATGTGTCTCGACCAGGTGGACGGAATTCTGGTAGTATGAGGTTTCACCTCAGGTCACTAGTCCACTTTCCCGTTCCTTCATCCATGTCGAGCCCCGATGTTGTATGCCACACATCCCCAAGCTCACTCAAGCTCCGACACACACATTAGATTCTCTAATTGTGAACATAGCTTTCATTTAGTACAAGCTTATGAACTCAGACACTTCAAGTTAGAAGGAACTCTCTTAGCTAATCTATGCTAGTGCAAATGATAGTTTTCAACTATCACGAACTATATCTTTCCCAAGAACTATCTTTTCAAGATAGCAGTGAGTGTAAATACATTCAGAGTGTACATAGTGTATAGAAACAGAAACTCTCTCAAGATTAATCATCTACTTTGCTTCAAGACAATTTTATGTTTTATTCTTGTACATACTGTAGAATTCTGTGTGAAGCAAATAAATAAGTTGTGTTCTTGTAAACCTTATCTTGTTTACAATACGGTCTGGAAGTTGATACCATGTAGTAGTAATGACCATTTCATTTTCTTAACAGAACTGATACAACCTGTCTCCACGATCATCGGATTCGCCAAGTCTCCAATTTCCCACCAAATCTTCACGCTGTTCGTTTCCGATTTTGCATTGAAATGTCCCATTATTATTGTCACATTATCACTTTTCGTTGCTTTCAGGATGTTTTTCAAGTCTTTGTAAAAGTTCTCCATCTCATAATTTTTACCAGTTGTGGGAGCGTATACTTGCATTATGTTGATATTGAAAGGGTGACCACGTAGTTGTAAAAGCATAAATCGATCTGATAGTAGAGCGAAATTTGTGACATCTTTCACAATTTCTGATTTCACAAATATTGCTACACCATTAGGGTGATTTTTATCTATGTCAGGACTGCCAGAGTAATATAAATTCCCATAATCCCTTTTGCATGCACCTCTGCCTGGCCATCTTAATTCACTTACCCCAAGAACATCAGTCTATAAACTTTACATTTCTTTAATCGTATTGTCCAGTTTGCCAGCCATTAACAAACTCCTCACATTCCATGTTGCTAATCTCATGTTAGATGTCCCTTCATTGAACCGGGAGATTCCTAGCACCCCCGCCCATTTTAAGGCCTGCCCGGGACTAGGGGTCTCTGCCTGATTAACTGTATTTATAATGACAACCTGGGGAAAATATGACCAGAGTGGTTTCCCGTTGCCTTCTCTGGTTTCTGTTCAGCCGCCCCTAGCCTGGAGTACAGATGCTGTCGATAACCACCCCTAACATAGAGAACAGACGCTACCTATATGATTTTTATCCCTAGTATTGGGTTGCCTCCTCCGCCTTCTACACCGTACCGCAGGTCTCCTGCTCTGCCGTAGTTACCGTTGAGGTCTTCACACATCACCCTGTGCTAGGGCTCTCCATATTTACGACTCCTGCAGAGAGGATGTCCCAGCATTTTAAAGCCCCCAGGAATTGGGCTACCTGTTTGTCCGCGGATCCAAAGATCATCCCAATAGGGGACCCCGTATCCGCCACTTGGGGACGCACTCTGAAGGGGTCGGGTTCCTCTGGTTACTTATTGGAAGTTAACCACATTCACAAGGCTGAAGTTATTTGCAGAGAACAATCCTTATAGAAGATCACAATCTTCAGAATAGGGATGTACTGAAACACTGCCGATAGATGTCTCACGAGTGGTACACGGTATGCGCTTGTCAATCGTCATTTGTTCCTCTGTGTTCTTAATGGAAGTTGCCTAGTTAATTGATGAAGTTTAAGTTTTAATGTATCGCAATGGCTGAAAATTAAACAAGAATGTTTTGCCTGACTATTGCACTATTCTAATGTTCGAAAATCAAGGCCAATCGTATTCATACCATCAATTTCTGGAGAAGCCCTTCCGTAAAAAGTGGTTGCATGCTCTTCGTAGACAGGACCTAAGGAATAAAAGCGTGACCCGTAATTTTAATATCTGCTGGAAGCATTTTGCAGTTGAAGATTTTGCCATTACTAAAACGAGTGAATGATAATTAATTCTAATTAAGAAATCATTTTATAATAAGTCAGTGACGTTCTGATCAGTTAATATGACCTATTTTAGCCGGGATGACTAGCTCGGACGGTAGAGCGCTAGCCTTCTGAGTCCAAATTGTCAGGTTCGAGCCTGGCTCAATCTGGTAGTAGTTGAAGGTGTTCAAATACGTCAGCCTCGTGTCGGTAAATTTACTGGCACGTAAAAGAACTCCTGCAGGCAGAAATACCGGCACTTCAGCGTCTCCGAAAACCTGAAAGTAGTGAGTGAGACGTGAAAATAATAACATTGTTTATTGTTATTCAATAAGCCTCCGTGGCTTATGCGACAGCGCGCCGACCTCTTACCGCTGGGTTCCGTGGTTCAAATTCCGGTCACTCCATGTGAGATTTGTGCTGGACAAAGCGGAGGCGGGACAGGGTTTTCTCCGGGCACTCTCGTTTTCCCTGTCATTGTTCATTCCAGTAACACCTTCCAGTTTCATTTAATCTAATTTCATTTCATTTGTCAGCCATTAATCATTACTCCAGAGTAGTGTGACAGGCTTCGGCAGCCGGCACAATGCCCGTCCTCACCGCTAGATGGAGGCTTCATTCATTCCATTCCGGCACCTTGGAAATAATCCCGACAGCAAGAAGATTTAGAAGCAGGGAAGCAGCGTGTGCGGTGGAGTATCCTGAATGACATATGTAACTGTTCGTTCTCCTCAGCTTAACACTGGGAGAGACGAAAGTTAATACCTGGGGACACATGAATATCAAATAAACTATATGTGGCTATCCCGCAAATTGCCACGCAAATAGAATCAATGAACATTCCATGGTTTTCCATTTCTCTATGTAATGTTTGGGCGCCAGCGTTACAGTTTTAAACAAAACTGTACAGCAAAATTTATATTTACTAGCATAGAGACTTATATTTACATCACAGGGGTAGGATTTTAAATAATTAACCATTAAGTATCGCATGAGAAAGAAAATTAACGCAATATAAAATAAAATGAATTTATTATACAAAAAAAGGAGATGAATTGGAAAAGTTCCTTAAAGCTTGGAGGGATTTTAGAATTTACGTTACTGAAATTAACTGCTTCTTGCTTTATCTAATTGAGGTCATCTCTATTCCGTGGTTACTCGTTCCCCTCTTCTCGTTGTAGAATTGGCTCCATGGACATCCTTCCTTCCTTCTGAAATATGGTTTGGGCTATCTGGACTAGTACTCCCTAATTGCCTGCTCTTTAAATTAGACATTGGCCCTATACTTGTGAAAATTGATCAGCGTTGATCGTAGGAGAAAATTCAGAGATATGAATTTTTTCATGTTATCAGAAATCTCAATCCAACTTATCTATTCTACTGATACAATACAGACTTGTACCAAATTCCGTGGACTTGAACTAAACGTAGCTCTTCGTCCAGAATAATTACGGAATATATCACAAGCCGTAAGCTTGTTTCGTCTCACCCTGATCCGACAGCATCACAGCAGCTAAGTACTGTGTCGATGCGACAACACACTGTACGAAAATAACTATGTCTCGAAGCGACCACTCACTGTCTGAAGAATAATAAAGTAGTTGTGGTTCTGGTAGTGTCGTATCAAGGGTTGCTCCGCGCTAGATAATACATCCCCGGGCTCTCCCACTCTTGGTAACAGTTCAATACCAAATCTCTATACAACGAAGCATCTGATTCGTAGATCGCGTTATCATCTCCCTCTCTTCATTCTTCACAAGTAACCAGTAGGCGTGGCGATGATGTAGTCTTCCAGCTTGCTAACCTCGCGCGCGGGTCGCTGTATACTACCTTTTGCTCATGAGTTAAACCCGTGAGTTATCCAACTTCCCCGCTTCAAGAATAACTTTTCCGTGTACACAAGTATGAGACGAAATGACACAAACTATGTCTCAACATATTGACCATATTTACAGTACATAATGGAATCCTATCCTACATAATATAATAATTTAAATAATAAATTAAGTTCTGATATATACTATATGATTCCAAAAGCCTTATTTACAAATGATTGAAATTGAATTAATATGTCATTATAAATAATTGCCGATGGCGGATAATCTTGACATCGAGTGATATCGCGTAAAATGATTGTACACTAAATTAGTGTGGCTGTAGAAGCCTGGACGGTTACACAGTGACCTATAATTTGACACTGGAGCACCATCAATATTATAGACTTCCTGAACACGAAATAATTCGTCAATTCCAAATTTAAAATATTTACATCTGTCTTATACTCTTATGACTTGAAACAAGGTCTTAAAACTCGTGCGCTGAAGGGAAATTCAATTCAGTAGTACTGGATGTAGCCTCTGGTACTGCAATCGTACCATTATCGTGCTTTTTGTACACCTCTAACCTAATATATATATTACACATGTTTTCAAATGGCTATTTGCACTTAAAGAATTCAATATTAACAAACACACTAAAAGAAAAGTTGCTACTTTTAGTCCTTCCCTTTCGGTCAACTTGCTTCTTTCCGGATAATTTTCCGCCCTTTTCCTTCAATTCCGCTTTGAAATCCGTAATCGTCATTGCAGCTATATTATTTCCCACGTCTTTCAAAACATCAGCAGAATATGGTACCTTCATTTTCATGCATTTAAAATAACAGTTTCATTTCGATTATGTCCGACTCGTTGGCTGAATGGCCAGCATACTGGCCTTCGGTTCAGTGGGTCCTGGGTTCGATTCCCGGCCAGGTCGGGATTTTAACCTGCATTGGTTAATTCCAATGGCCCGGGGGCTGGGTGTTTGTGCTGTCCCCAACATCCCTGCAACTCGCTCATCACACATAACACTATGCTCCACCATAATAACACGCAGTTACCTACACAAGGCAGATGTCGCCCACCCTCATCGGAGGGTCTGCCTTACAAGGACTGCACTCGGCTAGAAATAGCCACACGAAATTATTATCATTTCGATTATCATAAGGTTAGAAAATTCATTTGCTGGCGAGATGTAGTGTTTACAGTGCACTATGTCTTCTGGTATAGGGTAGAATAAATTTATTACTTTCATTGACCTGTCTCAGTCTCATCCTTGGCTTTGACAATGCGAAAGTGACCGAGATGTGAGCGATGCTAGTAATACCATTCGTTATGCAACCAGTCCCTGTTATGAATGGTGTAAAAATATGGCTCATAGGGTCAATTGGTGCATGCATTTCAGTGGGCTTGGCAGACTGTTACGTAATAGCAACTTCTGGCCCAGTGACGAAAGAAACGGGAAACTACCTCCCTCCTCATTTCCCTAGTACGCCTCTTCAGTGATGCCTAGGCTATTTGTGACAGCTGTTGGCGGAGCTGTGGAGGAGCAAAGCGGCCTTCGGGCTGAATACCCAACATACATTCGAATTTAGAAAAACTCCATGTAAGTCTCATGAAAAACAATCGAGAAGCGAAAAGCCTATTCCGTGTATTACCATTATGCTGCCTAGCGGACAAGTTTTGAGTGACATTCCTATTGAGGGAACGATATGGGAGAGAGCCGATCGGGATTTCACACATGACAGTAAAGAAAGCGCGCTGGCGAGTTCAGAGGTTGGAGGTTAGAGGTGATATCAGCAGCAGTGAATGACTCACTGACCTTCAAAAGATTATTTCATTTTTGAAATCTTACAGATTATTCTTCAGTTCTGGCGAATTTCTGTCTCAAACATACAACATATGTTAAAATTAGCTTTCCATCCTACTGTTGTGATTGAGTGAGGCACTTCAGAAGCTCAGATGATAGACACAGCCGGCCGAAAATAGCGTTACACTACACTGTTTTCAAACTAGGAAACTACCGAGCGGAGTGGCTGTGGAGCCAAGCTCTGCATTCGGAAGACGAGTGGGTTCAAACCCGACCGTCGACTGACCTGAGAATCAGTGCCGTATGCTGGGATCTAGTCGTGGGTTACTACTAGACTTAGATTACCCCTTTTCGACAGTTGGTTTAGTGAACGTCAAGCCTTAAGCGTTTTAAGCTGCAGCCAATAGCCAACGAAGTAGCCTGCTGTGTTGTCAAGGCTGTTTCAAAAGCTACTTCCAATACTCAAACCCTGATCAGTGAAGGCGGAAGCCTAAGGTTTAGCAAATTTAAGCCCGGCTTTGTGGCCTTTGGTCCGATGAGTCCGGTTCAATTCTCAGCATCAACCCCCTCGTACTCTTAATTCCCCTGGCTTGGGGACTGGGTTTTTATCACGTTTTCGCCATTCATTTAATCCTCATTAAGTCACCACCAAGTCTATACATTTTTTTTGCTAGGGGCTTTACGTCGCACCGACACAGATAGGTCTTATGGCGACGATGGGATAGGAAAGGCCTAGGAGTTGGAAGGAAGCGGCCGTGGCCTTAATTAAGGTACAGCCCCAGCATTTGCCTGGTGTGAAAATGGGAAACCACGGAAAACCATTTTCAGGGCTGCCGATAGTGGGATTCGAACCTACTATCTCCCGGATGCAAGCTCACAGCCGCGCGCCTCTACGCGCACGGCCAACTCGCCCGGTAGTCTATACAAATGCCATGCACCATTATTGGATTATTATTAAATAAAAATGTTGAATTCGACAGCATTACCAACGGCCGTACCCTTCGTTCACTGGTTTATTAGCTTCCTCGGTATATCAGTGGTGGTGTCCGACCAATGATCACGGGTTCGATTCCAACCAACCAAAGGGAACATTAAACCTGAAAGATAACATTTCATTTTAGCAGATCTACCTATAAAAAGAAAACTATATTACTCATATAACAACAGCCCTGCAATGCCTTTCTACACGGAAGTAGAAGCAAAAGGGAGTGAAATACCAACACTCTGTTTATCTGTATAACTACTGTAAGTCTGAAGTATGGGGAGAGGAAGTATATAAAATAAGGAACGCGTGGTTGTTCGTTAGCAGCGGCGATCTGACGGAGCGAAGCCTTGCACACCTATCTCCGCGGTCTCCGCACATAGCGGACATTCAGCAGCAAGCCGCGCGGGGTGCGGTGAAGGGAGAGAGACGCAGCGTCTGGACTGCAAGATCAGTCAACGATACCTTGCACACAGAAATACGAGCGACGGTTTATCGCATTGCGTTCTAGTTTTGTAAATGGAACAATGTGCCAGATGCTTACATTATTATGTGCTTTAGATTCCCATCGTTCTCATTTGAGGTTTGGACTTCACCGATAGCCGTGGTAGGCCCCGCAGTATGCGCCACTGCTAAGAATGGTTTTCTGTGGTTTCGCATTTTCAGTTCCAGGCAAATGTCGGGATAGTTCCTATTCGTAGGCCACAGCTGATTCCTTCCATCTCCTTACCCAATTTGATTTCAACATTAGCTCCTCAACTGAATTTTGGGGCCAGGAAGAGCATCCTGCCGTAAAACATGCCATATAATTTTATCTCTCCGAAACCTTATCAGGAACTAAGGGGTAGAAATACATACTTGGATGTTTTCAAACAATATGAATATAACGAACCCAAAAATAAGCTATAAAATATAATACATCGTCGTCTTCTTCAAGCACTTCGTCTTCTCCCACAACTTCTCCCACACCCTGAGAGAGTCCCGGGTGTAAATTATGTCTCATAAGGTGTCTTGGCTCTGTTTAACGGCCGGATACTCTTTCTGACACGAACCCTATGTAGAGGGACGTATTAATTATTGCTTGTTTCTGTGATAGTTGGTGCTTTGGTGTGTCATGCATATACGAAGAGTTGTTTACAGTGACAAACACAAATACCCAGTCCCCAAGTCGGAGGAGTTAGCCAAGAGTGGTTAAAATGCTTCACCCGGCCCGGGATTCGAAACTGGGACCCTCTGACCCGAGGGAAATAACGCTGGCCACTTCACCCAACGAACCAGACGTAAATTATAATAAATATAAAAGTTAATACAATTTATTTATTTATTTATTTATTTATTTATTTATTTATTTATTTATTTATTTATTTATTTATTTATTTATTTATTTATTTATTTATTTATTTATTTCTTCTTCTTCCTTCGTTATGCCCATTCATAGAGCGCGTTTGAACTTGTTAGTTGGTTTGATGGTTTGTGCCTTCTTATCCTCCCAAAATCTCTTCATGAATGCACTGTGTTGCATCTTGCGTTCTGTCGACCACTTCCTACCAGTTGTCTTTTTTGGTTTCTCCCTAAATTTATGATTAGCTACTTTGGTTCTAAAAGCTCCACGATTTTCCATGATGTCGTCTGTAATATTTATTTCTTGGAGGTCCGCCTTAGTTTCTTCTAGCCATTTTATTTTGACCTTCTTTGAGTTGATTACTTTGAATAATCTTTTAGTTAGTCTGTCGCTGTTCATTCTGTAGATATGGCCATAGAAATTAAGGCGCCTTTTCCGTACAGCATCAGTAAACCTGTCGGTGAAGGAGTAGAGGTCCGCTGTTTTCCTCTTAATCCACATTCCATTTTCTCTCGTAGGACCATAAATTTTCCTGAGAATTTTCCGCTCCTGCTTTTCAATTTCTGTAATTTTAGAGTGACCACCTAAGCATATGGTTTCTGAGGCATATAAAGCTTCGGGCAATACAACTGTCTTGTAGTGTCGTAATTTTGCATTACGCGATATGACTCTTTTGTTGTAGTAATTCCACGTCAGTCTGTATGCCTTATGTAGTTTGGTGCTTCTTTCTACATTGGCACTACTGTCTAATCCTGATGGTAGTATAATTTCTCCAAGGTATTTGAAGGAGGGCACCTGTGAAATTGTGCCGTTTTCCATCTCTAGCGGAGTTCTTTTGCTATTTTGACGTAGATTTTCCATGTACTTGGTTTTCTCGTAGGATATCTGGAGGCCTGCCTTTGATGCTATATTGTGTAGTCTCTGTATGGCATACCTTGTTTCATCCTTGGTCTTAGTAATGATTGCGAGATCATCAGCAAATGCTAAACATTTCACATTGACCTTGCTTCCCAAATTTCCGATGTTCACACCCTTGATATCCTTTTCCCACTCTCTAATAACTTTGTCTAGAACTAAGTTAAACAGAATAGGGGAGATGCTGTCACCTTGACGAACGCCCGTACATATTTCAAAAGGCTCAGAGATTTCTCCAAGGAATTTCACTTTAGAGGTCGTACTTGTGAGGGTCTGCTGGATAAGTGCTCTGGTCTTCTTGTCCACTCTGAGTTCTTCTAGGGTATCAAATACTGTCTGTCTGTGCACAGAGTCATACGCCTTCTTAAAATCCACAAAGGTGACGATCGTGCTGGCACTTCGGCGAATCCTTAATATCGTCTTCAAGTTCCATATTTGTTCTGCACATGATCGACCTTTCCTGAAACCCGCTTGGTACTCGCCAATCAGATGATCTGTCTGTTTTTCTAACCGGTTCAAGAGAGCTTTGGAAAGGATTTTGTATGCGATTGGCAGTAGAGATATGCCTCTATAGTTGTTTGGATCTGCCTTGTCACCTTTCTTGTGCAATGGGTGTATTAATGCACACTTCCAATCCTGTGGAATCATTTCCGTTTCCCATATTTCTACTAGGATTGCATGAATTTTGCTTACAAGATCATCTCCAAGTTTACACATCTCCGCAGTGATGCCGTCCTCTCCAGGAGCTTTATTATTTTTAAGCGATCGTATAATCTCTGCTGTTTCCTGTATTGTCGGTGGCTGTGAATCGGGGTTGGGCATGGGCTTTTCAAAGTTCAGTCTTTCCTTTGGAGGATTACAATTGAGGAGGTCTCGGAAGTAGTCAGCTAGAATAGTGCAGTTCTCTTTGGTGTTCGTTTCTAATGTTCCATTTGCTCGACGGAAACATTAAGATGGTGGTTGATAGCTAGATAAATTCTCACGGAAGGTCTTGTAGAAATTCCTGGAGTTGTTTCTAAGGAAATCTTGTTCGATTTCCATGAGTCTATTTTTGTCATAGGCTCGTTTCTCCCTGCGGATTATTTTTGAGGAGATTTTCTGAACTTTTAGGAAGGTCTCCCATCTCTTAGTTGTTTGATGTCCATTCCACTGATTCCATGCTTTCATCCGTTCATCAATGACTTTATCACAGGTCGTGTTCCACCACCTATGTTTGCGTTTCCTTGGAGGCTGCCCTAATTTCATGGCTGATGTCTGAAGTGTTTTACGAAGGCCTGGCCAGTCCTTGGGGTCCTGCTGTCGTATGTCTTGTAGAAAGGTCGTGGCGTTCTGTCGAAGACATTCTGGATCAACTCTTAGAGATCTTTTGTGTTTAGGTCTGCATCTGTTGGGTTGGAATCTCACTTTGATTTGTGTTAGGTAGTGGTCCGAGTCGACAAATCCCTTCCATACTCTAACATTTTGGATCTCACACATATTCTTTCTGGAGATTGCGACGTGATCGATCTGGAATTCGCCCAATAACGGGTTTGGTGATTTCCACGTTTTCTTCTTATGTGGGGGTCTCGCAAAATGCGTAGACATTAGTTTTAAGACAAATGTTTTACAGAAGTCTTTAAGACGTTCTCCATTCTTGTTCGTTCTCCAATGTGCCGAGTGATGACCAACAATCCATTTGTGTTTCCTCTCTCTGCCAACCTGTGCATTAAAATCACCTACTAAGATTTTCACGTGGTGCTTTGGAATCTTGCTAGTGGTTTCTTCTAAGAGTTCCCAGAAGGCTTCCACTTTCCCTGGGTTTTTCTTATTGTCAGTGTTTGTGGGAGCGTGGGCATTGACCAAGGAGTAAGCTTTGTTGCCAGATTTCACAGTAAGTACTGAGATTCTTTCAGATGGGGATGTAAAGTCAAGTACAGAACTGATGATAGTTTTTCGTACCGCAAAAGCTGTTCCAAGTTGCGTTAAGTTCCCATGGATTCTTATGGCAGGTTTACCCTTAAATATCCTGTACTCTTCAGAGTCAAAATGGTTTTCATCCTGGTAGCGCGTTTCCTGGAGTGCTATGATTTGAATATCAAACTTATCCAGGGTGTCCGTTAGCTGTTTAAGCTTGCCTGTTTTCAGTAGGGTGTTGACATTAATTGTACCTAAGAAGGTCTTTTTCTTGGGACGAAGAAATTTTGAGAAGCTCCGACTCTTCTCTGCATGATGCTCCCGATCCCCCAGAATCCGATGATCGGGAGAAACCGGACTAGGTGTGTCCAGAGCCTGGGGTAGTTGCTGTGATAACGTGTTATCCATCATGCCAATGTTGCAAGTTGAAGATACATGCAGGGGGTGATCATACTGGTATGATCACAAGGTTACAACTCGATGGTTAAGATCGAGAGGTGCCTCTTGGTGTCTTCCGGCTAAATTATCGTTTACGATTACTTAGGAGTCCGTGGTTAGAACTTCGGTTGTAAGCCGAAGAGCCAGTTCTTCCGCTCTCTCAGCCGTTGGGAAATATCCTCTTCCGCCGTCGAGACCGTTGACTGCAGTCCTTTTTGCCTCAGTTGATCCGCGGGTGCTTATTTGGCTTGGCCTTATTCACACCTGTCCTGCATATCTACAGGAGCATCCCCTATCAGCCATATGGGACGCGCCGTGTCGGGGTTGAGGCCCCCCACCCCAGTGTCTTCCGAGGAGTTATGTCTGGCGCTTACTCAATTCGGTGCCAGACCCCCACGAAAGCTGGCTGGGCACGGATTTATTTATTTATTTATTTATTTATTTATTTATTTATTTATTTATTTATTTATTTATTTATTTATTTATGCATTTATGTATTTATTTATTTCCATTATCCTCCAGGGTTGTTTTTCCCCCGGACTCAGCGAGAGATCTCACCTCTACCGCCTCAAGGGCAGTGTCCTGGAGCTTGAGACATTCGGTCGGGGATACAACTAGAAAGGAGGAATAGTCGAACTCGCTCTACTCAGTTGACCTACAGAGGCTGAGTGGACCCCGTCCCAATACTCGTACCACTTAACAAATTTCGTGACAGAGCTGAAGAATCGAACCCGGGCCTCCGGCGATGGCAGCTAATCACACTAACCACTACACCGCAGAGGCGGACCAAATTAAATCGTTATGAACGTAATTGTAAAATACTGTTCGGAGAATTAAATTTTCCTTAAGTGTTAATTTTTTTTCGGTGGTATAAAATATTTAACTACGTACATTCGCACTTACACAGTACAATTCAAACCATTTTAATTAGCTAGTCACACTCATTGGTTCAGATGGTAGAGCGATGGCTTTCAACAGCCCAGAATGACGAGCTCGAATTCGGCTCAGTAAGTAGTATTTTAAGGCGCTGACATGCTCCAACTGTGTGTCGGTAGTTTTATTCGTACGTAAAAACTCCAACGGTCAAAATTCCTGGATCTTACAATTTTATTTTTTTTTTTATTTTTTTTTTATTTTTTTTATTTATTTTTTTTTTTTTTACACTTTTGCTTTACGTCTCACCGACACTGATAAGTCTTATGGCGACGAAGTGGCAGGAATGGGCTAGAAGTGGGAAGGAAGCGGCCGTGGCCTTAATTAAGGTACAGCCCCAGTATTTGCCTGGTGTGAAAATGGGAAACCATGGAAAACCATCTTCAGGGCTGCCGACAGTAGTTCGAACCCCCTACCTTAACAACTGCGAAATCCGTAAAGTTCGTTAGTGGGATTTGAAACTAATAACGTTGCATTATGCCGTTCTAATGTGGAGAAGCATATCGTTATCACGTTTTGAAGACCTCCCTCAAAAAAGGCTGTATATCACATTTTCGGCAATGTTGAATATCTGGTGGAATAACTTGAAAGATGGGAGTACCTATACAATAATACATAATAATGCACGAAAAATTGCTTTGTCATACAAACACAGAACCTGGCTTGCGTCAGTCGTTTATGGTTTTAGCCATGTTACATTCGTAATGATTTACCATGGATATATTATATTTATATCAAGGAGGGTTAATGGACTGTATCGTTATTGACCTACTCAAGGATTTTAATAGGGTAGATCATGGTCGATCATGTTAAGTACTACAGTGGACTAAGTACTGCCCAGTCAAGGCGGTGAAGGTGTGGTCAGTTCACTCGGAAGGACATGGGTCCGATTCCCAGTCAGGAAATTGAAAATGGATATACAAGATTTGTACTTCTGTAGATGCATATGGCCCTGAGGTTCATTCAGCCTGCACTAAAAATGACTACCAGGTTAATTTCTGGGAATAAAGGCGCCTGGGCATAGATCAATCAATCAATCAATCAATCAATCAATCAATCAATCAGTCGCCATTGATCTGGATTTAGGGCTGTCGCCCACGTAGCCGATTCACTATCAATTGTTTACATAGTCTTTTCTTAAATGATTTCAAAGAACTTGGAAAGTAATTGAACGTTCCCCTTGATAAATTATTCCAATCCCTAATTTCTCTTCCTATAAATTAATATTTGCATACATTTCTTCTCTTAAATTCCAACTTTATCTTCATATTATAATGATATTTCCTACCCTTAAAAGCTCCAATCAAGCTTATTCGTCTGCTAATATCATCCTACTCCATCTCTCCACTGTCCCGCTCCATGGCTAAATGGTTAGCGTGCTGGCCTTTGGTCACAGGGGTCCCGGGTTCGGTTCCCGGCAGGGTCAGGAATTTTAACCGTCATTGGTTAATTCGCTGACACGGAGGCTGAGTGTATGTGTCGTCTTCATCATCATTTCATCCTCATCACTACGTGCAGGTCGTGTACTGGTGTCAAATCAAAAGACCTGCACCTGGCGAGCCGAACTTGTCCTCGGACACTCCCGGCTAAAAGCCATACGCCATTTCATTTATCTCTCCACCGACAGCTCGGAACATACCGCTAGTCGAGCACAGCTCGTCTCCTTACTCCGAAGTTTTCCCATCCCAATGTTTGCTACATTTTCAAAACACTACTCTTTTGTCGGAAATCACCCAGAACAAATCGTGCTGCTTTCCTTGGGATATTTTCCAGTTCTCGTATCAGATAATCCTGATGTGGGACCCATATACTACAAGCATACTCTAATTGGGGTCTCACTTTCCTTCACATCCTTACTACAACCCGTAACCAGTCTATCCTAATTAATGCCGAGGTTACGGATAGAGGAGTACACGGCTTTCCACTCCTCTAATAAGGACTTTCATGCATGTTCGGAGATACAGTAGCAATAAGTTCGAAAAATTCTTGGTGAGTACCTGTTTAATAATACATAATAATGAAAAATTGTTTTGTCATACACACACAGAACCTGACTTGCGTCAATCTTTCATGGTTTTAGCCATGTTACTTTCGTAATGATTTACCATCGATTTATATTTACCAGTGGACTGCCCTAGCGGACTCACTTAAAGTTTATCTTCTTCTAAAACCCAGCATTGGTTTGAAACTATAAGTAAAGATTTCTGAATTTCGTTAGTGTCATCTTTGGACGTAACTGATATCGCGAGGCCACAGTCGCGTGGTGTATGAACTTCACCCATGACCTTCGCATTCAACTCGCGTGTCTCGACGACGGACCCCCCCACTCTCACTCCCATCCAGCTCGTGGTTCAGTGGGCTGACAGATCTGGATTAGAGTAGCAGTGATCAACCTGTAGCCACCACCATGTTGACGTCGGGAGGTTGGGATAAAGCCCTCCAACATATCATTATTAATTACCGCTGGGTTTTCGCCTGTTTTTTCCTGCTTCCTCTTTCATTTGCTTACGAAGTGTATAGCTATGCCCGCAACTGGATTGTCTTCAAAACGAACAGTGCTCCCAAACAGCATGAGAAGAAAGTGAAATACGTCCAGAAACAGGTAAGAAAATGCTATCTTTGCTCCCAGGGAATAATATGGTCTTATTTCTAACCAGTACTGTTTTATCAACGAATACGGCTTTTCGGAGGACCTGCTTGGTCAAAAATCCCCCTGTGCTTGGGGGAGTAAAATACATCCACGGTATCCCCTGCCCGTCGTAAAAGGTGAATAAAAGAGGAAACCCCAGGGACTCTCCACTAGGGAGCGTGGATTGGTGGCAAAGGAGACGCTTAGCTGAGTTCTGGCATTGCTTCCACTTACTTGTGCCAGGATCGTCACTTTTATTTATCCTGTCTAGGTTCTCATGGTAATTTCGTGTTCTCTTCCAGCCCCAGTGGTTTGTGAGGCCTAGGGAGTCTTTCATTTTCACGCCCTTCGGGGCCCTTCCCTTTCTTTGACCGATACCTTAATTTTTCGATGGGTTGGACCTCCTTCCTCTTTTCCCCTCTGGTTAATATTAAGAGAGAACATTTGCCTAGTTGCACTTTTGCTTAAAAGAATAATCACCACCACCCTAGGAACCAGTGATACTTTCAAATAATCTCCAATATGAACTTCAATTATGTAAAACAGATAAACCGGTGAGTGCTTAGAGTATAAGGTAAAACTTCCGTACGAAAGTGAGGTTAGAGATCCAACATGGCGCGGCTTTGGCGACATCACGTAACACTCGACAGACTTGCCAACTTACGCATTCTTAGTGACAAGACGATTGGGATGGATTGATTAGGCTCGGGTAGTGTCAAGACCATTGGGCTGGATGAGTTAGGTCCGGGGAGTGACAAAACCATTGGTCTGGATAGGTCAGGTCCGGCTAGTGACTAGACCATCGGTCTGGGGGCAAGTAAGCCCCCAGGTTAGAACCGAGAAGCGGCCCTTAGGCCTCTAGTATCTCGTGTGACACCACCATTGGTCTGGATAAGTCAGGGTAGGTTAGTGACAGAACAATTGGTCTGGGTAGATTAGGGTAGGTTAGTGACAAAACGATTGGACTCGATAGGCTAGGGTAGGTTAGCGACCTACGAGCTAGAAAGAAGACTATAGAGTGGCTAACGTGGCTGCCACAGCGTTCTGGGTGGTGCCAAGGCGAAATAGGGACCCCATAGTTTAAGCGCCATCCATATAGTTTCCTCCGCTTATAGTGCGTTACTTTTAATAGATTAGATCGAACAAATTAACTGCATAAATTATGCTCTTTACGTGTGCGGCTCGCAACTCCATACATTGTAGAGAAAACGCAAAGGATATATAATATTTCAGTTACCGGTACGTTTTTTTCTTTAGTAAAGTAGGCCTACACTGTTACTTACGTCTAGCCAACAAGTGTAATGATTGCATCGTTGGAAAAATCGGCCATATGGTCAACGGTGATAGTTTCGGCTGCGGTCGGGTAATTTCGGCTGACAAGTGTAGTGCTTGCATCGTTCAAAATCGGCAATATTCGGTCTCACTCGTTACTGGTCCCGCACTTTTTTTGTGATGATAGTTTTGGCTGCGGTCGGGTACGTTCGGTTAGAAGGTTTCTTAGTTTGCGATGCTAGTTTCGGCTGCGTAAGTGGGTGTTCGCTTTATCAGATGCATTCGCACCAATAATATTATTACTTAATTTTCTCAGTTTTGTATGTCGTGTGTGGGTTATGATGTTATTTTCTGCTCCGTGTACTGTGCAGTTAACGTGTACGGTTGATCAGTAGCGGCGATAAGGTGGGTGGCGAGGGGGAGCGGGCAGTTGCCCTCCACTTTGTGGAAGAAACATTACATTTGTACCCGATTTTACCCAGCAGAAACTAGGATTATATGAATTATGAAAACAAGCAATTTGTACAAGCCTTATTGTCTTATCAGCTAATTATTTCCTTTAATTATTAACACACGAAGCCTTCGTGGCTAAGGCGACAGCGCGCCAGCCTCTCACTGCTGGATACCATGGTTCAAATCCCGGTCACTTCATGTGAAATTTGTGCTGGACAAAGTGGAAGCAGACAGGTTTTTCTCCGGGTACTCCAGTTTTCCATGTCACCTTTCATTCCAGGAACACTCTCCATTAACATTTCATTTCACCTGTCAGTCATTTATCATTGCTTCAGAGGAGTGCGACAGGCTTCGGCAGCTGGCACATTTCCTATCCTCGCCACTAGATGGGAGCTTCATTCATTCTATTCTACTTCTATTCTACAGTGGCTCTATATGTATTCTATTCCTGACCCGGTCGAATGACTGGAAACAGGTGTGGATTTTCATTTTTCAATTATTAACACAAATTATTAGCGGAAATACCCACAAAGTGTCGTTCGACGCGGATAACCCATTTGTTCCACGGCAAGTAGTGGGCACTTTCATAGCCAACTACAGTTATTGTATAGTTGCAGTAACTGTAGATGGCTCTGACACTTTGTATGTGCTGTGAGGAAGGGTAGCAGGTGTATATTTATTTTACCAAGGCCATGGACTCTGAGGTATGATTCATCCGCTTACCGCGCGCATTCGTCAGTCTGGCAGTCTCTTTAGTGTCTGTTAGTTTCTTAGTGCGTAGCAAATGGTAAATGATTTTTAATTGTATAATCACGCCATACTTCTATTTAATTGTAATATATGTGTAAATATTGTTCGTTTGGTGAAAGTTTAATTGTATAGTATTGAATCAAAATCTCAATATATATATATATATATATATATATATTTATTATTATTTTTTTTTGCTAGGGGCTTTACGTCGCACCGACACAGATAGGTCTTATTCGAACCTACTATCTCCCGGATGCAAGCTCACAGCCGCGCGCCTCTACGCGCACGGCCAACTCGCCCGGTCAAAATATATTATACTGCACTTACGTTGTTAAACTGTCAACCTTTACCTCTCTGTTGAAATTGACTCAGAGAGAATTAAAAACCCATTTCGTAGCTTATTTTCAGTTTTGATTTATACCCCCCTCCAGGCACCGCCCGCTATATCCCAGAAACCCGCGTACTTTTTGTTGTCTGTAAATCTCCCCCCCCCCCCCCTTTCCCACTACTTTTAATTCTCAATCGCTGCTACTGCAGTTGATTAGTTAGTTTCCTCGGTTTTTGCCTCTGTTGTGTGAGTGAAGATGTAATTAGAGTAATACTGCTACTATTTGTGCCACTGTATATCTGCCTTGTGTAAATTTTAACGTATTATTTGTACTTATATTGTAGGATAAATATCCTGTTTAAACAAAATATTTAATGAAAACATGGATCGCGTTGCATGCAGCCATTGCGCTACGACTTCTAGTCACAACAAAACTTTGGTGACCGAACGAGTTGGCCGTACGGTTAGGGCCACGCAGCTGTGAGCTTGCATCTGGGAGATAGTGGGTTCGAGCCCCACTGTCGGCAACCCTGAAGATGATTTCCCATTTTCACACCAGGCAAATGCTGGGGCTGTACCTTAATTAAGGCCACGGCCACGTTCTCCCCACTCCTAGCGCTTTCCTATCCCATCGTCGCCATAAGACCTATCTGTGTCAGTGGGACGTAAAACAAATTGTAAAAAAAAAAAAAAAACTTTGCTGAAGCATATAAAGCTGAAGCATTCAGGTTCGACTACACAGTTTATCTGCAATTTATGCGATTTTATAACCGACTCGCAATTTTCCTTGACGCGTCATTTGAAAGGGAAACGCTCAACACCGAGGTCAGTAATGCCAAGTGTCCACTTTGTAACGAGACTCGCGCTACAAAACATGATGTTATACGCCACTACACATCAGAGCACTAATCAAGTTTTCGAGTGAAGAGGAGTTCTATAATAGGAAAGGTGAAACCGAAAAAGAAGAAGTCTGTGAGGTTGTTGTATGGCGGTCAAAATATGTTAATAAGAAAGATAGGTGTGCAAAAAATGTCATTTAAATGTCATCGCGATAGTGACTTTAAGACTGAAAGCAAAATTATACGCCACTGTAAAATGTTAGGGAGCAACAAGGTTAATGGATATTGTCCCGCAAAAATTCATGCAAGCTTTCAGTCGCCAGGCGAAGTAACAGTTTTTTTAAGACTATCGCACACCGAAAAAACTGACGTTGTAGCGAAGATTGCGATGAAAGTTCCATTCATTAAAATACTAGATGACATTAGAGGTTCTTTGGGTAGTTCAGGGCTAGAACGTATCCACCTACTCACTAGAAATGATATATGTAATGTAGAGCAGCAGTACAGTTTAAAATCGCCCGCAGTTCGACAGAAAAATTACTGTACGTCTCGAGTCTGACGAATCCTGGATTAATGAGATGGAGATTGCTGCTGATGTCGTGGTGTTTCACAAACCACATTCTTCTAGAAACCCATCCTGCAAGCTGATGACTTCAGTCTTATTATGATGAATGAAACACAGAGGGAAATGCTTCGACAGTATGGCAACGATTCTGTATGGTTTGATGGTATTTATGGCCTCAGAAATTACGAATTTGAACTTAGGCCTACAACTCTTCTCGTTCTTTCGCAGGGATTTCCATGTGCTTTTATATTTTCAAGTAGAAGCGACGCATGTGTCATGGCACTGTTCTTATCTGTTATAAGAAATGCACTGTCAGAAGTCCTGCAACTGGGAGTATTTATGTCAGATACGGCAGAAATTCATCATAATGCTTGAGCTACGGTAATGCTACCTCCCGAATTTCGCCTATTTTGTTCGTGACATGCTGACCACACCTGGCGAAAAAAATCTTTCAAAAGTGAACGGTCGTGAGAAACAGGATGAAGTGTACAAACTGCTGCGGACTTTGAGAGGGACGAGGTATCATTTACTAAAATGACAGGATAAGATTTAATCACATAGAAAAATGACCCAAATACCAGAGATTTTGGGTTTTATTTCGATAATGAGTACAAACCGTGTGTTTGCAGTTTGGCCTACTGTCACCGCCTGCATTCTGGATGGAACACAAATATGCATCTTGAACGAATGCATAGTGTATTGAAGCACATTTACATGGGTGGGGAAAAAAGAGGTTGCATATAGCATTTAATACGCTTATGACTTTTGTGTGTGATAAACTCTATGATAGACTGATTCACCTCCACAAAGGTAAAGTTACCAGCAAATTGTCCGTGATTCGATAACGACACCAAAAGCTCACTGGTGCTGTCTGAGGAAATTGCTGTCTCGCGAGAGAGAAATATGGAGTGTTTCATCACGAAACACGAACTTTACGAAGTCTTCAGAAAGTATCCTAATTATTCAAGAACACATTGAGGAGCAAGATATTATTCTTAGACATTTACAAACTACAGATGCCACGAGAAAATGTGTAAACATAGAACAAAGTAAGGCAAAACTTCTACATGCATTCAAAGAAATCATCGATCAAATCGACCGAGAAGAAGACATAGATATTATTTAGAATCAAATTAAGTCCATCTTTCCAACTCTTCAGGCCCGAAAATCAAAACATTTCTACGCCAGAGTTTACTGAAGCAAAAATCACTAAATTTGAACCTCAAAAGAGACTGTTCTCTTTTCTTGAGTGACTGACAGTTGGTCTACTCTACCGTGAGAGTGAAGTGAAAAAACCGTGTGATTTTATCGTAATATTATGTGTACTTTAGTGTATTAGGAGAACGTTCTCATTTATTGAGTGACTGATTCATAGTGTAGGTACTCTTCCCTGAAAATTAAGTGACTAAATTGTGGTTTGAATGACAGTGTATTCTACCACGAAAATATACAGTATCTGCAAGCCTTGAACAGAAGCATTTCGGTAAGTACCGGTACAATGTTATTTCACATTTAAATACGGTATCTGAAATCTTTCCCGCTCCCACCTTCCTTTTAAATGCGACAATGCTCGCATCAAATACAGTAGAGACAATACGCGACACTCAGCGAGTTATCGAGGAACAGCTATTACAGCTCTCTCTAGCGGATTGACCTGAGAACTACTGATTCTGTCATAAGAGCACGTGTGTTTGTGTGTGAAGTTTTGGTGTTATTTATGCGTTTCCAGTGAGTTAACATAATTAGATAGTAGCGTGTGTCATTCCTTGATATCTCCTCTCAACATGAGGGGAAAGGTATGTGCTGTGTTTGGCTGCACTAACTGTGAAGTAGAGAAGAATGCGCGGTCTTTCTTCCGTTGCCCTCGTGACAAGAAAATGTAAGTAATATTGTGTTTGCATATATATTCTTCCAGTGACAAAGAGATTTTTATAGTACTTCATAATCTTTTGACCTGCTCGACCGATATTTTAACTGGCTTAAAATATAATACGCATATTTTATTGAATAGTGCAGCAGTTAACCTTCAATACCGACGTGTTGTAGGTGTGATCTGTGGGTTTGATTTAATTCAGGAAAATACATATGCAAATGAGTGTGGCTGCTTGTGTTCCAAGTTACCCCATTTGGAATGCCGTAATGCGTTGTCAAGCACTGAAGAAAATATGGGTGATTTAAGAAATGTACATATTTTGTTGAAACAATATGATGATGCAAATTTGCTTCACCCTAATGTAATGGCATTATGGCAAGTATTGCTTATAGGGAAAGTTAGAATGTTTTTGAGGCTAAATTTATAGATTTTCTTTCTGTTAGTAGGCTTCAAGTTAAAAGGAAAAATGTCCAGCTCATAAATGTAAATTAATTTAATCACGTGTGTAAGGGATGTGCCGATATTTTTGTTGACAAGAGTTTAAATATGATGATACAATGCTTTTAAATGAGAAAAAAGAAAAATTTAGCCGTGAACGTTCAGGCAGGAATTCTAAAGCTAAAAAGGTAATTCATAAATGAAAGATCAAGCCCTATCACAGCAGTCCATTTCACATCTTGATTATATGTCTAATTTCAGTCTTTAAATAATAACCTGTTAAATAATTCTTCATTCATTTATCCAGACTTGCTTTAGCAACTTTGAAGTTATTATCTTAGTAACACTTTCTTTCTAGATGTAATGTATTTATCCATTTCCTTATATACATTTCCATTGATATTTGAATTTAGCGCGAATTTTCAGGTCAAGCCACTAGGAGCGCCACTTGCGACTTGTCTCCCATTTTAACAAGGCTAAATACGGGAGTGCAGTCCCTTAAGTGCGGGCAGTATCCAGTAATCGGGAGATAGTGAGTTCAAGCCCACTGTCGGTAGCCCTGAAGATGGTTTTCCGTGGTTTCCCATTTTCACACCAGGCAAATGCCGGGGCTGTGCCTTAATTAAGGGTACGGCCGCTTCCTTCCACTTCCTAGGCATTTCCAATCCCATCGTCGCCATAAGACCTATCTGTGTCGGTGCGACGTAAACAAATAGCAAAAAATACGGAAGTGTCGCGTATTGTCTCTACTGTATTTGCTCGCATTTATGTCCGCTCCGGACTACCTTTCAAATGCCACGTTGCTCGTACAGAAGGGCGGGCGGGGCCAGTAAAGAGTATAACCGAATATAGCCGATTTTCAACGATGCAAGCACCACACTTGTCAACGGCTAGACGTAAGTTACACTGTTGGCGATTAGCAGAATTACGTTGCCTGTGCTTGTAACACAATCCAGCATGTGTACAATTGGTCACTTTTATTTCGTTGTACGAACTGACGAAGCAGCGAAACACAATAAACGGCATAGGCCTACAGCCTGCCTGAGTGGCTCAGACGGTAGAGCGGTGGCTTTCTGCCCAAGTTGATATATTGGGTATTTGAAAGCGCTCAAATACGCCAACCTTGTGCCCGAATTGGAACACCGGCGCGACACCATTCCGGCACCTCACCTTCTCCGAAAACCGTAAAAAGTAGTTGGTAGGACGAAAAACCAATAACACTATTTATTATTAAATGGTATCCTACAGAGCACAGTACCCGGCATTTTGAAAATAAATATAATAATGAACAACGATGATACAAGACGCTTGCCCCCTGAGGGTGGAGGCGGTAGAATAACATCCACGGTATCCGCTGCCTGTCGTAAGAGGCGACTAAAAGGGGCCCCGTGGGTTCTGAACTTTGGAGTGTGGGTTGGCGACCACGCGGCCCTTAGCTGAGTCCTGGCATTGCTTCCACTTACTTGTGCCAGGCTCCTCACTTTAATCTATCCTATCCGACCTCTCTTGGTCAACTCTTGTTCTTTTCCGACCCCGACGGTATTACGTATGGAGGCCTAGGGAGTCATTCTTCGTGGCCCTTGTCTTCCTTTGGCCGATACCTTCATTTTTTGAAGTGTCGGACACCTTCCATTTTTTCTCTCTGATTAGTGTTATATAGAGGATGGTAGCCCAGTTGTACTTCCTCTTAAAACAATAATCACCACCACCACCACCATCACAAGACGTTTACTATCCAACACCACACCTACAATGTTTTGAATTTCCTAGTCACCTCACCCCCTCTGCCTACGATACGGAGTAATATGAGAACTTTCAGTCCTATATTACCGTACCACTACTACTGAACAAGTTGGCTGCGTTGTTCGCGGCATATAGCTCCTACCTTGCATTCGGGATATAGTGCGTTTTAATCCCATTGTCGAAAGCCCTGATATCTGGTTTTCCGTGGTTCCTATTTTCACATCAGGCAAATGCAGGACCTGCTGTACCTTAAAGCCACTGCCACTTCCTTCGCAGTCCAAGGCTTGTCCTATCCCACACTAGCCATAAGACGTTTCTGAGTGGGTGCAACATAAGGCAAATAAAGAGAATCGGCATTACCAGAATCTTCGTTCAAAATGTGGAAGTGAATTATTCAGGTAAGTACGTATATGATTTAAGATCATTAACACAAGAAGGGCTGTCCTCTTTTTAAACAATTAATTTAAAATGTTTATCCTACAACTTCTTGTTCTGATTTTATTATTATTATTATTATTATTATTATTATTATTATTATTATTATTATTATTATTATTATTATTATTATTATTATTATTACAGCGGTCACACCCATCGTTCACTGGTTAATTAGCTTCCTCCAGAGATCAGTGGTGGTGTCTGACCCATGATCACGGGCTCGATTCAAACTAACAAAAGAAAACACTAAACCTGAAAGATGGCATTTCATTTTAGCAGATCTACCAATAAAAATAAAACTATTTTGCTCCTCTAACAGCAGCCCTGCAGTCTCTTTGTACAAGGATGTAGAAGTAAACGGGAGTGAAGAATACCCACACTCTCTTATCTATATCATTAAGTCAGAAGTATGAGGTGAGGAAGTATATACGATGAGTAACGCATGGTTGATAGCAGTGGTGATCTGACGGACCAAAGCCTAGCACACCTATCCTCCACCGGTCCCCGCTCCTATCCGATATCCAGCAGCAAGCCATGTGTGATGAGTCGTGGGGAGAGGGGCGAGAGTCTGGGCTGCAATATCATCCTCCAATGCCTTGCTCTCAGAAATATGTGCGATGTTTTTTCTCACTGCTTTCAAGTTTTGTAAATGGAATAATGTTTAAGATGCTTACATTATAATGTGCTTTAGACTTCCATCATTCCCATTTGAGATTTGGGCTTCACTGAAAGCCTTGGTAGCCCTCAGTATACGCCACTGAGTCAAAGACAAGTTGAAGTGTTGGAAAGAATATGTTAAAAACCTACTTAGCGATGTAAGGGCAGACAAACCACCTTTTATTGGCAAAGGCAGCAAAACAAGTCCAAATATAACCCAAGAGGAAGTACTGTATGCAATCAAACTCCACAAGAATGGAAAAGCTGTAGGTCTGGACAAGATTCATGCAGAAACTCTCGAACTCATTGCTGAAGGCCATGGCAGAGGACTAGAGCTGCTAACTACAACACAATATATAAATCTGGTAGAATTCCATCTGACTGGCTAAGATCTACTTTTGTCACCATACCTAAAAAGGCTAGTGCATCACATTTTGATGATTATCATATGATCAGCCTAATGTCCCATGTGCTAAAGGTATTTCTGTGTATCATCCACACTCGAATCTACCTCAAATGCGAAAGCCAAGTTGGACATACTAAGTTTGGCTTTAGGAATGGACTGGGTACTCATGAGGCTCTTTTTTTCTTCCTTGCGTGTTTTGACCCAGAGATGCCTAGATAGGAATGCAGATGTACACGCTTGCTCCATCGATTACCGAAAAGCTTTCGATTGCGTATCTCATGCAAAACTTGTTGAGATTTTAAAAACTACTGGTGTAGATGTTGGTTATCTTCGTATCATGACCCATTTGTACTGGAATAAAATGGCAGAGGTCAAAATAGAAGGAACTACAATTGAGGACATACTGTAGCTATACGAAGAGGTGCCCGCCAGGTATGTGTCTTGTCCCCACTCCTTTTCAACATCTACTCTGAAGCTGTGTTCAGAGAGGCTATGGAAGATGTTAATGTAGGTATCAAGATCAATGGCTGTGCCATTAATAACATCCGATTTGCTGATGACACGATTGTGTTAGCCAGCAACCCTAGTGATCTTCAAATCATTATAAACAACATCGTGAGGACCAGTGAAACCTACGGTTTATCCTTGAATATTAACAAGACCAAGCTAATTGTATTCTCGAAAACACCAAAACAGGCCTTCCTTTACATCAGCAACAACATCGTCCAACAAGTATCTTCCATCAAATATCTTAGAACTCTAGTGAAGCAGCATTCCGATTCAAAATGTGAAATCCAGGATTAGACAAAAAAAAATTTTTTTTTAATGTTCAATACCACGAGGACCCTATTCACCAGCTGAGAACTCATCCTCCAGTTCAGAGTTTGAATGCTACGTTGTTATGTCTTTCTTGTCCTGTATGGTTTCGAAGGGTGGACGCTCATTCCTATATTGGAGAAGCAGATTGAATCTTTTGAAATGTACTTATACAGAATACTCCGAATATCTTGGGTAGAAAAGAAGACAAATGAAGATGTCCTCAACATCTTGAACACGAAGAAAGAGCTTCTTATCACCATCAAGGAGCGTAATCTCAGCTACTTCGGGCACATCATGAGTGGTGAACGATATGAACTTCTCCGACTGATCATTCAAGGGAAAATTGATGAGAAAAGATCTGTGGGAAGACGGAGAAATTCCTGGCTGAAAGACTTGCGGCGGTGGTATAGACATACGTTGATAGAAAACTTCCGTGCTGCCATTTCGCGTGTAATCATAATCAATTGGATTGCCAACCTTCGGAGGGAGATGGCATCATAAGAAGAATGTAAGTATTTTCCACTTGTGCTTTACTTTCTAATTCATTACGAATATTGGTTTTATTTTCAATTTCTGGTGGGAATGATCTAAATTGAACTGCCTGTTTCATTTCTTCGTATTCTTGACGCCAAATTTTGTGTTCTCAAAATGAGCAGGAAAACTTTTTTTTGCTATTTGTTTTACGTCGCACCAACACAGATATGGTAACGAAAGCAGAAAATCTAGTCAAACATCTACTCTTCTAAGTTTCTTTAAGAAAGAACCTAGTAAAAGTAATAATTCAACACCTGATGAGATTTCTGAAAAAGGCATTTTTGAGGCCGGCTCTTCTGGTGAAGTGGAAAGTATTCAAAATAAAAGTACCACAAGTGAAACACTCTTCTAAACACTGCTTATCGGACATCAGCAATGGCTTGTTTAAGCAATTTATGTGGTTAGTTGAGAAAGAAAATGGTAGTTATGTTCCACATGTGTAAAATGTTCATTGAAGAAACCGATAAAGAAGGAAGTGACAGGTGACTATACTGTGTGCAAGACTTTGAAAGGAGAGTTTAGTTGACCATCAGTGGCGTATACTGAGGGCTAACAAGGCTATCAGTGAAGCCCAAATCTCAATTGGGAATGATGGAAGTCTAAAGCACATTATAATGTAAGCATCTTAAACATTATTCCCTTTACAAAACTTGAAAGCACTGAGAAAATACATCGCACATATTTCTGAGAGCAAGGCATTGGAGACTGATATTGCAGCCCAGACTCTCACCCCTCTCCCCACGACTCATCACACGCGGCTTGCTGCTGGATATCGGATAGGAGCGGGGACCGGTGGAGGATAGGTGTGCTAGGCTTTGGTCCGTCAGATCGCCACTGCCATCAACCATGCATTACTCATCGTATATACTTCCTCACCTCATATTTCTGACTTAATGATGTAGATAAGAGAGTGTGGGTATTCTTCACTCCCATTTAGTTCTACATCCTTGTACAAAGAGACTGCAGGGCTGCTGTTAGAGGAGCAAAATAGTTTTATTTTTATTGGTAGATCTGCTAAAATGAAATGCCATCTTTCAGGTTTAGTGTTTTCTTTTGTTAGTTTGAATCGAGCCCGTGATCATGGGTCAGACACCACCACTGATCTCTGGAGGAAGCTAATTAACCAGTGAACGATGGGTGTGACCGCTGTAATAATAATAATAATAATAATAATAATAATAATAATAATAATAATAATAATAATAATAATAATAATAATAATAATAATAATAATAATAATATTTTTTTACGAGGAATTGTGGAAAATCTTCAAAAAGACACTTGTGAAGGGTCCGCACTCCACAAGTGTGTGGGATTCTTACCCACTAAAAACCACACACCCTTTTCCCACGATGTGAGTCATCACCCCGGAACAGCTCTCGCATTACTTCAGGGTGATATCATGCTTTGTCCTTCAGACGTCTTCTTTCTTCATTTCTCCTTTACGAACATTCGTATGCTTCCAAATCCTTCTTCTTCTGACGAAGGATGTCCTCCACATGCACTGCCATGCGATCCCAGGATTCCTGGTTTCGCAGCAGCACCGAAATAACATTATCTGTTGTCAATTCTCCTAGTTCAGTTTCCACACATCTTCTCTGAATCGTCCAATGGCCGCATACAAAAAAGGTGTGATATACGTCGTCAATGTCATCGCAGTATATGCATGCTGCGTCACTCGCTCTGCCCACTTTATGCAGGAATTTCCGGAAATATCCATGTCCTGTTAGAAGCTGCGTGAGGTAGTAATTTACTTCACCATGGGCCCTTTCAACCCAGATAACCAAGCGTGGTATCAGTCGCTTGGTCCATTTGCCTCGAGGGTCACTTTCCCATCTGAGTTGCCATCGCCTCATCAGTTGACTGAAGGCGTGCTTCTTTGCACATTTCTTTCCCAGCTCTCCTTTGGTACGCCAGATTTCATGCCGCTCCAATGCGAGTAGGTCTATTGGGGCTATTGCTGCCACCGTGAGGATTGCCGGTTCGGAAACAGTGCGGTATGCACATGCAATACGTAAAGCCGCTTTCCGTTGTACGGCAGCTATCCTTCTCCGATACCAAGCAAATCTCAAGGATTCAGCCCAGATTTCAGAAGCATATAGAAGCACTGACTGAACCGTCGACATGAGAAGACATCGTTTACTGGACTTCGGACCTTTAATATTTCCCATTAGTCTGCTAAGTGCAGTCATGTATTTTACTGCCTTGTCTGTCACTCTCTGAATATGAGTCCAGAATGTGAGCTTGGAGTCAAGTGTCACTCCTAGATATTTTGTGCTCGCAGATGTTTCTATCACTAACTCTCCAACAGTCATTGGTACAAGAGTTTCGATCCTTTTCCTCGTCAGAAGAACTATCTCCGTTTTGTGTTCGGCTAACGTTAGATTGTGGCTCATCATCCATTCTTTTATGCGCCGCATCACCTGGTTCAGTTTAATTTGAGCCATTTCAACATTACGAGCTACTATCAAGGCGGCCACATCATCAGCGTAGCCCACAAGCTTCGTGTCCTCTGGCATCTCCAAATGTAACAAGCCATCATACATTATGTTCCAAAGATCTGGACCAAGGATCGATCCCTGCGCTGCACCAGCCGTCAGACGCTTCGTCTTTTCTCCGTCTTCCGTATCATACGTATCGAACAACAGAGTGCGATCTTTGAAGTAATCTCTCATTATGCGCATAAGATATATTGGTAGCTTGAAAGTTTCTTCAAGAGCTACCAACATGTCGCTCCATCTTGCCGAATTGAAGGCATTCTTCACATCCAGGGTCACAAGAAGTTTCAATTTACGGGAATGATGGTTGCCCGTTTGTGCCCTTTCTGCTGTATTCACCACCTCCCACACTGCATCTAGCGTCAAGTGTCCTCTCCGAAATCCATGTTGGTAAACAGATAGATCCCCTGCTAGTTGAACTGCTGAGAGGATTCTGGGCTGCAGAAGTTTCTCCAGGCCTTTTCCAGCTGTGTCCAGCATACATAAAGGTCTATAACCACCAAGTTTTCCTTTGCTGATCAGAACCAAACGAGCCATTTTCCATCGGGGACTAAAAACACCCATTTGCAGGCAATGATTGTACATATTCAGCAACAGTTCTGGGCATAGTTCTGCTATTATCTTTAGCACTTCTGCAGGTATACCATCTGGTCCTGGAGTTTTCTTGTTTCTAAGAGAGCTAATAGCTCTATTCAGCTCTTCTACAGTAAAGAGGGGTATATCATCCAGTTCTTTCTCATCGTCACAGTCAATCCTCTCTGGATGGTCTGGGAATAGTGTATCCACAATTTGTTTAATTGTTTGCGGATCCGCACTCGGGGTTGAAAATGTCCCGAGTTTCTTCATGACAATCTTATAACCTTGTCCCCATGGATCATCTTCTACTTCTTTAGCCAGTGCCCACCATTTATCGGCTTTACTTTTTCTGATGGCATTACGGAGTTCCTTCTTCGCTGACTTGTACTCCGCTGTGACTGAGGTATTCTCTTGACTGCCTCTCATCCTCTGAGCCCTGCGTCGAAGTCGCAGACAATTCTTTCTCAGTTCAGCAATCTCTTTGGTCCACCAGTACGCTGGGCGCTTGCTGTTTCGCGGTCTCCTTCGGGACATTGAGGCGTTGCATGCTTGATGGATTAGCTGCATAGTGAGTTCAACACATACACCAGCTGCTTCTTTCCCTCTACGAGCAAAACATTTTTCAGTTATGTTGTCCATTCCATTCCGAATTACATCAATGAACTTTTCCTTGTCAATACCGGCTATGTTCCACCGTGCTGGCCTGCGCAAGATGTTTCTTTCTTGAGGAGATTCTTGGAGCAGTCGAAAGATGATATATTGATGATCGCTCCCCGTGTAGTTCTCGATCACTTGCCATTCATAAATCTTAGGCGTAATATCCTCTGATGAGAAGGTTACATTCGGTATTGTTCCCTGACATCCTGGCCATCGAAATGTTGGCACATTTCCAATGTTGTTGACCACCAAACCTGTTCTGGCTACCATCTCCATTATACGACGTCCTCTCTCTTGATATGGTTCGCTAATAATAACGATGTCTACTTCCATTTAAACCTAAGAATTTCATTTTTTGTCCGTATTGAACTGAGAAGGATGATAGGAAAAACTTAAAACGGTCCACCTTTTCAATACAAAATGTTATATTTTATTTATAACATGTATTTGTACTTGGAACTAGTTTCGACGCTGTGTTTGCGTCATCATCAGCCAAAATGGGAAACAGGCAAGCATGTAGGCATTTATGTTACACAAGGCGTTACATTAAACAATACACATCTTACAAGGAGATAAAAACAGGGACTAATATAGAAAACAAATGAATCGTTGAGAAAACAAAAGTTATACAAATTAAAAATAACCTTAACCACACATCTTGCAGTGCGAAAGTGTTCTTCTTGAATGATTCCTGAATGTAAAACACACGCGCACACATTTCTGAGGAGCCAGCAGGCAGGACAAAGTAAAGTGAAACCTTAAGAGTCCTTCTGAGAAGAGTTCATCATTTTTCTATGTTCCGACTAACTAATGAAGTCTCCCTTGAGTTCCTGATAAACATACACAACAGGAAATTCTCCTTCACTCTCAACAATAGCTATAAAGAACAACGGTAAAATTTTAAATATTGCGCAGAGACGTGAAAGCATGATTTTGAACATGATATAACTCCTTCAGATAACCCAGTTTTTACACAAGGTGTTACATTAATTAATACACATCTTACGAGGAGATAAAAACAGGGATGAATGTGGAAACACATGCATCGTTGAGAAAGCAAAGTTATACATATTAAAAATAAGCTTAACCACACAACTTACAGTGCGAAAATATTTGCCTTGAATGATTCCTGAATACAAAACGCACGCGCACACACTTCTAAAGAGCCAGCAGGCAGGAAAAAGTAAGGAACTCAAGGGAGACTTCATTAGTTAGTCAGATCATAGAAAGAATGATGAACTCTTCTCAGAAGAACTCTCAAGGTTTCACCTTACTTTTTCCTGCCTGCTGGCTCTTTAGAAGTGTGTGCGCGTGCGTTTTGTATTCAGGAATCATTCAAGGCAAATATTTTCGCACTGCAAGTTGTGTGGTTAAGCTTATTTTTAATATGTATAACTTTGCTTTCTCAACGATGCATGTGTTTCCACATTCGTCCCTGTTTTTATCTCCTCGTAATATGTGTATTAATTAATGTAACACCTTGTGTAAAAACTGGGTTATCTGAAGGAGTTATATCATGTTCAAAATCATGCTTTCACGTCTCTGCGCAATATTTAAAATTTTACCGTTGTTCTTTATAGCTATTGTTGAGAGTGAAGGAGAATTTCCTGTTGTGTATGTTTATCAGGAACTCAAGGGAGACTTCATTAGTTAGTCGGAACATAGAAAAATGATGAACTCTTCTCAGAAGAACTCTTAAGGTTTCACTTTACTTTGTCCTGCCTGCTGGCTCCTCAGAAATGTGTGCGCGTGTGTTTTACATTCAGGAATCATTCAAGAAGAACACTTTCGCACTGCAAGATGTGTGGTTAAGGTTATTTTTAATTTGTATAACTTTTGTTTTCTCAACGATTCATTTGTTTTCTATATTCGTCCCTGTTTTTATCTCCTTGTAAGATGTGTATTGTTTAATGTAACGCCTTGTGTAACATAAATGCCTACATGCTTGCCTGTTTCCCATTTTGGCTGATGATGACGCAAACACAGCATCGAAACTAGTTCCAAGTACAAATACATGTTATAAATAAAATATAACATTTTTTATTGAAAAGGTGGACCGTTTTAAGTCTACTTCCATCTCGTAAATCAGCTGTGTCATAAGATTGTTAGCTGTTTGACTCCTGTGGATATTTGTTTGAAGTATTCGCATCATTTACTATGACTTTTTGCCTTTTCCAGAGCTTCACGAAATATTGCACATGCTCCCGATCCAGGAATATGATTTCGTTCAGCTTCATTGACACCCTTGTCTGAACAAAGCATGCATCGTGGATTGTTCTTTTTACAGTCTACTGCCTTGTGGCCAGATTCTCCACACTTAAAACAGAGCTTGCTTCTGTCGGGGCCTGTGCAGTTCCTTGCCAGATGTCCGTATGATAGGCATCGGAAGCAGCGAGGTAACATAGTTCTAGCTCGTACTCTGCAGTATAGCCATCCTATCTTGATTCTTCCTGCTTCCAGTAGTTTCTGAGCGTCCTCGTCTTTGGTTTCGAAGATGGCAGGTTTCTGTCCCCAGCTGTTTGGTTTCGAGACCGATATTTTCAGTTCTCCATGGGGATTGCCGGAATCTCGTCTTACAGCTTCCTCCACATCTGCGGCGGTATTGACACCATCCATGTCTCGAATCTCCAGTGTAGTTCGGGGGATTAAAGCCTTTACATCGCCATCTCGTCCGAGGGCATCTCTCAGAGAATTGCTGAATACTTCCCTATTTTCCATCTTAGTTGTTTTGTTAAATTCAAGAAGAATAGCTCCCGCTCTTGTTTTACGGATAGATCGAATGCCTGCTCCACTGTCTTCCGGCTTCACCCTGTCTCTGATATCCTTCAAAACATCAGCGAAAGTCTTACTGTTCATTGGTTTGGTGATTACGGCTTCTGAGCGACTCCTAGATTTAGAATGAGGTCGTTTCCCACTTTCGCTAAGCATTGTACTTTCAGGATTATTACTGGCCTGTTTCATTGGGATATCTTCGTGCTTCCTATCCTCACTCTTCTTCTTCTTTCTCTTCTTCTTGGACAGAAACGTTTCCCATTTTCCTTGATCTTCCTCCGAGTCATATGTCACTGTTGATGTGTTGGACAATTCCTTATTCTCCGTGGTAGTTGGTCTCTGCTCGAGTTTTTCTGCAGATTTCTTCCACGACATATAATAATAATAATAATAATAATAATAATAATAATAATAATAATAATAATAATAATAATAATCCAGGGGGAATCAATAGTGTGAGGGGGTTGATTCTGGAAAATGAATCGGGGCCATCGGACCAAAGGTGAATGTTCTATCCATTTCGCCACAAAGCCGGACTTCCATTTGCTAAACCTTAGGCTACCATCTCCACTGGTCAGGGGTTGAGCATTGGCAGTAGCAGAGGCCGGGGCTGTAGCCTGTAAAGCAGCCTTGACATCACAGCAGGCTTCTCCGCTGGCTACTGGCTGCAGCTCAAAATGCTGAAGGCTTGACGTTCACTTTAACCAACCATCAAAAAGAGGTAACCTAAGGCTAGTGATAGCCCGTGTCTCAATCCCAGCTTACGCTACTATTGACCATGAACAAAGCAAGCTGTATACTGATTTTTGTTCAAACTTAAGTGAAAGATGTGCATTTGAAGAAACTGAATTTGGGCAAATAGAAAATACAGTTTCTATTTTAAACAATTTAGAGAGAGATGCTTTTCTCGGAGCCCTAATATCAAAGTATTGTTTGGCAAAAAATGAACTAGCCTACCACACACTACAACGGAAAATTGCTCAAACACTGCGAGGCTATGGATTATACATACTTAAAGCATCCTATTGGTGATAATTCTAATTATACTCAGAAAGAATAATGCAGGAGTTACTTGATGTCAGGGCCTATAGCTTCAAAAATTAGATGTGAAATACCGGTACCTTATTAAAGAACATCGGGCTTACATTCAGCAGATTATTTCAGTGTTCTGTGTGATGAAACGACAGATATTTCTGTACTGAAGCAACTTATTGTGCACATAAAATATGTCAACCAACTTAAAAAGAGGTTAATGTTAGTTTTGTGTCAACCTGCAGCATCATTGATGGTAAAGCTGAGACCATAACAAATAAACTAATTGAAACCCTTGAAAATTTAGGGTTAAAAACTTGTAATTTGGTAGATCTACATCTGATTGGGCAGCTGTCATGATTGGTAAGCAAAAGGGAATTGCAACACTGCTAAGAGAAAAAAACAAATGGACTCATGGTAAACTGTCACTGCATAAACCACAAATTGGTACTTGCTAGTGCCCAAGCATCAGCTGAAGTGCCTTATTTAGTGAAGTTTAATGATATTTTACAGCAACTCTTTTTTTTTTTTCAAAATTCCTGAGTCAGGATGGCTGGTTTAACTGAAATCCATAATATCATGGACTGCCCTCAAATTAAACTAAAAATGGCCAGTGTTACTAGATGGTTGTCTCATGACACTGCTGTATAGTCTCTAAGAAGATCTATGGTCAGACTTCCACATGACTTATTCAGATGTCAATGTTGTGACCTTCAAAACAACAATTTATGACAAGTACATATACTGTTATGTGCACATGGCCCTGAGGTTCACTCAGCCTACACCCAAAATGAGTACGAGGTTAATTCCTGGGGGCAAAGGCGGCCGGGCGTAGAGCTAACCACTCTACCCCATCATGTGCCGAGGTTAACGATGGTGGAAGCCTTTACCTTTCACTCCTCCAAGGGCCTTCATGGCCTCTACGGAGGTGACTTTGCTTTTTACGTATACTGTTATCCAATATCTAGAACACAGATTTCCAGATATATCCATCATTTCCTGCTTTTCAAGAGAGTTTAATCCAAAAATTCAAGATCAGAATGAAGCTTCTGAGTTGCTTTTGGATTTCTACTCTAAAATGGGAAGCCCTCCAGTCCTAAATTACAATAGTCCTTAACGGGAATGATCTGTTTCATCAAAAATGATCCAAGGAGAGTCCTACATCAGGTTAAGACCTAAACAAGTAATGATGAAATTTGCAACAACATGCGAGCTTAAGGAATCTTCTCCAAAATCAGCAAGACTGGCTGCTATTGGACTGTCCATACCTGCGAGCACAGCTGAATGTGAAAGGGGATTTTCGGCTTTGAAGAGAGTTAAAAACCTGTTTGAGGAATCGTATAAAGCAGACGACACTCAACAATTTGATGCTAATTTCGCTAGAGGGACCATACTCAACAGAATTCAATTATGTAAGAGCTGCAGACAACTGGGCCTCAAAGAAGAATCAATATATAAAGCATCGTGCTAAAAGTAAATTTAAATTTTGTAATGGTAGACAAAGCAATATCTTATTTTGTCTTGTTCATGATAACAGTGAAATAGTTCAATTTTGCAGTTAATGTTTACCTCTCTGATATTATTGATAATGCTGAAGGGGAATAGATTGGCATTTTTGAAGTAGTATTCCCCCACCCGCTGACAAAAATTTCTGGGGAGAATACTGAGACTGGATAGATTTGGTTCCAGTTCTTCTACTCTTAACAATTCTGTATAACCATTTTTCATTCCCATCCTGTGCTATTATGGTAGCTAGATCTTCCTTGCATTTCTGCTTTTCAGCTGTAACTAACTGTTTGACATGTAATTTTTTCTCTCTGTAATCTGACAGCTTCTCCTCTATTACATGATGATCTCCCCATATTCTTGCTTGATATAGGGCTCTTTTTGCACAGATTCTGTAATTGATTACCTTTTTAATATCATCATTCCACCAGGCAGATTTTTAGGTTTTCATATTTGGCTCTGTCGTCCACATACTTTCTCTGCTGTACCTACCACAACCTTCTTTGGTGTCCCATTCTTCATCTACCAATTTCAGTTCTTCTCTCTGCAACAATTTGCGGACACCTTCCCTGAATTCTTCCTTTACACTTGGCTCAGAAAGTCACCAAGTTTTTGTTTTTTTTACTCTTTTGTTACCTACAGACTCTGGGAGGTCTTTTCTCTGCAGTAACTGTAACCATCAGTCTATGGTCTCTGCCAAGGTCTTCACCTGGAATGACTTTAACATCATTCACATTCTTCCATACATTTTGGTCTATCAGAATATAATCTATTACTGTATCCTTTTTATCATCCCTGCTATATCTTGTGATTTTCTTTTCTTGAACCAAGTGTTACTCACTATCAGGTTGTTTCTCATGCATAGATCTAGCATATATTCTCCCTCTTCATTTCTATTTCCCATTGCACGAGGGCTCAGTGTGGATTCATATCCTGCTCGTTGTGAACCAATTTGTGAATTAACATCACCCTTTACAATTAGATTTTCATTCTCTGTGTGTTCTTTCAAGTTATTAAGGAAGTTGGCCTTTTCCTCTTTTGTGCATCCTATCTGTGGGGGATAGACTTGGATAACATTATAATTTTTTCTTCCTAAGTTCACAGATAACTCACACTAACAAACTCGACTTGACTACAGCATCTATGTCTTTATGTATAAAAAATCTCACTCCATTTTTAGACTCTACTTCACTTCCAGACCAGTAGAGAATATACTTTATGCAATAGGAATTCATTGTTGAGCAAATAATTATATACATTAGCTCCTGTATCATAGGTAGCAGGTAGGGACCCTTTTCGGAGGTAGTCCTACCCAGGGAGTGGCGCCCCTGCCTATGTGAGTTCCAGAGCATACTGGCCCAGTGTGTAGCATCTGATAAGGGTCCAAGCTCTGGGTTATGAGTGAAAACCTCAACGGCATCTGCAGCGGAGAAGGTGGACTTTGGTACGGTGGAGGTGGCAGAAGAGGCAGCCATGTATTCAGGGATTAATATGAGTACAACCTGCTGCCTTGTAGGTTGTGGTGACTGGACATCAAAGGCTAAGGGAGAAAACCCTGAAAGAAAATCTTCCTCTTTGTTAGGCTCAGCAGGTCAACAGAGGGATTATTGAGGAAATTGTTTTCAAGAATAATATGAGCCTCAGATGTGGAAATTCATGACAACGACATCAGTTTGGTGTGAACGACAGCTTACAGCCTGATGTTACACCAGCTACCTATATAAAATGAAGACAATGAATCAGAGTGGGAACATTAAATATCCTGACACTGACAAACAAAACTGAAGAACTAGACATTCAATTGTGTATAGGCATTCCGGTTTGACTGCTGTGTTGTAGCGTTGTATTTTGAGGTTTTTAGATAAACAATTTTTGTTGTTATAGCTTTATCTGTTATATACTATGTAACAATCTTTATTGGAGCATGTTAGCTGTACTGCTCTTTCATTGTTTTCTTTATTTTCTTTAAAATCACATAGATCATTACATTAGTGAAGTAATCTTAGACAAATATCAGAATTTGACTGTTCACATTCCTTCATCAATTGCATAACTGACATAACTGCAGCTTCTGCTTTCCCATTACTCTGAGAATAGTGAGGGCTAGATACTGTACTACGTGATATCATTCCCATTCTTAAGCAAAGTGTTTGAATCTCTCAGAGATGAAATATGCATATGTTCATAGGGACATATTTTCTTGTTTGGATCCCAGGAATCAGCTCACTCACTCCCCCACCCCCTGCCATCATCTGTTACAAGTGTTTAGATATACTCTGTATGTTATATATAGTGTACTAATGTAAACAATTTCCTTGGAATATGCTAAATAATGCGAACAGCTTTTCCCCAGCTATAACATCTATAATTGTAATTGAATTATCTTTTGTGTGGCTTTTAACTAAACAATATATTGGTGGCAGGAGGCAATGATAATGATTTAAATTAAATTTTGCTAATAAAAAAATAAAAAAATAAAGACATTTGCGAAATTCTCAAAAAATCCACCCAGATGTTTCTTTGCCTGATAAGAGAGTATATTTCCAAAAAATAGACAGCATATGGTCACCCTACTTGACTTGAATAAAGAAAGTATGGCATTATGGTAAATTGTGTGTGTAGTTTCTTTAACTAACACTGGTTTTACTTTTTAGGTACGAGAATGGAAGACATCTGGGGCAAAGGTGCCAATGTGTACTTCCAGACCGGGCTACCAGACCATGTCTCTCCGAAAGCCCAAGTACAAGAATACACTGTATAATATCCACGTCAACTTGGTGGATATTCTTGAGATCGATGAAGAGAAACAAGTGAGTCAGATTTACAACTTCACACAGATACCGTGTTGAGGAAATTAGTAATAATTGAAGGCCTCTCAAGAATAAGGATGTAACCAACAAATCAGTAATTTTTCAGGAGGGAGAAAAATTATTTTTGGGGTTTATTTCATGGTATACTGCATATGCAAGAGCAAATGAGTTGAACTGTTGAAATAATTTTTGTTATAACTTAAGGTTTTAAAAATAATGCATGAACTGGGAGTGATACAATGGAAAATAATCTACAAGTATGTCTTACATTTATTGGTTTTATAACAGAAGAGAAATCCTGTACATGCAGTTGGAACACTAATGATAGGAAACTTTATTAGCGTAATAATGAAAACAACAACAATAACAATAAAAATAACATAAAAATGTCAAGAGAATATTTCAAAATATGGATGTCATTTCATTTTATGATCTTTATTTAAATGATCTATTACACCTGGTGATGTACCAACACATGCACTGTCCACCATCTTGACTGATATTCCATCCTTACACCCAGGATATGTTTACACCCCACAGAGGACGAAGTTCTGCTGGCTGTAAACCAGCTTGAAGTTCCAATGTAGGACATACGATGACACCACAGACTAGAAGCGTGTTGATACACCCTACTTCCACTGATATCCCACTTTTCAAAAATTTGTTGATCATCTCCTCATTCCAGAAAAGACTTCAATTTTAGGACTGCAGAGAATTTTTGTTTTGTCCGGCTTCGTTGCTAACTGGTTAGTATGCTGGCCTTTGGCTAACAGGGTCCTGGGTTTGATTCCTGGTCTGGTTGGGGATTTTAACCTTCAATGCTTGATTCCTCTGGGTCATGAACATGGTGTCTGTGTCATCTTCAACATTAGATGTCACAGACACATAGCTTTATAATTAGATCTAAGAAGTGGTTTAAACCCATTTTACATACTGTCAATTTTTTTAAGTCTTAGATTATTATATAAAGTATATATTGTACTGTATATATAATATTCATAAATGGTTGAGTAATTAAGTATAAAAAATAATTTCTTGCTTAAAATATGTATATTCATGCAATGATACATTCAAATACATTTCTATTTCAGACTGTGGTCTGTGAACCACTTGTTTCCATGGGTCAACTGACAGCCACTCTAGTTCCTTTAGGTTGGACTATTCCCATTGTCCCAGAACTTGATGATCTTACTGTAGGTAAGTTCTCTTTGACCTACTGCCAATTTTTGTAAATATGTTGCTTGCATGTTGACCATTGTGTGGATACAAATTCAGGTATTTGATGTTGAATTGTCTGTCTCTGAAGTCATCAAATGGATGAGAAATGTCTGTAAAACCACTTGACAATACACAATTTATCACGCCAGAAACTGACTTATCTTTTTTTTTTCTTCTTGAAGTTTTACAATGATTTTAGGAGATAGTTTCACTTAAAGTCATCATTATTCTGTAAGACAGAGGTGGTGAAAATATGACCACCTTGCAACTCAAACCCTAATCTGTTACTCTCCAAACAAGTATGTTGACTGATTCTACTTGGATGGTCAAACCGAGTGAGTGGCCACGTGATTTGGGTCACGTAGCTGCCAGCTTACATTCGGGAGATTGTGGGTTCGAACCCCACTGTTGGCAGCTGTGAAGGTGGTTTTCCGTGGTTTCCCCATTTTCACTACCAGACAAATGTCAGGGCTGTACCTTAATTAAGGCCACGGCCACTTCCTTCCCACTCTTAGCCCTTTCCTATTCCATCGTTGCCGTAAGACCTACTTGTTCACAACTATTTTTATTTTCCACCTTGTCGATAAAGTATCAATGAGAGAAATATATGTCACTATATGAATTGTTTCATCTAAACAGTGTTATGTGGCTGAAGATGTTAATAATATACGAAACATTTACCACTTTTAACCAATAAGTTGCCTTAAGCAACTAATGTATCGACAAGGTGGAAAATAAAAAATACTCAGTTGTGAATCTGTTAAAGTGCGATACGGACCATGAAGTTGATTTTATGTAAGACCTACTTGTGTCGATGTGACATTAAGCAACTTGTAAAAAAAAAACTGGATAGTCTACACAAGAGAGAGAGAGAGAGAGAGATTCAGCTCTCTAATGCTGAATCCATAGCAGTCTAAACCTTGTCAGGCAGATGTCTCGAATGAAAGCTAATTCAGCATCCAATAGTGGTATGTGTCTCTTGTGTAATGACCATTCTATGGATACAAATGCTATATGTAAACAGCAGCAGTAGAGTACAGCTGGCATCTCCAACAGCTCTCCCGTGACTGTCCGTGCATCAAGGATCACCACTTTTGCAACAGCTCTTTATTCTTGTTATGGGTATTGCAGTATCAAGCGTGACTTAAAGAGAGGGCTTCCATGGACCCTCCTTTAACATGACAACATTCTACTCGCAAGTACCAGCAGGATGGACCTACAGCATCAAATCCAATTATAGAAAAACAGTCCTAGCCAAAATGGCCTTCACCTTAACACCAAGAACATGGAGACCAAACAGAACGACGATACTCTTCAATTATTTGGCAAGCATCTTATAAAATCTTCTCCTATCAATACCTGGGATCCTGTTTGGAGAGTAATAGCAGTATGAATGATGAGGATTAACACCAGTTGGATGCAGTGGAGAGAATCACTGATGTGCTCTGTGACTGCTACATGCCAATCCATCTTAAATTCAATATACAAGGGTTGGGCATTAGTCATAGCAACTGTTTTCTTTCGCACAAACACAGGATCTACCAGACAAATGGAAATATACAGATGGGACTGGGGCATAAGGTGGTGTTGAATGTTTGAATAGCGCTGTGTAGGTTTACCACGTATAGGATATAAAGCAAGGAAACTGTCAACCATGAATTCCTTGTGCTACATAATGTTTATTCTCAGGGAGTACAGTAACCTTTACAGTGAACCCTCAAAGCAGTCCCCTAGATTGTCACACAGCACATTGGCAATGATACAGGAGACATCAGATACAAGTTGCCTCGCCATGTGTGAAGTTTGCAGTCTCATGTTTCACAGTGTTGGCAAAGTCCTCTTGTATCTCAAATTGTCTCCCATGTAATGGTTCTTTCAATTTGAGGATGAGGTCAAAATTGCACGGAGACAGGTCTGGTGAGTATGGCGGGTGTTCCAGTACTTCCCACTCCCCAGCATTGAAGGTGCCTCTGTACAGCATCTGCTGCATGCTTATAGCAATTGAGACTTTCACGGCCGGTGTTTCAAATCATATCAGTGTTTTCCGGGCTTGTAGGCCGTAGCCCAGGAGCAGGTTATGGTCCCGACGTTTCGCAGAAGACTGTGTTCGGCATTATCAAGGGTTCCGACTGACCTCGATAGCAGCGAAGCTCACAGTGGAATGGAGTGGTGTTGTAATTCCACCTCATTATATAACGCAGGCTATGGTGCGCTGCTCGCCTATTGGTCTGCCATGCTGGAGGAGCGGTCGCTGATTGCCTGTTTTTCAGCCAATGATTGAAGCATTAAGGAGTCCAATGTACGTTGACCTGCCTTGGCAGAGACAGGCAACTGATCACCTATTGCTTTCTCTGGTTTGCTGCTGCCATCGTGTCTTCCAGGATTTAAGGCTTTCAGGACTGGAAACCAGGCTTTTTCTACCCGGTCAGATTCCTCCCTATGGTTTAAGTTGTTGGTGTGCTTCAGGATTTTAATGGCTTCCCTTTGTAGCCAGGTGTGATAAGATACAGTAGTTGACAGTACTTTGGTGTTGCTGTACTGTATATCATGGCTGCTAGCAGAGAGTGTTCAATGACTGCCATGACCTCTACCGAAGCATTTGATGTGCCGGGTGCTGAGCGCGGCAAATCTGTAGCGCTGTCAGCTGTGTTACTGTACAAACATGTCCTCAAGCCGGCTCAATGATAGTGATATCTTGGATATTTTATTGGGAGTAGTGGGTTCAGAAATAGATGACAGTGATGAATACTCTGCCTACGAACCAGATAATATATCAAGTGATAATTCGGGCAAGAATTTTATTTATTACATCACTTTCAAATGCATGTTTTTAGCTGCATTATTTTACTCTGAATACAAATGATAGAAATACTTCACCTCTCCAGAAATTTGCCCTTATTTTTTCATTTAGACGAAGAGATGCAGGCCGATGATTCACTTGTACTGTGAAAAGAAAGTGATGCAAGGATTGCAGGGTTGGACTGTGCATAGCACAATGTTTTCAGGGCTAATATACCAAAACAAACTATTTCTAAACAGATAAATGTTGTATTTCAAATGTAATTGTGTTTATTTATGGTTTAAGTAGCCACATCAAATGATTAATATTTATTGATTGAGCAGGCTTATTGGTATAATTTGAATGTAAACGTTTTTCCGTACTTTTTAAAATGTTTTTCGTAAGACCAGTATAATTCAATTACATTCGATATGTACTTCCTGATCAACATCTTCATTTTTGATGGTTGACACCTTCATATGATACAAAAATCAGGTATGTACTATGTTTTGCTGTTGTGTAATAATGTATTAAAATTCAGGAAAAAGACCCTGTTCATTGCCAGGGTCTATGTTAAAATATGGTAGTGTCAAAAGTGTTAATTGTATTGCCTGTCTCCTCCCTCCTTTTACCTGACAAGAGCATACACTTGTCAGTGATGACCACTACCTTTTGTATTCTATCCTCCACTGACAAAAGCTGCAGTAATAATTTATGGACCCATGTCTGTCTTTTGTGTGTAAGCCTACTCTATCCACACGTCCTTCCGTGGTGATAAACTTAACCATAATAGGTATTATGTTTGATCCTGTATTGACTTGTCTGAATCTACTACAGAACTATTAAAAATAGTTTTACTTGAGTCTGTCTTGTCAATACACCTTAAAATAATATAAAACTACAGTATTTATTTTACCATACATTCATACATACATTATCATTAAAGACTGTTATGCCATTCAGCGTTCAGTCTGCAAGCCTCTGTGAATTTACTAAATGTCGCCACAATCTTCTATTTGCAACTAGTGCTGTGGCTTCATTTAGTTCTCTTATCTTGAAATCGTTACAAACTGAGTCTAACCATAGTCGTCTTGGTCTCCCTCTACTTCTCTTACCCTCCATAACAGAGTCCATTATTCTCCTAGGTAACCTATCCTCCTCCATTCACCTCACATGACCCCACCAACATAACCAGTTTATGTGTACAGCTTCATCCATCAAGTTCATTCCTAACTTGGCCTTTATCTCCTCATTCCAAGTACCCTCCTGCCATTGTTCCCACCTGTTTGTACCAGCAATCATTCTTGCTACTTTCATGTCTGTTACTTCTAACTTATAAATAACATATCCCGAGTCCACCCAGCTTTCGCTCCCGTAAAGCAAAGTTGGTCTGAAAACAGACTGATGTAAAGATAGTTTCGTCTGGGAGCTGACTTCTTCTTACAGAATACTGTTGATCGCAACTGCGAGCTCACTGCATTAGCTTTACTACACCTTGATTCAATCTCACTCACTATATTACCATCCTGGGATAACCTAAATACTTGAAATTATCGACCTGTTCCAGCTTTGTATCACCAATCTGACATTCAATTCTGTTGAATTTCTTACCTACTGACATCAATTTAGTCTTCGAAAGGCTAATTTTCATACCATATTCATTGCACCTATTTTCAAGTTCCAAGATATTAGACTGCAGGCTTTCGGCACAATCTACCATTAAGACCAAGTTGTCAGCATAGGCCAGACTGTTTACTACATTTCCACCTAACTGAATCCCTCCCTGGCATTTTACACCTTTCAGCAAATGATCCATGTAAACTATGAACAGCAAAGGTCTAACCCTGAACCAAGAACTCATTCTACCATCAATTCTCACTGAAGCCCAATTTTCAACATAAATGCCTTTGATTGATTTTAATAATCTACCTTTAATTCCATAGTCCCCCAGTATGGCGAACATGTATTCCCTCGGTACCCTGTCATATGCTTTCTCTAGATCTACAAAACATAAACACAACTGCCTATTCCCCTCGTAGCATTTTTTAATTACCTGCCGCATACTGAAAATCTGATCCTGGCAGCCTCTCTGTGGTCTGAAACCACACTGGTTTTCATTCAACTTCCTCTCAACGACTGATCGCACCCTCCCTTCCAAGATGCCAGTGAATACTTTGCCTGGTATACTAATCAATGAGATACATCGATAGTTGTTGCAATCCTTCCTGTTCCCTTGCTTATAGATAGGTGCAATTACTGCTTTTGTCCAATCTGAAGGTACCTTACCGACACTCCATGCTAATCTTACTACTCTATGAAGCAATTTCATCCCTTCCTTCCCACTATACTTCACCATTTCAGATCTAATTTCATCTATTCCTGCTGCTGTATGATAATGGAGTTTATTTACCATCCTTTCCACTTCCTCAAGCGTAATTTCACCAACATCATTTTCCTCCTCCCTATGAGCTTGGCTGTTCGAACACCACCAGGAAGATTTCCTTTTAAGTTGAGAAGATGTTCAAAATATTCCCTCCACCCCTCCAGTGATTGCCTGGGATCTATTATTAGTTCACCTGAATTACTCAAAACACTGTTCATTTCCTTTTTCCCTCCCTTCCTAAGATTCTTTATTACTGTCCAGAAAGGTTTCCTACTGCTTGATCTAGCCTTTCCAGGTTATTATGAAAATCTTCCCATGACTTCTTTTTGGATTCAACAACTGTTTGTTTCGCTCTATTTCTTTCATCTATGTACAAATCCCTATCTGCCTCGGCCCTTGTTTGGAGCCATTTCTGATAGGCCTTCTTTTTACATTTACAAGCTGCTCTCACTTCATCATTCCACCAAGATGTTCGCCTTTGATACTTTACACACATTTGTTCTTAGGCATTCCCTTGCTGTTTCTACTACAGCATCCCTTTATGCCACCCATTCTCTTTCTATATCCTGAATCTGCTTACTATCTACTGTTCGAAACTTCTCACTAATCATATCATTGTACTTCTGTTTAATTTCCACATCCTGGAGATTTTCTACCCTTATTCATTTGCAGACAGATTTCACTTTCTTTACCCTAGGCCTCGAGATACTTACTGTAGTTCACTACAGATCAGATAGTGTTCTTTATCATTGAAAATCCCCAGAAAACTCGTAGATTCCTAACAGATTTCCTGAATTCGAAGATAGTTAAGATATAGTCTATTATGGATCTGGTACCCCTAGCCTCCCATGTGTAGCGGTGAATAGCCTTTTGCTTGAAGAATGTATTCATGACAGCTAAACCCATTCTAGCACAGAAATCCAGCAAACGCTTCCCATTCCCATTAGCTTCCATATTTTCCCCATATTTACCAATCATCCTTTCATATCCTTCAGTTCTATTTCCAACTCTTACATTGAAATCACCCATTAACACTATTCTATCCTTCCTGTTGACCCTGACCACAATGTCACTCAATGCTTCATAAAACTTGTCAACTTCATCCTCGTCTGCACCTTCACATGGTGAATACATTGAGACAATTCTTGTTGTAATTCCTCCAACTGCCAAATCTACCCACATCATTCGCTCATTTACGTGCCAAACAGAAACTATGTTGCGTACAGTGGTATTAAGAGCCCTACCCCAGACTCTGCCCTTCCCTTTCTAACACCCGTCAAGTACACTTTATAATCTCCTATCTCTTCCTCGTTATCTCCCCTTACCCATATATCACTTACTCCTAACACATCCAGATGCTTCCTCTTTGCTGACTCAGCAAGTTCTACTTTCTTTCTGTTATAAGCCCCATTAATATTGATAGCTCCCCATCGAATTCCATTTTGTTTGCCAAGTTGTTTCCAAGGAGTCCCTCACCTGTCAAATGGGAGTGGGACTCTGTTACTCCCATAGGTCCGAGGCTTGCTTAAAATGTTCTGAGCTCGGTAAATTCATGAAGCAGGATGCTACCCTACTTACACATGGTCCAAGTGAGGATCTCTCCTCTAACGGGTTATGGACCACCGTTGGATTGTATAGTCCTAGCCACCTGAGCACAAGGAGGGCCATGACTCAGAATATGTCCAAGATGCCCACTCCCATTCCATAGCAACTGGTATCCCGACTTTCAGGACCACTTACTAGGCCACTCAGCCGTTGCCCATGGTTCACGAACTAGGACGTGACTACAGTAACCCACACCATGAACCGTACATGTTTCGGGAAAATCATCCATTCCTTTCATCATCATTATAAGGTGTATTGACAAGGCAAACTCAAGTAAAACTATTTTAAATAGTTCTATAATAGATTCTTCCATGGTGAGTTGCTGCTCTCCATCTCTTTCCTAAACTGTATATCTCGTATTTGGCTCCTGTTAGCTTTTCACCTGAGCATTTAATCTGACAGAAATGTCATTCTCTGTGGGAACACCATGAAATATATTCTGCTTACACAGTTAAAATTTCTTCCTTCAGGTGGTTTAGTAATGGGAACAGGAGTTGAGTCATCATCCCACATCTATGGTCTGTTTCAACATATATGTGTATCTTTTGAGCTTGTCTTGCCTGATGGAAGTCTGGTTAAGTGTTCCAAGGTAAGGCAAGATTTTTTAACTTATTTTCATTATATTGAAAATAAATGAGAATTGCTAAGGAAAACAACCTATACAGTAGAACCTTGATAATTCAAAATCTCGCCTAATTCGAAGAAGCTCTCGTTCCCGGAAACATGAGGTACAGTTTTGCATGTTATTTTAATAGTTTAATTTGAAATACGGATAATTCGTAATTCAAAGAGCAATGTTGGTCCCATTACCAAAATTCAGACATTTAATTCAAAACTGCCTTTACATTAAAAAAGAAAATAGTCTTTTAGAGAGTAATTTAAATTCAAAATTTCTCCGCATCATGAAAGAACATGTCTTCTGGAATGTGCAGGAGTAGCTTTCTGCACTTTCACTTACTTTGGTGTGCCTACAGTGTCCTTCGTATTTGCTAAGTTTGAGTGAAATTGTAATTCTTTTGTATTCAGCGTTTTAAGGAATGCCACAATATCATGTAGTAGGCAGTGTGCGGAGAAGCAGAATCCGTGAACACTGGCTATGCCGACAGTTGGCGGGCGAAAAAGAGTGGCTCATATGCTGTAATCAATTCATACGCACTGAACAATATTATCAATGCCGATGAAACTGTGTTTCTTTATGCCGAGCCCAAACGGACTTATGGTTTTAAAGGAGGGAAGGGCCAGCCTGGAAATCGTACAAGGGTGGCGGTCCCTGTATTGTGTTGCAATGCACACGGAAGTGAGAGATTTCCCTCCCTCGTCATAGGAAAGCTTGATAAACCATGATGTGTTCAAGACATCAGGCACTTTCCGTGCAAGTAAAGGCATCTAAAAATGCAAACAGTACAGTAATCCAAAAGTTAAATCATTTGCACAGAGGAGCTAGCAAAATTTGTCCTTGTCTTTGAATCATGTTTTTTTCTTTTGTAGCGTGAGGTTATGTCCATTATTTGATACATTCTAGAAATAGTGCTTTCCATGGCATTTGAAAGATTTAAACTGAGAATCAAGGTGAATTGCATGCTTTAATAGGTCTTAGAATACTTTGTGATGAGGCAAGGGTTGGCATTTCTGAATTACGAGGGAAGTGCCATGGCGGGAAATCGCACAAGAATAGTCACTGAGCTGTGTTGTAATGCAGGCAGAAGGAAGAGACTTTCTCCCCTCGCCAAAGGAATGTTCGATAAGCTACAATGTTTTACAGGCATCAGGTAGGCTTACAGTACATTCCGTGCAAGTACAAGGCATCTAAAATTCATATAGTACAGTAATCCAATGAATAAAGCACTTGCACAGGGGAGCCTGTATAGATTTCTCATCGTCTTTGAATCATGTTTTTTTTTTTTTTTTTTTTTTTTTTTTTTTTTTTTTTTTTTTTTTTTTTGCGTGATGTTATGCTTGCCAGTGAGTTATACAAGTGCATTGTTTGAATACTCTAAATGCACCTTGTGGATACAGTTTGGAAATAGTTTTTTTTTTCCATGGTATTTGAAAGGTTTAAACTGTGAATCAAGGTTAACTGCATGCAGTAATGGGTCTTAAAATATTTTTCAATACCGCAAGGGTTGGCATTTCTGAATTACGAGATGGCGGTTAATTCAAAATCACGTAATTCGAACTCCAATTTTTGCATCCCAACGACATTGAATTAAGAAAGTTTTACTGTATAATAAATTGTGGATGAATGATATGCTTTCAACCAAATTTGTCAAATACAACTTTAAAATATCTAAGGCCTATAGTTTTTTTATAATTTACTTTCTTCCAGTTGACAAATATGCTGAATTTATTTACATTCAAAGCTGTAATTCTTCCATATGTTACCTTAATGTTTATGCTATAATTACAATGTTTCTGCTAGAAAATAAGAGTTTTGTACTTTATAATCACTCTATATGTTTCTGCTCACCAGGTTCATAAGCCTTCTTTTTTATTACACTTTTTATTTGTTTAAGTAATGGAGAGAAACAAAGAGAGGTTTATATTCTATTTAAGAAAAGACTAGGTAAACATCTGATAGGAAGGCTGTCACCTAAGGGACAACCCTAAATGCAGATCAATGATGACTGACCTGGGCAGTGTCTCTAGCTGTGCAAGATCATGACGACGATTGATTTATTTATTTACTTAAGTCAGAAGTAATTCATGAATAAGAAACCAAAGTCCAACAAAGCAAACTTATACATAGGTACATAAAAAACTTACACATAAAAGAATTGAAAATGCCACTGCTGATATTTCTTGATGGTAGCGGTATTTTTGCATCTATTGGCACAGGCCAGAGGAAAATGTAACTTGCAATAGTGCTTCCTGATCCAGTGAGGAAGGAAATGGCAAACTATCTCACTCCTCATTGTGCCGTACAATTCACTATAGGCCTAGTACTGCAATTGGTTTTTACAGTAAAAAGAAATACTGACACAAACCAGTAGCTGCAAAAAGAGCATACTGTATATACAAAAATGGCAACATGAACAGGAATACATAATAGTATAAACAGGTTATTGAAGATATAGAGATTATCCTTATCCTTTGTGTTTTCATGTTTGACCTTGTCTCATCTTTCTGTTCCTTCTTCTTCCCACATTGATGTGCCATTACATTTGTACTATTCAGAGCTGGGAAGTACCGGTAAGTGAGTAAAAGTAATGAGATTACTTGTAACGATTACATTCTTAGTAATTTTAATTTGTAATCATTACTTTTGTAGTAATTGATATATATCGCGTGGAAGTGGAATCAGGGAAATGATAATAAATGATGATTATGAAGATAACTTTTTTCAGTTCTGCTACAGCAGAATCAGTTCTGGATGATGTAGTCTACTTTCTTACCTCTTCAGTACTTCCAAAGACATCATACTTATCCCAACAAAGTTCTTAAAATTAAACACAGATGCCCCTGTATGGCATCTTTTTAGTAAATGCAAAGGCATACTTTCTCCCAAAGTGAGAATTTTATGAAGCAATATTTTATTTGTAAACTAAATAGCAAATTATTTGAAGTGCTAAAAGTCGTTAACTAGAGTAAAAATTATGGGAAAACATAATAAGTTCCAAGCTATCATTTTTGATCTCACCAAGTGAATGTAACCCCTGTCTTTATCTCAAAAAAAAAAAAAAAAAAAAGCAATGGAGTAATATATTTTCCTTGCAGATGTTTGTATTATTCCAGCCTCAAAAAAAAAAAAAAAAAAACATGTTAGTATTTACCTTAAGACTAGTGTTCTGTAAAGTTTTTAATTTCATTGATTACTTGTTGAAAAAGTAATTTGTCATTGTATTTGAGTAAAATATTTCTCAGGTAACTGTAATTTAGCCCAATTATGTTTTCCTTGTACTATTCCCATCCGTGACCTATTATGTGTTCCTGTGGGAGTGAAAGAGGGCAAGGACAAACATCAAAACACACCTTCTTCAAATAGACAGGCTGTCTCCTCATCAATTACAATTCTTCTACTGCTGGCAAGCTTGTTTCTGTTTTCCAGCTTCATCAGAAGGGCAGGCTTCCAACACTTATTGGCTCATTTGTCTTAACAGATCTTCACAGTAAAGGAAACAAATAAAAATGAATATAGACAGTATAAGACCAGGAATATAGGACAAACACAAAAGGAGAAAGGAAACAGAGACATGACAAATCAAGTCATATATAGAAATACAGGAATATGAAAGGGAACACATAGTAGAGGATAAAGTTGAGGATAAACACTACGACAGTTCAGCATCAGTAGAGGGAGCAATATCGGCTTCTTCCTAGCATTTGTCCCGTGGTGGTGCAGCTCCGCAGCTTGGCATGCTGATCCCCACTTTGTTATCATCAGGATGTAAATGAACATATGGTAGTGATGGTGGTGTTTTAAGAGGAAGTACAACTGGGCAACCATCCTCTATTAACACTAATCAGAAGGAGAAAAAAAAATGAAAGGGGGTCAGACACTTCGAAAAATGAAGGTATTGGCCAAAGAAAGACAAGGACCACAAAGGATGTGAAAATGAAAGACTTTCTAGGCCTCGACATCTAATACCGTTGGGATCAGAAAAGAACAAGAGTTGATCAAGGGAGGTTGGATAGGATAGATGAAAGTGAGGAGCCTGGCACAAGTAAGTGGAAGCAATACCAGGACTCAGCTGAGGGCCCCATGGTCGCCAACACACGCTCCCAATTTAAGAGCTCTTGAGGCATGTTTTAATCATCCCTCACGACAGGCAGGGGATACCGTGTATGTTATTCTACAGCCCCCACCCACAGGGCGAAAAGTAGATAAACGTGGTACAGGTCTCACTGAAGCAGAATTTCTTTGGTCAACTGCAAGTTTAATTTCCAGGTGGAGTGTGATGAAGCACTATTATCATCAGGCCATACCAGCTGAGGCGGGTTACACGTAGTTTATTCATAATCGGAACAACACCCATAAATGTTTGGACAGTTACCATTTATGATATGGTCAAGTTGAGAACAGTCAATTGACCAGCAAGGCATGCATTTTTGTATGGCATGACAATTCATCATACTATTTTTAAAATTCTTATACAACATAAAATATTATAGGTATAATGTTCAACACTTCAGAGTTGAATAATTTGATTTTGAACTGTAAGCATAACTTTATCTAGTCATTTTTACTCGTATTTTTTGAAAGTATTTCCTCTTTTATTTTTGAGAAATTCTAACTTTTGATATGTTCGTAAGCCAATCTGTATGGTAAAATATCTCATAAAAATTCAAAATTAGAGATTTTTAATTCTTTTTCCAGGATGAAAACAGTGAACTGTTCTATGGTATTCCTTGGTCATATGGAACACTAGGGCTTCTTACAGCAGCAGAAATTAAAATAATCCCAGCTGAACCGTAAGTAAATAACCTTAGTTAATACCTATAACTAATAAAAACAAAATATATTTCAAAATAAACTTTCAACATATTAGTGATAGTATACATACCAAAGAGAACGAGCTGCATTAGCAGAAATGTATCAGGAAAAAGAAGAGAAGACATACTAAAAAGATGTTAAATTCAAAATAAAAATGGCCGACTGGACACACAACCTCCCGATTTTGCATTGGATGCTCTATCCAACTGACCTACAGTGGTCTAGGTCATATTTGTTTTGTTGGAAAGGACCTAAGCTACAGGTTTGGAACTACTACCATGACTCTGCAAAGTGGGCCAATTCAATGAATATTTAATTTACACAACTGCATTGTACTCGAAATATACTTCAAACATATTAGCTCATGCTCAGTACATATAGTACTTATCAAAGAGTTGTTAAAGTATGAGGGGTCATCTCGACAGTCTTTTACCACCTATCTTTTTGTCTCTAACCTTTCCCTGTGTTTACCCAACCTCCTCCTTATCCCACACTTCCCACATCAAGACTGAAGATCTGTCAAAATGGCCCCTCAGTGATGACCCTCCTGACGAAGCTAGCAAGCAGAAACAGGCCCGCTTGGGGCGGAGAAGAAATTGATGTACAAGAATAGGGGTTGGTGAGGAGAGATCTAATCTATCTGGCAGTATATGAAGATGTAGAAATAATTCTTGTCTTTTTGCGTTTCCATTCTATTTCTCCCTCTTTTTGCACCCTGACCTGTCATTGCATTTAACCTATTATGTGTTCCTTTCAATGTTCTTATATCCCTAGCTGTTAAGAAGATTTTAAGAGATCATTCGAAGATATTACTATCTACAAACCTCAGATATTTTCGCTATAGTGTAACATTCTGCCTGTGAGCCTCTGTGAATAAGTTATTCATTCAGTAATATTCTACATGCAGCCAGCACTGTCAACTAGTGATGGCCGGTCTGAGATAGGATCTTGACATTTCTTCAGAGTAGTGCAATGACCTGTTGTTCGCGAGAAGTGTCGAGAACTCAAGAGTGTTGTCCCTGCATCATGTGGCAAACAGTGTGTAGTAGGCCGACAACTAGGCAGAGCTGAAAGTTGTCTGTGCCAAGTATGCAAGTAATCATCCATGAGCCTCCCCTATTCCATAAATACGAGTCAAAGAGTGACTAGGCCGTTCGCTTCTAGCCCATGTCTATTATTAGTGTAGTATTATATGATCTATTGTGGCAATGTATGGAGTGGTAATACTCTTATTCAAGGTTACCCAATAAATGAAATCAAAAGGCATATGGCTTTTAGTGCCAGGAGTGTCCAAAGACATGTTCGGCTCGCCAGGTGCAGGTCTTTTGATTTGACTCCCGTAGGTGACCTGCAAGTCATGATGAGGATGAAATGATGATGAGAACAACTTATGCACCCAGCCCCCATGCCAGTGAAATTAACCATTGATGGTTAAAATTCCTGACCCTGCCTGGAATCGAACCTGGGACCCCTGTGACCAAAGGCCAGCACACTAACCATTTAGCCATGGGGCCGGACAAGGTTACTCAATAAATCAGTGATTTAAGTCTTAAAACTCTTGGGCTATAGATATATCTTATTAATTTCATCATGACTGGAGGTTGTGTTTGGTGATATCAACAATGTCTGTCTGTTTTTGTTTTTGTTTTTCCTTTCTTTCATACATGGAATGTGGTTTTTGAGTTCACTGATACCACAAACTGAGAACATTATAGCAAAATTGGGAATAAACAATGTATTTCACAAAGTGTGTATCAACATTAGCATTTTAATGGCACAGAAAGCTGATATCGAATATTTGTTGGTTTCTTTTTACTGAAACATTTACACGAATAGAGGGTACGGAATTTGCTTGGTTCAGATGCTTTGTTTTATGTAATACTAGCTAAATACCAAAGTACTGGTACTGTATATTTCATGATTTGTAATATTCAGTCAACAGTTCAAAACATTGTGCATGTTTATACATCACTGCATTAATTCAAAACTTAGGCAGTGTGTTTTTTGAAATTTCAGTATATACGTTATCGTGAATCCGTATGAAAACTTTATTTCATGTAATAATCGCCAATGGTATGCTACTAACTATCAAGCTTTGGGCGTTATCCATGCTTGTAATTGTTTGGATGTTTCAGAACGGGACAATTAGTCTCAAGAACTTCTTAAGATCTGTGACATCAGTCTTGAGAGTCACGAGTGAGATCATTGCCCATCGCTACTGTCAACTCTTTCACACCTAGATTTCTTACCTTGGAATAATCATCATATGTTAAGTCTCCCACTTGTATTGTTGTATCCCAGATGGCCCTAGGAAGCTGCCTCCTTCCATATAATCTTCTTCTTCTTCACTTTAGTCAGTCCATTATCCAAGTCTCTTTGAAGGGACTGTTCGGGCCTTGCAGTCATCCCAGTATTTTTTCTAATGTTCTGTTCTTCATGTCTTTCTGGTGTTGAAGTTATTCATGTTGTGAGTTTCTTTCTTGTGAGTGTATAGCAGAGGTTTGTGTCCTGGGTTTCTTTTATTTTATTTTATCTGTGGTGTCTTCTGGTGTAAGGCTAATTGCCTTCAGTTCCACTCTTATTTTTCTGATCCATCTGCAGCCTGTTGTGGCATTCTTTGAGTTGAGATTATACTGTGCCAGTTGTTTCAGAAGTCTCGAATCCTATAGTCTAATTATGTGTCAGAGTGTCTCCTTTTTACACATAGCGGTAATAGGTTCCAACTCTTCGTACACAATTTTGTTGGCTACTATCTGCCACTGTCCATCTTTCTGGTATATTTTGTTGATGCAGGTTCTTCCAATTCTTCTCTTGATCTTCTGGACTCTATCAGTTTTTGATTGTTCGTTCAGGTGGAAGAGTATTATTTTCTGCTGCATATGTGGCTTCCTGTTTTATAACTGTGTTGTAGTGTTTTAATTTTGCGTTTAGATAGATTTTTTTTTTTTTTTTTTTTTTGTAGATGTCTGTGGTTAATTTTTTTGCTTTAGCTAGCTAGTTTTTTCTTGTTTGGATCAAGCTTTTTTCTTTAGGTTGTTTGTTATTACTTCTCCGAGGTATTTAAATTAGGCGACAATTTTGACTTTACTGTATTACGATTTATGCTTATTTCTTTTAATGATGTTGGATTTTGGGACATCATTTCTGTCTTTTTGATTGATATTTTGAGGCCAATTTTAGTTACAATGTTTTAGCATTGTTTAAGGCAGTTTCTAGTAATGCCAAGTTGGCAGCAAAATCAAGGCAGTTTCTTTCGATTTTTCTGCCTATTTATATATTTTTGGGGCATTCCTTAAACCATTCCCTCTGAGCACAGTTGAACAGTAGTGGTGAGAGTCCATCACCCTGGCATAGACCTGTTTTGATCTCGAATGGTTCTGATGATTTGCCCCTGAACTTCGCTTTTGATTTGGTGTTTGTGAAGATAAATTTTATCACATTTATTAACTTGGGGTATAGTCCGAGATATCTTTATGCTTTCTTGAACTCTATAAATGTTCACTATATTATCTTATTATCTCTGTTCCTTCTCCTGTTGTAATAATTCATCATTAGATTGAGACTCATTATAATATTATACAGTCATTTACTTCTACTCATATCACAGACAAGAATTGTGAAGCTAAGTGATAACTTTGCTAATTTATAATTTTTAAAATCTTTATCATCATCTTGAGCCTCCATGGCTCAGGTTGCGGCATGCTGGCCTCTCACTGCTGGGTTCCGTGGTACAAATCCCAGTCACTCCATGTGAGTTGTGTTGGACAAAGCAGAGGCGGGACAAAATTTTCTCTGGGTACTCCAGTTTTCCCTGTCATCTTTCATTCCAGCAACACTCTTGAATATGAATATTGAATTTTCACGACCGCATTGTAATCGAAACCGACTTTCAACCTATTAGGTCGTGTTACGTACATTTAGTACGTGTTGAAGAGATGTTAAGTACAGAACAAAAATGGCCAACCAGACACCAGTGGGATCCGAACCCACAACCTCCCGATTTCGCGTCGGTTGCTCTACCAATTGAGCTATGGTGGCCTAGGCCATCTTTGTTCTGTTGGAAAGGATGTAAGCTACAGGTCTGGTACTACTACCATTTCACTGTAGAGTGTGTTTAAGTTGCCCGTTGAGGGCCAAGTCAATGAATATTGAATTTTCACAACCGCATTGTAATCGAAACTGACTTTCAACTTATTAGGTCGTGTTAGGTACGTTTAGTACGTGTTGAAGAGATGTTAAGTACAGAACAAAAATGGCCAACCAGACACCAGTGGGATCCGCCCACAACCTTCTGATTTCGCGTCGGTTGCTCTACCAATTGAGCTATGGTGGGCCTTCCTTCCCAGTCCTAGCCCTTTTCTGTCCCATCGTCGCCATAAGACCTATCTGTGTTAGTGCGACGTAAAGCCAATAGCAAAAAAAAAAAAAATTTAATTTGGTACTAGTTTCAACCTAAGGTCAAGGTCATACTCAGCCATAACACAAATTATACAATGTATCAAATAGTCCAAAAACAATGTACAATACAATGATATTAAAATGAACATGTGAGAGTTGCAGTGTGTTACAAAGTTAAAACTGAAGATAAAGGGTGGTCACAATGATATTAAAAAATTAAAAAGTGCACATAATACATTAAAATAAGGCAATCTGGATGCTGGTAAGGAATGTCTCTAATTGATCTTGATGCTGAAGAAGGTTCTTAAAAATGTGTTGCATTCCAATACAAAGTTCTAATAATCAGATGATGTTGTGTGGTAGCAATGACATTTAAATTTAAGTTGTGCACATAATATGATTAGTGTTAAAACAAGGTACATTGATGCCATTAAAAAACTTCCAGTTGATGTTCTTAACGTTGAGGGCAAATGTTGCGCATGAAGGTCAGATTAATTCTAAGATGCAGGTGGTAAGGTTTGCAATTCAATGCAGAACGAGAAGTTTGACCTAATAAATAATAATAAAAGCCAATATTAGTATGATGACTGCTGAAGAAAAGGGCTGATTGTATGGCATAAGTAATATGCAACTCACGTAGCGCTGGAATGTGTAGAACGTAGCTAGTTGTACACGACTAATACAGAGGGGAGATATGTATGAGGATTGGCGGGAGGATTGAAGGGGAGGTGCAGGGTAGAAAGAACGAGAGAGAAAGCGAAAGAGGAAGGGGAAAGAAAGGAGGGGTCCTTTTAAGGTGGGGCTGAAGACTGCGGGAATAGGGGTAGTTGCTGTGGGAAGGTACCATGAATAGAATGAAAAATCGAATTCTAATTTGCTGACATAACATTTCTAAAAATATTAATAAGAAGGTCAAATAAAATATTGGGCTTCTCTGAAATGCCATTAAGGTTGTAGTTTGAATTGAAATACTGATCTAAATGTATGAAGCAGTTTTCTGTTATGTTAAAGAGGGGTCCTTTATTTACCATCTTGAAGATTTCCATATCTTGTTCTACAGTATGTCAGTAAAACTATGATCATAATCATGCATACGTTGTCCAACTGCTGAGAATTTGTTCTATTTTAGGGCATTAATGTGTTCTGAATATCTTATGTTGAAACTCCTCCCAGTCTGTCCAATATAAGAAAAAATATAGCTATTACATTTGATCCTGTATACTCCTGATTTTGAGAAACTGTCAATCTTGTTAACTGATGTAGAATTATGTAAGATTTCTGTACTTTTATTGTTAGTTTTAAAGGCTATTTTTACATTATGTTTTTTAAAGATGTTAGTGACTTTATAGATCTCTTTATTATACGTGAAGGTAGAAATTGTGGGGACGTTGGATTTTTATTTCTTTAACATGGTCAAAGGACGATGCTTGTATCTGTTGATTATTCTTCAATGAAAAAAACTATTGTAACCATTAGATTTTGCTATCATGCCAATATTCAATTCATTTTTTAAGTCTTTTTTAGACATAAGAACATTAAAGGGTCGGTGAACCATTGCTCATTTATGAATCTGGAGGATGTGATGAGTCTTGGCAGATAGTAGAAGCTGTTTGAGTAGGTTTTCTAAAAATCTTATAGTTTAAAAAGCTTGAGTGTCTGAAGATGGTCAAGTCTAAAACATTTTTATTTTTTGGTCATTTTCGGATTCGAGTGTGTATTTGATGTGTGAACCAATGTTATTAAGACTGAGAAGAGTGGTAGCAGTGTCTACTGTTTTCTCATCCATAATTACTATGGTATCGTCTACATATCTTGCCCAAAAGAGAATATTGTTGAAGTTAGTATTAGTATGTTCTAAAAAATCCAGGTAAATCTCAGCTAAGATACTGGAGGCCAGTGAACCCATAGCCAAACCTTCCTGTTGGTAGATGCCGTTATCAAAAGTGAAGAACTTATTGTTTACAACTAATTTTAAAATAGACATGATATCCTAGATTTCCAATTTACTTAAAAAACTGTATTTATTTCAATGATTTTTAATAATAGGGTATAATTTAGAAATGTTTATGCTAGGATACATGTTCACAATATCAAAAGAATGAAGAGAGTGATTAGGTTGAATATTGAACTTTTTTAGTTTATCTATTAATTCTGTAGTGTTTTTCATGGATTTTTTAGACATAAATTGGTAATTTTCTACTTAAAAACTTTTGAATGAACTCTGACACTTTATAAAGAGGGCTTGGTCTATAGCTGATGGTCGGGCAAATTGGGACGCTGGTCTTGTGTATCTTAGGAAGGGCTTTTGCGGTGGGAAGACCTGGGTTCATACTTTATTAATTTTGTTTTTTTCTTGGTCTGTTAATAGGTATGGAGTATTCTGTAGGATCTGCTTGAGTAGTGGTTGAATTCTCAGAGTAGGATCCTTTTTAACTATGGAAAATGTGAATGTAAGGAATTTCTTTGTTTTATTCAGGTACTCATTTTTGTCCATTACAACGGTTGTGTTGCCCTTGTCTGCTTTGGTGACAATGAGATCATTGTCAATGATCTTCTTTTTAAGTGCATGTACACATTTTTGTTCAGCAATCGAATCCTTGTTATTGTTATAGTTAAAGGGGTTGAACTTATTTTTTTGGAGTAAAAATATTGTTCAGTTTCCTTTTTATATTGATTCTTAACTCATCTTGTTTATCTATTGGCACTTGGCTGATGGCTAGTTCGGATTCTATTATGGTAGTGGCTGTATTGAACACATTGAAATTAGGCCAGTTATGTTCAGGACCTTTGGCTAAAATCAAATTTTCATCCTCATTCACTGATACCCTACATAAATTTATAACTGGTGGGTGAAATTGCTCAGTCACGTTCGTGGTTTTGCTAGTTTCTTTGACATGGCTGTTGTAAGGTTTCAGGTTCATTAGTGTGTCCAATTTTTTCTCTAAGATTAGCTGTTTCTTAGATAACACGGTGAATAACCTATTAATAATAATATAAGAGAATTTATTGGACTCCAACCTATTCAATACATTACAGGATGTTAACATTTTTAGTTAAACATCGTTAAAATGGAGACATGTTTCGCCCTCCATCTGGGGCATCATCAGTCATATCAAAGCACCTCAAAATTAAACCAGACGTCTGGTTGGAAATTATGAACATAATATGTAAGAAAGAATACATTAAAAAACACATATAAGGTCCTATCCTAAACGAAATAACAATAGACTAGTTACACAGTAAAATACGCTAGTGGTTTCTTAATATTAAAATGAGGCCATCATATGCACAGTATAAAAATGAAAGTAATCAAAGTCTATATGTTATTGAGTTCGATGGTAGTTCTACGTAGTATATAGAAATGTTGGCAAAATAAAACACAATTTATAATTACTGTACACTTATTTATAATTGTTAAAATTGATGAGGTAAAACATTCCAATTTGTCTATTTGTAATTTGGCTCCAACCAAAATAATTCGCCCTAAGATTCATGAGGTAGTCAACTCCGTTGGTCACTCTCTGTATGAATGGAGTGCACAGTGCAAGTGAACAGCTTTTGTTGATTATAAAATGAGGCTGTGCTAAGACAGAGTTAAAACAACACCGGCTTAAAATGAAGATAGTTAAAAACATCATTAGGTTCTTCCTAGTTGACTAAAGGTTTGCGTATATTTTGTTGTTGAAGTGTGGGAAAGTCAGTTGTTGGTTGAATGGGCAACGGTCGAAAATGTTGTGCAGTGCAATCGGTGTTTGAGCTGTCCTACATGTGAGGGAAATCTGAAAATGGAGGATTTGTCTTAATTAGTTAAGTGAAATGACGGAAAAAGAGAGAGAAAAAAAAAGGGGGAAATCATTGAGAAATGAAAGATGTGAAAGTTAAAACTTACCTTGAAAGCTGTTGAGCTGTTACCTAATTGCTAGGAGGTTTGTGGAGCACTGGCTGTCGCTAATGTCCTGCTCCTCGTGTTGTACGTGTGACATCTTAGAAAAGGGGAGTGGATTTGAGAAGGCGGGGCTGTGGGTATGTGATTGGCGCTTGGAGAGGAGTTGTGTGTATTGGAGGGAGAATAGGGGCGTGATGAGTTGAGCGGCTTAGTGGGGGTGCTTGGAGAGCTTGTTTAGAGGACGTTAACAAGTCTTTTGTCTTTCAGATTTAAACTATTGAGCGAAAATATTAATTGTTCGTAAAGAGGGCTTCGGTTGTCTAATGGATCATTTAAATTTTTATTCTTATTATATTTTTGGTCCAAAAAATGTATAAATTTTCAAACACGGTCATGAGCCTGCCTTTATCTAGTCTTTTTTTAAATTTGGAGATCCTGTTCGATTGTGGTAAAACTATGTCCGGTGTCTTTCATATGGATGCTCATGGCTGACTGTTTATTGTGCTTTTGGGCATTGAAATGTTCTGCATATCTAATTGCAAAGCTTCTACCAGTTTGACTGATATATGAACTGTTACATTCAGCACATTTCAGTCTATAAATGCCAGAGCCCGAAAATTTATTGTTGTCCGAGTTTATCTTATTGTGGTTGAAAAATAGCTTTTGATTAGAATTATGGGTCTTATAGGCTACCCTAATATCATGTTTTTTTTTAAAGGGGTAGCAATTTGATGTATAATGGGGTTAATGTAGGTGAAAGATGCATATTTAGGCTTATTAATTTTTATTGGGGAGAGGTTCGTGGAAATTTCAATTTCACTTTAATGATTATTTTCTGTATGATTGAGGGATTGAATCCATTGAAAACAGCTATTTCTTTTATGGTACTTATTTCTTTTTTTAAATTGACGGTTGACATGGGAATTTTTAACGCTCTGTACACTAAACTGTAAAACGTGGCTTGTTTGTGCGATTGTGGGTGAAGAGAATTTTGTTTTATGGTTGTGGGAGTGAATGAAGGTTTTCTGTGAATCTGGAAATCGAAATTGTTTAAGGTCCTGGTGATTGTAATGTCTAAAAAATTGATGAAATTATTGTCCTCATCTTCTTTAGTAAACTTGAAAGATGAGGACAATAATTTCATCAATTTTTTAGACATTACAATCACCAGGACCTTAAACAATTTCGATTTCCAGATTCACAGAAAACCTTCATTCACTCCCACAACCATAAAACAAAATTCTCTTCACCCACAATCGCACAAACAAGCCATGTTTTACAGTTTAGTGTACAGAGCGTTAAAAATTCCCATGTCAACCGTCAATTTAAAAAAAGAAAAAAGTACCATAAAAGAAATAGCTGTTTTCAATGGATTCAATCCCTCAATCATACAGAAAATAATCAATAAAGTGAAATTGAAATTTCCACGAACCTCTTCCCAATAAAAATTAATAAGCCTAAATATGCATCTTTCACCTACATTAACCCCATTATACATCAAATTGCTACCCCTTTAAAAAAAACATGATATTAGGGTAGCCTATAAGACCCATAATTCTAATCAAAAGCTATTTTTCAACCACAATAAGATAAACTCGGACAACAATAAATTTTCGGGCTCTGGCATTTATAGACTGAAATGTGCTGAATGTAACAGTTCATATATCAGTCAAACTGGTAGAAGCTTTGCAATTAGATATGCAGAACATTTCAATGCCCAAAAGCACAATAAACAGTCAGCCATGAGCATCCATATGAAAGACACCGGACATAGTTTTACCACAATCGAACAGGATCTCCAAATTTTAAAAAGACTAGATAAAGACAGGCTCATGACCGTGTTCAAAAATTTATACATTTTTTTGGACCAAAAATATAATAAGAATAAAAATTTAAATGATCCATTAGACAACCGAAGCCCTCTTTACGAACAATTAATATTTTCACTCAATAGTTTAAATCTGAAAGACAAAAGACTTGTTAACGTCCTCTAAACAAGCTCTCCAAGCACCCCCACTAAGCCGCTCAACTCATCACGCCCCTATTCTCCCTCCAATACACACAACTCCTCTCCAAGCGCCAATCACATACCCACAGCCCCGCCTTCTCAAATCCACTCCCCTCCTCTAAGACATCACACGTAGAACACGAGGAGCAGGACATTAGCGACAGCCAGTGCTCCACAAACCTCCTAGCAATTAGGTAACAGCTCAACAGCTTTCAAGGTAAGTTTTAACTTTCACATCTTTCATTTCTCAATGATTTCCCCCTTTTTTTTCTCTCTCTTTTTCCGTCATTTCACTTAACTAATTAAGACAAATCCTCCATTTTCAGATTTCCCTCACATGTAGGACAGCTCAAACACCGATTGCACTGCACAACATTTTCGACCGTTGCCCATTCAACCAACAACTGACTTTCCCACACTTCAACAACAAAATATACGCAAACCTTTAGTCAACTAGGAAGAACCTAATGATGTTTTTAACTATCTTCATTTGAAGCCGGTGTTGTTTTAACTCTGTCTTAGCACAGCCTCATTTTATAATCAACAAAAGCTGTTCACTTGCACTGTGCACTCCATTCATATAGAGAGTGACCAACGGAGTTGACTACCTCATGAATCCTAGGGCGAATTATTTTGGTTGGAGCCAAATTACAAATAGACAAATTGGAATGTTTTACCTCATCAATTTTAACAATTATAAATAAGTGTACAGTAATTATAAATTGTGTTTTATTTTGCCAACATTTCTATATACTACGTAGAACTACCATCGAACTCAATAACATATAGACTTTGATTACTTTCATTTTTATACTGTGCATATGATGGCCTCATTTTAATATTAAGAAACCACTAGCGTATTTTACTGTGTAACTAGTCTATTGTTATTTCATTTAGGATAGGACCTTATATGTGTTTTTATAATGTATTCTTTCTTACATATTATGTTCATAATTTCCAACCAGACTTCTGGTTTAATTTTGAGGTGCTTTGATATGACTGATGATGCCCCAGATGGAGGGCGAAACATGTCTCCATTTTAACGATGTTTAACCAAAAATGTTAACATCCTGTAATGTATTGAATAGGTTGGAGTCCAATAAATTTTCTTATATTATTATTGAGATTCTTTCAATACAGAAAATAAAATGATTTTCATTACTTGTAAGAATAACCTATTATCGACTTGAGTCTGAAAATTATTCCATAGAGCACCTGAAAATAAATTAGCCGCTACAAGGTGAATCTCTTAATTCCAGACCTGGTTGAGTGACTGGAAATAGGCTGTAGATTTTCATCACCATTATCATCATTTCTTCTTACCTATCTAAAAGAAACGTATATGAACTAATTCTTTGTGAGACTATTCATTAATTTATATTTGTTATGTTTTTCATCTTCTGGGTTCCAGGTATGTTAAATTAGAATACAAACCAGCTTATTCCTTGGATGAAGCAGTTGAAATGTTTACTGAAGAGAGCACAAAGAAGAATCCACACTTATTTGTAGAAGGACTTATGTTCAATCAAGATCAAGGTGTGATCATGACTGGTGACTTGGTCTCATCCTATGAATCCGACAAGGTAAAATTCTGATTTGTAACAACATCCTGGGCTTAGTTTCTGTACATTCATTTAAGAGCTTTGACATTTCAGCTGTTGGTACCATGAACTTTCTTTACTTTGTAGATTCTCTTATGCATGATTTAATTTTGATGTTAGTATGCACAATTCTATTTCACCCTTGCACTCTTTTTGGGGTCTTTCTTGACCCAGGTCACTCAAAATTTAACATAACAACCCTTAAATTTTTATCTACAATTACGACCTCTTAAGAATGCTTTTTGAAACCTTCTGTCATAGTAAAATGGTGTATTTCACCTATTTTCCCTTCTTAAATCTTTTTGCTAGTTGCTTTACGTCGCACTGACACAGATAGGTCTTATGGCGACGATGGGATAGGAAAGGCCTAGGAGTTGGAAGGAAGCAGCCGTGGCCTTAATTAAGGTACAGCCCCAGCATTTGCCTGGTGTGAAAATGGGAAACCACGGAAAACCATCTTCAGGGCTGCCGACAGTGGGATTCGAACCCACTATCTCCCGGATGCAAGCTCACAGCCGCGCGCCCCTAACTGCATGCCGGTCTTCTTAAATCTAAGAAAATTTATCATCTGTGGTCAGAAGCATCCCCTTACATATTTCTTGTTATGAATACTTCTTGATTATTAGATTAAAATTTGCTGCATGTAAGGTTCCATTATGTTGATACGGAGAAGACTCGCTTTTCCCAGAGAATGTTGTCGACTTCTATATATCATAGGCTAATCAGCAGTTCAGAATGATTTGTCATTATGCTGATGGTTACAGCAAGGAGTAAATGTTACAAGATTCAGAAGATACCAAAAATAATATGGAAGATGTAATTTATAGTAGCCCTGGCAGCGATGCCAAGAGTGACCATATTGAAGAAGATGATGATGTTTATGATGTAATTGAAGGGGACAGTGACAGGGATGAAACTCATGCTGAATAAGTGGCAACAGAAAAAGAAAAAAAAAAAAAAAGGAAACCAGATGTGTGATAGTTGTGGAGATAATGTTTGTCCAGCTCATTCTGTCAAGAAAGTTATATAAACAGTGTGAAATGGCCACAAAACTAATTTCCACATGTGTTAAAGATAGTAATTAATATATTTGACACTGTACACAACTTCCCATTTACTTAATAATGTACAAGGAGCATTTGCGATGTGCATAACCGATAATGGTATAAAATCGAATTGAAGTTCAACAATAATCAATGCTTATTGTTCCACTTTTAGCTGCTCATAGTGGTACTTATACATATTTATAAGCATAGGTATATACTGGTGTAATAATGGATACAACAGGCAACTCAGCTATAAATAATGATTATCTATTTTATTTTATTTTGCTATTGGCTTCACATCACACCGACACAGATAGGTCTTATGGCGACGATGGGACAGGAAAGAACTAGGATTGGGAAGGAAGCGGCCTTGGTCTTAATTAAGGTACAGCCCCAGCATTTGCCCGGTGTAAGAATGGGAAACCAAAGAAAACCATCTTCAGGGCTGCCGACAGTGGGGTTCGAACTCACGATCTCCCGAATACTGGATACTGGCCGCACTTAAGCGACTGCAGCTATCAAGCTCGATCTACTATTTTTAGCTGTCCTTACTTGTACTTAAACATGTTTGTGAGTTGTGGTGTAAAAGACTGTTAACCTCTAGCGGCTCTTAAGATACATAATGTATTTTATCTTTTTCTGGCTCAGACAATTAGTGTAACTAGTGGTGACCATTTTTGTATTATACGTGATACAGTCTGCATTATATGTTTGTAATTGCTGTGTCTTCTGCTACTCCAAGGTATAGGTGACCGCACAGTATGTCGTATTTTGCCTCCTAAGATCAAACTGAACAGAAAAGAAATAAAGTTAATGTTAAAATCTTCCCCAACAGACCCCCTGCCCAAAAGACCCCATGGCCAAAAATGTGCCTCCACCTAAAACATTATTTTTGCAGATTTGTCATATTTTGTTATTTAAGAGCCCATTAAACACAAAAATGTTTTTCTTAAAATGTCTAAATTTGGCCTAGGGTCTCTGGAAGTTAAGCACAAATGTAAACAGCAATAAGAACATTGAAAGAATGATGCATCTGTGCAGTTGAGTGTTGAGCAACTCGAATCTTCAGTGATCCAGATAACATTGTCAGAAACATCAAAGGAATCACATTCAACTGAAATGTAGCTTTCTTCCAGGCATACTTAATAATTCAATGAATATGGGGTCACTGGACTGATTGTGGATAAGAAAATTAAGGTTGATAGCATTACGTCCCTGGAGGTCGATATCAGTGTTGTGGAGTAACACTTGCTCACAAACATGTTTGGTGAACTTGTTTCATTGATGAAAAAACTGTACATCCAAACGTTGAACAAGGGAAGTGCACCAGGTGGAACGGTTGTTACCTGTATGTGTTCATCAGAAATTACCAATAGATTCTGTTGATGGCGTGAAAAGGAATGAGTCAGTATGGGTAGCTAAAACTTCCATTACTAACAGTTAGTGGATTATTTTTGCCTGTTTACAAAAGATGAGACAAATACCTACCAGGCACTTTACAACTGTTCCTTGTTAGACTGTACTGATCTAATCATGTAATGTTCTCATATGTTAAACCAGAGAGATGTAGAGTGTACAGTTGTACAAAAAAATCTAATTGTTATACATTATTTGGATTGTGTTGGTGTTTTATAGAATATACACATCGTTGCTAAAAGTTTCTGCTTATTTCATTTCCTTTTAGCTGAACCAAATTGGTAAATGGTACAAGCCATGGTTCTTCCTTCATGTACAAGAATATCTTCAAACTGGTTCTGGAGTTGAATATATTCCTCTTCGAGATTATTACCATCGGCACTCACGTTCCTTATTTTGGGAGATTCAGGTAAAATCATGAATTTTGATTCTGGAGAAATATATATTTCAGTGAAAATTTATTTTTTACAGCAGTAAAATTTGGTTAAACATTGGGTTAAGTCCATACTATACATCAAAAAAGGGGATCTATGAAGCATAGGAACATTAACAAAAGATAAATCCAATGACTGATCTGGAATCGTTCTGGAAAAAATTGAAGTTTATGAGCAGAGAAACAATCTATTAGATAGTTCTGTAATGTGTGAATATATGGAAACTGTGTTGCTCCTTTTATATTTGTCATTGTCTGTCTGTTCTCAGCTCCCTCTGTCTATCATTGTGTTCTTTCATATGTATTTTTCTATTCACTTGATTGCTTCCTAACTTTGATTTATATTTGTTTACTTCTTTGTTCCATGTTCATTATATTAAACCACTTGGATTCCTTTCTTCCTATCTTCCTGTCATCCTCTATTCTTTGCATTCTACATCCTATATTAATATTCTGTTTCCTTTTTTTTTTTTGATTCTCTCTTTTCTTGTATTTATCCACCTTTCTCTTGAAAATCCACAGCCTGTTTCCAGTCATTCGACTGGCCAGGCGAAGCCCCCATCTAGCGGCGAGTATTGGAATTGTGCCGGCTACGGAAGCCTGTCGCACTCCTCTGAGGCAATGATTAATGAATGACAGATGAAATGAAATGATATTGGAGAGTGTTGCTGGAATGAAATATGACAGGGAAAATCAGAGTACCCAGAGAAAAACCTGCCCTGCCTTCGCTTTGTCCAGCACAAATCTCACATGGAGTGACCGGGATTTGAACAACGGAATCCAGCGGTGAGAGGGTGGTGCGCTGCTGCCTGAGTCACGGAGGCTCTCCCCACTTTTCTCTTATTAAGACTGAATATTTCTCATACATGTCCCAAGATAGAAATGGCATATGGCTTTTAGTGCCGGGAATGTCCGAGGATATGTTTGGCTCGCCAGGCGCAGGTCTTTTGATTTGGCGCCCATAGGCGACCTGAGCATCGTGATGAGGATGAAATGACAATGAAGACGACACATACACCCAGCCCCCATGCCAGCGGAATTAACCAACAATGGTTAAAATTCCTGACCCTACCGGGAACCGAACCCATGACACCTGGAACCAAAGGTCAGCATGTTAACCATTTAATCATGGAGCTGGACCCCAGGATAGAAGGAAGCTGGAAAACAGAAACAAGCTCATCAGGGCCTTAAGACATGGAAGAAATAAGAATGATGAAAAATTAGTCCATCTGTAAAGATGTTTAGTTTGCCCTGGTGTTTTTGTTATGATTATTTTCAGTGGCTAAACATGCAGTACATCGGCTGTTCATGTTTTCATGTTTGCCTTGTTTCTCGAAATAATAATATCTAAAGTATAGAAGTAAATATTGAGAGAGGAAAAAAACAACAACAACAAAATTTAGTACATATATATTACTTAGTTCAAAACCATTTTCTTTTGTCCTTGTTCTTTATGACACTTCATGACAGGTGTACATGATCATTTTGGTAATAAGAAAACATTCACTTTCCAAAGACAGAATAGCACTGGCTGCAAATTGCTGAATGGAGGGTCACTGTGATTGTTGTAGTTTGGCGTGAGGGGAGCAGATATATTACTTCATGTTCAATATAGACCTTGTTCTATGATTGTCAAGGCACATTTCACTTCAGAATTTAGATGGAAGAGGTATCATACACCTTTATTCTGCAAATAACTTAGTTTGTGTAAACAAAAGTTTAAAAAATGTTAACATAGACCCTTGTTCATAGTTACGCTTTAACTATTCACCATGCTTTAGGAAGAATGGAAACAAATTCCATCTTCAGTGTGTCAGATCTTAGAGGAAAGTCTTCCGCAAAGATTTTTTTTTTCTTTTGCTATTTGTTTTACGTCGCTCCGACACAGATAGGTCTTATGGCGACGATGGGATAGGGAAGGCCTAGGAATGGGAAGGAAGCGGCCATGGCCTTAATTAAGGTACAGCCCCAGCATTTGCCTGGTGTGAAAATGGGAAACGACGGAAAACCATCTTCAGGGCTGCCAACAGTGGGGTTCGAACCCACTATCTCCCGGATGCAAGCTCACACCTGCGCGCTCCTAACCGCACGGCCAACTCACGTGGTACCGCAAAGATAAAATGCTGTAATAGTAACAAAAGGAGGTCCTACATGCCACTGGCGGCTGGTGGTATCTGAAGCTGGATGTTGCACCAACATTTTCAGTGTTGCATTTTTAAATGGGAAGCTTACAGAAATAACAAGAAACCCTAGTATCCTTAAATTATGAACTGCATTCCTATTAAAATTGAAATATATCCAGCAATTAAAATACAGGAAATAAGAGGCTAATTATACAGTATAACTACAGTTATTATTACCTCACTTGAATTGAAAATTTGCCCTCCTGTTTTACATTGAAGCAAACTTGTCAGTCACCCGTTGATTGAAGTCTGCGATTTCCATTACCAAATCTCTTTCTATAGAAAGCATTGCCAATGCTGACAATCTTTCCTGGGTCATAGAGTTCCTTAGAAAGTTTTTATTATCTTCAAGTAGAAAAACATCTTTCTGCTTTGACGAACATCATAGGGATTGTAAGAATTAACTTCAACAGTTTCAAGCACTCTGTGAAAGTCCTCTCTAGGTTGTTGGTTATTATAAACTCTGCTAGATTAACAGCACCCGACAATGATCTGAATTCTTGTGCTAAACAGATGGAAGATAGTTCATAGAGTAGTTTCAGTTTGTCCAAAAACGTATACACAGAACACAGTGTCTGTAAGGTGCCTTCAGGGAAAGTAGTACAATACAAGGAGAACTTCCCTGGAAGAAACAATGATGTAGCTACAAGATGACCTGAGAAGCTAAAACGATTTTTAGCCTGGGAAATTATCATCGCACACTTCCTTTGCTTCTCTTTTCCAATTTCCTTTTCTTCAATGAGCAAACGGTAGGTTCATTACAGCTCGTGAGGTCAATTTAATCTCGGATCTTGGAGATATTTACTTCAAATGCTTAATTAATTTCGTGTGGCTATTTCTAGACAAGTGCAGCCCTTGTAAGGCAGACCCTCCGATTCGGGTGGGTGGAATCTGCCATTTGTAGGTAACTGCATGTTATTGTGGTGGAGGATAGTGTCATGTATGAGTTGCAGGGATGTTGCGGAAACACTCAGCCCCCGAGCCTCTGGAATTAACCAATGAAGGTTAAAATCCCCAACCCGGCCGGGAATCAAACCCGGGATCCTCTGAACTGAAGGCCAGTACGCTGACCATTCAGCCAAGTCGGACACTTCAAATGTTGAAACGGCCTTACGTGCAGAACCCGCATCAGTGTCTCCGTGTTTTAGCTGATTGAAGAGAACTTCAACTAGTGGCATAACTTTACGGAAGAATTCCAGCCAATAATTGAAAATACAACTGGAACGAACCTTTTTTATGACCAAGATGACAAATTGTCGTTTCACTCATTACAGAGTCACCTTCCAATATTTGGTTCATACACTAAATAAGGTCTTCCTTGCAGTCATACACTGCGTTTACGCATCGTGATTGAAAATTCCACCTAGAAGGGCAAGCCCGTGGCAAGCGTTTCCTCACTACCTTACCAAATATCGCGGTCCACTGTGGGATATTGGAGAAGAGTGCACAAATTCCTTGCAAACTTGAAAAAAAATATTTTCACATTGCGGTTGATTGATGCCGCCTTGCTCATTACAAGATTAACTTGATGGGCATAGCAATTAACATATTCTGCGTTGGGATAGGATTTTTTTACAATAGCTTGTACCCCACCAGGGGAACCAGCCAGAATGGATGCCCTGTCATGTCTGTGCAATTAACTTTTGGGGAGTTTCATTTACTTTGTGCTTCTTTAATTCTTCCATAAACACGCAGCTAATGTCTGTGCGCCATGTTTACAGGAGACGGGAAACTCCAGGACCTTCCTATTGGTTTGCCTCTTACTACGTAACGGTACACAACAGCCATCTGGAATATATTCGAAATGTCACTGATTTCATCTGCTATAATAGCTAAAAATTCTGATTCCCTTATTTGTTTTGATATTTCTTTCTGGCATATCTTAAACATAATTTGCAAAAGTTCATTTTGAATTGTTTTGGATGTTCCTTTGAAAACAGTTGCCTTTTCTAAATGACCTTTTAGCACAGCATCCAATTCAGCGCTAAAATTAATTAGTTCTCTGAAAACACCTGGGTTTGATTTGAGTTTCATCGTGCTGCCTGAAGGCGAGTTCAAAATAACCGCAGAAACGAATAAAGTTTATTAAAATATTTAACACATATCTGTTATGCCTAACTTCTTCATTATACACCACAATTTTCCTTCTAATGCGCACTATCGAGTTGTTCAGCTATATTGACAGTTCCAAAAAGTGTCAAGTCTTAAACAGTTTTGAAAGTGAACAGCTGAAGATTCATGTTTCTTTACTTTGGTACTTACATGGTTTATGTCTGTAACTCCTACTTTGGTCCACGCGGATTCCCCACCAAGCAACAAGCATGGGAAGCAGAATAACGCATTTTTAACTTAGTACCCATATAACCAATCACTGTTTGTATAAATATCCCTTTAAACACCCTCTTAAACTGTCGATTTCCAGTATTAATATTCTGCACAATATTTAATTAAGTCCGGTGATGGTCTTCCAAGTGTCTTTACGGTAAGTTTCTCCTAATCAAAACACTGGAAAAACTCTCTAACTTGTAAATTACTTATAGTATGCATTTTCACTTACACTCCACTACACATGAGATTACATCTTGAAAATTTAATATTTCAAACCAAACATTCAGTTACAACAAAATACTAATACACCCACAGGTGGTAGATTTGAGTGTTAAAGACACCAACAAATAGTCAAACTAAACTACACAAACACCGGCAGGTTTGTGACGAACTCATACTCACAATCCAGAATCCATCAGTTATAATAATGCACAGAAAAAAATCTAGAATCAAAACACTCAATCACCTCAAAACACACCAAGACCTACACGTGATAAATGTAAACATAACGTCTACAGTAACACCAATAATTCCATGTTGCAATAGTCCAGCCATTTACCCACATGTTACAATCTTGGCACAAAGCTCGTTTTATGACTGTCAAAAGTATAACATAAAGTTATGCTGATGAGAAAACGTTTCCTCCGAAAGTATATCCTCAAAAAATGGTTATGATATCTGATGAAATACCAATGTTGGTAACACTGTGGGTGGTGCGGTACAGCTTACCCTAGTGGCATGGCAAAGAAATTACTGTTGCAAGAGGAGAGAAAGCAGGGATAAAGTCATCTCTGCAGAATGGTGCAATCTAACGGGAACATTTGGAATTGTTTTACTACAATTATGTCTCTGAATGTTTATTTAGTTTATTGTCAGTTTCTGTAATTTTCTTTTTGTAAAAATTCCATCAGGGGTGGGTGGAATCTAACCCCCAGTAACCTCCCCCCCAGCTATGCCCTTAAAGTAATCACACTCATGTTGCAAAAATTTGTATAACCAGTTATTTTAACATTACAAACACATTGGAAGAAAAATTTCACTGTTTGTTATCTGCCTCCATCAGAAGGTTTGCTTGTAAAGTGAAAGTACCAACTAGAGATGCATTAGGTTATAACTTCCATACTTAACAACACTCTACGTGATCTAGTCACTGAAAAACAAAATAATTGATTCACTAACCGTTGATTAACCATACTTTATTACAGGACATTATACCATTTGGAAACAACGTTTTGTTCCGTTATCTATTTGGATGGATGATGCCTCCGAAAGTCTCTCTCTTGAAGCTGACAGAAACTAAAGCAATCACTGAACTGTATGAGAAACATCATTTTATTCAAGACCTCCTAGTTCCTGTCTCAGCACTTAAAGAGTCCATTTTGAAGTTCCATAAAGAAGTTCAGGTAACTTATTCTTGACAGCTATAATTATAGGTGTTCTTTATGAATTCTTCTATGTTCAATATGTTCTGAGTGAAAATGGCAAATGTTATTAAATGATACATTTTGTTGCAATAAAAATTATGTTAATTTACATTCCATTTGACTAGATATAATGGAACAAAAAAGTGTGTCTCTTCCTTGTATTCAATTTCCTCCACAGTTTTTGGCCTTAAGAATATGTAGGCATATGTAGGTTGAAGGCTATATTACTGCAGAATGTGACTAGAATCAATCAAATGAATGCAAAATTCAGCAAGTATCTGGTGTTAGAATTATAAATTATTTATTTGGTATGGCAATAAACAGAATTCTGTGAAACAATTTTTTTTCATCATCACTGATTTGTTAGTTATACCAACTCAATCTTTTTAATCATCTCAATAAACAATAAAAGTCTCACAAAATAAATTTCATTTTAGATCCATATTGACAATTATGTTATAAAAGTTGTAAAACTAGTATACTGGTTCCATTTCCCTTGAAATATTACGTAAGTGTGATAAATGCTGGTACTAATTATTTGCAGATTTATCCTCTTTGGTTGTGTCCATTCAACTTGCCCAATGATCCTGGTATGGTTCATCCTGCCGCAACACGTGAAGAAATGTATGTTGATGTGGGTGTGTACGGAGTACCTAAAACTGACTCTTTTGAATGTGAGAAGACTACCCGAGCTGTTGAGGACTTTGTTGCTAAAGTTAAAGGGTAAGTCAAGCTTCATACATCACAAATGTAAGATGGGACCATCACCAATCAGCCTAATGACCCTGATAATTGTGGATTCACCACTAATCTCAGTCATTTTGGACATTTACTTTTTCACCCCTTCTCAACCCACATGCCAGTGGGGGGCTGAACTTGGACTTGAACGACAACTGGAGTGTCACTATTCACCTCAGTGGCCCCGGTCATTATTGACTAATTTTACAGGTCATTTTCTCCCTTAGAGGTGCTAAGGGTGTCTTATTCCCACAGTAATTTTTTTCTAGATATTAAGTTTGGGTGAGAACTATGCTGGAACATACACACATACATTGATAACCTCAGTCATTTTGGACATTTTATTTTTCCCACACCTTCTCACCCCCAATGCCAGTGGGACTTAACTTGGACTTAAACGGCATTCAGAGTATCACTATTCATTTCAGCAATCCCAAACACTATGAATTTGACACTAGTATTGATTGTTTTTGATTATACTTTTTATGACACAATCTCCCTACCCCAGGCCTAGGGATGTCTTATCCCCATAGATTTCTTTTTCCCCCCCACTTAGTAAGTAATTTGTGTGCCAAGTTTAATTGAGAGCTATGCTGAAACATACATACATCCATCCATCCATAATCTCAGTCATTTTGACACTTCCTGGCAGCTGAAAATGGACTTGAACAACAATCGGAGTGTCGGACCTCTTCCTGTTTAGTGTTATTGTTTCATTTGCAATGAAAATAAACCTTGAGTAGTGTTATAGAACATAAAGTACCTATATTAACAAGGTTTTTCAGATTTTTTAACCATTATTTGAACATGATTTCTGTTTCAGTTTTCAAATGTTGTATGCTGACTCATTCCGAAGCAGAGAGGAGTTTAGGAATATGTTTGATCATACACTTTATGACAAATTAAGAAATAAATATGACTGCAAAGAAGCATTCCCTGATGTCTATGATAAAGCAAGTAAAAGTGCAAGAATTTAAATGATATAAAGCTCTATTACACCTATCAGTGTCATATTATTATTCCTAAGAAGGTTAATAAATGTGTCCAGAAAAATCATACATTTTAAAATTTAAACCATCTTACCACAAATGATACGAGAATAAAAACAAAACAAACAAACAAACAAAAGCCTGACTTTACAGAAGGGAAGAAAAATATACTGCATTATCTGAAATATGTGATTGAATTCAATCTCTTTGTTCAATTTCAACATCTCATTCTTGTTTTCAATAAAAACTTGTTCCTTTTTGTTTGTGATGAAATCTATCCTGATATAATTTGAAATTGACTTTCAGCTTATTTGGTCATGTCAAGTATATATGTAAACAGTACATAAGATCAACTTTCTGGCTATAATTTATATATATATTTTTGCTAGTGCCTTTACTTCGCACTGACCCAGTTAGGTCTTATGGCGACGATGGAATAGGAAAGGGCTAGGAGTTGGAAGGAAGCGGCCATGGCCTTAATTAAGGTACAGCCCCAGCATTTGCCTGGTGTGAAAATGGGAAATTACGGAAAACCATCTTCAGGGCTGCCGACAGTGGGATTATCTCCCGGATGCAAGCTCACAGCCGCGCGCCTCTAACTGCATGGCCAACTCGCCCGGTTTATTAAATATTAACCTGATGCTTGGTTTTATAGCAGAGAGGACAAATAATAGCCTATGTGAGGTTTAGCTTAATTTTTGTCTGTTGGTTTGTCTGTTACTCAGCATCATGGCAAAATTGAAAGACGGTATTTAAGTTTAGGATAAGGACAAGTAGGATCTTAGCTATAAGTTATTGAAGAAAATTTGGCAGAAAGTTGCCTTCAGTGGGAGCCCTTAAACATAAAATTCGAAGTATTTTTTTTATGGTTGGTTTTACCAGAAAACTGCTAATGACAAAATTTATTTAGAATATTATTTACAATATGTTTTGTTCTATTCCTTTTACCAATAAATTGAAAAATAAGAGAAATATCAGTGCTGATTATGTGAAAGTTCAAGTCCAAGAGCCGGTAACTACGGAGATCATCCTGGCATTGTTTAAAGGCTTTGAACATCTGTCTGTAGTCTACTTTTTTGAATATTAACCTGATACTTGGAATTTATACTGGAAGAAAGAGAACAAATTTAATCAAGAACAACAATAATGAAGAACGAAAGAAGAAAAAAAGAGTCTCTACTGTATTTGGTAAGACTGCAGTGGAGTTAGGCAGGCCATGTAGTGAGGAGCACCTCAAAATGGATCAAGACTGATGGAGTGTAGACCACGGGATTCAAGAAGGATTTTTCGCAGATCACCTACCAAATGGAGAGATGAATATCTGGACATCAACACGCTAAAGAAAAAGGTTGCACACAAGATGTTTTAACTAGAGAAACATATCTCTTGCAATGCTGATTCTGGCTCTGATTTCTACATTAAGATACCATTTTTGTGTTAGTAAGCATACTAAATAATTGAAATAATACACCCTTACAATAGCATTTCCATCCAGGGTGATAACATTGTTTATTTTGTGCCTACTGAACCATGAATTTTGTTTTCTGGATGTTGATTTTAAGGCCAAACTTTTTATTTACTCTGTTGATACTGTTCACAAGGAATTGAAGATCTTCTGAATTATCAGCTAATATCATGTCAGCTGCGTGGTGGATGGTGTGGAGAGTGATGTGAAAAATGACTTCAGAGTACAAGTAAAAAAGGACTGGAGACAGGACATATCCTTGTATTGCACCTTTTTGTGTCTTGATCTCTTCTTCTATTAAGTACTCAGCCTATTTTGGGACCAGACAGCATGGGCGCCCGCAGGATCTTTTCCAAGTGGGGGGGGGGCACATTAACAATTTTCTTGAATAAAAATACCAATACAACGTCAGCAACATTAAATTGTTTACAGAAATTTGCGAATATAACAGATGCTAGATGACTGTCAGTAAGTTCAGTTTATGAAATAATCTGGTATGATATTAAACAATTGAACATCAACTGTTTAGAATTCCAGGGGGGGGGGGCAAGCGCCCCCCCTTGCGGGCGCCCATGCCAGACAGTATTCATTTTTGCTGGGAAGTTTTCATTGGCTGGCTTAATTACTGTCTTTGTTTGGCAGAGAACTACTTATTCTTCTTCTTCCTTTCTCAAGTGTTTACTTTTACTCTAGCAAATACTCATTTCTGGGCATCGTTTCTATACATGACGCTGTCAAATTTAGTGTCCTGTGTATTGCCAGATTGTTCTAGGTCTTCTATGATTCTGTCAATTGATGAATCCATGCACTTTATATGTCTGTAGAATTTTAGGTGCCATTTTCTTATGACATCTGTGATTGATATATTGCCATATTGCTCCTGATCCTCCACTCACCAGTATGGTTCTTCCTAGGTCCTAATATCTTCTGTATGAATCAGCATTCTTTAAGCTCTAGTGTATTGACTAGGTCTTTCTGGTCTAGTAGTGGTGTCTCTGCAGTGTACAGAAATCATAATCATCATAATAATTATTTCCCCTTTACCAGCTGACACCGGATGGGGGCAAATATGGTTCCTCTCCACTTCGTCCTGTCTCTCAACCATCCCTCATCCAACACTGTGTTCTAGTCCAGGATTAGTTGTCCTATGCTGTTCTTCACAGAGCCCATCCATCGTGATCTTGGTCTTCCTCGTCCTCTGTCTTTCCAACACTTGCCTTGTCAGTCTTTCTTCTTTCATCTGCTTGATATGTTGAAACTATCAAATTTGTTCTGTTACAATTTATGAGTTATTTTGTTTACATTTAGCTCTTTTCATATGTCTTCATTTCTCAATCCCTCCTTGTCTTCTCGACCATACTCGTCAGGAATTTCATTTCAGCTGCCTGTACTCTCCTCTCATCTCTCTGAGTCACTGTCCAGGTTTCTGCTGCATATGTCATTATAAGTAAGTAATATTCCTTGTACATTACTTCTTTAGCCTTCATTGGTACATCTTTATTCCACATGAATCTCCATACCTGGTGGTAAAAGGCAGTCCCCAGATGTATCCTTCTACTAATTTCCAATCTTCCATTTTCTGTCTTTCACTTCCTAGGTATTTGAAGTGTTCTACTACTTCCAATTCCTTGTCAGCTCACTTCCCAAGTATTTGAAGTGTTCTACTATTTCCATTTCCTTGTCTCCAATTTTGATAACTCCTTTTCCTTTTTTACTTTATCAACTCATCGCTATTGTCTTGCTCTTCTCCACACTGATCCTCAATCCTCATTGTTCAATCCTTCTATTTGATACATTCAGCTGTTGTTGTACCACCTCCTCATCATCATCTCCCCAGATCACATCATCATCAAACATAATTACATTCATTCTTTCCCCCCTATAATCTCACTTTGCTGCCTTTACAATGTCATCCATCACTGTTATGAACAGTGAAGATTAGTTTGTTGTTGTTTAAAGGGGCCAAACCGCTAGATCATCAGCCCAGTGAAGATTATCCATTACCATTATGAACAGTAAAGGTGACAGCATACTCCCCTTGTTTTACCCCATTGTCAATTCTAAACCATTCTGATCTACCCCACTGTTTTCTTCACACAGCTGCAAAAGTTATCATATATTGCTTTTATCATTGTTATTAGTTCCTTTCCAGTACCCTTGTGTGTCAGGCTTTCTCAAACTTTTGTTCTGGGGATGCCGTCTTATGATTTTCCTAAGTCTATAAAAGTCTATTCTTATATTCCCAGCCCTTTTCCTTGATCTGTCTCAGAATGAAAATGGATTCCACTGTTGACCTTCCACTTCTGAATTCAAACTGTTCCACTTGTAATTGCTTTTCCACCTTTTCTCTAATTCTTCTTTCCAACATCCTTTCCATTAGCTTGGCAATATGGAAGATGATGGTGATTTCTCAGTAGTTACTGGACAATCTTCTTGTCTCCTTTCTTGAATACTGGTATTATGACTCCCTTTCCCCAGTCCTCGAGCACTTTTATCTCTCTCTATATACACACTTGAGTATTCTTTAAGTCCACTGGAGTACCACTGGTCTTGCAGCCTTGATCATTTCTATGGCTACTTCATCTATTCCCACAGCTTTCCTCATCTTCATCTTTTTTAACTGCCCATTCCACTTCTCACGTTCAACAGTTCACTGAAATATTTTTTCCATCTGTTCATTATCTCTTTTGGCTCCTTCTTTATTCTTCACAAACCCTGTGTTCATCACTTCATTCCTACAGTTTCTTATAATTCCAAATAATAAATAATAATTTTTTCCTTCATGTTATAATGTATTTTATCTATGATGGAGTAATGTAAGTTGATGATTTTGGTTATATAAAGTATGGAATTGAACTGGAGAGTATCTTGTAAAAAATAACATCTTACTGAGGGGTTGTTGTGTAAGCTATTAATTTGTCATAGACATTGGTGATCAGATGGCACTCAGGAAGCCTGTCAGTGTACACTCTGCAGGCAGTAACTGTGCTGAAGTTAGAGGTAAATAGTGTTTACAACATTCATTCTAGGGTACAACCATGCCTCACCGACAGATACATGCTCCTGTTGAACAACTGCAGCCATTTGAACGGGGTTGCATTGTGGGCCTACGAGAAGCTGTACGGATGTATCGAAGGATTGCTGCAGGTATTGAGCACAATGCATCGATGGTGTGTCGTTGCTATTAGCAGTGGTCTGTGGGACATTCCCACATCCGCAGACCATGCTCCAGACATCCGCATAGTACAGACGCACATCAAGATCGATGCACTGTGCAAGCAGCGGTGGCCGAACCAACATCAAAATCTGGTCACATGTTGCACCTGCTGTGTCACCAAGGACCATTGGCAACCGTCTGCTTGCAGCAGGATTACAATCACATGTGCCTCTGGCCAGGCTACCACTGACACCACTACACTGCCAAGCACAGCTACTCTGGTGTTGTGAAAGAGTCGACTGGAGAGGGGAATGGCGCTCTGTTGTCTTAAGTGACGAGAATAAGTTCTGTCTGTATGGAAGTGATGGACGTACACGTGAACGGTGTAGACCTGGTGAGCAGCCTATTCCAGAGTGCATTCGCTCATGACACCCAGGTCCCACCCCAGTCTTCATGGTGTGGGGGGTCATAAGTTATAACTCGCGAACACAGTTGGTATTTCTGCAGGGTTACGTAACCAGTGCCCGCTACACTGCACAGGTTGTTGTCCCCGAGCTACTGCCATTTCTTCGACAGAAAGATGATGTGCTTTTTCAGCAGTACAACGCATGTCCACATACAGCTTCTGCAACACAATGTGCTCTACGTAGTGTACAACAACTGCCCTGGCCAGCAAGATAACTGGATCTCTCACCAATTAAACACGCATGGGACATGATGAAGTGGGAACTTATGCATCCTCCAGAGTCTGCAAGAACTATTGCTGAATTGCATCAAAAGATACAAAATGCTTTAGACAATCTATCGCAGGATGCCATTTGGCACCTTTATGATCGTTTGCATGCACAAATACACGCCTGCATTGACGCCAGAGGGGGGTATGCTGTATATTGATGAAACTGTTTGGGCACCTTTTACTGTGACATGTGTTTCATTTGGTCTGAATTTGTAATTATATCCTCCTGCAATAAGGAACTACCTGTCACATTGCTTGTTAATAAAATAACATTATCCTTGAGTATGTAGCATTTTTTTTCTGGCAGTGTATATTTATTAATTTAGCTCTAACTTTTGTAAATGCAAAAATTAAATAAAACTTACCCAAGAGGCCAAACCCCTCTCCCATTTCCTCCATTTTTCACATCCTTTTACCCACCTCCCTCTTCTAGCTCACCTCCCCACATCTTTTAGGTGGCCCACCCAACCCTTTCAGAGAGGGGAATGAAAACATTTGATGATGACCACCACCATTATATGCACCAACCATGCGTCTCTGTAGGTGTGCTGATTATCAACTGATGATCCCAGATTGGCAACTGGGGCAAATAGCTAGCAACTGAGAATGAGCTGAAAAATTTATAGTTTTCAATAACAGACCATTTATATTGGAAAATAGTAGTATTACAAAAATGTTTAAAATATTGGTCAGGGAAGACTTGGGTGTAAGGATACAAGTTGCATGATTATTCAGTATGTTCCAAGTGTCAGTGTAGAGGTGACATAGAATGACATTAGAAGACAAATAAGCTTGAGTGGAGCTTTTAGAAGATACAAAAAAATCATAATGAAGATATACTGTAGTTGGAATACAAAAAGGACACAAATTTATAGGAAGAAGAATTATGGATTGGAATAATTTATCAAGCGAGATGTTTGATAAATTTCCCAAGTTCTTCGAAATCATTTAAGAAAAGATTCGGTAAACAGTTTGTAGGGAATATGTCACCTGGGCTAGTAATGGGCAGTCTGAGACAGGGACTCGAGATTTCTCAAGATTTCTTGAGACTAGCACAGGCACTGTTTCTCATGAGAAATTTTGAGAGATCTTGAGAGTACTGTCCCTGCAAGTAGGCCTACAGGTAGACGGAACTGAATGTTGTTTATGCTGAGTATGCAAATAGCCAATCATGGGCCTTCTCCACTCTGTAAATGTGTCAACAAGCGATCTCTGCACATGGTTATGAGGGTGTTCAGGGGCTGTAGTAAGGATGTAAAGGAGAGTGCATATAAGTCTCTGGTAAGACCCCAACTAGAGTATGGTTCCAGTGTATGGGACCCTCACCAGGATTACCTGATTCAAGAACTGGAAAAAATCCAAAGAAAAGCAGCTCGATTTGTTCTGGGTGATTTCCGACAAAAGAGTAGCGTTACAAAAATGTTGCAATGTTTGGGTTGGGAAGAATTGAGAGAAAGAAGAAGAGCTGCTCGACTAAGTGGTATGTTCCGAGCTGTCAGCGGAGAGATGGCGTGGAATGACATTAGTAGACGAATAGGTTTGAATGGCGTTTATAAAAGTAGGAAAGATCACAATATGAAGATAAAGTTGGAATTCAAGAGGACAAACTGGGGCAAATATTCATTTATAGGAAGGGGAGTTAGGGATTGGAATAACTTACCAAGGGAGATGTTCAATAAATTTCCAATTTCTTTGAAATCATTTCGGAAAGGGCTAGGAAAGCAACAGATAGGGAATCTGCCACCTGGGCGACTGCCCTAAATGCAGATCAGTATTGATTGATTGATTGACTGTGTTCATTTCTTTAATTTCTATTGAGCTCTATTTTGATACAGTATAACATGACATTCTGGCATTGTATGCAGCGGTAAGTACACGAATGAGTAGGCTAAGTACAAAACCCGATGGTTATTGTAGGTGTACATCGTTATCAGATCCCACATTTTAATATCCATATAACCAGTGCTTGTGTTTACGGATATTTTGATGTCGAAGGAAATAATTCCTTACAATGTTATTCAATATTTGCATCATAATTAGGTACTTCAATATATGATGGTGCAACGTGTAATTGTGTCTAATTATAAGCGACAACTTTAGCAACAGAGTCGTGGATGCAGGTTATGTTGAAGAGATGGCACATAGCACAGCCTGCAGTGTTAGTTATTCAAAAGAGGTAACATACGTCAGCAGAAACACTTCTGGGATGATCCAGTACCTAAAAACACATAATATCGCTGAAGGGGAATCGTCACAGAGAACACCTCTGGCCCGGCCTGTATCACAAGAAGCTCCTCTGTCGACAACAATTGGGTGAGGTATCCATGTAGATGTACAACCTATCTTCAGTTCTTCACAAATTGTGCAGGGTTATTCAGCTAAGGTGTCCACCTCAAATAACTCATGAACCATTTAAGATACTGACATTCTGTTTTCACTTTCGTTAATGGTATTAAGGGGCTCATAGTTGAAAATGCAGTACTTTTCTAGACTTTTGACACAATTTATTGGCACATACATTTCCATATGGGAACTGCTGCTGATATACTATCATTGTTGCTTGTTGTTTAAATGGGCCTAACATCCAAGGTTATTGGTCCTGATATACTATCAAGCTTAAGCTCTTAGTTACTGGGATGTCGCACAGATCGCAGCACATGAAAATCGGTCTTGAGAGCATTGCCCATCACTACCCTGATGAAAGAACTGGAGCAAACTCGAGCATGTTTAGATTACACGTTCCACTCGTGCGTAATGGTGGTTGCATATGCAGCAAGGCACATCTTGCTCCATCTCAAGTTCGAATAATGCTCACATCTAGTATCCAGGTAGGTGTACATCCTATCTCCCATTCACACTTGCATAAATGTTGGGCTCTTTCGCGATCCCCACAATTTGACATTGTTCTGAATTGTGTATATGTCTTCATCACTATGGACACTTTCTTCAAATTATACAGGATTATTCAGCTAAGATGTCCACCTCAAATAAGTCATTAACAGTTTCATATACTGACATTCTGTTTTCACTTTCATTAATAATACTAAGGGGTTCATGGTTGATCATGCAGTATTTTTCCAGGCTTTTGACAAAAAATTTCAGCACACACATTTCCATACAACAATGTTACTTCATGCAATAACTGCTTATGATATACTGTCAAGCTTACATTCCTAGTTACTGGGACATCGCACACGTCGCAGCACAGGAGAATTAGTCTTGAGATTCTCGAGATCTGTAATGAGAGTCTCGAGCGAGAGCATTGCCCATCACTAACCTGACCGACAGTCCTAAATACAGATCAGTGATGACTGATTGATAAGCAGGGAATATGTTGAATAGCTTATGGTGTAATTTTCTGTTAGCATTATACCCATCCTCATTACGCAACTAAGTTTCAATTAATGTTGTATAGTTCTTGAACTGGGAATATCATTTAAAATTATCATACTTGTAGACTAAAGAGAACTAAGCAATATTTGGCTCAATTCCATAGGCAAAAGTTGATAAATTGATCTAGATTAAGAATCTTTATTCATGGACTACTGTATTATGACTATTCCAGCTGTTATTACTGTACGAGCTTATGTTTTGAAGTAAGAAATGCAGGTTCAAATGAAAGTTATGCTAGTATAGTTGATGGTGAACTAGGAATTATTGTTAATATTTCATGGCCTCATCTATGAAAGTATTTTGATTTGACTCAATTCAGGTTGCCTGCTTGTTAGTTTTGATGTTCTGAATTATTCCTGCAGAAGACAGAGAAACCAGAACACTAATGGGCAACCTATCGCTGAATTTTAATTTTATAGAGCAAACCCAGAATATGTCACCAGCAATCTTGTATGTGTCCACCTTGTATGACTGTGTGCTGAATTAACTTTTTCCACTTTTAAAAATCAGAATTCTTCTGCTGGGTCTGAACCCACGATCTTGAGATCCGGAGGCTAAAAAAATGAAATGGCGTATGGCTTTTAGTGCCGGGAGTGTCCGAGGACAAGTTCAGCTCACCAGATGTAGGTCTTTTGATTTGACACCCGTAGGCGACCTACACGTCATGCTGAGGATGAAATTATGATGAAGACGACACATACAACCAGCCCCCGTGCCAGAGAAATTAACCAATTAAGGTTAAAATTCCCAACCCTGCCAGGAATCAAACCCAGGACCCCTGTGACCGAAGGCCAGCATGCTATCCATTTAGCCATGGAGTCGGACATCTGGAGGCTGACACTCTACCACTGATCTATGGAGGGGGCTAGAAATCTCAGGCATGAGCTTCAAGGGTTTTACATATTTTTCAATTAAGTTTCATCAGAAATATTTAGTATCATAATTTAAGATTTAAGTGTTGGCATTTAAGTCAGACTCCTTGGCCGAATGGGGAACGTAGTGGTCTTGGGTTCAGAGAGCACCAGGTTTGATTCCTGGTTGGACCAGGATGCTTAACTGCGAATGGTTAATTCCTCTGGCTTGGGGAGCAGGTATGTGTGTGTGTGTGTTCATCTCAATACACATCTAATTATCTACACACTACCAATTACCACAGAAACCAACTGTGACTACCTCCTTGCATGTAGTGTTTGCACCAAGAAGGGCATTCAGCCATAAAACAGAGTCAAATCTCCATGAAATGCCACTCTAAGAATTTTGGAATAAAACAAAGGAAGAAGAAATGTTGACATTAATATAAATAATTTTAGTGGGGTACTGTTCCTGAGGTTCTTAATTCACTTGATAGTAAATATTTCCAAATCTGTACCGTAACTTCCCACATCAGCTGAGAAAAAAGAAACTGATTAATTGGGACTTCTTTTTAAGAAAGTTCAGTATACATGCATGGTCTAGTAGTTGCTCTGAGCTGCAGATGAAACACAAGGGCTGATGCTAATTATTTCATAATCTTGGCAAACAAAATATTAATGAAATCAAGAGCCTGAAATTCAAAGTTAATTTATTCATGACTATACAGCCCACCATGGGTCAGTTCTGTTTGAAGAAATATTACTGTTTACAATCAGCAATATGTGTGCGTGCTTGGCTAAGGTCCAGCTGGTGACTTCAAGTTTAGCAGGTTTATTTTAGTCTCCAACTCCCAGCTATTAAGGAGGAGATACAGCAAGGTTTGTAAATTAGTTTACATATGGATTAAAACAAAGTGACTTTGACAGGAAATCAAGTGTTCACCAGTATAACTTAAATGCAAAGTAGTTTTAACTTCATTACATATACATACAGTAGAATCCTCAGTCCAACACAAAATAAACAACATTTTAATTGACACTACCTTGACAGTACTTCTCGCTTTTTCCATCAAAGTCATCAGTTTTATAATATGAAAATACAAAGTTTCATGATTACTGACCGAAATGATATTAACAATTGAGACTGTTAAGTACAATAAATAAATATTTCCAGTTTTACAGTGGAACAAACAAGAAGTTTTTATTTTATCACTTAAGGGTATGTTGTTATTGTCATCATTTCAAGATGTGGCCTATGAGTCTCTCTCTTCTTCTGGTCCAGTTTTGCCAAATATTTCTGCTCTCACCAACTTCATTCAGTATCCCTCCATTTATGATCTGATCTACCCATCTCACCTTCAGCATTCTTCTGTAACAGCTTATTTCAAAAGCTTCTATTCTGTTTCTTTCTGTGCTAGTCCTGTCCATGCTTTACTTCTACACACTCCAGAAAAAGTGAAAAACATTTTTAACATGCATGCATTTAATTTCTTAAGAAAGGCCTTTCTTTCTTGCTTGTGCCAGTCTACATTTTATGTCCTCCTTACTTCTCCCATCATTAGTTGTTCTACTGCTCAAGTAACAATATTCATCTACTTTTTTTAAAAACTTCATTTCCTATTCTAATATTTCCTGCATCATCTAATTCTGTTCAACTGTATTCTATCTTAAAAACATTTATTTACCTTACTAGAATTGTATTTCCTCAATATTAGCTTGGCTTCATAAATCCTAATATTGGAGTATCTGGCCAAAGATGCTATATATCTAAGCAAACTTGTAGTTTTATGGGACTGTTCATATCATAATTATAAACAAGGATGTCAAATGTTCTCTATTAATTCTCTAATTTATTACACTTTTGCTTGCTTAATGGGTTGTAGGAACTGAGTACAAACAAATAAATAAATCACACAATAGAATACCTCTTCTTTGGCAAGTATTAATAATTACTGAGTCTAATACAGAACAATGGTTGGTTCAATAATTGAATGAAATCAGCTGTGTCTTCTTCCATTTTATTGTCAGAGGTAGTATGTCTATAACTGAGGTTTTTCAGTCTGTTGAAGCTAATTCAGGATAAATAAAATTAGAAAATACCTGAAAAAGAAAACATTTAATAAAAGATTATGCATGAAAAAGAAATCATTCAATTAAAAATAGGCACAATCTGTATGTTCATTCCTAGAAAGATGAGGTCCTACAGCAGGCAGCATGTAGTTCACTTTAAGATATTTTCAAAATTTGGTAACTTTTATATTTGAGCCATTTATTTTCCAAGTGGTGTAAGTCCATATTTGCAGTTTTGAAATATTTGATCTCACAGTAAATTCTAAGAAGCATTTAGACAAATCTGGATAATGCTTTTGGATATTTTTTTTGGGTCAAATTTCCATGTCCAATTAAAATTGTTAATTCATTTACAAGGTACTGCCTTATAACATGGAAAACGGTACAAAACTATGACAATATTGCTGAAACAAAATTTCAGGGCCAATATTTTGTTAATTTTCTACAACAAATCAGTGACTAAATATTCTGAAATTGTATTTTAATATTTCTTCCCCTTTTATTACATTTCAATTTCAGTCAAATTTTCAATATGGTTACAAGAGTAATCATCAATAAAATGATGGAAAATCAAACTGAACTTATTTTTTATTTAAACAGAGATTATAAACATTAGTAGGCATTTTTAAAAATATATAAAGTAAGTCTCCAATATTCCAAAATAGCAAACAGAATAAGAAAAAGGATCATGTCTGCTCCAACATACACCACAAGGTTTTAAAGTGCTGAGTCAATTTGTTCACCACGCCAAATTTGTGTTCCTCCCATGTGGGTGATTTTTGAACTGCTACATACACTACTTTGTCAGTATATAAAGGACTCCTTAATGAATCGATTTGTAGTGTTAGTCCAAAATCAACAATTTTGGACTTACACCACTTGGAAAAACTGGCTCATTTTCTCCCTCTTAAAGTTGAACAAATGCAAATGAAGAAGTCAGATCACAGAATGCGTTGTATCAAGACAAAATGTTTCACCAGGTTTTCAAGCATTGATGGATAGCAGCCACCATGGTGAAAACTAATGGCAATATTAATTGGCTTCACACTACACATCTGCTGATAGGGATGGGAGACAAGAGTGCATGTTTCGAGAAGCCCATGTTCCTGACAAGGCAAATCTCCAGAATAGTAAGCATGCTTCTGATAACATGCAATACTGTATGAACGATAACATACTGCAACATCTCTATCAACCGTACGAATCAGGAAGCAGTTTGGTCTTCCATTCATTAGCATAGATGTACTGCATGTGTAAGGAAGAAAGGTGATAGGAAGTCTGATTTACCCCAGTCAACCCAGAAAATGGATAACAAAATCTGTCTGAGTTATAACCTTTGCTGTATGGAGGATAAGAGAAATCTACACCCTTCTGCTCATAATTTATGGCTACGAAGAGACAGCTGTGGGCCTGGCAATGCAGTATGCTGCAAAACAATTAGTACTGAAATTACAAATGTACTCTGAACATAAAGATAAGTCATCATAACATGAAAGGTAATGACATCAACATGTATGTAACGTGTTGGTACAGCATGTAGTTACAAAAAATTGACTGTATTTTCTCTTGTAATTCAGGGCATGCTGAAATAATCCATTTTCTTATAAGGTGACCCATTTAAGTCATGCCAAGTAGCTTACGCAGTGGCCTCCACACTATGCACTAGCCATGCGTCTTGGTGGGTGTGCTATTTACCAACTGATGAGCCCAACTTAGCACACTGGGACAAAACGCTTGCAACCAGGAATGAGTTAGCAGGAAAATTTATAATGTCCAATAACAGACCATTTATATTGGTATTATAAATTTACTCATTCGGGACAAATATTTCAGGTTCCCTATGATTGATGATTGATTGATACTTGTTGTTTAAAGGGGCCTAACATCTAGGTCATCGGCCCCTAGGTTCCCTATGGAAATCAACATCGATATCATCTGATGGCCAGGGAGGCATCAAATTTTGGTAATGAGACAAAGTCTTTCATAGTGTATTGGCACTGCCGTTGGCTCCAAGTAGCCTATGCAGTGGCCTCCATGGTATGTACTAGCCATGCATCTTGGTGGGTGTGCTATTTGAGCCGCTGAGAGCCAAAGTGGTCTAAGTCAAGAAATGTCAGTTTTTGAGTTTTACCACTCAGTGCACTTATAACATATGAAAATTTGTTGAGAAGAAGTGGTATAACGATAACTCCCATGGGAGACGCTTGAGAGCGCTAGATGCATTCTTCCCATCACACCAGAGCGGAGTGCATTTACAGGAATAGTGGTATAAGTCAAGCGTCACAGCCACAAGGTTGTGTTGTTCTGTGTTCATTATCGTTGTTATTTATGTTCTGAAATGAAAAAGTCCTTGTAACTGTGCCAGTAAGTATCGGTATTGTTTTTTTTAAATTTAGATTTTTAATATTCAGGTGTTATTAAAGTAAAAATAGTCTTTATAAGGGAAATTCGCTCACAGTTCATGCTATCGGGACACTCTTTTCTTCCAAACGATTGGGATTTCAGAGTTATCGAGAGAAAATAAAGAACTTCTCAAATTTTCACTCCGGATGACTGGTGTAATACCATTCAAAAGGCAAGGAGAAAACAACCCTTTGCCATTTATACAATGGCTCTGAATGACTTTATCTCAACAAAAGACATAGAGAAAAGTGTAACATTTAGAAAGATGAACATACAAAATGAAAAATTTAGTTGGCTTCATGTTCAATGGCTTTGATTTCATCTCATTCTCTACAAGGAATCTTCGGAAGAAGGAATCCCTTTCAAAACTTGGGATATTACTCCTTCACATCGTGTTCGTGGCCGTCCTCCTTTGTCTGGTGTTCAACTCATCCCTCTCAACAATGCTGTGCGACTTGTCCCCAAGGCCCTTCTCCCATACATCCCTCCGGCACACCACACTTTCTTCAATCAACTGACAACTGTGAATTCGGCTGTGGAGTATGGACCTGATTATGTCGACCCATTATAAGAGGAAGATGACGTAAATTGTGAAATTGAGTAAACTGGTATCTTCCATTATAGAGTCTGTTTAAATTTCAGCATGATAATTTAATTTTTATAAATTCTGACCTTTGGGCAAACAAATTTATTTATAATTCATGAGTATCCGTACTGCTGAACTATTAGACCAGATTGCGTAGCTATCATTTAACAACACAGCAATTATTTTAACTCAATCTGTGAGAGAAAAAGTTGTAATGGAGCTGTACATGCAGTTTCACATCTACTGTAAACAATATGTTTTGCTAACAATTATTCTATAAATGCATTACCACATTAGAGGTTTAAACACAACCTATAAATTTTTCCTTTTACTTAATTTCGCCAAAACATTTATCGGAAGAGTGGTACAACTCTTGATTTGTACCACTTTACCTTTCGCTATGAGTAAACTGCTGACAGGAAAAGTGGTACTCCAAATTTTAGGAACGATAAGAAGCAATTTAAGAAACAAATAACTAAAATGTCTTTATTAAATATAATTTTAATATATCATCTGCATATTTCATCAAATGAATCATGAATTCTTGTAAAGCCTGAATTTACATGACACAAAACGCGAAACCTTTAATTTCTCAGAATAGGAAAAAATTGACTTAGACCACTTTGGCTCTCAGCGGCTCATTTACCAACTGATGAGCCCAATTTAGCACACTGGGGCAAAACGCTGGCAACCAGGAATGAGTTAGCAGGAAAATTTATAATGTCCAATAATGGACCATTTATAGTGGTATAATAAATTTTCTCATTCGGACAAATATTTCAGGTTCCCTATGGGAATCAATATCTATATCATCTGATGGCCGGGCAGGCAACAAATTTTGGTAATGAGACAAAGTCTCTCATAGTGCATTGGCACTGCCGGTGGCTCCAAGTAGCCTATGGAGGGGCCTTCATGGCATGCATTAGCCATGCATCTTGGTGGGTGTGCTATTTATCAACTGATTAGCCCAATTTAGCACACTGGGGTAAAACGCTGGCAACCAGGAATGAGTTAGCAGGAAAATTTATAATGTCCAATAACGGACCATTTATATTGGTATTATAAATTTACTCCCTCGGGACAAATATTTCACTATGGGAATCAACATCTATATCATCTGTATTATAAGTGGTGTGTATCACAAAATATTACAACAATAAACCACCTGTTCAATACAATCCACTATTTTAAGTGGTTAAAATTTTACATAATACTCTAAAGTCTTAAGGTACATGTTTCACCCTTTCTTATGGGCATCATCAGCCTAACACATTCTTAAAGTTATTGGATGTGGGACCTATCTAATCTTATGTAATGTAGAATAAAAATGTTGAACAATGATCTCTTAAAATATTGTTCAAGAACATCTAAAATAAGGACAATGCACAGAAAGCTTCTTTAGATACTGTAACAGTTTTGAAGTCTATAACATGGTCAATCTTGAATGTGTAAGCGTCTAAAACCTTAATGGATCTTCTTCTTATACACCATTAGAACTTTGAAGTGTGATCACACTTCACTTTTAATTATATTTGACATTTGGTCTGTCTTGCTATCTTGAACTCATGTTATCAGAGTGGGTCAAATGTTCCCCTCAGATGAATGTACTTTCAAACTTAATAATAATAATAATAATAATAATGTTATTTGCTTTACGTCCCACTAACTACTTTTACGGTCTTCGGAGACGCCGAGGTGCCGGAATTTAGTCCCGCAGGAGTTCTTTTGCGTGCCAGTAAATCTACTGACACGAGGCTGTCGTATTTGAGCACCTCCAAATACCACCGGACTGAGCCAGGATCGAACCTGCCAAGTTGGGGTTAGAAGGCCAGCACTTAACCGTCTGAGCCACTCAGCCCGGCACTTCCACGCTTAAAGCTGTCAAAGTTCTAATGGTGTATAAGAAGAAGATCCATTTTGGTTTTGGATGCTTACACATTCAAAATTGACCATGTTATAGACTTCAAAACTGTTATCCAACAAAGCTTTCTGTGCACTGTCCTGATTTTAGATGTTCTTGTACAATATTTTAAGAGATCATTGTTCAATTTTTTTATTATACATTTTATAAGATTAGATAAGTCCCAAACCCAATAACTTCAAGATTGAGTTTGGCTGATGATGCCCATAAGAAAGAGTGAAATATGTACCTTAAGACTTTTTAGTATTATGTAAAATTTTAACCACTTAAAATAGTGGATTGTATTGAACAGCTGGTATAATAAATATTTTGTGATATACGTCATCTTCAATACGGAACAAAAATGAGAATAGTTACTTGTAAGTGGTGTGTTCCGAGCTATCAGTGGAGAGATGGCATGGAATGACGTTAGTAGTCAAATTAGTTTGAGTGGTGTCTTTAAAAGTAGGAAAGATCACAATATGAATATAAATTTGAAATTCAAGAGGACAAATTGGGGCAAATATTCGTTTGTAGGAAGGGGAGTTAGGGATTGGATAATTTACCAAGGGAGATGTTCAATACATTTCCAATTTCTTTGAAATCATTTAAGAAAAGGCAAGGAAAACAACAGTTAGGCAAGCTGCCACCTGGTTGATGGCCCTAAATGCAGATCAGTAGTGACTGATAGTTTTTTTTTTGCTAGTTGTTTTACGTCGCACCGACACAGATAGGTCTTACGGCGACGATGGGACAGGAAAGGGCTAGGAGTGGGAAGGAAGCGGCCGTGGCCTTAATTAAGGTACAGACCCAGCATTTGCCTGGTGTGAAAAATGGGAAACCACGGAAAACCATTTTCAGGGCTGACGACAGTGGGGTTTGAACCTACTATCTCCCGAATACTGGATACTGGCCGCACTTAAGCGACTGCAGCTATCGAGCTCGGTGACTGATAGTCAAGCAGCTCATCTCCTTACTCTCAAGTCTTCCCAACCCAATGTTTGCAACACTTTTGTAACACTACTCCTTTGTTGGAAATCACCCAGAACAAATCATGCTGCTTTCCTTTAGATCTTTTCCAGCTCTTGTAGTGAGTAATGTTGTTAAGCATCCCATATCATGGAACCACACTCAAATTTGGGTCCCACCAGAGATATAAACACCCTTTCCTGAATATCCTTACTACAACCCCTAAATAACCTCATAACCATATGAAGAAATCTCTAACCTTTATTTACAAAAATAACTATGCAAAATCATCATAGGCACACTTTACAAGAAGTGGTGGTAGGTATCACTATACTATGTACACTTCCCGACACAGAAGGTGAGCGCGCTTAAATATCCTAAGTTCAACTGTACAGTGACGAGCACTGTCACATGCAACCATGATGTTGTGGATCCTAGGATGATACTCTGCAGCGACGAAAAATTACTCGTACAGAAGTTGCCATCATAACTGAAGTATCAACGAGTGTGGGAAGCAATTAGATAGCACTGTTTGCTGTAAATGGCTTTAAATATAAGCAAGGTGGAAAGTAGCAAAAAGTTAATAGGTGTGTTATATGTGCCTGTTCGTGAATCACTATGGCCCAATGGGCACACAATCAGGTTCACATTGGGAAGGTGGCTGGTTCAATTCTGCTTGGGATAGTTTTTTTTCACTCCACCAGCAGCGACAGTGGGCAAACTAATCACATTGCAGGATGTCCCCACCATCTTATTACAGAGGTCAACTGACAACTACAGCATACCAAGGACCTCACATCTGTGAGTGGGTAGTTGCTCTTGCTGAAAAAGGAAATCTAACCACAACAGGGGAAGGGCAACACTATGGTGTCCGACAGAGTATGGCAATGCATTGGATAAGACGTTTCTGAGAATAGAAAGGCATAAACAAACGTGCTGGTGCAGGTTTGTGGCGGTTCTCAAACTGGGAACAGGACGATTGCTTCATCACTGAGGCCCATTTGACCCTGTTCATGAATGCCATGCAGCTATGCCAGGCTGCACATTTTCCTGGCATCTCAATGATGGCCTTGAGATGCCTGAATGAGGCAGAATTACATTCCCAGTGAGTGGCTAAGAAACAAAATTTCAATGATGAGCAGAGTGTGTACCGCCTTGTGTTTACTGAGGAAAATGTGGTACATGATTGGTCATATCATATTCTCCGATGAGAGCACATTTTCCTTGATCATCGATCGGTCAGTATACGTTTTTCCCTTTTGGCACCCGATACAATCCAGCACACGTGGTCAAGCATCAGCGTTCTGGCCGTGTATCTATTGCTTGCTGGAGTTGGATGAGCTCTCGCAGGATACGAATGTTGCACAGAATCGAGTAACATCTCACCACCAGGGAATATATTTGCATATATACATATTTAGATAATACAGTATTATTAATCCCACAGGTGTTATACAATTTCAGCAGGACCTATCTCTGATCCAACGTCCTGATTAGTTCAGGAATGGTTTGCAAAGCAAAGTCAGGTCAAGCTTATCGACTGGCCCCTTGTGAGGCAGACATGAATCCCATTGGGAATGTGTGGGCCAAGATGAAGAGAGTAATGCTGGAGACCTGGCTCGTTCCTAAGCCAAATATGAAAGATGCTCTCTGGGATGTTACCACTGCAGCCTGGGACAAGGTGGCAGGTGACAACAATGCATATGCTTCTGCCCTAATTGATTCCATGGCCATACACCTGGAAGAGGCCATGTGCAATGACGGTGTGTAACGGCCTTTCATAGAGCCATTAATAAACCTACTCACTGTTAATAATGGCATGATAAAACAAATAAAGTTACATGACTCACCATATAAGTCAGTGTAGGAAATAAAAATGAATATAAAAATATTTTACCCTACCAAGACTCAAGCGACAGAACTCACAATTTAGTACACAAGGCATTGACTGACATAGTCTGCACACTCGGAAGTACTTCACAGAACTGCACTATGACGGTCAGACAAAATACAGTGCATATGTTACAACATTAAAACTAATGTGGCCACTGGATGTACACATTATGTCCCAGGTCAAGAGACGTAACAGTCATGTCCTGTGACTGTATAAGGACAAAGAAATGGAATATAACTCAGCAAGGACATGTTACATGTTGAGGGCAACCATATCTTCCAAGGGACACTCACTTTCTGTGTCAGCAAGTGTACATATTAAACAGTAAGAGAGAAAACAGAGAATCATGAAGAAGACTAATATACAATACTTTTGGTTTACTTGGTTCACTATATGGACTAGTACATTTGATGGCAAACTGTTTAACAAGTGCATAGTTAGCTTGCATCCCGTGAGTATATGGAACTTACCCATCACCTTTTTTCCAAACTGTGCCATAAGGAGTGATTCAGTCTATAAAATACTGCTCCACACTTCACATGCTTCTCAAATCCTGCTGCAAATATGCATTATTATCAATATAAGAACTTTGTCCTCACAGCTATGATAGGGTCTGAAATTTGCATATTCAATTACAAGAATGTTAAAATTTTGAGGGCTCATCCTCTTGTAGGTAAGGTGCTCCAGGGGTTTATAACAAGCACTTATTAAAGCAACTGGCCTGTAGCTTTCTGGACACACTGCAGGTTTCCCTCATTTTAAGAAGGCAGGAATCTTATATACTAAGTGTCATTTTCTTCGTTAGTGTGTTTTTATACACAATACTCTCCTAACATACTGTACATGCTTCTTTTTCTACTACTACTACTACTACTACTACTACTACTACTACTACTACTACTACTACTACTACTAATAATAATCATATGGCCTCAGCTACTGTGTGCAGATATTTCAATTTGACGCCATCTGCCTGTCTGCTCATCAATTTCGACGTTCCATTTTACTCCAGGCCCACTAGATGGCAGACCGAGTAAACTCTCTTGGGCGTCTATGGCTGAGATTTAATTAATTTTGTCGGGTAAACACCACATGTGTCACCAGAGATCTTTTACATGCCGACATCGTACGACATGGAGTGACGACACTCTACCACTGATCCACAGAGGTAGCTTTTCTACTAGTGCATATACATTCCATATATTTGTAAGAAATAATTACAAAAACTTGGTTGTATTACTACAGTAGATATTCCCTTTGAACATCCATACCAAAATAATATACACCTGTGTGCAGTTCTTATCAGGCCTCCATCCATACATTTGATTCAGTACAACATAATTTTTTTAAAATTTGTGTTTGTTTAGAGCAGGGTTACCCAAAGATAATGTTGTTTAGTCTAAGAACAATCAATAAATCTACACAGACCATTCCAGCACCATGAATTTCTTGGCACTCTTTTCATTTTTAAACTATAACACTCCTTGGTGAATTGCTTACAACTCTCAAAAAAATAAATTTCCATGTTTCATGTTCCAGGCTGGTGCACAAGATTTAATTAAATCCTGTCTGCTAATTAACACAGAACTAACTGTGCATTCCATGCCTCAAGTGAAACAATGGCAAGATTCTTAAACATATTCAATTGTTCACTGCCTAATTTGAGAAATCAGCAATGCAAGGGAAGGAAATGGGGAAATTGTAGAAGACAGGTGGTCTAATGTTTTACGGGGAAGGAGATTGCAGGCTAAGGGCTCTGTTCAGGATCAGAATTCAGGTCAGGTGTCTGTTAGAAATTGGTACGAGTCACTGCAGGTAGAACAACCAAGGGAACATGAGGAACAGGAACTGTTGCTGAGTTGTGTGGAAGTAGGAGGAAGGGAAAAGGTAGGAAAGGAAAAGACAGGTGGAACAGGGTCATGGGAGGGAGAAAAGGGAAGAGAATGTAGCTTCTGCAGCAGTGAGAGAAGATAGGGCTGACCAGGAGGGGAGGGGATCAAATGAGGTGGGTAGGGTTGAGGCTCTGGTCATGGGGGATTCCATCGTTAGACATGTGGGGAAAGTGTGTGGAGGAAAGGGAACAAAGGTAGAGTGTTATCCAGGAATTAGGTTGAGGCAGATGTTGAGGAAAGTAGAAGAGAAGGAAGAGGGAAAGGAGAAGGTGATAGTGTTTCATGTTGGTACTAACAACGTAAGGCAAGCAGGTATAAGTACCAACATAGTTGGGGATGTGTGGGATCTGGTAAATGCAGCACGGATGAAGTTTAAGGAAGCGGAGATTGTTATCAGTGGAATACTCTGTAGGAGGGATACTGACTGGAAGGTGATTGGGGATTTAAATGAGACTATGGAGTGGGTATGTGGGAAACTGGGAGTGAGATTTCTAGATCCTAATGGGTGGGTAGGAGACAGGGATCTGTGCCCAGATGGCCTTCACTTAAACCGCAGTGGTACATGTAAGTTAGGAAACTTGTTTAGAAGGGTTATAGACAGGTAGATTCAGGGAAACGGGGTGGACTAGGGAGCGGTGTTAAGCGAACAGTGAACTGGAAATCAAGTAGGGATGACAAAAATGTTAGTGCTCAACTGTAGAAGCATTGTAAACAAAGGAATCGAATTAAGTAATTTAATAGCTATATACTTACCAGATATTGTAATAGGAGTTGAATCATGGCTGAGAAATGATATAATGGATGCAGAGATATTCTCACGGAACTGGAGTGTGTATCGTAGAGATAGGATAGGAATGGTAGGAGGGGGAGTATTCATTCTGGTGAAAGAAGTTGTAAGCTACGAAAAAGTCAAGGATGAAAAACATGAAATTCTGGGTGTAAGGCTCTTCTCTAAAGATAATAGGCAACTTGATGTCTTTGGAGTGTACAGACTGGGAAAGGGTAGTGCTGACGCTGATTCAGAATTATTTTATAAGGTAATCAGCTATGTTGGAAATGACATGGAAAGGAATGTGATAGTAGCAGGTGATCTCAATTTACCAAATGTCAATTGGGAAGGTAATGCGAACGACAGGTAGCATGACCAACAAATGGCAAATAAGTTAATATGGGAAGGGCACCTGATTCAGAAAGTGATGGAACCAACTGGAATGAAGAATATTTTGGATGTGGTGCTGATAAAACCAGATGAGCTCTATAGAGAAAACGAAGTAATAGATGGTATTAGTGATCACAAAGCTGTTTTTGTCGTAGTTAAAAATAAATGTGAAAGAAAGGAAGGTATTAAAATTAAGACTATTAGGCAGTACCATATGGCTGATAAAACAGGCATGAGGGAGTTTTTAAAAAGTAACTATTGTCACCGGTCAATGGGACGGAGAATTGGAATTACAGTGTGTTTAGAAATATAAATTTTAAAGTTTTTGTGTGGCTTATCTGAAGGATTTCATTTTTGTTTGTAATATTTTGAGAAATGAAGAAATTGAACTCTGGACTCTGCTGGAATATTTTTTTTATGTAACTGAAAGATGTTTGTAAATTTTTTTAAAATATGGAAACATCACGATAATATGGATCTGTAAATGAATATTGCAAGATACGAGAATTGTTTTCGAAGTGATTTTATTTTTGTATGTAAATTTTATGTAATTTATAATTTAAATTAATGTCAGCAAGGGTGTAACTTGTCCAAAGGTTGATTTGATGTTTGTAATGTGATTTAAAAATGTAAAAGGTTATTTAAGTTGAGTCACCCTGTACCACACGTGTGGTTTCAAATGATGAAATTTTGGTGTTGTAATCGTAATGTTCCTGAACTTTTGCAATTGCTAACGATGTTAAAATGACCATATATGGTCACGAGAGTTCCTATTGGCAAAAAGGTCCAGCAATCTAGGGTAAGTTTAATCTTATTGGTTAATTGTAATCGGGCCATTTCCGGCCTGGTGGCCGGCTTGGAAAAATGATGCGTGAGCTCGGCGTCAATTTCCATCCGACCGCCCAAGTGAGCGTTCGCGCTCGAGGGCTACTACCCTCGGGAGCTCCATCCTTCCGCGGTAAGTATTATTTCAGTGTTTTTGCAATGTTATTCTCAATGTTTTCTGGTTTAGTTTCATTTAGTTTAATTCCTTTTGTGTTTCGTTATTTCTTTGTTTAATGTCATTTTAAAAGTTTAATTTAATGTGTCCGAGTTTACCCTAGGTTCCAATCGCCGTAGTTTCAATTCTTTCATCCATTAAATACTTTTGCTTTAAACTATACCTTTAATGTAGCATCACCTTCATTGTTAAATCATATTTTATGTTAAGTTACTTAAGTATGTCTTGTTTCCGTGTCGTGGAACTGTATTCTGTAAAACTTTGTCATTTTTAATATAGTTGAGCTAGAGGGTGTTTTTTGTATGTCTTTTCTCCCCCATAACGTCATACGTTCCCATGGACCTCATAGATAGGGCTTCCCAGCACGTTCCACTATCCTGTCTTAGTTGTCATTTTTAGGCCTGTAAGTGTTCCCTGTATTTGGTTTATATGAATTCTCCGTCACTGCGTCATTTACCTATCTCATTATTATTATTATTACTCTTATATTACTTTCTATTACTATTCTTATTTTATCATTATTTTTTTTCTATGTTATTATTATTATTTATGTGTAACTGTAGTTGTCCCGAAATTACGGTAACATTTGATTTCGAGCGCGTACATAACTAATAATAATGAAGTAATAAAATAATACCAGTAGTAAATAATATATTAAATACTTGTAGTAAATAAGATAATACTTAATAATATGAATAAGGAGGTAGAAATATGACGCAGTGACGGAGAATTCATATAAACCAAATATAGGGAACACTTACAGGCCTAAAAATGACAACTAAGACAGGATAGTGGAACGTGCTGGGAAGCCCTATCTATGAGGTCCATGGGAACGTATGACGTTATGGGGGAGAAAAGACTTACAAGAAACACCCTCTAGCTCAACTATATTAAAAATGACAAAGTTTTACAGAATACAGTTCCACGACACGGAAACAAGACATACTTAAGTAACTTAAAATATGATTTAACAAAGAAGGTGATGCTATATTAAAGGTATAGTTTAAAGCAAAAGTATTTAATGGATGAAAGAATTGAAACTACGGCGATTGGAACCTAGGGTAAACTCGGACACATTAAATTAAACTTTTAAAATGACATTAAGCAAAGAAATAATGAAACACCAAAGGAATTAAACTAAATGAAACGAAACCAGAAAACATTGAGAATAACACTGCAAAAACACTGAAATAACACTTACCGCAGAAAGATGGAGCTCCCGAGGGTAGTAGCCCTCGAGCGTGAACACTCGCTTGGGCGGTCGGATGGAAATTGACGCCGAGCTCACGCATCATTTTTCCAAGCCGGCCACCAGGCCGGAAATGGCCCGATTACAATTAACCAATAAGATTAAACTTACCCTAGATTCCTGGACCTTTTTGCCAATAGGAACTCTCGTGATCATATATGGTCATTTTAACATCGTTAGCAATTGCACAAGTTCAGGAACATTACGATTACAACACCAAAATTTCATCATTTGAAACCACACGTGTGGTACAGGGTGACTCAATTTAAATAACCTTTTACATTTTTAAATCACATTACAAACATCAAATCAACCTTTGGACAAGTTACACCCTTGCTGACATTAATTTAAATTATAAATTACATAAAATTTACATACAAACAAAAAAATCACTTCGAAAACAATTCTCGTATCTTGCAATGTTCATTTACAGTTCCATATTATCGTGATGTTTCCATATTTTAAAAAAATTTACAAACATCTTTCAGTTACATAAAAAAAATATTCCAGCAGAGTCCAGAGTTCAATTTCTTCATTTCTCAAAATATTACAAACAAAAATGAAATCCTTCAGATAAGCCACACAAAAACTTTAAAATTTATATTTCTAAACACACTGTAATTCCAATTCTCCGTCCCATCGACCGGTGACAGTGAAATTACCAGCGTTTCTCCCCACTGAGGCAGTGGGCTCATTGTTTGGATTGCCAAACCTTTCCAAGATGTTGGCAGCTAGTGCACTGTTGAATAATAATAATAATAATAATAATAATAATAATAATAATAATAATAATAATAATAATAATAATAATAATAATAATAATAATAATAATAATAATAATAATAATAATGTTATTTGCTTTACGTCCCACTAACTACTCTTTTACGGGTTTTCGGAGACGCCGAGGTGCCAGAATTTTATCCCGCAGGAGTTCTTTTAGGTGCCAGTAAATCTACTGACACGAGGCTGACGTATTTGAGCACCGGACTGAGCCAGGATCGAACCTGCCAAGTTGGGGTCAGAAGGCCAGCGCCTCAACCGTCTGAGCCACTCAGCCCGGCAGTGCACTGGTGAGATGCCATTGCAAACCACCTGTGTAGGACAATGCATTGATAGTGCTGTAGGGGAGATATGTATCTTCATGGGTATAAATGCCTGCTGTCAATGGCGGATTGGCCATCAGCATCCTGGAAAGCTGTGGCAATCCAACTGATGATCCCAATGTCACACACGGGCAAAATGCTGGTAATTTCATGATTGACAAGATCTTAATACTTTAATATTTGCAATTATTGAAATTAAATTATACATTCCTTCTGGAAACTTTGTTATTATTATTCGTTTAATTACCTCCCCAAGCATCAGGTCTATTGAACTGAGCATCAACCGACTGGAAAGCTAAAGTTATTCTAAGCATTAACAAGACAACATGATTTCTAAACCTGCTTTGTTAGTCATAGTTAGTAGTTTTAGCTTTCTGATGTTCTAACTAATTGTTATTTTCTAGCACTCCAGTAAAAACCAATGCCTGCATATTTGACCGTCCCACCACTCAGTTTCTTAAGTTTGGAGGAAACAGCTGACCTGGTGGTGACAGCAGTGACAATAACAAATCTGAAGTTCAAGGAGTTCAGCGAAGAAACAGAAAATGCATTACAATGTGTTGCCGACTACCTCTCGGTGTTGCCACCAAATATCAGTGAAGAGTTTCTACATTATATATTGAGAATAGAAGAATTTGATCCGATTGTGAGATACTGGGCACTGAAATTCTTCTTACAGCCTCATACACGTGCTCTTATTATAGGAATGTTTCCAGAAACATACTATACAAGATTGGTTGAGGTTATTATTCTGCAGGGAGCAGGTCTACAAGTATTAGATTTAAAAGGTGTCTGGCTGAATCATGAGAGTAGCCATCTACTACAAACTATCCTAGAAAATATCCAAAATTTGACAACACTTAATATACCACACATGGCAAATGACACAGTCTTGGAAACTATAGGACTTCATAATGAGAGCCTTCAGATGATGGACATATCAGGAGACTGCAGTATTACAGAGAGAGGAACATCATTGCTATGTAGCAACCAAGCCCTTGCTGCTAGCTTGCAAATTCTGAATGTTGGTAATCCTGGTGGAGAGGAAGTTGAACCTTTTGCCATAGCGCAATTTATAAAGAAATTACCAAATCTGATATCATTAGGACCATATGCACATGTTGGGAAAGCTATAGTTCATCTCATTTCAGAGGGTGATACCAAAGAATTAAAAACAAACTTGCAACATGTTCATGACACAAACACAGACATAAAAACAGCCAAAATAATAATTGAAACCTGTCCAAAGCTTCAATCACTATATTTAGATCAACCAAACGAAAATGTAATACCTCTCTTCCAAGCGATGTCCAAGTTAGATCAAATTAAATTACATAAATTTCAGTGTGATGAACTGAAACCCCTTTTAAGTAAAATAGGATCATCAGTTAGATCCCTAGAGTTAATTCTAGGAGCCGGCATTTTGGATTTAAGTATGATTGGAATGACATGTCCTCAAATAACAAAATTTATTTGCTATAAAATAGAAATTATAAGGCACTTTGAGCAAGTATCATTTGAACATCTTGTAAGACTGGGAATTTTCTACTCGGATATTAGTGTTTCATGCATCAAATATATTCTGTCTTCAGCACAAAAGCTTGAAGAATTAAGTATTGGTGATTTAATAGATATCTCAGATGCTGATATTCATGAAATATTAAGTCACACAGTACGTGAAAATTTAAGAGATGTATGGTTTCCCAATGCCAGAAATTTGACTACACAAAGTGTACAGTGTTTCATAGAAAACTGTCCAAATCTACGGAGTCTTGGGGAGTTAAGTGGTTGGGATTTATCACCAAGTGACGTTACTGACTTCCGTGCAGCAATTCAAGCGGAAAATATTGATCTGAGGCTCTGGGAATTCTTTGGGTAACTGTGTTCAAAAATATAGTGTTCAAAGGTGAAAGAGTTGCAGTTAACAGTGAGGGTTTACCAGAATACCCTGCTTTTTGGACGGGTGAGTTAATTCCACTTGGATGGTATATATACAAGAGAAACACAGAACACACTACTGATGTTGAATAGCTGTCAGTGGAGCAATCAGATGAGAAAGGACCAAATTACAGTGATTCCAGAATCAGTCTGGAGTACAGTAAATCTGAGAAGCACTAGGTGGAAAATTTACAAGAGAATAAGACTTAGAGAGAGAAAAAAAAAAAAAGCCATAGATACACGGATACTCTATACAATGATTTTTATTCAAAAGTTGGCACTGAAAAATGTTAAGAACGCGGATTATTGATTATTAGTGATAAAGTTGTTGCCACCCTCATAATAACTGAAACCCGTTACACTTCAGCATTGCATATGGCATCAGTGAATGATGACTTAAGTACGGCCGCAAGTGCAAAAAATCGTTATCACTCATTCATGGTTAAAGAAAATCTTTGCATTATTGAAGATGTGGAGAATATTGGAAACCGTGCAGCAGGAAGGAAGTATGAGATACAGTGTGAAAATTGTATTCATGACAAAACAAAAGAAAAAGCAAACCTTTACTTCAAGGGACAATTAGTATACATCGGGCATTTTGTAGTCAAAAAGTAAAGTGGATTTATTTCTTGTAAATAAAGCACAAATTGAAGTTTCTTGTTTTTAGAATTTCCCCTCCTAAAATTAGGGTGTGCAAATTATTCACGTATATACAGTAGCTTTAGGGACTGTAGATCCTTATTTATTAACAATGTATTACAAAAATTCCAAATCCATATTAAAAGATTAAGTAAAGTAGGGTTGAATCCCTCTTTTGCATTTCCGAAATTTTACACATTTCTGTGTACTGGAGGTAAATGGCACTACATCCAGTTTTTATGAAACTGAGCTTTTGACATATGTTTACCATATTTTCTGCGCTGTTCTCCGAGATGCAAACACAATCTCTTATGTGCAATAATAAGTGAACTAGCCAGTTTGTGGTAAAAGGCACCAAGTCCAGTATACTTCCAAAACAAATTTAAGAAATATTCAAAATTTGAGAAATGCTTGATAAAAAAGTCAAACCATATTTGTATTATTATGTAAAAACTTTATGAAGCTTTTAATCGAAAAACAGGCGAGTGAAAGAAATACTGAAAAACATTCTTTTACCTCTCCAGTGAAATTGCATATTTTTGATGTAGTGCCCTTTGCCTCTTGGGCAGAGTTTATGTATTGATTCCACTGTTTGGTACATTGTGACAACTGAAAACTAATTAAGAATATGCAAGATATTAAAACACTCAAAAATCCTTAATATCATCACTTTGTAATACACATTTATATCACCATATGCAAAACTAAGTCCTTTACAATATGGCTCTAGATATTTTTCATTCTTGACACTACCTACAGTTTTGATTACTATGGCTTAAGAGTTATTTCAAGATTTCTGAAGTTTATAAAGTATAATCTACCAAATTTCTGAGAACTAGTATCTCTCACAGTTCTTTATAATCACCCTTTATTTGACCTGTGTGTCTAAAAAAATATATTAAATGATTTGCTGAAATATATAAAACAATGGGTCCTGTGCATATGTGTGTAATTAGAGAAACAAGTATTATTATAGCTACTTTTAAGAATATAATATATTTTAGCATCCAAATTCCAAAAGTCTATTCTATAATAAGATTAATGACATTCTTAAAGGGTATGTTGTTATTTGTATTTTTATACTGAACAATAAATAAAACTGAGACTTGAAAGTTGCCTCTTATTGTGTTCTCTGTCAATACAATAAAACACAGCTAAGAAGTTTCTGCATAATAAGTTTTCCCACCTAAGACGTGTGATATTCTCGGTCTCATGATAATGTATTTTTCACGTTTAAAGTGTTCCAGCATAAAAGGTTTTCCTCCCCCCCACACACACACAACCTATCAAAAATCAACCCAAGAGGTAAGAACTAGGGGAAACATTACTACATATGTACCTATTCTCTCTCTCTCTCTCTCCTGGGATACCTCACGTGTTTGCATAAAATTTCCTATGTTTTCATGTTTGTCCTCATCTCTTCTTTCTGTCACTCCCTCTTTTTTAACTGATCTGTAACTGTCTGTTTCTTTTTTATTTTACTGCTTTTATGTCTCACCAACTCAGAAAGGTTTCACGGCAATGATGGGATAGGACAGGGCTACGACTGTGAAGGGAATGATCATTGACTTATCGTAATTAAGGTACAGCCCAGCCCTTGTGGGTGTGAAAACTGGAAACGATGGAGAAGCATCTTCAGGGCTGTCAGTAGCGGGGTTTGAACCCACCATGCCCCGAATGTAAGCTCATAACTACAGGGTCCAAATCGTACAGCCAATCCTTGCTGTCATTGTGTTTATCCTAATACATGTTCCTAGCAATCCCTTGTGGTTGGGGGTAGTAGAATACATCCACGGTATCCTCCTCTTGTCGTAAGAGGCAACTAAAAGGGGAACAGGGCCTCTGAACTTGGGAAGGTGGATTGGTGAGCAACTGTGGTTTCCCTAGCTGAATCTGGCATTGCTTTGACTTACTTGTGTCAAGCTCCTCACTTTCATCTTTCCTGTCCAACCTCCTTTGGTCAACTTTGTTCTCCTCCAACCATAGTGGTATTAAGCTTGCAAGGCCTAGCAAGTCTTAATTACCATGTCCTTCGTGACCCTCCCCTTTCTATTGCCGAGAACTTCATTTTGCAAAGTGTCGGACACCTTTCATTTTACGTCTGATTAGCATTAAGAGAGGATCGTTGCGCAGTTATACTTCCCCTTAACCCATTTTAGGCCAATGGGTCGTATATGACCCACAGTGCTTGGATTTTATTTCTTTAGTATAATGCCATTTTTCCACATTAATGATCACTCAGTAATACAAAAGGAACATTCCGGAATGGATATAATTATTTTCAGAAATGATCCCAAGCATGTAGGCTTTGGAAAATGCTGTATAAATCCTGTTTTGTGGTTACTGGAAGACAAGAGTTTTGAAATTAATTCTAGTTAGAATAAAATTCTAACATATCACTTTCATTATCCTGTTGGAATAGAGACAAATTATTGATAAAGGTATGTCTCAGTGCTTTGGAAGTGATATTTAATGTGTAGTTATGTCGTTAAATATCAAACTGAATGCTGGGGTCGAGTATGCTGTAAATACTACTCTCTCAATTATTTTTTAAAATTCCTTTTCATTTGCAATAAATTACTCTTAAATGAATGGATAGTACAAAAAAAAAAAAAAAAAAAAAACATATTTTGTAATTTCTAACCTTGGTCTAAAATGTATATAACTTTGGTTATTCCTTTCCAAAAATTATATACAGAGATGATGGTTAACTATGGTCCTGAAAGGGACCAAGATCATGTTTCCGTTATGTACATGCATGCACTCTCCCTTCATGCTGTCTTGGCCCTCTGGCTGTACTGAAAGACTACATAGGTAACATTCAGAGTCAATGAATGGCCATACAGAAAACTAGCCAAGGAAGTTTCCACAGGAGAGTCTCATTAATCCTTAGGTTAATTCTTACAGCAGATGAATTTAATAATCAAAATTACATTTTGGCTATATTATTTCTGCACATTACACTTGCACATATGATTTCAAGCATCTGGAAAGTTAGGGATGAGGATAATTGAGGGCTCGTAATAGAGAAATATAGAGAAATACAAGTTCAACCATTGTAAATATTCAATTTAATTCAATAAAAGTCTAGTGTCAAAGGGAATGAAAAATTCATCAGGTGGGACTATGTTCCACACTGAAAATGTATATATTTCACTATTTCACAAATCTAGTTTATCTACTTAATTGGGTAAGTACTTCTTTGGTGATAGTTGGCACTTCAGCCATTGCACCCACTCCAGTATCTCCACACATCAGAGTCTTAGACACACAGGGAACTTCATGATATCCCCATGATTTGATAGCAGCAATGTGAGTTGAGGTGATGGGATGTTGCCACATCCGAGTATTCATGGCAGGACAGAAGAGAAGAGGCTTATTCAAGTCCCATGCTCGAACAACACATGTGAGAAGATTATCACACAAGCCCTGCATACAAAAGACGATAATATCAACTTTAGATTATAAAGTTCACCTCACAATGTAGATTTTAGTGTTGGTTGTTGGGTTTAGAATGAACAGAAGCTTTAACAAAATCAGAAATAACACTGTAAGCAGGTCTATCACTTGTTACAATGCAGTCATGTTGGGAATTTGGAAGTAGAGAGGATGAGCAACTTACTAGGAAAGAGAATGAAAAAGAATTTACAGGATGTTCAGGAAATGTTGTCCAAGGAAATTAGGGCAATAGTAGGGACCAAACGGAGTGACATAAAAAATATCCCACAGTGTTATATAGCTTTTGTCTAGAATCTGCAGAGACTGGGTACTCCCTTAAGTTACATAACCAAACCTGCTACTTCACTGCTGTTTGGCCAATCATCCATCTGTAAAGCAATAAACTTGGGCAGAGAAAAGTTTTCTCACAACTTATACAGCACAAAGGCTGCTCATATAACTCAGTGTATGATGATTATGATGGCGACTGCTGTCTAATAGATAAGTAAAATTTAAAATTTTACTTATCTATTATTCTCAGTTTAATGCGGACTTAAAAAAGAAATTCTTAAATTTAATCTGCTATCTAAACTGTTTAAGTGGTATGTATTTCCAGATGCATAGGTAAACATCCCTGTGCTAAATTATTTTCACACAATTTAGCCTCATTCTAAATCAAGGTCCTAGGTCAATTTAACAAATTCTCCCTCCTCCTACTCGTTCCATATAATATATTAGGTTGCATTTTATACACATGTACACACACCACAGAGATAATAAATGTAAAGAAAAAAGATTCCACAAAAGAGCACAAAAGTCTACTTTCAAAAGCAGTGTCTCAAACAGGTGGGATGCAGAACTAAAAAGGTGCACGCGTAGCAACGAACTACTTTGTCAATAGTATTACAGTGTGATAGTACTCATGACAAACCATTTCGTCCATATTGCCTCAAAAAGCTGGACTGTGGAATTAAAAAGTTGCATGTGTACTTATGAACTGTTATGTCAATAGTGTTACTGCATGGTAGCCAGTGTTGCCAACTTATATTTTCGAGATCCGCTAAATACTACTTAAAATCCGCTAACATTCTGCCAAGAAATTCAATATCAAATAATAATAATAATAATAATAATAATAATAATAATAATAATAATAATAATAATAATAATAATAATAATAATAATAATGATAATAATAATAACAGTAAATGTCTGCTCTCACCTGATTTGTGATTTTCACTGGGATTAAACCCCTGCCTGAGACCCGGCAAGCTAAAACTTGTAGGCGTTTTAGTGCCAGGTGCAAACTAGGTGAATCCCCTACCTCAAGGGCCACACACAGAACAGGCCATTTCGTTAAACGGTCTTCCTTCATAGCATAAATATAAATGTTACTCTCTCACAGTTTCATTATCTGTCGTCATTCATCAACTAAGAGATAAGTACTCTTTCCCCGCGCATTAGGAGTTTATGATATCATGATCTCATAACATCACATCCAAATAACATGTTTCCCTCATATGACTGCTAGATCCTGACAAGAAATACGGAATAGCTCAGAGACAGACTGGAGTACAAATTAAAAAAGAACATAAAATGGATAAAACACTAAATTCCGCCAAAAATTCTGCTGTCCGCTAAATGGTATATTTCTCCGCCGACAGTCTTCTAATTCTGCCAAATTTAGCAGAAAATTACAAGCTCACAGCTATGTGCCGCTAACTGCATAGGCAATTCGCTCAGTCTGAAGGTAAAGGAGGCATACATCAAGGTAATCAGCCCCCTGACAGTGTGTTTATAGGACATTACTCCCTCTCAATAGCAATGCATTTACAGGAGGTTGTTCCCTCTTCCATACATTCAGTTTCTTAGATCAACTTAAGGTAAGAAGTCTGAATACAACAATATGACTAATCAGTTCTTTAACTTCCTGTATTATCTTACATCAAGAGTTGTTTTAAAGCAGAGCATTCTTCTGTTTTGTTTGAATGCTGATTATATAAAGATCTTCAACTTTATATGCCTTCATCATCATCATCACTTTCCAGCTCCACAAGCACTTGTCAAAGTACTGTTTCTGTTCCTCTATGTCCTCCCACTTGTCATTCCTCTTCCTGATCTCAGATTTCACTGTGTCTGTCCATCTATTCCTTGGTCTCCCCACCCCCTCCTTTCACTTCTCTGTCAAAGTAATTCCTTGCTATTCTTGTTCCGTCCATCCTCATAACATGTCTAAACCATCATAGCCTGCGTCTTCCTAAAAACTTGGTAACAGGTATTTTGAAGCCAGCCTCCTTCCTGTTTTCTAATCTTGTCCACTGATAGCATATGAGAGCCCTGCCCACATTCCCACCAATGATATGAAGGAGGGTGATCGTCACCTGTATTCCAAGTGATACCAACTTTACCATACCTGCGGTTGTTCCCCACCATGTAACTTCTCCCGGGTTAATCAGTCGCTTCACAAATAGTTTCATGTTTCGGTACTCTTATGCCATGTACCGAAGTTAATCTTCTTGGTGAACCGATTTCTGTTTTTTGTTATCTACTCTCTTCTTTGCTGCATTTCTTTCTTCACAGCAGTTTTCACCCTCTCATTCCTCCATGGTGTTTCTTTCTCCCTGCATATTGCACTTGTCTTTCCACATAGTGATTCGGCTTCTGAAACCAGGGTGTTCTTGAATGACAGCCACTCTTCTTCTACGCCTCCTTTTTCATTTTTTGGTAATTTGGCTGAGATCTTTCTTTGGTATTCTTCTTTCTTCCCATCTTATCCTAGCAACCAGGTATTTATCTTTGGCATTTTCTTGCGCTTGACATTTTGCAGATGGACGTTCCCAATGTGCACAACCAAACACCCGTGGTCACCGAGACTTTCACTTGAAATAACCTTAGAATCAGTGATGAACTGACTAGCACATCTATCAGTTATTATATAGTCTATCACTGTCCTCTGCTTACCATCCCAACTGTAGCTGTGATGTTACGGCTATCTCTCTTCTGTAACCAAGTGTTTTATATGCTCAGGTTAGTCCATGTACAGAAGTCTATCAGGTTTTCTCCCTCCTGATTACTGCCACCATAGCCATGAGGGCCTATGATGTCTTCGCTGCCTTGCGTATCTGTCTCAACTTGGGCATTCAGGTCTCCCATAATTGTGATGTTGTCTTCCTTTATTTGGTCCTCTAGATCTACAAGGAACTGATCTTTTTCATCTGCAGGGCAGCCTGTCTGTGGGGCATATACTTGGAGAAAGGTATGGAATACCTGGCCAACATGCAATTTCATTTCAATGATTCTGTCACTCATATAACTGATGTCTGCCTGCACATCAACATCTTTGTGGAGAACAAAAGGAACTCAATTTCTAGCTTCATTAGGGTTCCCACTCTAGTACAATATAACCGTTTCATAAGGTTTTCTTTCCTGAACCTAAAATCCCAAGTGTGCATATGTCCATGAGGTCTACAATTTCTTTGCATTTAACAGTAAGAGTGACTTCTCCTAGGTTAATCAGTCACTTCACAAATAGTTTCTTGTTCCAGTACTCCTATGCCATGTACCGAAGTTCTCCCTTAATTTGTCAGGTTTGGTACTGGACGCCCAACCCTCAGCTAGATAGTTGCAGTACAGTACTGTCTACTGTCACATATGGTAGCAGGGTGTTTCTGACCTGACATGATAATGCTTTAGCAGCTGTAAATAAACTGGGTGTTTCTAGCAATTCAAAAGTTAGCAAGATTCCCAATGACAATGAACACCTTCCGTTCTGAAGGCACATAGAGTACATAGATCTTATAGATCCGATGTTTCTCCCATTCAAATACTCTTTACTCCATGGCTTTTGCAGTATGTGAACATGATTTTACATTGTTACAATATGCAAATGCCGGCCCTGCGATGTAGGGGTAATGCGCCCACCTCTTACCCGGAGGCTCCAGGTTTGATTCCTGCCCAGGTCAGAAATTTTTACTTGGATCTGAGGGCTCAGCCCACATGATAATTGAGGAGCTATCTGACAGTGAGATAGCAGCCCCGGTCTAGAAAGCCAAGAATAACGACCAAGAGGATTTGTCGCGCTGCCCACGACACCTCTTAATCTACAGGTCTTCGGGCTGAGCAGTGGTCGGTTGGTAGGCCATGGCCCTTTGGGGCTGTTGCACCATGGGATTTGGTTTTTAATAATGCGCGAATGCATAAAACATAGCATTTGTTATTACTTCTACTTTAGTTAACAGTAAAAGTAAATGCTATTTTTTGTATACATAAACCTTGAGCTTTTACTCCAAAGTCATTTTTCATTACTGTAGACTTAATTTTGGCTCTTCCAGGGGTAGGTCAGACTCCCTATCTGTATGCATGTGCACCAGCGAACTCTTGGAGTAGTTGCCTTACCCCTGGTATGTGAAACACATTATACTGGACTTTTCTTCATAATCCTTACTTCAAAACAAGCAAACATGTCAGACAGCGGTAATTTAGAAGTAGTGACTGAGGACAGTCAGATGTATTTCATAAGCTTGTTGAAGGAGCATCCCGCTCTTCTAACCAAGTCAAAAGTTGCATTAAGACAGGGCTATATAATCTCTAAAGAGTAGTACAAAACAAATACAGGGTAAAACATTGTTGAAAGGTTGTGATGTCTTCAATACTGAACCCAGGGCAACTATTCTATCTAAAGATTGAACCCAAAGGTTTGTTGATATGTAGAATGAGTAGTGTCGCTAAGTTCGGGAAAATTTCTAATCAAATTAAATAACCGATAGATTGACATGATCAGAAATAAGGAAATACATTTATGTGTATAGAATGAGAATATTTCAAGTGTAGAAGGAGACTTGTAGTTTCAATAATGGTTACACAAGATGAAACCAGTACACAGGAATGTTGACACTGAATGTAAGAAGAAGAAGAAGAAGAAGAAGAAGAATCACATCAGAAACCTTGATCATTGAAGGCAGATAGGTAACTAAAAATTGATAAAGGAAAATCCTTAAGAATCCAGGCCTAGCTTTAGAACGCGAACGAACATCATTTTGCTGAAAAACAATAAGACCTATCAATATCACAGGCTACAGACCAATCAGTATATACAACCTGCATAACCTAAAACACTTGAATATATTTCATATTTACTAAGCAAAAAATAGTTTTTAAAATTTGTTTTACAACGCACCAACACAAGAGAGGTCTTATGGTGTATTTCTTACCTCACATTAGTTGAAGAAGAGTGATACATTTATTGCCAAGGCTATGGATCCACCAATCGACCCCAATACATATACAGTATATTTACTTTATAGCACAATACTGTATTAAAAAATATATGACATTTTTCATTCTGCCCAAGTCAACAGCCACTGCCATCGACTGAAATTCTAAACAAAATGGCTCCACTCCCAGAATTTAGTACAGATAGGTACAATAACCAATTGTGGTAAATAAAAACACTAAGGCATTTGTTGAAATGATGCGGCAAAAGTGTTGCGCCTGCCTCTCCTTCAATCGTAGGGTGGTCCTTTATTATACACCTCAGACAATTTAGACCAACAGAACTTCGCAATGAGCCAGGTCTGTTTAGATCAAGGGTCTGGTCGAAGAGGCATCTCGTCAATGGCTGGAAGCATAAGTAACATATGTGTAAGCTACTAACAAGTCACCCGTGGTGCATATAACAAGTTCTACTGTATTTTCTTTACAACCAGAGCAAATATTCAACCCTATTCCTGCTGTCAGATCCAGCATCAACACTTCTACATATACAAGCTTAGCATACATAGGCAGTGCCATGGCATTACCCAGTATACCTATACTCTGAACATTATACATTCTAAATTGATGTTTTGGTCAATGTTGACCCTATCTGGTAGTTATGTGTGGAAACATAGACATCCAGCCAATCCCAAGCTGCCATTCATATCGATTTACATAGTTTGAGTGCCATCTCGAAACCTGGTTGCCAACAGTATTGTGCACATTCACCACGTGATCTTTTGTATTTTCTTTGGTACCTTGTATTTTTTTCACATTGCTATTTTAAGTCTTTATCTGTCTAATTCTCCTCTGCAAACCATGTGACCTTGCCATGATGAGGAGGCTCAGGCCCTAATTTACAAATGGGTGGACTGGGCATTTTTGGGGCATTTTTAAATTCATTACACTCAAATTACTTTTACATTCCACAAATTATTCCAATTATTTTATTAGACTACATAAAACACTTTAAACTATTCTAACTTTAAAACCTGAATTTAATCTATATATTTAAATTTTATGAAGAAAACGTGTCTTATTTCTAAAATTATTTACTTACATACAAACTATTAAACTGAACCAATGGCTTTTAAAAAAAGAATAAACAGCCTCATTCTTATTTGGCTGTTATCTTTATTTGGCTTGATAACTTTAATTATAAGAATTAACTGCATTTGCATAATGTGCTGTTTTAAAACTCATAATCTTGAAAACTGTAATATTTAATTTGTAAACAAGCTTGCATCCGGGAGATAGTAGGTTCGAATCCCACTATCGGCAGCCCTGAAAATGGTTTTCCGTGGTTTCCCATTTTCACACCAGGCAAATGCTGGGGCTGTACCTTAATTAAGGCCACGGCCGCTTCCTTCCAACTCCTAGGCCTTTCCTATCCCATCGTCGCCATAAGACCTATCTGTGTCGGTGCGACGTAAAGCCCCTAGCAAAAAAAATAAATAAATTGTAAACAACTATTTTTTAGAGGAACAGGAAAACGAGCAGAAGGGTGGGCGGCTAAATATTGTTTCCCCAGGGCGCTAACTACTTGAAATCGGGGCCTGGGGAGGCTTGCGTGTCCCAATGAAGCAGATAGCCGAACCACAGGTGCAACCATATCGGATGGCTATGTCAAGAGACCAGAATAATGAATGGTTCATCGAAAGGGGGGCAGCAGCCTTTCAGAAGTTGCAAGGGCAGCAGTCTGGATGATTGACTGATATGGCCTTGTAATAATACTCAACATGGCTACCTCCCGGGTAAAATATTCGGAGGTAAAATAGTGCCCGATTCGGATCTCCTGGTGGGGACAACAAGAGAGGGGGCAATCATCCGCAAAGATGGATAGTGACATTCTGCGAGTCAGAGCGTGGAATGTCAGAAGTTTGAATCGTTGTGTTAGGTTAGAGAATCTGAAAAGGGAGATGGATAGACTAAAGTTAGATGTAGTTGATATAAGTGAAGTATGTTGGCAGGAAGAGCAGGATTTTTGGTCAGGCAACTACAGAATTATCAACACAAAATCAAACAGGGGAAATGCAGGAGTTGGTTTAATAATGAATAAGAAAACAGGGCAGCGGGTAAGCTACTACGACCAGCATAGTGAAAGGATTATTGTTGTCAAGATAGACACCAAACCAATGCCCACCACAATAGTGCAGGTCTATATACCTACTAGTTTAACACATGATGAAGAAATCGAAAGAATAATATTAATAATAACCGTATAGCCTCAGCTACCATGTCCAGACATTTCAATTTGACGCCATCTGTCTGTCTGTCTGCCCATCAATTTCGATGTTCCGTTTTACTCTAGGCTTACTAGATGGCGGACTGAGTAAACCAAAACTCAAAACTCTCTTGGGCATCTATGGCTGAGATTTAATGAATTTTGTTGGGTGAACACCAAATGTGTCACCAGAGTTCTTTTACACGCCAACATTGTACAACATGGAGTGTCAGATGGATTTTTTCCGCCCTTCAAAAATCCGACTACCCCTGCCGGGTTTCAACCAGCTATCTTGGGACTCAGAGGCCGACACTCCACCACTGATCAAGAGAGGCAGCTAATCGAAAGAATATGTGAAGAGATACATAGAATATTTTACCCTTTCCCACGGACTATCTTTGACTCACTGTCTGGTGAAATCTAAGAGTAATAATTTGCTTGTCAGGTATAGTTGTGGAGTATCTTCACTAAATAATTTATTCTGTAAACACCACTTAAGATATCGCTTTCAAATTTTGTAACAATGGAAAATACACTACAGTCATTCCAAAATGATACAATAAAATCACCTAATTACATGCGGGAACCCACCCCTGTTCAGAATGATACATCAAGAAGCATCCAATATGGTGCATAATGTTAAATTGCTTGTTCTTAAAGTCAGTCTGAATTGCTCGACCTGATAGGGCTCACATGTTCTTGGTAATGCAGAGAACACAGGAATTCACCCTGAATGCCCCAATTTATTTCATTTTCGGGATCAGGTGGATGAAGATATTTAGACAGCAAATCATACTTCCTCTCGGACATACAAATTATAAACAATTTTTCACTGAATGGGACTGGAAGATAAAATGACAGTTGGAATATTATGTAATTACGTAAAGGCCCATAGTCCGAAACAGATATTAACTGGAGAATTAAAACTCATACTTATGTTTTGTACAAGTAGGCCTAATATTTTAAAAGGAGGCGGTACCTGAATTAACATTCCCTGTCCTGTGCCGTATTTCAATTCCCTCAGATTCATATCCTGTCCCAACTGCTTCCCACGCTATTTTTATTATCATACCTACAACTTCAAACTCACTACCATTGCATTCGTCAACATATTACTCTAATTTTTAACAAATATCCTCTGCATTCAACTGGTTATGTGCAGCCATGTTGCTGCAATGTGTTTACATTCAGTCAGCTGTCTGTTCTATCTAAGAAAACATATAAAGGAACACTATTTTAGGATTCCATGCAGTATCTAGGAATCGTAGGGAATTCACTGGTTCCAAAAAGTTATATGTTTAGCGGACAGATGGCAGAGGAAGTCGGTTTGAAAATCGAGTAAGCTTCAATACGCAACCCGTGGGAGACAATGTACGACTCCAGTACGCTTTACTATGCAACCCGCGGGAAAGAGTTAATGCAATATGTAAAAGGTGACGAGAATCTAATTGTGATGAGAGACTGGAATGCAGTGGTAGGCCAAGGAAGAGAAGGTAATACAGTAGGAGAATTCGGATTGGGACAAAGGAATGACAGAGGAAGTCGGCTGGTTGAATTCTGCACTGAGCATAATTTAGTCCTTGCTAATACTTGGTTGAAACATCACAAACGACTGCTGTATACATGGACAAGACCTGGAGACACTGGAAGGTATCAACTAGACTTCATTATGATTAGGCAGAGATTCAGAAATCAGGTGTTGGATTGCAAAACTTTCCCAGGAGCTGACGCGGAGTCTGACCACAACTTGTTGGTCATGAAATGCTGTCTGAAGCTGAAGAAATTGAAGAAAGGAAGGAATGCAAGGAAATGGGATCTAGACAAGTTGAAAGAAAAGAGTGCGAGGAACTGTTTCAAGGAACATGTTGCACAAGGACTAAATGAAAAGGCTGAAGGAAACACAATAGAGAAAGAAGGGATAGTCGTGAAGAATGAGGTCTCTAGGGCTACTGAAGAAATGTTAGGAAGAAAGGAAAGATCAACTAAAAATCAATGGATAACTCAGGAGATACTAGACTTGACTTGACGAACAACGAAAGTACAAGAATGCAACAAATGAAGAGGGCAGATAGGAATACAGGCGATTAAAGAATGAAGTGAACAGAAAGTGCAGAGCGGCTAAGGAAGAATGGCTGAAGGAGAAGTATAAGGATGTTTAAAGTTGTATGGTCCTAGGAAAGGTAGATGCATACAGGTAAATCAAGGAAATCTTTGGAGAAAGGAAAACTAGGTGTATGAATATTAAGAACTCAGATGGAAAACCACTTCTAGGAAAAAAACATAAGGCAGAAAGATAGCAGGAACATATCCAACAGTTGTATCAAGGTAAAGACGTAGATGATATGGTTCTGGAACAGGAAGAGGCTGTTGATGCTGATGAAATTGGAGACCAAATTTTGAGGTCAGAATTTGATAGAGCTTTGATAGACCTAAATAGGAACAAGGTACCTGGAATTGATGATATTCCCTCTGAATTACTGACTGTCTAAGGAGAAACCAGCATGATGAGGTTATTCCATCTAGTGTGTAAGATGTACGAGACAGGAGAAGTGCCATTAGGTTTTCTGCAGAATGTTGTTATACCTATTCCCAAGAAGGCCAGTGCTGACAAGTGTGAAAACTACCGCACCATTAGTTTAGTATCTCACGCCTGCAAAATTTTAACACTTATTATTTACAAAAGAATGGAAAGACAAACTGAAACTAAGTTGGGAAAAGATCAATTTGGCTTCAGAAGAAATGTTGGAACATGTAAAGCAATTCTGACTTTACGTCTGATCTTAGAGGATCGAATTAAGGACAAGCCCATATACATAGCGTTCGTAGATCTTAAAAAGGCATTTGATAATGTTGACTGGGCCAAGCTATTTGAGATTCTGAAGGTGATCGGGATCAGGTACGAGAACAAAGAATTATCTACAATCTGTATAAAAATCAGTCTACAGTGATAAGAATCGAGGGCTTTGAAAAAGAGGCAGCAATCCAGAAAGGAGTGAGGCAAGGTTGCAGTTTGTCACCCCTCCTTTTTTAATGTTTATATACTGTAGAACAGGCAGTAAATGAAATCAAAGAGGAATTTGGGAAGGGAATCACAATCCAAGGAGATGAAATCAAAACCCTGAGATATGCTAATGATATTTTATTTGAGACTGCAGAAGATCTGTAGAAATTGCTGAATGGTATGGTCAGAGTCTTGAGTAAGGAGTGCAAGGTGAAAATAAATAAGTCCAAAACAAAAGTAATGGAATGCAGTAGAACGAAGTTAGGTAACGCTGGAAATATTAGATTAGGAAATGACGTCTTAAAGAATGTAGACGAATATTGTTACTTGGGTAGTAAAATAACTAATGATGGCAGAAGTAAGGAGAATATAAATTGCAGACTAGCACAAGCAAAGAAGGCCTTTCTTAAGAAAAGAAACTTGCTCACTCGAACATTGATATAGGAATTAGAAAGATGTTTTTGAAGACTTTCGTCTTGAGTGTGGCATTGTATGGAAATGAAACATAGGGCCTAGATGATAACGAGCTCAGAAAGAAAGAGGATAGAAGCTTTTGAACTGTGATGTTACAGAAGAATGCTGAAGGTGAGATGGATAGATCGAATCACGAGTGAAGAGAGATTGAATCGAATTGGTGAGAGATCGATTTGGCTGAATTTGACCAGAAGAAGAGACAGAATGATAGGACACATCTTAAGACACCCAGGACTTGTGCAGTTGGTTTTTGAGGGAAGTGCAGGAGGTAAGAATGGTAGAGGTAGACCAAGGTATGAATATGACAAGCAGATTAGGACAGATGTAGGATGCAGAAGTTATGTAGAAACGAAAGGGTTAGCACAGGATAGGGTGATGTGGAGGTGTGCATCGGACCAGTCTGTGGACTTATGACTCAAACAACACCATCTCTCTAGCATTATAGTTGATAGTTAAGCATAGCATAAACTAGTAAAATAGCCTACAGTTTTTACAGGTTTAATAATTCAGTGTAGCAGTAGTGTTATTTACACCTGTGTGTTAGTTCGCCTGTGTATAACATGTCTCAGTGTAGTTCGTGGAAGACAAGCATCAAGAATGTGACTCTTGAGATCAGCCATAACCTCCTTCCTGCGCCGGCTATTAGCTGCGGATAATTTCTTATTTCTCTTATTTTTAATAGTGTATTCTTGTTTTAGTGTCGGGTGTTGTTAGTAAGTGCATATTGCATTATTGCAAGTTTTTATGAATTTATTTTCACTCAAAATTCATTAGCTTTTCTGAGTACAGTATTACATTATACGAGGGCTGTGTGGCACAGCCGTTTGCATCAGCCATTCTCGCAGCAGTAGAGCAGTGGCAATATAGGTAAGGCGATGCTCGCGTGTTCTTTGGCGAACTGTCAATTTAGAAGTAATGCCGTGCATAGTATAAGTCCACAGTACAATTACCAAATGTGGAGTACCTGTGTAATGGCTCTATCTCCATTACCTGGTCAAACTGGACAACGGTTTCATTTTCGAAAGGTACATTGATCAGCTACACCAGTCAAATATGAGAAAGAAATTCATGTTGTTTACTCCGGACACTTCAGGAGGCCCAAAAATGAACAACCAGCCATCCCCACAACAGTCTGAGTTTAGAGATCTGGTTGCAATTCCTGGTTGTTCCCCAAACTTGACTGTGCCACCTGACTTACCGGTACCCGCAGAGACAGTCCCACTTTCTGCACTGCCACCGTTGGCTGTTAATCAAGGAGCGGTGTTGTGCCACTCCACAAGGTTACATCGACAGCCAAAATACCTGAAGGACTGCGTCTTGAGGTGAAAGTATAAGCATGGGAGAATTATTGTGGACTGTGTATTATAGACTCTTTGCCTATTACGCTCAACTGACATTCCATGAAAAGAGTTGAGTGTGCAACAATATGTACTGTCCGCACACTTTATCTTGATGCATTTGTGTACGGGGTGAGGAGTAAGGAGCGAGCTGTCCCGGTATCGATAGTGCTGCCAACTGCATGAAAATTAAATCTGAATTGAATCGAGAATATGATCGATCGATATGAAATTTCTAAACCGTTATCATCTTAAGCCAACAACTATGTCACATACACATTATATAACATTATAAAACATATCTCTCGATGAGAATCTTGTTCCTAGCATGAATTCTATACTTTGACTTTGATGTGTAAACAACAACAGTACCAGTACGTAAAGTTTACGCCAGATGTCGCACAACGATGCTTAAGCGATTCTTAGTTTGTGTTTCAAAGGTTGCCAGTATGAATCTCGAAGATCGCCGAGGTCGACCGATTCAGCACTAGGATGTAAATGCACCAAGATAAAGTGTGCGGATAGTACTGTCAAAATCAAGTCTTTGGTCATATCATGTATTATTAAATAGAATATATTATCACCTGTATTTATTAAATCATTCTATTTTCCCTTAAATGTCACAACAAGCTGGAATCGACTAATGGGATAAAATATGGCACAGAAGATTAATTACTCTTTTGCTGATCTTAAACCATAAAGCCACAGACTGTTCTGGAACTCCAATATGCAGGACAACAAGACTGTGTGTGAGACAGCTAAAGTTCATGTGATCAACAAACAGTGTGGTACATAATTCCTCACAATAACAAGAAATAAGTGTTGAAGGTGAAATGTTACAAGTTCTGAGGAAAATGTTAACCGTAACTATAGTTCTAAGAAGTCAGATGAACAATAATGGATTAATGTTAAAATTATACTCTGAGACTAAATTTCCAGTAACTTATACCTGGGCCATCTTAGCCAATGTATTTGCATCAAGTGGTGCTATCACCATTATATCAGCCCACTTTCCGAGTTCAATATGCAACACAGGATCACCACGCCCACTCCAAGCTTTCCATTCATCCTCATCGCAGTACACCTTCACTCCACTTGGAATATCCAAACTGCTGAAAAAGTGCTTAGCATGTTCAGTTACCACCACCTGAATTTCTAATGACTGATTTGAACTTTCCATTAGAGAACTGATAAGTAATGGTAGTTTGATGGTAGCAACACTTCCAGTGGAGCCAATCAAGACATGTCTTTTGTTGTTAGCAGACATGTTGACCAATGCTAAAGTCCAGCAGTTCCAATGAAGAAAAGTGATGTACAAGATACTGCAGAAGATACAAAAGAATATACAGATCAATCTAAAATACTGTTCTATGACAACAAATAACAACAAAATATAAGTTATTTAGCTTACACGCTATAGCCTATACACTATAACCTTACACTGAATATAGCAAACAAATAGGCTTAGGCCTACTTTAACAGAAGATACAAACTGAAAATGTATACTCTTTCCATCAAAAATGTTATTTCAAACTTGATATGAAACACGGAACCTAATCTAGCCTATAAATTTCTTTCAGGACAACTTGTTGGTTGCAGAGAAAAGCAAGGAAATATCTAGCCTGCTACTGAGAGTCTAAATAATGAAATTTATGAAACAAGAGCCAGATTCTAAATTGAAAAACTGACAATAAATGAAAAATATTCTCAGAAATAGAGGATTCTGAAGAATTTTATCTATACATAAAAAAACAAATATGAATATACCTCTGAATATGTATGTGTACTCAATTGATATTTTAGTAAATTAAAAAGAATATTGTATCAATTAAAAACAAACCACTATAAGACAATCATGTTCAGTTGAAACCATGTAACTTAAGAGATCCTTTCAAGTGTACACTCAAGAAGAATCTCTACTTAATGCCTACAGGCAATAAAACTCTTACATAAGAAATTCACCTGATAGTTTAAAGTAAATAGTCTACATCAGTTATTCTTTGACATCTTAGAATCATTCTCTAAATCAGCATAACCCAATTTAGACCAATCCTCCTTTGCCATCAAAGAATTATCCATTCTGCAACCAAGATAGTCCTTAGCTTCCTTCCGACAAGCAGAGTTATCATTTTTATGTTCTTTAAGGCAAATCATATACTTCAGCATTGGAATTTTGCAGTGGCCTTCGTGATCCAGAGGAAAACTTCCCTTATCAGGAGGTGTGGGAGTGAAAGACTTCTGTCCAAAAGTCATGGTAGACATGATGATTCACTCTTTGATTTTATTTACTGTAGTTTATACGGAAAGTATGGGACCCCTCTATTTTCTTCAAAATTTTAAATTATTATTTCGTTTCGAAGAGTTTACTACAAATGTACTGACCGAGGATTCACATTCACCTATAAAAGATGGTATACACACTGTCGGTGTGCTACGAGTCGACCAAATTACGACGCCGCCAAAGAGAATATGGACGCCGCTAAGCGCCCAAAGCGAGATAAAAAGCAATACAAAGCGCTACAACTGTCTTCACTCTTCAACAACGAGCTCTTTGTTGCTCTTCAACAAACAATTACATAACTGCACAACTGGTTCTAAAAATAACACAGGCGTAAAATACTACACAAACACTGGACTTGCACACCACAACCAATTACAAGCAAGGCCACATGCTCCCCAGCTGATTTAGACTCAGGTCTACCAACTAACGTGTTGTAAATTAATATTTATATATCAAAACTACGTTCACATTTCTGTGGCTCAAATGTAATTTGTAATAAAATACTTAACGTTTACTTCACACTTAAGCACATTTTCTTATTGCCAAGACAAATGAGCCTGTTTGAAGACAACGAAAATTTAGAAATGCTAATAGGGCTATTGGTAATTGTTTGTAAACAGAGATGGTGATGAATACCTTGTACCGCGATCACGTGCTGCATAAATGATAACTTAATAATAAGGATAAGATGGAAGAGGACACAGATTTTAGAAGGTATAACCAAGAAGGAGCTCTGAGATGTATATTTCTGTGTGAATTTCATCCTATAGCCGGACCGAAGATTACGTGCCAGGTGAGTACATGTTACTGCATGCCACCCATTACTGCCCATTAAGACAGGATATCTCTTCTGGAAGCCATACATCATCAACTTGTCCTGCCATAACTTATCACACTCTAGTTATATGATTTAATTTTTTTAAAGGAATACCATACAACTGATGTTTTAATGCGTATTTGTACTCCAGGCAGGTCTGAAGAATATGGAGCGATCTGTCATGTGCATGACTGTGTATGAAACATGCTGGGTGTTATCACTAACAGTTTGTGGGTAGCCCTGTACGCTCGTATGTAGAATAGTGAAATAAAATCTGGAAACACGATCGAGGACGACTTTCGTCTGGTGCTGAAGTCATGGTTCAAGCATCGGACTTGAAGGAGATTTACTATACGCGAACTTTTTCTTGAGCCCGATTTTTACGGGGTGAGGGGTAAGGAGGGAGTGCTGACGGTCCCGGTTATACTGCCAACTGGATGGAAATGAATTCTGAATTGAATCGATAATATGATCGATCGATATGAATTTTCTAAACATTTATTATCTTACGCCAACAACTCTGTCACACATACATTATTTAACATTATATAACATTTCTCGATGTGAATCTTGTTCCTAGCATGAATTATATAGTTTGGCTTTGCTGTGTAAACAACATCAGTACCAGTTCGTAAAGTGTACGCCAGATGTCGCACAGCGATGCATAGTTTGTGTTTCAAAGGATGCCAATGTGGATGTCGAAGATAACCGAAGTCTACCGATTCAGCACTAGGGAGCTCAGGGCTCAAGAAAAGGTTCGCGTATAGTACACAAATATAAAGCGAACAAATCACACAACCATTTATTTTATATAAACAGAACAACAGTGTAACAGGCCTTCTCGGTAAGAAACAAAAAAGGCAAGGAAATTATACACAGAGTAAACTGAATAGTCTTTTTTATTTCACACCTACCATATCCATAACATCACTCCCATCTTGCAATTTTAGATATAGTACGCGCACTTTATCTTGAGCCCTAGTTCCCATTCGTTACTATAGAGATCCGGGCTCAAGATAAAGTGCGCGTATAGTACTTATGTGATAAAATTACAACCCTCCTTTATGCATCGTAAGTCTAGTCTTTTAGGGACTTTAATTTTTCTTCCTGCTGTGGTTGTAATCACTTATGGGGTGTCACTAGGCACATCACAGTCCAATTTCGAAGGTCCCATCTGCTGGACAAGTTTGGGATCATCACAGCTTGAGGAAACCTCCAGGGGATACAAGCGTTGCACAGGTCTCAATTTCTCTCCTTCAGTGGTCTTCACTCTGGGTACCCGGCTATACCCATCCTGCCCTGGAGAGACTTCCAAGATTACTCCAAGCGGCCAGTGGGTCCTCTTCATATCCATTTTGATTAGCATCACATATCCTGCTTTCAGTTGCTCTTGTCATCTCTGCCCTCTGTGAATCAACAGAGCCAGGTATTCATTACAAAAGCTTTGACGCAGGTGTACTCATAATGACTATTAATGGTTATGAATTTCATGTTTTTGGTCCGTATTGAACTGAGAATAATATATAAGTAATAATAATAATAACAACATAAACGTTTCCACCTTTTCAATACTAAAATATATTCACAAAATTATAAATTACACGGTACTAGTTTCGACCCATCTAGGGGTCATCATCAGCCGTATTGGAGCAAAGATCACTTTTGGCGAAATCCTAAGAAAATGTTATTTTAAAGAATAACAAGTGAAATGAGATGTTATTATGGTAATAGTTAATAATACAAGGAATATACATACTAAGAGGTTTTTAACAAAGAATAAAGTATAAATGGGGTGTTGTAAAAATTATAATCATGGAAATCAGTAAGTTCTTGTATTGAAATGACATATATAAAATTATATATAGCTTAGGAAGAGGGCTTAAGGTGGGGCTGAAGGGTGCGGGAGAAAGTGTAATTGTCTTGGAAAAGTACCTTTGATTAAATTTAGGATTGAGTTTAGGTTGGCTGCATTATTGTTTCTGAGGAAAGTGATAAATAGATCGAAGAGTATGTTGGGTTTCTCTGAGATTTCATTGAAATTGTGACTGGCATTAAAGTATTGGTCTAGGTATATGTAGTAATTTTCCTGAATACTTCTGCCTTTTGAAGATCCCTTGTTCATTAATTATTCCTGGAATGTCCTTCTTGTAACCTGTTTCTGCTTTAAGGTACCTATACATACCCTTCCATTTTTAACTAAAATTTGTATAACTGTCAATTATGCTTGCCATCATATTATCCCTAGCTGACTTCTTTGCTAGATTCAGTTTCCTGGTAAGTTCCTTCAATTTCTCCTTACTTCCACATCCATTTCTAACTCTATTTCTTTCCAGTCTGCACCTCCTCCTTAGTCTCTTTATTTCTGTATTATAATAAGGTGGGTCTTTACCATTCCTTACCACCGTTAAAGATACAAACCTATTTTCACATTCCTCAACAATTGCTTTAAACCCATACCAGAGTCTGTTTACATTTTTATGTACTGTTTTCCACCAATCATAGTTTTAATAATAATGTTATTTGCTTTACGTCCCACTAACTACTCTTTTATGGTTTTCGGAGACGCCGAGGTGCCGGAATTTACTCCCGCAGGAGTTCTTTTACGTGCCAGTAAATCTACCGACACGAGGCTGATGTATTTGAACACCTTCAAATACCACCGGACTGAGCCAGGATCGAACCTGCCAAGTTGGGGTCAGAAGGCCAGCGCCTTAACCGTCTGAGCCACTCAGCCCGGCGATCATAGTTTTTCAACTCCCTCATGCCTGCTTTATCAGCCATATGGTACTGCCTAATAGTCCTACTTTTAAGGCCTTCCTTTCTATCACATTTATTTTTAACTACAACAAAAACAGATTCGTGATCACTAATACCATCTATTACTTCAGTTTCTCTATAGAGCTCATCTCGTTTTACACTATGTCCAGGATACTTTTCCCTCTAGTTGGTTCCATCACTTTCTGAATCAGCTGTCCTTCCCATATTAGCTTATTTGCCATTTGTTGGTCATGCTTCCTGTAGTTTGCGTTACCTTTCCAGTTGATATTTGGCAAATTCAGATCTCCCGCTACAATCACATTCCTTTCCATGTCATTTCCCACATATCCAATTATCTTACCAGATAATTCTGAATCAGCGTCAGCGCTACCCTTTCCCGGTCTGTACACTCCAAAGACATCAAGTTGCCTATTATCTTTAGAAATGAGCCTTACACCTAGAATTTCATGTTTGTCATCTTTAACTTTTCCGTAGCTTTCAAATTCTTCTCTCACCAGAATGAATACTCCCCCTCCCACTATTCCTATCCTATCTCTGTGATACACACTCCAGTTCCGTGAGAAAATTTCAGCATCCGTTATGTCGTTTCTCAGCCATGAATCAACTCCTATTACAGTATCTGGTAAGTATATATCTATTAAACAGCCAGCCCCGTGGTGTAGGGGTAGCGTGCCTGCCTCTAACCCATAGGCGTCGGTTTCGATTCCTAGCCAGGTCAGGGATTTTTACCTGGACCTGAGGGTTGGATCAAGGTCCACTCAGCCTATGTGATTAGAATTGAGGAGCTCTCTGACGGTGAGGTAGCGGCCCCGGACTAGAAAGCCAAGAATAACGGCCGAAAGGATTCGTTGTGTTGACCACATGACACCTCGTAATCTACAGCCCTTCGGGCTGAGCACCGGTCGCTTGGTGGGCGAAGGCCCTTCAAGGGATGTAGTGCCATGGGGGGAGGTTATATCTATTAAATTATTTAATTCTATTCCTGTCTTTACAGTACTTCTACAGTTCAACAGTATCATTTTTATGTCATCCCTACTTGACTTCCAGATCCCTGTAAACTTATCACCGCTCCCTAGCCCAACCCGTTTCTCTGAATGTACCTCCCTGTTACCCTTTCAAACAAATTTCCTAACTTATACGTATCACTGCGGTTTAAGTGAAGGCCATCTGAGCACAGATCCCTGTCTCCTACCCACCCATTAAGATCTAGAAACCTCACTCCCAGTTTCCCACATAGCCACTCCATAGTCTCATTTAAATCCCCAATCACCCTCCAGTCAGTATCCCTCCTACACAGTATTCCACTGGTAGCAATCTCCACTTCCTTAAACTTCATCCGTGCTGCATTTACCAGATTCCACACATCCCCAACTATATTGGTACCAAATTGAGTATTTGACCCCACTGAAATTTGGAACTCTAATCTGTCCTGATAATTTTTTGACTGGAAGAAAGCAGCCAGTGCGGTTCTAAAACCATCTGCTAACTGGCATTTCAAATTTGTTTCGACCGGGCGAGTTGGTTGTGCGGTTAAGAGCGTGCAGCTGTGAGCTTGCATCCGGGAGATAGTGGGTTCGAACCTCACTGTCGGCAGCCCTGAAGATGGTTTTCCGTGGTTTCCCATTTTCACACCAGACAAATGCTGGGACTGTATCTTAATTAAGGCCATGGCCGCTTCCTTCCCATTCCTATGCCTTTCCTATCCCATCATCGCCATAAGACCTGTCTATGTGAGTGCGATGTAAAGCAAAATAGCAAAAAAATTTGCTCCGATGAAGGTTCATCTTACAAATCAAGAAAACAGTAGGCCTAATCATTGAAGAGGAAGCAACATACTGTATTTCACAAACCTGGGGGAGGCAAAAGGTGCCTGCAGGAAAGGGACGACCGGGAGAATTGGCCGTGTGGTTAGGGGCGCGCGTCTGTGAGCTTTCATCCTGGAGATAGTGGGTTCGAATCCCACTGTCAGCAGCCCTAAAGATGGTTTTCCGTGGTTTCCCATTTTCACACCAGGCATATGCTGGGGGCCTGTACCTTAATTAAGGCCACGGCCGCTTCCTTCCAACTCCTAGGCCTTTCCTATCCCATCATTGCCATAAGACATACTTGTGGCGGTGCGTCGTAAAGCAACTAACAAAAAAAGGAAGGGAAGAACATAAACCAAATGTCTACTGAAGCCGTACAGCTGAATGTTTACCTAAAGTTACAAAAGTCATCGACATAGATCTTCTCAGAAAGGCATTGTGAGAGATAATTAGAATCCAATCCATACCTCACATTTTACACACACAAAAATGACTAATTTTCAACAACTGAACTTTCAAAGAGCAGGAAAAGCAAGAGCAGGAAGAAGATGAGCCAGTGATTGACAGTGATTTAATTTAGAAATGCTTGCCATGAAGATAATAAAGTTAAACTTTATGTTCATATAATTATTAAAGATAAAATATGTAAGGTAAGGGTACTAAAATAACACACCCAAGACTTTCCCAAAAATTATACAGCCTGGTTTTTTCACAATAAAATAAGGGTTATCCAAACTATTCCTTGTTTTACATAATATGCCAGTATGTATATGATCACATAAACTTAAATAAAGTCACAGACCAAGCAACTGGCCATGCGGTTAGAGGCATGCAGCTGTGAGCTTGCATTGAGAAGAAGGTGGGTTCAAACCCCACTGTCGGCAGCCCTCAAGATGGTTTTCTGTGGTTTCCCATTTTCATACCAAGCAAATGCTGGGGATGTACCCTAATTAAGGAAGGAAAATCCTGTTAAACACATATATCAATAATTTTTGCATCCTTTCTCATTTTGACCTCAAGTTGCTACCTATAGTATTTACGTAGGAATCCCTCATGTATCATTTTTAGAAAAAACTATTTTTTTAGAATTTTCAGTCCAAATTATAATACATCAGTTTTATTTTTTCTAAGCTAAATTTACTAGGTACTTAGATTAGTTAAATACAGTGTGGTCTTATCTAAAACTATTTTTATTTCCTCCGTCACCCTTATCGAGGGAGCCTCTGGGTCAGCTGTAGATCGTTACCTCCATCCACTTCTTGCACCTCCCTGAAGACACAAGAGATATGCGTCGTTTCTGAGGTACTCCTTAGAACTTTGTTCTGGATGCACTTTGATGCTTCATAAAGGCTATTATTATAATGAGCTCACCACACCCAAAGGCATTTTATACCTAACTGCCAGGTTTGACTGAGGCTGTCCCTAACCTGCTGGGTTTCAGTGGCATTTCCTCCACCGGGTGACTAGCACGCAACTAAAGAAGCTGCTCCGCACAAAATCAGTGGCTCATTTAGAGAGTCGAGTTGATTGAGTGAGTGGTTGCACAGTTTGGGTCATGTAGTTGTCAGCTTGCATTTGGGAGATAGTGGGTTTGATCCCCACTGTCGGCAGCCCTGAAAATGGTTTTCCATGTCCATAGCAGGCAAATGCTGGGGCCATATCTTAATTAAGGCCTCGGCGCTTCCTATCTGCTCCTAGTCGATTTCTTCCCTGTCATCACTATAAGACCGTCCGACTCGTTGGCTAAATGGTCAGCATACTGGTCTTCGGTTCAGAGGGTCCCGGGTTCGATTCCCGGCCGGGTCGGGAATTTTAACCTTCATTGGTTAATTCCATTGGCATGGGGACTGGGTGTTTGTGCTGTCCCCAACATCCCTGCAACTCACACACCACACATACTATCCTCCACCACAATAACACGCAGTTACCTACACATGGCAGATGCCGCCCACCCTCATCGGAGGGTCTGCCTTACAAGGGCTGCACTCGGCTAGAAATAGCCACACAAAATTATTATTACTATAAGACCTATCTGTGTCGGTGCGACAAAAAGTAAATTATAAAAAAATGAACTTAAAGAGAGAACCGGGTTATTTACCATCACCCAATACTTGACATTGAGTCACTGGCTGTATGGTCTACTCCATCCCTTAGTAGATACTCTTTATGGCTTCAGAATAACCTCAAATTTTATGATTTTGTATGATATTTAAGGGGGGGCCTACACCTTTCAGCATAGAAAAATAGGGTGTATTAAACTTAGTATGACAAACACATTATTCCTTAATAATATGCCTACTTATTTGGAAATCATATAAACCCGTGCCATTATAATTATATAATTAATTATTCAAAAGGGCAGTGAATCATGGCCACTATTTTGCCATTTCCCTGATCATTTCCAAGCACATGGATATTTTGTATGATTCTTTTTTATTATAATTAGTAATGTTATAGCTACTCGTGTTATAGTGTAGTAGTCTGCCCCGCGGTGTAGTGGTAGCGTGCCTGCCTCTTACCCGGAGGCCCTGGGTTCGATTCCTGGCCAAGTCAGAGATTTTTGCCTGCATCTGAGGGTTGGCGAGGATCACTCAGCCTACATGATTACAATTGAGGAGCTATCTGATGATGTGGCTCCGGTCTAGAAAGCAAAAAATAACGGACGAGAGGACCCGTCGTGCTGACCACACGACACCTTGTAATCTGCAGGCCTTCGAGCTGAGCAGCAGTTGCTTGGTAGGCCATGGCCATTCGGGGCTGTTGCGCTATGAGGGGGGAGGTTATAATCTAATAAAGGAAACTATTTTGCATTTTGTTCCATGTTTGTTACATTTTCTTGTAGCCATTTTTATGTTTCCTTAGATTAAGTTTGTAAATTTAATGGTCAATTCGCCTTGTAACTGTAGATATGGATGCCTTCCATGTTGTCCTTTTTGCATCGAGACTTTGGCGCAATATAGGGATGAAATCCAAGAATTTAAAAATCTTCCTATTTTTGATTTCTGAAAGTTGGCAGGTATGAGCTGCAACATATACTAGAATCAGTGTAGTCCATCAAATATAAATATTTTTTTTCATGAAGTTATTTTCAAGCAGTCAAATTTTTCATTAATTTTCATTTGAAAATATTTTTCAAAACCTAACCACTGGAACCAGCTTAATAATTGTAGTATATCTTCTTCTTTCTTTTTGTTAAATATACATAAATCAATCAATATTCTAAAGGCTAATGCCTTGTCGATGCAACCACTCTTTTCTTTCATTGGATGTTCATTTCAGTTCCATGTAATTGACACAACCTAACCTCTTCGGTTCAGAGGGTCCCGGGTGCGATTCCCGACCGGGTCCAAATACTTCATCCTAGGTCTTCCTCTCTTTTTTTCCCAGCACTTTCCCTTCAAGTATGTTAGTGATAAAAGTTTTGTATCTGATGACATGTCAAATAAATTTTAATTTCCTGTTTTCCATTTCGTTTAAAAAATCTTCTCTTAATATCTTAAAAACTTCAAGAGTTTATTTATTTATTAGGTTCGTTACGACCCCTGACGATCACGAGTGACTTGTTCGGTACGTCTTCTTTCTTCCCAATACCTCTTCATTCTCTCACTCCTCCTCTTTCTCTCAGCTTCCGTGATCTGAATCTGGATCCTGGTGTCTGTCCATCTGTGACCTTTCACGAGCTTTTTGTATTTGGACCTATCCTGTACTGTCATCAGTGGATATTTTTCCTTTATGCCAATAGTCTCCCAATCTTCTCTGACTTCCTCATCCACTTATTTCCAGTTAAGCAGGTTGCATTCCATATCTTCTTCGTCAGCCTACTGTCATCCATCCTCATGAGATGTCCAACAAATCCTAACCTTCTCTTTCTTATCACACTCGAGATTGGTTCTATACTCGCATATAGTTCCTGCCTTGATCTGTGTACCCAGATTTCTGAAAAACAAAAGTTATGGGAAACGAGCAACAAACTTACCGGTAAAGGGCTTGCTTGGGTGAGAGGGCTTTGCAATTTTGGTCATAACTTCGAAAGTATTGGAGATATTAACAAAAATTTTGCGCTGTTATATAGAGAAAATTTCAATTTTAAATGAAAAATAAATTGAAAAATCTTATTTTTGGTCGGTCAAAGGTGTTGGTCTCTCCCTTAGGTCACTTTAACCTATGAAGTTATCTCATTGTAAAATATGTCCGAGTGGGCGGAATAGTCAGCGTACTGGCCTTCGGTTCAGAGGGTCCAGGGTTCGATTCCCGGCCGGGTCGGGGATTTTAACCTTAATTGGTTAATTCCAGTGGCCCGGGGGCTGGGTGTTTGTGCTGTCCCCAACATTCCTGCAACTCACACACCACACATGACACTACCCTCCGCCACAATAACACGCAGTTACCTACACATGGCAGATGCCGCCCACCCTCGTCGGAGGGTCTGCCTTACAAGGGCTGCACTCGGCTAGTAATAGCCACACGAAATTATTATTATTATTATTGTAAAATATGACCACCTCCATAGTGTAACAGTTAGTGCCTTTTGCAGCCGTCCTCAGAAACCTGGGTCCAATTCTCAGTACTGCCAGATATTTAAGATTGCCTCCTTTGGGGGCTGTGCCTGGACAGAACTGCACCACCTTGCGACGAGGACATAAATTTACATTTTGCATTGTAAAATAAAGCATTTTCATATACTGAAAACAACTTATAGTTATTTTGAATTTAACATGAAAATATTCAGTTGCATTAAGTCAAAGACTTCCCAAAAAAATTATTCCTAAACTCATTTTGTCTATTGTTGTCTGTTACGGGGTTACCCGTGGAACGCATAGGTGAAAGAAGGTGCCAGGGTGAACGGGTCTAACTACAAAGTCAAGAATGGAATTTAAAACTTTAACAAAGGTTTTTTTCTTTTCTTTTTTAGAATTTCAAAAATCAACGAATAACAATATAATGGGTCCCATAGGCAAGTTAGATATGAGCCAAGTAAAATACAAGGTAGTGAATTCTACAAGTCCTGGGCTTCAAGCCCCTAATACATGGAGCCCTTGCTCCAGCATTTACAATATCAGCCCTCCCAGAGGCACCTTTACAACACTTGAAAAGAGCTGACACGCTCTCAGTTTTTCAAGTCTCTTCAAGGCAATATCAGACTTTGCAATTACTTGCCATCAAGGCACAACTTACACAAATGAAATGGGGGTATCTCGTACCCAACCTACTGGGCCTTAGCGGAAAAAGAACAGGTTAAGTAAATGGCCTGAAACACCAAGTTGAATGGAAGCGTGTACTTGCACTCCTAAATATGCATTCCTAAAACCTAAAAGGCACTAGGCCGATGAAACAGGGGCTATTCCCAAACTATGGAAGTGACTCGTATAAGAATAATTTAAGACATTACAGAAAGGAAGAAAACCAGTTACAAAACATAGTCACCTCAAACCAATATGAAGGGGAGCTCGAGTGGGTGCATCACTCTCTATCCCCGAATTACGGTTACAGATTTTATGAAGTTTTTACATAAGCCGGCAGAAAATTACATTTTTAGAAAAGTAGGTTACATGGTAAAAGTTTCGGACCTTTCCCGCGGGTTAAACTGCTGAGTTAACAAGAAATAAAGATGTTAAACAGCCATTACCTTGCTGAAGAACTGCTGCCTGATGAAAGAGGCAGCACCCGTCTCCTGCTTCACATACACACACTCAGTTAGATGTTGATCAAGTGGCCAAGAGCCGTGAAAATCCGCAGTTTATAAACCCTCGGGGAAAGTTCGAGACCTTTCATGAATAATCAAGCCACACCCTCTTACTTTTATTGGCTAGCGTAAAGTTACACATCAAATCGAAGAAGAAGCCTGTGATAGGCCGAAAATTAATTACAGAAATTAGGGATTGGCTGAATTCAAAACTGGCGGAAAGAAAAGATCAATATTGCCAACCCAAAAATGAATGAACATAATTTAGTAAAGAACAAACTTATGAATACAAAATTTCTTCAAATAAAGTTCCTTCACTTCGCACCAGGGTGCATGATCATAGTTTTGTAGCGACATCTGTTGCAGAAAATCCAAACTTCCTGATAAATGGTAAACAAAACACGTAGAATTTCATACAGTACTGGAAACTTCACAATCACAAAATTAAGGAGGTGACATCTTCTGAGGAAACGTTTAAGTAGATCTAGTTCCAAGTTCTGTGTTTCTCCTGTAGAGGAGTTCTAATTGGCGCAAGATTTAAATGTGCGGCATAGAGGTGTACCGCCCGGTACATTGTCCATTCAATTTACCTCCGATTTTGAGATCTAATATGCTAAGGGGGGAGACCCAGCTTAACACAGGGAAAATAGGCCAATATTCATTCAATTGTTATATATGCTACAAACGTTGTTGACAAATGCTGCACATATTCCAGTATTGGCATGCTTCCTAGCAATCAGAAGCAACTTCAATAATTTCAGAATTCTAATTATAACAATTTTAAATAAAATGTTCAAAATTTCCCACCTTTTTAACAATATATCACGGTTTCCTTCATAACTATCTTACTGTTTCACGGATAATTATTATTTTTTTTCAGGGTTCCTCCCATAGTTTTGTACTACAATCTGTACCTCATTCAGATCAATAGGATTTATATTAGATTTTATATAACATATTTATTTAAAAAATATTAATATTTTCAGGTGCTCGGAATAAAAACCCGACTAAAATATCTAAATCACAGTCTATGTTAGTGATTGAGGTTCATTTTGTAGGTGGAGGTTTGATACACACTTTATAAAAGGAAAAGTATGAAAATTCTCATAAAATTGGAATTTATAAGGGAAACAGTGATATGTTGTTAAAAAGGCGGGAAATTTTGAACATTTTATTTTAAAATATTACAATTATTAGAGTCATTATTCTGGTGATTACAATATTTCCATCCGAGGCCTCGTTTAGTTTTGGAAGCAATTCCAAATTATTCAGAAGCTGACTTGCTGGGCCTATCACTTCCGAAGATTTTTCTGTTAGGGTTATCTCCTTTAGCCTTTAATAGTCCCCTATCACCCTGCAAGGCAGCAGGCCCTGCGTCAGATCTCAGGGATCAGATATTGCCTCTTCCGCCAGATCCACCATACCAGTGATTTTCACTTCTGTCTTCACTGCCGTTGAGGTCTTCACCCATATCCCTGGGCATGGGTTCCATGTTATACCCCACAGGACTGGGTCTCCGACTGAACTCAGCCATCCTATCACTCTGGCCTACTGAAGTGTAAAGTGCCCACCCCCGAGACAGGAATTACTCAAGTGGTAAACTTTATGAAAGAATTATAGAGCGTAAAATCAGACCCCTTATTGAAGAGAACCTCTTCGAAGAACAATATGGATTCAGGAAGGGGAGATAAACAACTGATTTAATCTTTACAGTCCATCAGTTAATGGAAAAATACTACGAACACAACCGAGATTTGTGGTTAGCCTTTCTGGATATCAAGAAAGCATTTGATGCTGTGAACGGAGAGAATGTGTGGGAAATACTGAAGAAAATTGGAATACAGGATGACGTGATACACAGGATCAAGAATTTGTATGAAGATACCCAAAGTAAAATCAAAACACCTGTAGGAATGACTGAAATCTTTGATATAAAATCTGGGTTAAGACAGGGTGGTGTTTTGTCTCCTCTTCTTTTCATCACTGTGATGAATGAGATTCAGAGAAAAGTTCACCAAGCCATAGAGGTAAGAAAATGAAAGTTATCTTGTTCGTGGATGATATATGTTTGTGGGGAGATTCTAAAGAAGACCTTCAAGGACAAATAAACTCCTGGACAGAAGCTGCTAAAGAATATGGACTCATCTTCAGCCAAGAGAAAAGTGAGGTTATGGTCATGAAGAGATACGGACAAGCAATGGGGCACATTGAAATGGAGGGGAAACAGCTACAGATGAACAATTCAAATATCTTGGAAGTGTTATCTCTGATTCTGGTTCTATAGGTAAGGAATTTCCCACAGAATTCAGGCAGGTAGCAACTTTTACAAAATAGTTAAAGACATAATATGGAACAAGAAAATACCAACAAAATGTAAGAGAGTCATATGTGAAATCTATTACGTACCAATCCTGACCTATGGTTGCAAAACATGGACCATGAGAAATAAAGATGTTAGTAGAATCCAGGCAACAGAAATGAGATTTGTCCGTAGCATGATCGGTAAAACACGGAGGGACAGAGTCCGTAATGAGGAAATCTGCAAGCAGGTTCAAGTTGTAAGACTGCAGGACAGAATAACAGCGCAGCGACTGAGATGGTATGGACATATGCGATGCATGGGAGATAACAGATTACTGAAAAAATGTATGATCTAAAACTTGAAGACAAAAGACCAAGAGGGCGACCAAGACTCAGGTACAAGGACAGGGTGAAGATTGACATTCAGCAGCGAGGACATACTTTGGAAAGCATCGAAGAAGGAGAGAAATTCAGAGACCGCAACTGGTGGAGAAGCCTCATTCGCCGACCCATCGCTTAGGATGGAACGACGTGGGATATGTATGTATGTATGTATGTATGTATGTATGTATGTATGTATGTATAATTATTAGAATTAAAATTGTTGAAGTTGCTTCTGGTTGCCAGGAAGCATGCCAATACTGGGATATGTGCAGCAATTGTCAACAACAGTTGTAGCATATTTAACAATCGAATGAATATTAACCTTTTTTTTCCCTTTGTTAAGCCAGGTCTCCCCCCTTAAGCAATTGTTTTAGTGTAATGTGTTCTGCATTCTGTAGTCACATTGTTATCGCAGTGTTATGTATGTATGTTTAGTCCTCAGCCCGAAAGCTGGTTGGATCCTCAACAGCTCTGCCATCAGCTGTCATATATGGCCTAGGCATCACTGAAGAGGCGTACTAGGGAAATGAGGAGTGAGGTAGTTTCCCGTTGCTTTCCTCACCGAGCCAGAAGTTGCTATTACACATCAGTCTGCCAAGCCCACTGAAATGCATGCACCAACCGACCCTATGAGCAATATTTTCACACCATTCATAGCAGGGACTGGCTGCAGAAGGAATGGCATTACTAGCATCACTCATACCTCAGTCACTTTCATTTTGTCAAAGCCAAGGGTAAAGCTGAGACAGATCAATGAAAGTAACAAGATTGCTCTAGCCCATACCAGAAGACATAGTGCACTGTAAACACTAGGTCCCGCCAGCAAGGGCATATCGCAGTGTTATTGATGTAAAAATAAATTTTAGTTTTATTTTCCCCATGTGATGTGAAAATGTATGTTTCAGATGTTTAAGACATTGTTTATTTAACTTATAGAATTTTTGCTATATAACAGGCTCGTTATCCTCATCTCACATTCCCTCTTTGTATTTGGATGAATATTCCAATTTGCTTTACGTTGTACGAACACACATAGGTCTTATGGCAACTACTGATCAGTTAAATGAAGATATTATATTTAACAGCTCTTTTATGCTCTTCTGTTTCAGGTTCCTGAAAATTATATTTCAAAGGAGATTTTTGATGCTGTGAGTGTGTACATTATCCCAAAAGCTCAACTTCAAAGAAGCACTTTGACTGTGTATGTTTTCCTCTTGTACTTTCATTTCTAAACCTTACTAGACTTTAGACCTAATAATTCATATGAACACATATATTGTAATATTTCCTCAATAAGATTCCATGGCCTGTTGAAATAAATAACAGTTGGGAACTGAGTGGGAAAATATGAGAAACTGGAATTAGTCAAGTAATTAAGCGTGTGTGAGAGGAATTCAGAATACTCAGAGAAAGTGTTAAACAGAGGAATATATCATATAGTATATACATATCATAAAATATCATAGGGGAGTGTGGGGCACATTGAACCGGAAAAAATATTTTTCACTGCTACTCATCCAGTAATTTTAATACAGATCTGCGGTTTTCCCCCTGTTGAAGTTCAATCATTCAAATATCTAATGCCCTTATATGAATATACTATGAATAGTAGTTTCTAAGCTGTGTGTCTTTAAATAAAATTAGGTAAATGGTTCATTCTGCCCCATCCTTGGGGTACCATGAACCAGTCTACAGTCTACAGAAGAACTTAATTACAGAGTTATTTCCAAATTTAATGTGATCTTCACATACAATCCTCTTATAAATTACATAACTAAGCATATAGGCATTCAACCAAGCATACATACATACATATCCCACGTCGTTCCATCTTAAGCGATGGGTCGGCAAACGAGGCTTCTCCACCAGTTGCGGTCCCTGAACTTCTCTCCTTCTTCAGTGCTTTCCAAAGTATGTCATCTCTGTTGGATATCAATCTTCACCATGTCCTTGTACCTGAGTCTTGGTCGCCCTCTTGATCTTTTGTTTTCAAGTTTTAGATCGTACATTTTTTTTGGTATTCTGTTATCACCCATATGTCGCATATGTCCATACCATCTCAGTTGCTGCACTGTTATTTTGTCCTGCAGTCTTACAACTTGAGCCTGCTTGCGGATTTCCTCATTACGGACTCTGTCCCTCCGTGTTTTGCCGATCATGCTACGGACAAATCTCATTTCTGCTGCTTGGATTCTACTAACATCTTTGTTTCTCACGGTCCATGTTTCGCAACCATAGGTCAGGATTGGTACGTAATAAGTTTCATATATGACTCTCTTACAACCAAGCATACACATTTGAAATTAACGGACTTCAGTGGACTGGAAGTTAATTCCAAATTTGAAGTATGATTTTTGTCTCTTTGTCAACCCCTGTTCAGTAGGATTTGGCAGCACATATACTATATTGTTTGCTGGAACAGATGCCTCATCCCTTACCTGAGGAAAAAAGAACTTTCCACCCATGCTTTCCTCTTTCTCATAAATGATACCTGATAGTCACCTGCATCATCCTTTGGTTTCAATATTTTCCCCACATAGTAAACATACTTTTTGTTTTTCAGTTCAAACTTGGTCAGAACAAAATCATCTGTTTCTGGAGATTTGTCCAAATCCTCAAAGTTGTATTCCGATTCATCAAACTCATCCAGGTTGGCATCGCTCTCTTCGTACTGAACTCCACCGTCCTCTTCCTCAGATTCCTGCTCATAAAGCTTCTGTTTAACCTTTTCTATGGGATGTTTTGTGGCTTTCAACAAATTTTTCTTTGGTGTATCAGTTGCAATTAAACTTCATCCTTTCCTGCATTTAGGCCTACTAGTCTTTCTGTTCTCAGCTTTTGGATATCCTCGAATTACTTCTGGAGAAAATCTTTTAGGAAAAGATGTTTGAGTAGGCCTATCTTGCACTACACATGGTCCTGCTTGCTGCTGATCTTGTGACAGGCTAACACTGCTAGCATCTGACATTGTTCCTTTATTTTCCTTAACTCTGTTTGTCACCTCACTGACCATATAATCTTCATTGGTGAATATGTCTTTCTCAAAAGGAAAAATTCCAGTTTTTTTGAAAGGCAGAACATATGTTAGAGGGTGTCATAGATCTGTCATGAGCAATTTTAACGCATGCAGCTACATTGTAAATTGTAAGAGGAATACCCTTATTTTGTAGGAGTTTGGAATTTAGTGCTGAGTAATAACTTCCCTTGAATGAAGAGAACCCGCCCACATCTAGAGGCTGCAGTTTGTTTGAGGTATGTGGGGGTATAGTCAGCATAACAACTCCATTGGCCTTTGCTAAATATATTACGTCAATAGACAGATGGCTTTCATGATTGTCTAAAATCAGAAGCGAAGGATTATCTTTGCTACTACTGGATTTATGAATGAAATGCTTCATGACATCCATAAAGAGTTCACTGTTCATCCAGGCAGTCTTTGTAGCTAATCTGAGGGTGCCTGTTGCTGCACTACTTGTCATATGTTGCTTAAAATGTACTCGAGGTAATACCATTGCTGGGGGCAAGAAAGTACCACTCGCACTAATTATGCAGCAGGTGGTGACCAAGACACCATGTTCACCAATAGTAGCTTGAGAAACCTGTTTTATTCCTTTCTGTGCCACAATCTTTGGAAGTGTCTCTGGTACAATTGAGGTACTGGTTTCATCTAAATTGAAGACCCTGGTACCATCAGCAAACTCAGGATACCTCTGGTACAGTTCTTCCAGGTTGTTGAAGAAAGTCGAAACATTATACCGATTAAAAGACATTGCCCTGAACAAGCTGCAGCCTTCTGGGGTTCGGATACTTAAACTAGGATTTCATTTCATGAACCCATATAACCAGTCCACACCTGTTCCCTCATTCCAGTTCTCTGGAATTGTCAGACTATTTTTCACAGCCAGCTCACACGCTAAGCGCCAGTATGTTTTGGTGTCAACGCCGAAGCATATCCTAGAAGAATGCAACACATACTCCACTAATTCCTTTTCTTGTTCCACAGTAAATACCTTACGGTTGTCATAGTTTGGTGTCAATCTTCCATCAGAATCACTTTTAATTTTTTGGATGTATCGTCGAAGAGTAGGGTAAGGTATTGAATGAGATTTAGCTGCTTGGTGAACCGACATTCCAGTATTCAGAACATCCTGTACAGCATCTTGCATTGCATCATGACTAGTTTTATCTGCCTTTCTGTGATATGTATGAACCATCTTCAAGCCTGATAAAAAAAAATAGGACTAGTTAAATTATGTAAATGTCTTAAGTCTTTCATATACAGTACTTTTGTCCGACTTGTTGGCTGAATGGTCAGCATACTGACCTTCGGTTCAGAGGATCCTGGGTTCGATTCACGGCCGAGTCGGGGATTTTAATCGCTGCCCTTTTTTTTTTTTTTTTGCTATTTGTTTTACGTCACACTGACACAGACAGGTCTTTGGCGACAATGGGATAGGAAAGGCCTAGGAAGTGGAAGGAAGTGACCGTGGCCTTAATTGAGGTACAGCCCCGGCATTTGCCTGGTGTGAAAATGGGAAACCATGGAAAACCATCTTCAGGGCTGCCAACAGTGGGGCTCGAACCCACTATCTCCCGATTACTGGATACTGGCCGCACTTAAGCGACTGTTGGTTTTCGAGATTAAGGGAGACGGGTATATTTGACTTGACTTAATAAATAGGTCGAAAAATCTAGCAACATAGCACTTAAGCGACTGCAGCTATTGAGCTTGGTTTAATCACTTCTGATTAATTCTTCTGGCTCGGGGACTGGGTGTATGTGTCCGTCCCAACACTCTCCTCATCATATTCAGACAACATACCACACTACCAACCACCACAGAAACACGCAATAGTGATTACATCCCTCCATCTAGGGTTGGTGTCAGGAAGGGCATTCAGCCATAAAACAGGGCCAAATCCACACGTGTGATGCAGTTCGTAGTCGTGACCCCACAGGTGTGGGAAAAGCGGTAGGAAAAGAAGAAGAATATACAGTACTTTCAATTTTAGTTTGACATTGAATCCATAGCAATTTTGAATGTGCTTATTTTAGTCCATTCACCTTCAGATAATCATTCCAGAAGTGCAACCTTTCTTAGATCTCTGTCTCAGTATTTCCCCAGGTGACTAAATTATCTGCAAAAGCAAATGATTGAGGGCCCATGCTGTTCTTCTGCTTCACTTCTTTTGTGTGGATCTGCGTAATGTAATGGTTAGCCGTATTAGCTGTCATCCTTGGAGGCCCCGGCTCAATTTCTGGCACTGCCAAAGGTTTAAGAATGGCAGAAGGGCTGGTACATGCAGTTGACCTCCATTAGGGGTGTGCCTGAAAAGAGTTGCACCATCTTGGGATGAGGACACACATTTTTTCCTTCTTTTATGATATCGTACAAAGGAACGAAGAAAAGTAACGTGAACTCCTTTAGTTGCCTGCAATTAGTCAGAATATATGCAGTATCTCTAGCTTGTTCTGCGTACTGCCATTTCTTGATGAACGCAGTACTTTTGCACTGTCTCTGACATAGGCTAAAGCAAAAATGTAGCTACAACCGAAGTCCCAGTCTCATTCTTGGCTGTGTCAGTATGCAAGCTGCTGGGGTACGGGTGGTATTAAAAAGAAAGCATAGTTAGCAGGCTGCAGTGAATGTCTTAATGCATAGCCTTGTAACCATAATTTCGGGACAACTACAGTTACACATAAATTATAATAATAACATAGAAAAAATAATGATAAAATAAGAATAATAATAGAAAGTAATATAAGAGTAATAATAATAATAATAATGAGATAGGAAAATGACGCATTGGCAGAGAATTCATATAAACCAAATACAGGGAACACTTACAGGCCTAAAAATGACAACTAAGACAGGATAGTGGAACGTGCTGGGAAGCCCTATCTATGAGGTCCATGGGAACGTATGACGTTATGGGGGAGAAAAGACTTACAAGAAACACCCTCTAGCGCAACTATATTAAAAATGACAAAGTTTTACAGAATACAGTTCCACGACACGGAAACAAGACATACTTAAGTAACTTAACATAAAATTTGATTTAACAATGAAGGTGATGCTACATTAAAGGTATAGTTTAAAGCGAAGGTATTTAATGGATGAAAGAATTGAAACTACGGCAATTGGAACCTAGGGTAAACTCGGACACATTAAATTAAACTTTTAAAATGACATTAAGCAAAGAAATAATGAAACACCAAAGGAATTAAACTAAATGAAACAAAACCAGAAAACATTGAGAATAACATAGCAAAAACACTGAAATAACACTTACCGCGGAAAGATGGAGCTCCCGAGGGTAGTAGCCCTCGAGCGCGAACACTCGCTTGGGCGGTCGGATGGAAATTGACGCCGACCTCACGCATAATTTTTCCAAGCCGGCCACCAGGCCGGAAATGGCCCGATTACAATTAACCAATAAGATTAAACTTACGCTAGATTCCTGGACCTTTTTGCCAATAGGAAATCTTGTGACCATATATGGTCATTTTAGCATCGTTAGCAATTGCACAAGTTCTGGAACATTACGATTACAACACCAAAATTTCATCATAGGAAACCACACGTGTGGTACAGGGTGACTCAACTTAAATAACCTTTTACATTTTTAAATCACATTACAAACATCAAATCAACCTTTGGACAAGTTACATCCTTGCTGACATTAATTTAAATTATAAATTACATAAAAATTTACATACAAAAAAAAAAAAACACTTCGAAAACAATTCTCGTATCTCGCAATGTTCATTTACAGTTCCATATTATCGTGAAAACAATTCTCGTATCTTGCAATGTTCATTTACAGTTCCATATTATCGTGATGTTTCCATATTTAAAAAAATTTACAAACATATTTCAGTTACACAAAAACTTTAAAATTTATATTTCTAAACACACTGTAGTTCCAATTCTCCGTCCCACCGACTGGTGACAGCCTTAGCCAGCCTTTAACTCTAACGGTTTAGAGGCTACTGGTGAATTGTTTAGTTTTCTCCATCTGAACACAAGAGGAACTGCAACTTGTCCAAGATTCACTTTTTTGTTTGTTAACAAATTAGTATCTGGACTTCCAGACCTACATACTAGACCACTCATCCATTACTCGTGGCTCATAAACTAGGACATGACAGAAGGAACGTACTTTTTGAACTACTGATATCAGAATAAATGTCTGAAGGAGTGTTTCTCTGAGCAAAGATGTGATTAGACATGATATGGGCTTTTGGGCTTATGCTGTGTCAAGAAAATAAGGTGAAACTCTTCCCAAGCATAATATAAAAACCGTGTTTGGCACAGTCACTAAAATTGCTCACAGTTTAGGTAAAAGCAAGGACAAATTGTCCGCACTATTACACCTTGGGGTGTACAAAATTTAACTTACTTGCAGCAAGGTATACATTGGCCAAACATGCCGGTCCATTGGGTCTTGCATCAAGGAACACCAAAAAAATATCCGTCTCAACCAGCCAGACAAGTCAACAATAGCTGAGCACGCTCTATCGTTGGGTCATGATGTTGTGTTCCAAAATGCTTGAGCTCTTACCCGCACTAAACACTGCAGATCTAGAATTATACGGAAAGCTGTGGAAATACGTAAAAATCCTATCAATTTCAACAGGGACACTGGCTATCAATTAAGTAATACGTAGTTGCCAGCCATTAAGGATTTACGTAGGTAGTTCTCTTCCCTGTCCTTTCTATATTGTTATTTCGTTTCAGTGTTTTCCAAATTCGTACGTTCGTCATCACCCAGTTGGTTCATTCCAAGCTATGTGTTAATATCGTACTTTCATAACATGTGTACACTGGTTATGCCCCCTCCCCCCTCTCTCACACCATCTCACATCATCATCTGGTTTTCTCCACATACTTTCTTTTAAACCTAAGAATTTCATTTTTTTTTGTCCGTATTGAACTGAGAAGGATGATAGGAAAAACTTAAAACGGTCCACCTTTTCAATACAAAAAGTTATATTTTATTTATAACATGTATTTGTACTTGGAACTAGTTTCGACGCTGTGTTTGCGTCATCATCAGCCAAAATGGGAAACAGGCACAAGGCGTTACATTATCTCCTTGTAAGATGTGTATTGTTTAATGTAACGCCTTGTGTAACATAAATGCCTACATGCTTGCCCGTTTCCCATTTTGGCTGATGATGACGCAAACACAGCGTCGAAACTAGTTCCAAGTACAAATACATGTTATAAATAAAATATAACTTTTTGTATTGAAAAGGTGGACCGTTTTAAGTTTTTCCTATCATCACATACTTTCTTTTCATTCTTCAGCTCTGTTCTATTTTATCTTGGTGTCTTTTGTTGCATTTGATTTTATTAGTTTCTATTTATTTCTTCTACCACATTCGTCCCTGATTCATCTGATGTCCTCTCTGTAACTCCTCACGCACACACGGTGTGATGAACATCTTAATTGGAGCTTAAAGTTGTCGGCAGCTCCCGCTTGGAGCGCTGTGCCAGCATACAGCGAGCCACCTGGTGTTGAATGAATGTACCACTACTGCTCCAACGGTAAAACAATCTTAAATGCAAAGTTCTCTGTGAAACATAAAGGGTTTCACCTTGTTTTCTTGATATGGCATAAGCCCAAAGGCCCATATCATGTCTACCAGTACGGGCCGTGGAAGCACCAATGTTAACAAAGATGTGATTGTTTTTAAAAGGGAGAAGATATGAATAATCAGAGGCTTTTGTCACCGATTAAGCCCTAGTAGAGATTTAATGTATGTGATGACCTTCTAGCATAGGAATTAAGCATGGAATTCTTTAATGTAAATATAAATTAATATTATGTAATAGAACTGAATGTTACATTTTTTAAATAGAAATGTACATTTCTTTTGTACATTTATTGGTAAATCTGAAGTTGCTATTATGATAAAGTAGATATAATTGATATCTGATCTGATGATAAAATTTAGTTTTAAATTTTTCTTGTAGTTAAAAAATATGTTGATTATTAATGGAAAAATCATTTAACATTTCAGAACATTATATGAATCAAAGATCCTGGGATTTCCTGTGAGAATAGACAACAAAAAGTATGCCAGAAATGCATTTTATTTCAACCTGTGTTTTGTGTGTGATGCGTGGGCACGAAGTGTACAGTATGAAACTGTTGTTAAGAAGCTTGCTGATTACCTGGTAAGTGACAACATTATGTAGTTAGAAAGAAAATAAATAATCTTTGTATGGACAACATTTTACATACAAAAGACATCACAATAACTTGTGGTGACCATGTACTTCTAGGTATTTTCTAGCTTTGTGCTCTGGTAACCAAGTTTATGACATCGTGTGAAATGACTAATTACACTGACTACATTGTCTTTCGTTGTTTCTAGTGGTTTCTGTATACAGTAGTTAGGAATGGTGATATCAGTAAAAGTGTACAATCTCTATCAAACATTTGGTCTTCTGAATTTATATTTTTTCTATTAGTATGCCCGTTTTTAGTATGCTCTGAATACACAACAATAAGCAAATTCTACTCAAAACTCAAAGTTTGTAGACAGTGTGATTTATTTAACCCATTGATATATCAATTTTGTAGCCCTTTGTATGCCCAGAATTGGTTTTTAATTTACATGAGTCACAGCTATTCGTAGGTTCTCATGCAACCTTCACTTTATTCAATAAAATAATCGTGAACCTTTCCTGTGAATTAGGCATTTCAGAAGGTATGGATAATTCTGAAACAGTCAACAGTGTGCTAAGCCATGACACATTTATCGCATTCATATCAGAGAAATGAGCCATCTTGTGATTGGCAAGCATACCATTTTGTCAATAGAGCAATGGTCTATTAAATTCAAACATTTTGACATTATTAGAATAGCTATGGCCACTCATATGTCATTTCTGAGGAAGCAGAGCAAAGTCAGTCAATCAATTAATCACCATTGATCTGCATTTAGGACTGTTACTCAGATGGCAGATTCCTATCAGTTGTATAATTATCTTAAATGAATTTTAAAAAGTTGGAAATTTACCAAAAATTTCCTTTGATAAATTATTCCATCCCTAATTCCTCTTCCAATAAATGAATATTTGCCTCAGTTTGTCCTCTTGAATTTCAGATTCATCCACAAGGTTTTTCCTACTTTTAAAAATTCTACTCAAGCCGTTTCTCCACTGATATCTCAGAACATTTCGCTTAGTCGAGCAGCTTATTTCCTTACTTCCAAGTTTTCCCAGCCCAAAGTTTGCAACATTTTCGTAACACTCCTCTTGTCTGAAATTGCCCTGAACAAACCGTGCTGATTTCCTATGAATCTTTTACAGTTTTCATATCAAGTAATCCTGTTGTTGGTCCCATACATTGAGGTCTTACCAGTGACTTATATGCCCTTTCCTTTTCATCTGTACTACAACCCCTAAGCCATCATGAAACATAAAGTTTCCTTATTGTCTCATTTCATTCGGTATAGATCCTAAATAATATCATATCTGGCATATATTATACTTTTCTCTTATAACTGGTGTTGGCTTTGAAGGTATCAAATCAAAATGCCTGCACATACAGTGTTTTCATTTTTGTTTTGCTAATTGTTTAGCATTTCACTAATTTATGGCAACAATTTATTATTATTATTATTATTATTATTATTATTATTATTATTATTATTATTATTATTATTATTATTATTATTATTATTATTATTATTATTATTATTATTATTATTATTATTATTATTATTATTATTATTTCATTTAGTTCAGAACTATTCCATAGATCATTGTCATCATCATTATTTTCCCATAAGCTGATGCAGCTGGTTTGAGGAAAATGTGGTTCTTCTCCAGTTTAGTCTTATCTTTCCACAACCCCTCAACCTGCATTTTGGTGTGGCCTTGAGCAATATTTTTAATTTTAGTGTTAGTAAAAGCATTCAATTGATCTTTTCCTGAAGGAGTGCTTAATTTTTACCACTAGTGCTTATTTGTATTAAAAATCAATATACAATATTTTATGGAATTTTAGAAAGATAATATATCCTCATCTGTTGCCTTATGAGTGAGTTGCCATTTAGAATATCTCACCACAGTTCATAGAGCTTGCTGTATTGAAGGCCTCTAGATGTATTACTGTAGTACTTTGAGTCACCCAAATAGATATGATAAATACACACTTGTAAACTTTCCTATGCAAAAAATCACCAGTCTTGTAAAAGTGCGAGCTTGCTTTTTAATTTTATGAAGAAATATTTTTGAACTTCAGTACAGCAATGGTATCTAAAATGGTGACTAGAAATAATGTTTGTTAAATTATCTCTTTGCCTAGATGACAATGGAGTTGGAAACACACTTCCTGTCAAAACAGAATCAAACTCTTAGTGGGAAAGCTCGTCTTTCTACAATGTTAAAGCAAGTGCTTTATGATCTGAATACTTACAGAATTTGCACGCTTATTGGTAAGAAAATATGTTACTAGTACTGTTTATTATAATTATATAGTATAGGGTTGATGTTCACAAAATGTGAAATGGAGGATTTTCATTCATTAATTAATGTATTTATTTATCACACAGCAGAACAATAGCTCTTAAGTAAACAAAGAAATGTGGTATAGAAATATACATATAGTATATCATGAATCAATATCTTGTAACTGAAGCTAGGTTAAAGCTGATGAGGTCTTGGTAAAATCCATAGAAGTTTCTCAGTGGGCAAACTTTCACAAAGTGTTTGCAGTCACATGCTGGAGAGTTGCAGTGCCCCCCTCCATTTATGCCTGGAAGCATTGCATGTGGCATGGCCACTCTACACTCGGTTTAGTCTAGTTCACATATTCGTCTCTAGATTGAACTCCTGATGTTGACTGGTGGGATCTGTAACACCTTGGTGGCCTTGGTGGTTATATTTGGTGCTGAGTTCCAATCCTTCTGCCATTCTTCCTTGATGTATAAGTTCCTCTTATATCTTGCCATACTGGGTTCCTAGATTTCAGGCAGTTTGAGGGAAGATCATTTAGTACATATGTCCTGGATTGGGAGTTGTTGCAGATAGTTGGGATCATGAGGTTTCTTCCATTCTTGTAATTGCACTACCTGTTGTGTAAGTTATTGTGGCAGGATATTGCAGATGGTATGCAGGTAGGAAACAGGAGTAGGTTCCAGTGCACTTTTAATCTCCCATACATCCATTAAGGTGGACATAGATTTTCTTAGTTTGAGTGCTGCATTGCCACCCTAAGACACAATATTCAGCAAGGGGGTACTCTAGGGTGAGGGCTGTGGTGTGGAGGGTAGATGCATCAGTTCCCCAAGAGGTACCAGTCAGCTTCTTGAGGATGTTGCACATTTTAGGTTTATAACTGGTATTTTCTAAGTGATTTCTGTAAGTCAGAGATAGATCCACGACCCAGTATTAGATTTGGATAGCATCTCCACTTCTTGTAGTACGAATTCAAGGTTTTTATATATTTGGATAGGAAGCTCTCTCCCTCCTCTATCTTTGAGGTTTGAGTGGCTAATGCTTAGTCATTGTCATAGCAGGATTTGGTACTGATGGTATTAGGCATGTCACCGGTGTATAAGTTGAAGAGTAACGGGGCTAGCACAGATCCTTGAGGCAGTTTTTTTAACTCCAAAGGACTTGCTTACGTTTTGCCCAATAATGACCTTAAAAGAGCGGTTCGTTAATATTTTTTCTTCATCAGAGTTGTTAATTTCTTACGTGGCACATATCTTTTGATTTTAAGTTTTTTTGAAACAAGAACACAAAATGGAGGAATGATTGCTTATTACTGAACAGATCCACTTATCTTGGGTAGCTGGATCGAGGGTACCTCAGATAGCAGAAAACTCAGATAAGGCAGAACGTGTAGCAAAGCATGGTTTTAGTTAGAAATGATGACATTGTTACTGCTGATGTAATGCAAATTTTAAGTAATTGAATTTGTCTTATAAAATTGGAAATTGTATGTACAGGACTTAATAGAGTAGGCACCGAGTGACTTGGGTACGCCATTTGGGTCACATAACTAATAGCGTGCATTCCGGAGATGATGGGTTCGAACCCCACTGTTGGAGCCCTGAAGATGGTTTTCCATGGTTTCCCGTTTTCACACCTGAATTAAGGCTATGGTCGCTTCCTTCCCAGCCATAAGACCTGTCTGTGTTGATGTGTCATAAAACAAATAGAGAAACTAACAGAATAGGCCCTAATAACCATTTTAAAATCAAGTTAAACTTTCTTTACAAAGAAGTCCTGTTTGTTGTTTAAGCTTATGCCCCTTTCTCACTGATATGTTGCACCACCATCTCAACCAAAGCAAATTGTGTGCTGTAGACTTTTCTTGTTGTTCTGTGTAGGCCAAGGCTGCTTCGATCGCACGTAGGCCATGTGCATGAGAAATGCATTCAGCAACTTTATCACTTTCATCATGGTCTTTTGTATGTAAAACTTCAACAGTGGCATGGTCTGTTAGGTCCTGCTCCTCGTCTCCTTTCATTCAACCTATGATGGCTTATTGGTTCACAGGCTCAATGACAGGAAAGATACTTGTTAGAGCCACAAATATTTTTGGATAATTTGCAAAGCACATTCTTACGAATTTTACCATTAACTTGATTAATTATGTTGACAAAACGAGTGTCTCATTTAACATAGAGCCCCAGATAATCGAGTCTTGGACAAGTGGGTTTTGCTGTACTTCAGTAGGATCATTGTCTGTTTCATCCCTTTACAGGAAAGGAATGTAAATACTTTCCTTTTTTTTGTGACATATTCAGGTGAATAAGCTAACAAGAATGATATATACACGCATGAGGAAACAGAGGGAGAGCAGTGACTTTCAGGTAAGTGTGCATAGCTAGGACACACATAAAAGAAACAATACATGTTCAGAAGTGCAGCTTCCACCAGCAAAAATAGGGAAAGAATGGTAGACCCATTGTTGAAAATTAGATGCTGATACAATGTGAAAGGGCAGTATTGTTGAATCTGATTTTTAATATATAATAATTATGTATATAACTTCTGTCTGTGTAGTTTTCAGGGCTAAATAATTTTATAGAGTTCTTTCTTTTGAATTTTTATGGGTATATTGATTCTAAGGTATTTTTTCAGTTTGGTAGAGAAGTTTTGTATTTGACTCTCTGCAGTTCATTGGCAGATTTTATTACAATAACAAGACCTTGTATGATAATTACACGATTTTCATCCCATTGCCAACTTTTAAAATGTATAAAATAAAAAAGCAAAGTATAAGAACACCAAACATGAATACAAATTATTTTATAACTGCTGGAACCTAAAAAGAATCAGTTGTGGAGTGTGTACATGTTAAATAGGAGGAAGAACTGCAACTCACCTGAAAGTTGCTCCTGTGTCTCAGGATCCAGAACCTGTTCAAGACCACCAAGTACCTGTCTTCATTGAGGATCCTTCGACATTTCACAAAGAGCAATGGGATCTCACAACATATCAGGTTAGTATGAAGTATTGTTTCTGTAGTGCTTGTGGGAGAAACCATTGGGTATCACTAGTCAGCACATCTTCCCTTCTCCCTTCCAGCACTTCCTTCCCTCCACTACGATTTATGCACAGTACTGCCTTAAGTTCTGTCAGTAAAATCTGAACACGCTGTAGTATGGTAATTATGAATAAAGAAGCATGGCAACACTGTATGTTGTCCACAAGGTCACCTTCATGACTCCGCCAGTACCCGGCTTGCAATGTGCCAGCAGCAGGTAGCAGTGAAAGATGGAGTGGGGAGTGTATGAAAATCATATCGCTGTATTTCGTTGCAGAAAGCGAGCTAAGGAAGTTTTTTCTGCGCTGAAACATATCGGTATCAATGAACTATTTGTGTTTTCGGACAATAGCATGGTTTAAACAAATGTCAGATCACGCCATCCTAGGTGTGTATACAGAAATGAAGTTGTGAATGCTGTTCATGCAAGGATTCAACGCAATCCTTTGCATAAACAAATAATTTTGTCTCATGAAATGAATATATCTCTATGAAATACATCACGTATTTTGAAGGATGATTTATGTATTGGTGCATATAAAATATACACACGGCATTTACTAACTGACAAACTGAATGTGATATGCCAGTTTCGATCCCAGGCCTTGTTAATGACATATGGGGATAGCCAATATCGGTTCATCGCTGCTGCTTACTGGCCTAGTGGAAGTCCGGACCTCAATTCATTGGATTATTCTCTGTGGCAGAAGCTCAAGGCAATAGCATGTCAAAAACGGCACTACAATGTTGAGATGTTAAAAAATCAATCACGTCAGCTGTCAAATACATTCCACTGGACACGATTCGTGCAGCTATTGATGAGTGGCCTCAGCATCTACACCGCTGTGTTGCCGCACATGGTGATCATTTAGAATAAGAGTAGGCCTATGTTCATTCTGTAGCATTTTTTGTGGTTTCTCAATATATATGTATATTAATGGGTTTGTGTAGTTTTATTTAGTAGTTATATGAATTGAAAGTACTGACAGAACTTATGGCAGTACTATGTACATTTCTCTCTCAGACTTCATACCAGCATGTTGTTGAGTCGTCTTGAAATTACCCTTATCTTTCTATAATCATTATCATCATCATCAGTGTCCCACTTCCAGTCGCTCAGGTGTGGTTAACAAGCCTCCTCCACTCCTTTCTGTCCTTCCACTTTTCCTGGTCCATTATTTCTGCCACATCCAATCCAGCTTCTCTAATGTCCTTCCAAATCTGATCCATCTACATTCTTCTAGGTCTTCCAACTGGTCTCTTTCACTTAACTTCTCTTTCCAATTCCCTTCTTGCTACCCGTTCCTTTCCCATTCTTTTTACATGTCCGAACCATCTCAGTCTTGCTTTCTGTATCTTCTGTATTAACAGTTCTATATTTAGCTCCTCTCTGATTTTAATATTTTGAATTCTGTCACTTCTTGTCTTTTTAACCGATGTTCTTAAAAATTTCATTTCTACTGCTTGGTTCTTACTATCTTGTCTCTTATTAGTTACCAGCCTTTCTAGTCCGTATGCTACAATTGGTATGAAATACGGTATATACACTGTATATTTAGTTCTCTTGGGTACTTTGTTATCCCATAAGAGCTCTCTGACTTGATGATAAAATGTTGTACCTTTACTTAGTCAGTTATTAATTTCAGTGTTGATTTCATTACTTCCATTAATAATTCTACCCAGATATGTAAACTGTTCTGCATTCTCTAACCGTTCTCCATCTCTGTTCACTTGGCTGCCCTTCTTCTCTTTTCCACAGTGCATGACTACAGTTTTCTTTTTACTAATTACCATTCCAAACTCCAGATTTTCATTCCAAATGTCCAGTCTCCTTTGTACTTCCTTTTCTCCCTCCCCAAATCATCACATCATCTGCAAATACCAAAGGATTCACTTCCTCACTACCTATACTTTGTTTTACACGTTTTATGATTTCATCCATCAATATAATAAACAATAATGGCGACAGTGCACTTCCTTGCTTGAGACCTTTTTTTGTATAAAATGTTTCAGTCACCACTCTCCACTTGTACACTGCTTTTACTCTCATGATACAACATTTTTATCTTGTTAATTAATGATTTTGGTACATTCCTTTACAGTAGGCATTCCCATACATGTTTTCTCTTAATTGTATCATAAGCTTTTTCCAAAACAAAAAATACGAGTATGATTTCCTTGTTCCTTTCCAAACTTTTTTCCATTATCGTTCGCACTGTAAATATCAAGTCTATTGTTGATCTATTTGGTCTAAAGCCATATTGTTCTTCTTCTAACTGTGTTTCTCTTATATCCCTCAGTCTTTTGTCTGTGACTTTCTCCATTATTGTTAGCCCATCTGATAACAGGGTTACCTCTATAATTTTCACATTTCTTCCTATTTCCTTTTTTGAACAATGGTACAATGTTTCCTTGTTGCCAATCTTCAGGTTTCCTTTCATCCTTTCATATGGTATTGAAGGTTCGGTATAACCACTGTAGTCCAATGTTTCCTGCTGCCTTAATCATATCAGCATAGAATTCATCTTTTCCACTTGTTTTACCTTTGGTCATTGTTTCAACTGCCCTTTCAAGTTCCAACCATGTTATCGGGTTCTCTTCTTTTTCTCCATCTATTATTTCCATTTTCTTATCTCCTTCTTCCTCCGAGCAGTCATCCTCATTATAAAGTTTTTCAAAATACTTTGCCATCACCTTCTGAAGACCCTTTTTGTCATGTACGTAGGTGGTTTGAAAAGTTTTCGGAATGTACTAGAATTAAGTATCTTACCTCGGTGGAACTGCTTTTATTTTTCAACATAGTCTCCCTGTAGACTAATGCATTTGGTCCAGCGATCTTCCAATGCCTTGATCCCATCTCGAAAATGAGATTTCTCCAGTCTGCAAAATACCTCTCCAATTCGGCTGTCAGTTCTTCCCTTGTAGAAAATCTCCGTCCACCGAGGAAAATTTTCAGCTTGGGGAATAGATGAAAGTCTGATGGTGCCAAATAAGGTGGATGTGGCAACAATTCATACCTCAGTTCATGAAGTTTTGCCATGGCAATAACACTTGTGTGCGGCGGAGCGTTGTCCTGATGAAAGATGACCTTTTTCCTTGCCAAACCAGGCCTTGTTTCGCGTATCTTTTCCTGTAGTTGGTCTAGGAGGTTTGCATAGTATTGCCCTGTAATTGTTTGGCCAGTAGGAAGATAATCTATCAGCAGAATGCCTTTTGCATCCCAGAAAACTGAGGCCATGACCTTTCCGGCCGAACGCACTGCCTTTGCTCTTTTTGGTGGTGGTGAATCAGCATGTTTCCACTGCTTTGACTGCTGTTTAGTCTCTGGGGTATAGTAGTGGACCCAAGTTTCATCTGTAGTCACAAACTGGCGCAAAAAATCTTGTTGGTTGCACTGAAAATGGGCCAGAATTTGTTCGGACATTTCCAATCTGGTGCGTTTATTGTCCAATGTCCAGAGCATGTCCATCTTGCAGATAATTTTTTCATACCCAATTCTTCGGTTAAAATATAATATACCCAGTCAGAAGACATCCCTACAGCTTCAGCAATCTCCCGCACTTTCAGTCGACGATCCTCCATGACCATTTTATGCACTTTTGCGATAAATTCTGGGGTCGTAACACTTTTTGGCCGTCCACTACGCGGATCATCATCCAAGCTCTCCCGACCAAATTTAAACTTGCTGGTCCACTTGGCAACAGTTGAAAATGAAGGAGCAGAGTCCCCCAGTGTGTTCTGAAAGTCGACATGAATTTCCTTTGCTTTCATACCTTTCTTTACGAAGTATTTAATCACTGTTCGAATCTCAGTTTTTCCATTGTCACAAATCACTGCGCGGGAACAACAACAAAGAGTCATCATTACCACATTCCTGCAGCTAGAACACTGACACGCCACGTGTTCACTCACAAAGGATGTGTGATTATTGCGTGGGAACCTCGTTGCTCTGGCACTGACATCTAGCGGTGATTCCAAGAACTTTTCAAACCGTCCTCGTACTATGGATCCATCTTCCCTCTCTAATGCACTGATTTTATTCTTGATTTATTCTTTTCGATTTTATTACTCTGCATAATTGTTTCCGATTTCCTCGACTATCTTGCTCAATTTTGTTGGTAAACTCTCCCCAACATTTCTCCTTTTCTTCCTTGATACTCTTCTTTAGTTGTAGTTTCAATCTTTTGTATTCCACATGTAACCTTTCTATCTTATTCTCATCCCTCTGATACGTTTTCTGCTTTTCCTTATCCATTTCTTTCTTCACCTTGTTCCTTTCTCTTATTTCTTTTTTTAAATTTTGTCTGTCCAGCACTGTGTCTCCCTTCCCTTAATCTTTGCTTTTGTTGTCCCGCATACCTCAATTGCTGCTCCCACAAATGTCTGTCTTAAATTGTCCCACTCTTCTTCTTCACTTCGTATTTCCGTGTTAGGCAACTTCCTTTTTATACAATCTTGGAATGCCATTCTTTTATCCTCTTCCTCCAATTCCCAAATCTTGATCTTTGGTTTCTTCTTCAATACAATTTTAGGGATTTTTACTTGTCTCAATTCCACAATCAAGCTGGCCTCGTGGTGTAGGGGTAGCTTGCCTGCCTCTCGCCCGGAGGCCCTGGATTCGTTTCCCAGTCAGGTCAGGGATTTTTCTCTCAACCTGAGGGCTGGTTCGAAGTCCACTCAGCCCCAACCTTTCTATCTTATTCTCATCCCTCTGATACGTTTTCTGCTTTTCCTTATCCATTTCTTTCTTCACCTTGTTCCTTTCTCTTATTTCTTTTTTTAAATTTTGTCTGTCCAGCACTGTGTCTCCCTTCCCTTAATCTTTGCTTTTGTTGTCCCGCATACCTCAATTGCTGCTCCCACAAATGTCTGTCTTAAATTGTCCCACTCTTCTTCTTCACTTCGTATTTCCGTGTTAGGCAACTTCCTTTTTATACAATCTTGGAATGCCATTCTTTTATCCTCTTCCTCCAATTCCCAAATCTTGATCTTTGGTTTCTTCTTCAATACAATTTTAGGGATTTTTACTTGTCTCAATTCCACAATCAAGCTGGCCTCGTGGTGTAGGGGTAGCTTGCCTGCCTCTCGCCCGGAGGCCCTGGATTCGTTTCCCAGTCAGGTCAGGGATTTTTCTCTCAACCTGAGGGCTGGTTCGAAGTCCACTCAGCCTACGTGATTAGAATTGAGGAGCTATCTCACGGTGAGATGGCGGCCCCAGTCTCGAAAGCCCAGAATAACGACCGAGAGGATGCGACGTGCTGACCACACAGCCCCTTGTAATCTGCAGGCCTTCAGGCTGAGCAGCGGTTGCTGGGCAGGCCAAAGCCCTTTCAAGGGCATAAGTGCCATGGGGTATAATTCCACAATCAATAATCTGTGATCACCTTCCATACCCTCCCTTTTTATTTCATTATTGATGTTCAAATGGCATCTATGGTCTCGATCAAAGTTTTGTCGGGGAAGGCGTTTACAAGGACAGGCTAATGAAATAGAATATATTTGAAAACCGTGGAAGAACAGTATAAATTCAATAATAATGTTATAGAATATACCTGTGAAGCAACAGATGTATCACAGTAGTTATTGAAGACGTAATTCAAGAGGGCAAACAGTCCCTTGCTAAGTGCCAGTTATCATTCTCTTCTCCAATGGGTAAGAAAATAAAACACCGCAAGCAAACTGAAGTTGATTAATTTACAAAATTTATAACTGCTGGGATTTTTAGTCTGCCAAAACTAATTTTGAATAAATGCATTTATACTCTACCTTAAAAAAAAAAAAATTAAGTTTATAAATTGATTTATTCAAAATTAGTTTTTACAGACTGAAGAACTTAGCAGTTATAAACTGAGTTGAAACCAAAAAGAGATCACTTCAGTCAAACATCAGAAAAATTAATTTACGAAACATGCAATCCACAGAAAAATTCACAAATTGGCACAGGCCAAAGCAAAGTGTAGCTTCCACCGAAGTCCCAGTCTCATCCATGGCTGTGACAATATGGAAGCTGCTGGGGTATGGGTGGTGCTGAGTAATGACATTTGGAGCACAACTAATGTCTGAGTGTTATGAAAGGTGTTGCTCATAGGATCAGTCGTGCTGCAGTAGCACCTTCTGGTCCAGTGAGGAAAGCAGTGGCAAACTACCTCACTCCTCATCTTGCCTAGTACGCCTCATTTTGGTGCTGCCATTGGTTTTTGCAGTTTCCCTATAACTGCATAGCCTTTGGTGGTGCTGTTTGAGGATCCAACCAGCCTATGGGCTGATGACCTAACAGACAGATACTGTTAAGAAGTAAATTTCTAACTTAGGAAATTTATGCAAAGCTTTAAAGGTATTTTAGAGCTGGCTTAGAATGTTTATGAATTTTGCTGAAATTATTAGGATTTAAGTGGAAAAAATGCCAGTTCCATTGTAAAGTACTAGTAGAAAACCCCAATATCATAGAGAGGTGTGCGCACAATACTTACATCTATTTGTCAGTACAGGCAAGAGAACAGACCGATTGTGTATGCTAGCCTGCACTCAGTCTCCTCTTACTGGCGGTCTCAGTGTTGCTCATGTTAAGAACTAATATTTGGTTTCATGATCCACCCAATCAATATACTTTATAAGTGAGAATATGCTTAATCTTAAAATATTTTATGCATATAAAACATGTACCAAAGTAAAGTGTAAAGTGAAGTGTATTGATTGGATAGATGTACCAAAGTAAAGTGTAAAGTGAAGTGTATTGATTGGATAGATCATTAAACCAAATATTAGTTCGTAATTAAGCTGTATCAATACAATCAATCAATCAATACTGATCTGCATTTAGGGCAGTCGCCCAGGTGGCAGATTCCCTATTTGTTGCTTTCCTAGCCTTTTCCTAAATGATTTCAAAGAAATTGGAAATTTATTGAACATCTCCCTTGGTAAGTTATTCCAATCCCTAACTCCCCTTCCTATAAATGAATATTTGCGCCAGTTTGTCCTCTTGAATTCCAACTTTATCTTCACATTGTGAGCTTTCCTACTTTTATAAACGCCATTCAAACTTATTCATCTACTAATGTCATTCCATGCCATCTCTCCGCTGACAGCTTGGAACATACCACTTAGTCAAACAGCTCTTCTTCTTTCTTTCAATTCTTCCCAACCCAAACACTGCACCATTTTTGTAACGCTACTCTTTTGTCGGAAATCACCCAGAACAAATCGAGCTGCTTTTCTTTGGATTTTTTCCAGTTCTTGAATCAGGTAATCCTGGTGAGGGTCCCATTCACTGGAACCATACTCTAGTTGGGGTCTTACCAGAGACTTATATGCACTCTCCTTTACATCCTTACTACAACCCCTGAACACCCTCATAACCATGTGCAGAGATCTGTACCCTTTATTTACAATCCCATTTATGTGATTACCCCAATGAAGATCTTTCCTTATATTAACACCTAGATACTTACAATGATCCCCAAAAGGAACTTTCACCCCATCAATGCAGTAATTAAAACTGAGAGGACTTTTCCTATTTGTGAAACTCACAACCTGACTTTTAACCCCGTTTATCAACATACCATTGCCTACTGTCCATCTCACAACATTTTCGAGGTCACGTTGCAGTTGCTCACAATCTTGTAACTTATTTATCACTCTATAGAGAATAACATCATCCGCAAAAAGCCTTACCTCTGATTCCACTCCTTTACTCATTTCATTTATATATATAAGAAAACATAAAGGTCCGATAATACTGCCTTGAGGAATTCCCCTCAGACGTATATAATGAAATTTGTAAGTTGTTCATGTTATCAATTAATCATTATTCATGCTGACAGAAAATTCATTTTCGTGGAAAACACTTTATTGATTTATTATTTGAAGCAGAAGAGTGGTGATTATCACAATGTCATGAATTATGGTCACTTTTCAAAGTGGACTGAGTGAAAAATTATTGCCTAATCTTCCATATAATAGTGCCGTTGGTCGTGATAATGTACACTCCCATAATAGTCATAGAAACAAGAAGCTACAGTGTCATCTCTCAACTGTTCAATTGTTGAGTGGGTATTTCAGAATAAACAACTAGAAACAGAGATAGAAGGGGAGAGTAGAGTAGAGAAAATGTGAGCTGAATAAAATGAAGAAAACAGAAATGTTTCAAGTTATTTGGAGTACTGGAGTAGAGAAAAGCTACTGCATTGATGATAAGTTTTCCTCTTCAGAACACACCATAGTAGGGTATATTTGCTCCTATACCACGACGATTTGAAGCTCGCAGAATTAGTGAGGACAGACATCAAAGGAAGGGTGCGAGAAGACATAGCCTATTGGTTTCTGACTCATTGGATGCAAAAAAAATATTGTTGGAAAAAAAGCTATTTAATGTTTAGTTTTGGCCTTTTATCTTTCCTTTCTGTTGCTCCCTCTATCCATATTGACTTGTAATTATGTTTAAATTTATTATTTCCACATGTAATATTTGGAGGGCAGAAACTAAAGAAAATAGACTTCTTCTTCTCCTTCTTCTTCTTCTTCTTCTTCTTCTTCTTCTTGGCCTCTCTCCCAATTACCTGGGGTATGGTTCTGCCCAGTTTTATAGCCGGGTGAGTGTTAAGACACTAGAGGAATTAACTGTAGGCAGTTAAAATTCCCTGTTTCAGCCAGGAATCTGGAACCTGGGGCTATCTGAAGTGAAGGCCACTAAACTGACCATTCAGACAAGGGGCTAGACTATAGTAGAGAGTTTCTATTTTCTTTCCTAGCTTCCTGTCTCAAATGTGTATTACCAGTAGTTTTATGTGGCTATTTCAGATGTTCTTTGTGCTTTCTTATATGTTATCTTTTACAGATTCTACCCTACATTGATGGCTTCAACCATGTTGCTAGAATTGCAGCAGAAGCTGATGTGGAGAATAACCTTGTGAAAGCCTGCATTCAGAACTTGGTGTGAGTTTGTTTTTTCAGCCCAGCAGTTAAATTTTATGTATAGTGTGAGAATTTTTTTAAATATCAAGGAAGTAATATTGTTTTTAAATTATTAAATCCTTATCATTTTGCTGGAAATACAAAGGATATCTCTCTGAATAATGTGTAGAATGTGCATTATTGACCAAGAAACATGTGTAATTTATTATTCAGTGTAAGCACTAATCAAACTAACATACTTTTCTTACCATTGTAAAATTCCTTTGTGTGCTGTATTTTGCAGTTTTTGGAATCCAGTGCCTATAGTTTACTAATAAAAAGTATCCATTTTATTAACCATTCCTAAAATGAGCATGAACCTTGGTCTGGGAAATTTTTTTGGGCTATCTAATATGAAGGATGATTTTAAATTACTTTCAGTGTGTCAAATTGAAGACTGAAGTTCTTTCTTTCCATTTCATATTAGATGTGTGATATTGTTGGAGGCTATGACAGATGTGCTTCACTATAAGCTCCTATTTACATGTTTATGTTGGAGCTCTGAATTTGATTTAGTTTCTTTATGTTTGATTGTAATATTGATATCCAATTTGTGAGTGCGATTGTTATCCTCTGGGCCTTTTTAGGACTACTGTGTCTGTAATTGATACGATATTTTAATCTTCTTCCATAGCCTCTATTGCTTCTAAATTAACATTCATACATATATAACTAGATTTCACCATTTTGTCATGCGTACAACTTTTATTGTGTTTGTCCTTGCATCACTGATTGAGTGTTGTTCAAATATATTACTTCCAAATAGGTGACTGGTGTTTTAGTAAGGTTGTTTTCTTCTTACATGTGCTTTACTTGTCAAGAGAATTACACTAAACACCAACTAGATACCTGCACCGCTGGTTTTAGTTCCTCCTTTTCCCACAGGTGTGTTAATGTTCCATTATCCTTGAGACACAATCAGTCATTGCATCATGTCCTGTGTCAGTTTGTGCTCAATTCATCAGAGGCACACATACCCTGTAATCTCTTGTGATATACTGTCGACTATACTTCAACTACTTCAGTTCACAGAATAAGCAAGAGCGACTGTTATAAGATCGTAGTTTAACAGATGCAAGGACTGAGTGTCTTCTGGTGTAGGCCAACAGCCTCTTTGGAGGGTGGACGAGCAGATAGGTGAATTGGCACTCTGTTGCCCTTGGGGTAAGAAATTGCCCCTAAAGGTAGAATAACCATACATATGATCAACAGCATTAGAATGCAGAAGACGGGAAACCATTGCATTAAAAACTCTTGAAGTATCCATATTATGTTCATATGGCTTCAATGACCAATATAAAATTCAGTTCTGTAGTAATTCTTCCAATCGGATCTCTTGGGGCAATGGAACAGAAGAAATTTACACTGTTGAAGAAAATAGGTTTCTGGAACGTGCAGACAATGGGCCAGCCAGGAAAACTAGAGAGTTTAAAGCAAGAATTGCAAAGGATGGCTGTAGAAATTATGGGTAACTGTGAAATGAGATGGCTGCGGCACGGTCAGTGCATATCTGGTGGTTATACATGTTATTATTAAGGTTGTGATAATAACAGGAATGAATTCAGAGTGGGGGGTGGTAGTTCCTAACAGCATTGCAAGAGAAATACTGTACATTACTTTATGCCAGTTAGTGAACAAATGATGCTTTTGGATATTCAAGCAGCATCTGTTAATCTGACCTTGTTACAGAAATATGCTCCCATAGCGAATAAAAAAAAAGGAACCAAATCAACTTCATCTTGGTCAATAAGATATTTCACAATAGCTTCTTTTCCGTTAAAACACGTCCTGGTGCTGATATTGGATCTGATTATGTGCCGGTTGTTGCTGCACAACAAAATTAAAAAGCATCGACAAGAAAGTTGAGACTCATTTACTGAAATCAGAATCAAAGTTACAAAGATCTTAATATCAAGTTAGTTCATAGTAGTAAAGCCAAATTCCTCTGAAATATAAACAGTTGTAAGAAAGCTAGGAAATATACTAAAAATGTTGCACAAAGACAACTCACATCTGACTCTAATAATAAGAAAAATAAATGGATGACTGATGAAATTCTCCAACTGATAGAAAAGAGGCTAGAGCTTAAGAATATTAGCTAAACTAGTTAAAAAACCAGCCAGGCTGAGTGGCTCAGATGGTTGAGACACTGGCTTTCTGACCCCAACTTGGCAGGTTTGATCCTGGCTCAGTCCAGTGGTATTTGAAGGTCCTCAAATACGTCAGCCTCATGTCAGTAGATTTACTGGCACGTAAAACAACTCCTGCCAGACTAAATTCCGGCACCTCGGCGTCTCCGAAGACCATAAAAGTAGTTAGTGGGACATAAAGCAAGTAACATTACTAATTAACATTAGTTAAAAAACCATCGATAAGGATATAAGAGGAAAATTTAAGAGTTGAGCGAAGACGGGTTGAAATTGAAATGTGAATAGAGAGAGGTTCTACAGAAAAACATGATACGAAGGTCGATCAAATATAAATGGGATTTTTGTTCCTAAACATCAACAGTTGGTAGGACTGGCCCCGTGCTTTTGCTATGTTTAGGCGGGACTGTTAGGAGTGGGGTGAGCGTGCTGTTATATATTTCCCGCCATTTCGTCAGTAACGCTCATGATGTTGGAGCAACAGGTGCACCCCTCCACTGTGCAATGCATAATTATAAAATTTCATGCTCGTGAAGGAGTTACAGCTGCGGAATCTTTCCAGAGATTGACTGCACAGTTCGGCGATCAAACATTGTCAAGGACATGTGTGTTTGCCTGGCGTAAAACGTTCAAGGAAGGACGAGAACGTGTGGAAAATCAGCAACACGATCACCGTCCTCGGATCAGCATTGCAGACGAAAACATTCATGCGGTTAAAGACATTACTGACAACGATCTATGCACAGGATTGACACACAATCAGTGCTGCTTACTACTGCGGGCTGTTGAACAAGGCGAGGGTTGCATATTGCCGCAAAAGACGAGACCAACCGATTCGACAGGTCCTCCTCCACGACAATGTGCGGCACCATACTGCAGCTCTAACTACAGGAAATCCACTGGACTACATTTGATCGTCGTCCTCACAGCCCAGACTTATTGCCCTGCGATTTCCATTTGTTCAGACCACTTAAAGAAGCTCTAGGAGGGCAACGATTTGAAGATGACGAGAGTGTGGAAGACTTCGTGCGCAACTGACTGGTGACACGACCCTGTTCTTTTTACGATGAGGGCATCAAAAAGCTGCCCATACGCTTGGACAAAAGCATTTCCAAAGCAGGAAACTATGTAGAAAAATAAATTGTATTTGCCTTGTGTTTTTCAATAAGTGAATTTAAATAAAAAATAAAATCCTGTTTATGTTTGATCCCCCTCATAGCTTTAATCTTTGTAAAAAGGTTAAGGAGGCTTGTGGAATATATAGACCAGAATGGTGATATTATTGTGGACAAATGGGAGAGGGTTGATGTGTGGAAAAGGTGCATAGAGAATCTTTTTGTAGGCATGTTGTGGTAAATGATATAATTTCTGAATCCAGCCCTCGTATTCTAAAGGAAGACGATATAAGAATAATAAAACTTGCCAAAAATGGAAAGGCACCAGGACCTATGAAGTCCTTGTGGAACATTTGAAGCTGCTGATGACAGAACCATTAGCATCATCACACAACTCTTTAATGATATTTACAGCACAGGAAGAATTTCTGCAGAATGATTACATTCTACCTTCATCACTATTCCTAAGAAGCATACAGCCAAGGCATGTGGGGATGATAGAAAAATATGCCTAATGAGTCACTTGTTAAAAATATTTGTCAAAATTATTCACATCATCGTTGTAAGGAACAATTGTCTCACACCCAGTTTGGCTTTAGAAATGCTCTTGGTATTAGAGAAACTAGTATGTATATACAGATTTCAAAGATGTTGAGATGTAAATTGTGATCTAGTTGCTTGCTCTATAGATATGAGAAGGCCTTTGACACTGTACAACATTCCAAACTGATTTGCATCCTCAAAGAAACTGGAATTGAAGATAGGATATTCATATTGTTAAGAACTTTACTGGAATCAAACAGCTGATAAATAAGAGTTGAAGGAGTTCATTTGGCAAATACTGCCTTCTAGTCTGATGTCCGACAAGGATTTTGTCTCCAGTACTTTTCAATTTCTGTTCAGAGTTTATCTTCAGAGGGGCCTTTATAGTTTTGTACCAGCAAGTTCTTATTAATGTTGAATATCTCAATAATATCAAGAATGCAGATGATACTGTTGTATTTGCTGATTCCTTGTGAGGTCTATAACAGCTTATGGATAACATAAGAAGTTAGTGCACTATATAGTTTAAATATCAGTGTGAAAAGGAAAAGAAAAAAGTATGGTTTAGCAAACAACAGAACATTTCATGAAAATTATTTCTAAATGTTCCAAAAATGGCTTTCACAGCTGCAGATCTTAAAATCTTTGGAATAGAACCAGCTTTTGGGTCGTTAGCTGTGTGCATTTGCAGAGTTTTGCCCAGACGTGCCATTTGGGCCCAAGAATTTCCTGGACAGATACATATTCAGTTGTCAATGATCTGCATTTAGGACTGTTGCCCTGGGGGCAGATTCCCTATCAATTTTACCTAGTCTTTTCTTAAATGATATCAAAGAACTTACATATAAATTAGAAAAGTTTTCCACCTATTCAATATATAGTTATATTTAAAATGCGTGTATTTACATTACATGGGACTAGTTTCAACCCTACTCGGGGTCAACATCAGCCATATTTAAACAATACACAATATTTGATGAAATCCTAAAACATGTTTCTAAGCAGTAAGAAGATTATGAATATATAATTAACACTATGAATTAGGCGAAGTGCTACGGTGCTCAAAATGTTGCAAATGAAAGTGAAATATTAAGAGTGACATAGGTGAGCAATATATAATACAAAGTACACTAAACACGTTAAAAAGTGTGGGTATATAAGTACAAATGAGATGCTCTATGTTGTAGATCAACTTGAGTAAAATTTTAGACACATGGTGTTTCAGATAGAATTCAGTAGGTCCTGGTAATATATTACGGTTGTGGACAGAGTGCTATGGTACTAAGACTGAACAATACAACGTGACACATATAATAAAATTAAACAAGTATGTACAAATGTTTGAGATCCTCTCTAGAAGAATCTGTGAGGAGTTGATTATATACTGTATCAGCTTAAGCAGAAAATTTTATAAATGGTGTATTAGGTAACCCAGCTGTGTTGATATGGCTGCATGGTTGATTGTTGGAACTGTGCGGACTGAATATGAAGTTTTAGAATTCTTCTGGAGTTGTAAGTAGACACTATGCGTTGTGATATTGATGGGTGGAACTCTCAGTTTATAGCGGAACCAATGGGATCTATTAAAATTGAGAAAAGCCAGTAAAAAATGCAAAGTACGCGAAAAGAAGAATAGATGACAACAAAGCGAATGGACACTCACTTGCGGGCGGTGTGTGCAACTTAGCTGGTGGTGGAAGGAGATATATGGGAGGGGAGGAAGGTGAAGGGCAGGCGCATGCAGGTTGGGCAGAGTGGAGGAGGTTTGGGAGGGGATGGAGGGGGGGAATTTAAGGCCACCAGTCACACACTACCAGCTAAGCTGCACACGCCGCCCCGCAAGGTGAGTGTCCATTTGCTTTGTTGTCATCTATTCTTCTTTTTGCGTACTTTGCATTTTTTACTGGCTTTTCTCAATTTTAATAGATCCCATTGGTTCCATTATGAACTGAGAGTTCCACCCATCAATATCACAACGCATAGTGTCTACTTACAACTCCAGAAGATTTCTAAAACTTCATATTCAGTCCACACAGTTCCAACAATCAACCATGCAGCCATATCAACACAGCTGGGTTACCTAATACACCATTTATAAAATTTTCTGCTTAAGCTGATACAGTATATAATCAACTCCTCACAGATTCTTCTAGAGAGGATCTCAAACATTTGTACATACTTGTTTAATTTTATTATATGTGTCACGTTGTATTGTTCAGTCTTAGTACCATAGCACTCTGTCCACAACCGTAATATATTACCAGGACCTACTGAATTCTATCTAAAACACCATGTGTCTAAAATTTTACTCAAGTTGATCTACAACATAGAGCATCTCATTTGTACTTATATACCCACACTTTTTAACGTGTTTAGTGTACTTTGTATTATATATTGCTCACCTATGTCACTCTTAATATTTCACTTTCATTTGCAACATTCTGAGCACCATAGCACTTTGCCTAATTCAACCACACATCATAGAGTTAATTATATATTCATAACGTTCTTACTGCTTAGAAACATGTTTTAGGATTTCATCAAATATTGTGTATTGTTTAAATATGGCTGATGTTGACCCCGAGTAGGGTTGAAACTAGTCCCATGTAATGTAAATACATACATTGTAAATATAAAAATATAAAAATATATTGAATAGGTGGAAAACTTTTCTGTTTGTAATTTATATGTAATCCCAGTTCAATACGGACCAACAACATGAAGTTCATAACCTTGATCAAAGAACTTGGAAATTACAAATCATGAATTATTATGGAGACTCAGGAAGGATATAGGAATTATTAAAACTGTTAAGAAAAGAAAAATTGAATATCTGGGTCACACAGTGAGACTTCCTGAGATGTTTGGTCTCTATTTAATATTTGAAAGGAATGTACCTGGCAGTCACTGATGCAGAAGACCTCAGAGAACCTGCCTAAAAGGTCTGGAGACTTGGTTCAATACTTCATTGACCGATCTTCTTCAAACTACAGTCAATAAAAGCAAAATTGTCATGTGGACTGCTAACATTTGGTAGCGGATTGGCACTCGAAAAAGAAGAAGAAGAATCCTTATAAAATTCAAAACAAAATGCACTATTTCATTTTATTTGATAATATTATATGATCCTGTTGATGGTGATTCAATCATTGGATGGGGCCATTAAGCCTTGAGCAGACCCCTTGGTGTTATTCGACAGGAGATTGCCATGTTGGTTTCACCTTCATTATCATTACTACCACCACCACCACCACACATCCAGGTATGCAGGTTGCCCTTGGGCGTCAGCCAGAAAGACCAACACCAGGCCTCTCAGGAGGCCACATGACTTCACATTACTTTTTTTTAAATGTCTCCCCACCCCCACTTCCATCACACATGGAGAAAAAGAGAGTACTTTCATACATTCACTTCTTCTTCACTTACAGTTTCCAGTCTTCTGGGTCGGGTTGTGAATCAAGGACTTCCACAGTTTTCTTCTTTTCATAGTTCCCTCAGGATGGGAATACCAGGAACTACGTGTCACTTTTGGGGGATGCCCTAACTGTTTCAGAGGCCTAACTTGCTCTTAGTCATTTTATAGGCTATTAGTATGATGGGCTCACCACACCCAAAGGCATTTTATACCTACTGCCAAGAATTTTTCAGGCTGCCCCTAATATGGGGAAGCAGATGCCTTTTGTAGCCAGACACTGCTAGGTGGACTTTCGTGGTATCACCTCCACCAAGGGACCATCAACCCTCCTAAAGAGTCTTACCTGCCCAAAGCCATTGGCCTCTTTAGATTGTACTCGTATTTATTCCCAAGTCCAGGGCTGCCTCTTCCACCATCTCCACCATACCCAACTCCACCTTCTCCATCATAGATGCCGTTGAGGTCTTCACTCGTAACCCTCAGCTGGGACCCTTACCAGATGTTATACACCAGGTCAGTGTGCTCTGTGACTCACATAGGCAGGGCTGCTTCTGAGGAGGGTCCCTACCTGCTATCTGTTCATACATTCACTATCAAATTTTAAAATTATTCTGTGGGTGCCTAGGGCAGTGTGAGAAGCAGTGCTGTATATTATTTAATTCTCATATTTCCAACCATCACCATCATCAATTCTCCTTGTCCACCTGACACCAGGTGAGGGTAAATATTGTTTCTCTATACTTCGTCCTGTCTCTCCACCATTCCTCATCCAACACTGTGTTCCATTCCAGGTTCTGTTTTCCTATGCTGTTCTTCACAGAGCCCATCCATCATTATATTGGTCTTCATCGTCCTCTCTTTCCTGTCATCTGTCTTTCCAATGCTTGTCTTGGCAGTCTTTCTTCTTTCATCCACTTGACATTTCCAGACCATGTCAATCTGTTCTGTTGCAATTTTTCATTTAATGTTTTCACATTTAGCACTTTTGGTATGTCTTATTTTCTCACTCTATCCCTCCTTGTCTTCTGTACCATATTCCTCAGGAATTTCATCTCTCTGAGTCATTGTCCAGGTTTCTGCTGCATATGTCATTACAGGTAAGTAATGTCCCTTGTATATTACTTCTGTAGCCTTCATTGGTATATCTTTATCCATATTAATTTCCATACCTGGTGGTAAAAGTATCCTTGTACTTGTATCCTTCTACTAATTTCCATATCCAGTCTTCCATTTTCTGTCAGTTCACTTCCCAAGTATTTGAAGTGTTCTACTATTTCCAGTTCCTTGTCTCCAATTTTGATAGCTCCTTTTCCTTCTTTACTTCCTCTACTCATCAGCATTTATTTCCAATAATGTATAATTACTGTATTCTTCTTGCCTTGAGAGTAACACGTACTTTTTCTTTCTTTTTTTTAGGTACTATGGAGTAGTAACATTGATACCAATCTTCCAATATTCAAATGTTTATGCCGTCACTCCTAAAATCAGGAGTCTGATTACAGACAAAAATCTCCAAGATAGATGCATACAATACGTAGCAAAATCTAGTAAGTTAGATACTGTCATAGATATTTATATACAGCAAGCTCTTTGGATTGCACTGTGATACAACTCTGTGTGCAGAAAAAACAAAGAATGAGAGATCAGCACTTTCTCCCTTGTCAGGACCACATGACCAGAAACTGATGCTTCCTTCTGAGTGTAGTTCAGACAGTGCAGTGCAGTTGAAGGGAGAAGTGTTGGTTATTGATATAGTGAGAATTAGATAGGCACTTACAAGGTCTTGCAGGAAATTTCCTGGTGTCACTGAATCAGTTTTAAGCTTCAAAAAATCAGTGAGGAAAAACAGGTTCATTTGGGAACAGAAAGTATTATAGAGAGAGGTCACTAATTACAGAAGGAAAAATTGACAACACAGAGTTAAGTCTTGTAAAATTCTCATCATAAATCCTGTAAAGAACTGTCTCTGAAAATTAATATTTCTGAAACAGACACCTGGAAAATATCATACGATATGCATGTGCGTTTTATGACATTTTGTAACTGGTTTTCTTGCCTCTTCCTTGTCTAAAAGCTCTAGGGAGATATTTCCTTCATCATCGTTTGGGTCATCAGTCCATAGACTGTTTTGATGCAGCTCTCCATGCCATTCTATCCTATGTTAAGCTTTTCATTTCTACACAACTACTACATTCTACATCCACTCTAATCTGTTTGTCATACCTTAGTCTACCTCCGCTGTTTTTACTGCCTACACTTATGGCGAATATAGAAAAAAATTATTGTAGCAGTTATATTTATTTGCATAATTCTCACCATGGCATAATTTATACAGCCCGTTTTTTTATTCAGAGCGGAGAAAATTTATATAATTTTTGGATATTTGATACACTCATTTTCTTGTACATTGTACCATGCAGTTTTGGGAATGTTGCAAAATGTAGGTCTTTCTGTTTTGAAATCCGATGTTTCCAAATTGTACTGCTCAACTTGTTCATTGTGAGAGTCAGCATTGATCTCATGCAGTAAAACTCTTTGCAGTCTGTCGTACATATTTTACTATATGCAAGTGATTTCACGTTTGTTCTGTGATCTCGAAATTGTTTGTTATAAAATCCACAATGAGCAAGTGTGCAATTAATACTTTTTTGAAAACCTATAACCTGTTATCCAGTCAATGACCAGGTCAGGGTTGGGATGAATAAAGCCCCCAACTTGCGGCGAGGATAGGAATTGTGCCGGCCACCGAGGCATGTCACACTTCTGGGGCAATGATTAATGACTGACAGATGAAATGAAATGATAGTGGAGAGTGTTGCTGGAATGAAAGATGACAGGGAAAACCAGAGTACCCAGAGAAAAACCTGTCCCGCCTCCACTTTGTCCAGCACAAATCTCACATGGAATGACCGGGATTTGAACCACTGTATCCAGCAGTGAGAGGCCGGCACCCTGCCGCCTGAGCCACAGAGGCTCTTGTACAATTAATACAGCATTGTATAAACTCCAGTGCAGTAATTGATTATGCTGAGATTCACGGCAATAGCACAGCAGGCCGTGCTTTCGGTGTCCAAGTGCAGTGTGCGGTACAAGCAGAAACAAAACAAAGAAGTGTTTCAAGCTACTAGCAAGTGTCATAAAGTGTTTCATGGCCTGAAAACTGGTAAGTTTCTGCATGTAGAAAAGGAACTTATGGAATACATGATATCGCCACGTTGTGATGGTTATGCCACTTCTTATGACAAGATTTATTTGGGGATTATTGAAAACAATTTCAAGAAAACAGGAATCTTGAACACATTAGATGGGAGGGAAGATAATTTGCTCTGGAAAGATACAAGTGGTAATGGCAGCAGTAGTAACAAAGAATGGAATACAAAGGAAAATATTTTCTTCTTCTTCTTCTTCTTCTTCTTCTTCTTCTTGCTGATGTGCCATTGTATACAAATGTGATTGGTACTTGAGTTAATTTGTGTTTACACGGAGTGGCCAAAAGTCACAGGAAGGGGTGTCCCATTAGAAAATGTGCCTTGCATGACCCCTGAGCGTTGTGGCTAGCTGTGGCATAGCTTAGCAGTCTGTCACAGATACCAGTGTTGTGAAGATGGCAATGCATCGTAACTGACTTTGAACATGGGATGATCATCAGCGCACGGTGCATGGGTCATAGCATTGTGGAGATTACTCGTGAATTTGGGTTTCTGAGGTGAAAAGTGTCGAGGGTGGATCTCCATTATTGCAGAGAGAATGTTACCACCCACATAATTGCTAGTTGCTTTTCGTTACACCGACATAGATAGGTTTATGGTAACAAGGGATAGGAAAGGGCAAGGAGCGGGAAGGAAGCGAACATGGCCTTAATTGACATACAGCCCCACCATTTGCTTGGTGTGAAAATGGGAAATCACAGGAAACCATCTGCAGGGCTGCCAACAGGAGAGTTTGAACACACTATCTCCCGAATGCAAGCTGAAAGTTATGTGATGCAAACAACACAGCCATTCACTTGGAGCTTCAGATGTTGTTATTAGTTTGCAACAGGAAGAATAGGCTACTTCAAACCTGTGTGTTCAGCGTGCTAGATGTAAGCTTATGCGATAACTTTATGCCAAACTAGCTGATGTACCCGTACTTCGCTACGGAATTCTACATTGTATACAGAATTCTAGGTTAGTTAGTGTACACGTTGTGAGCAAGATTGTATTAAATTGCGTAGCACTCAACGTTACGCTAGAAACGTAACGGGGAAGTCACCAAACGTCTTTCCTCATATGAAGACTGGGTTGGGGAATTTTCATTGTAATGGTAGGCCCTCTTGCCCACCGTCAGTCACAATCAGGTTGGGGAGTTTTCATTATAATGGCAGGCACTTACTCTCCATCTGCCTTTTTACATCCTCAGAAAGACTGTCTTAGTAGTTTTCCCAACTGAAATGAACATAAGTCATTACAATGGCGTCAGTAGGAATGATGCGATTAAAAGCAATGCTTTCATATGAAATACTCGATCAAATAAAAAAACACACATTTTCTCACTTTTAACGAACAGTACTACGCTGCCGATTTAACAGTGCAAAGTTCCAGAGCTGGAATGACCAAGCCGCAGACAGCCGTGATCCGCGGACACTCTTCGTCTTATTTCGGCCGGGTGGGGTATCGAATAGTGGAGACGCCCAGGGCAAAAACTATGCCCTTTTACTAATCTGTTTCCTAGGAGTACCCAACGAGTCTGAAAATCTCAGTTCACTACACAGGCGCGGAAAAATCTATCTGACTTGGAGGCAAATTTTTCCTCCAAGCCAGAGGAGAAACCCCCTCTTCACTGCTAATTTGGAATAAAATGAATTTAGAATTCAATAAAAGTGAAGAGGAAGAAGCTTTTCTTAAGAAATGGCTCTTTTCAGGCTTGAATTTTGAGTTATTGAGTGAACTGTGGCGCTATAATTTGGAACAGGCCTAAAATGTAATTCTAGAACAGGTCATACTACTACTCTTACTACTACTACTACTACTACTACTACTAAGTGAGCCTCTGGCGTAAGTGTGTACACTGCTCATTCAAAACAGCGCGTCAGAGTAGGGATCGAATAGCTGGAACCGTATGATGAATCAGTCTGTTACGTATCGGCAGTATCAAAAAATGTAGGAACCAGAGGAATTGCATGCTAGAGAAGAACGTTTTTTTAACTCCCCAGCTATTTTCCGCCAGTATTCAGTCAGGCTGTTATACTCGGTATGCAGCAATAATCCCATCTATCGGAGTTGAGCGGCAACATAAGAGACAAAGAACATCACAACAAACAGTGGTCAATGGTCAATGTTATGAGTAGAGCCCGGATTTCCATGCAAATGCATGTTTTTAAATAAGCTAGCTACACTTCTCAGTCTTTGCAAATATTCGTTTTATGGCTTAACGATTCCAAATAACCGTTCTTTTTTCGTGCATGTTTGCATGTTTTGGCCTTTTTAGAGGAAAAGTCATGCATAATGCATATTTTGAAGATTTTGGATATAATAGCAAATATTTGGACGTTTATATTGCATAGTATGACATTTCTTCTGACTTTGGCGCATATATAATGTTAAGTTGCATGATAATGCCTTTCATGAATGTTGGTTTGCAGAATTTGGGACCATTTTTCTACATTATACAGTATGTCTATTACTGAGAGACGGGGAGAATGTATTCCTGGCATCCTATCTGACAACCAAAGTCAGTACATATGACAGAGGTCCTATAATCCAATTACCAAAGCACTTTCTTATCTGTTGCTTGAGTAAACATTGACGTAAGTCGGAAGTTCCCACGTCGATCTTTGTACTTCTTAGGAATAAAGGTGTCCCTGTTATACACTGCTATAAATTGAACCTTAAATTTTGCATGACTCATTGACGGCTCATGTGTTGTATCTCTTGTATCACACATCTATGACTCCGCGTCACGGTACTTAGGTAGCAGCTCACAAACCTTGATTTTGCACTGAACCCTCTTCTGTTGTGATCATGGAATATCCTACCCGGAACTCTTACCCCTCACACGTCTTCGTTATCGCAGCAGGCAATCGTTACCAGTTATTGAGGACATTCAAAAGTATCTGCAATCATCGCACGGATAAGTAGCTGCGAACAAAGTGATCCGTACAAATCCTGACTTTGAATTCGTCAAGCTTGTATAAGACAGATTGTGGTAAAAATGCAAAATATGTACAATGTGACCACAGTTTGTCCCTAATGTTTTCATTTAAGTGTGCACCTGTCACTTCTGCTGACGTAGAAAGATCATTTTCTGTGTTTAAGAATATGCTGACAGATAAAGGATGAGCTTAAATTAAGACCATTGGCAGAAATTATGGTAGTTGTACAAAGTTTCAAGAGAAACTGAATTTTGATAGTGCATATTTTCCGGTTTATTGTGCATGTTTTGCTATATTATAGTGCATTAATGCATGCATATTTTGAGATTTGATAGTGCATGGAAATCCGGGCTCTAGTTATGAGCTTTCAGTATTGTAGGCCTTCACGTTTAGTTTTCTTCCAACTTTGAAATACCACTCTTATCATAGCCGATACGGTAAAACTGAATAAAACATAAATGGTCGGAAATTGTATTCTCTATAACTTTTGTTATGTAGTACTTTTCGATAGGACTAATAACATACTGTAGGTATTTAAAAATTAAATTTTAGGCGGCCTTCCATAAACTACAATTTCATTCCGGGTGAATAAATTTTTTTATAACTTAGACTGTAGTTTCTTATTCCCCGACTTTATATACCGACTTTCATTAAATTCTGTTAACCCATTTTCTCGTCGTGGCTCGGCGTTGATATGGACTTGGCAACAAAAATACAAATTCATGAATATCTGTGTTATCAAAGCCGGTACGGTAACAATGTATGACAAATGATCGAAAATGTAATTCTATATAACTTCCGTTATGTAGTATTTATCGATAGGACCACTAATAATATAAATATTTGAGAATTAAATTTTAGGCCTTCCCCTAAACTACCATTTCACTCATCGTGAGTAAAATGATTTATAGCCTAGATTGTAGTGGCTCATCCTCCCTACTTCACATACCGATTTTCATTAAATTCTCTTCAGCCGTTTTCTTGTGATGCATGTGCATACATACAGACAGACAGAAATTACGGAAAAGTAAAAAGTGCATTTCCTTGTGGACATGACCGATACAGATATACCATTCTTTTCAAATTCTGAGCAATGTACAGACAAAATTCTTATTTTATATATATAGATGACAATCAGTTTGCGTTTTTTCTCAGTGGCCAAAAAGGTGTGTTAATTACACGAATAAATATGAGTGAGTTGCTGAATGTTTGTGTCATTAAGCTGTGAGCTTGCATTTGGGAGATAGTGGGTTTGAGCCCCGCTGTTGGCAGCCCTGAAGGTGATTTTCCGTTATTTCCTATTTTTATATTAGGCAAATGTTTTGGTGTCCTATCGTATCATTGCCATGGATTCTGAGTGAGTGTAACAAAACAAATAGAAAAATTTTTTGCCTGTCTGGCACACAGTTTTTCTATAGTTCTGTTTTTATGAGTTTCGACTTGACAGTTAGCCGGAAGTCAGACGGTGGTGCCAAATTGCTACGAATACAAACAGCTGATTGACGATACACAACACGAACAGAAATGTAAATACTGGAATATAAGTCCATAATCAGTTATTCTTTGTAACAACATACACGATTCACAAGATGAGCAATAATACACAACACATATAGCATAAGGCTACAAGATAAAATATGTCAATGCTCGAACAGATAAAACGTGAGAAAAATTAAATTTCTACTCACCATGTAGAAGATCTCGCGTTGCTGTTAGATTCAGTTTCCCGTAACGAAGGAAATAATCCTTCAAAGCGAATATACCACTCATTTCTGAGTCACTATCGGCATTTTCATCGTCTGTTGAGGTTTCACTCTCGCTTGACCCTAAAGAGATAATCAAGTTTTCAATATAATCGTCTGTGAGACTTTCTTTCTTCCAAGCTTTAATTATCTCGGATTTTGTGTGTCTCACAACGTTGCTCCAGTCCTCCGCACTTATACGGCCTACGGCTTCGAAAATAAGTCTTTCAACTTCCGAAACTGTGAAGAGTCGATTATCCTCAGCTACATAATCCTTCACTTGGGCCCAAATCAGTTCTATGGCGTTAAAATGGCAATGGTATAGTGGAAGGTGAACTACTTTATGCCCGTTCCTTCTGGCTATTTCATCCACTACATAAACTGGGCACTGGGGCTTGTTTTGTTTCAAGAGATGCATAAGATCCCCTTCCCCATGTCATCGCGAACCGAAATATTGTGCTCCTTCAACCACTTAATCAACTCATTCTTTCTAACTGCCATTGTTGGTGCTTTGTCAAGAATGACTCCCTAACATTACAAACAATTTCCCGGGTCTGGCTCCTTAGTGGAGTACCTCGTCCGAAGGGCTTTCTTCTCTTGGGAGCTTCATCCTTAGACGTAGGCGTCAACGTGACAGAATATCAAATTCACACACGGGCCTAAAATTAACCTACTATATAACTACCGAACGAAATATTAAACTAAGCTACTATATAAACTAGATCACCTGTTACACACTATTCACTACAATATAACGCGTTATACTATTAAAAATACTAAACAATTCATTTATAAACTCTACACTACGAAATATAAACGAACAACAACCTAGCACAAAGACACACAAAGACCGCGAAAAGAACTGAGCACAATAACACACAGCTGATAGCACGTGGTTACAGTAAACAACAGATCGACAACACCGCTAACCAGAACTGGAGTCTAACGCGCTCTATCGGAGCGATCGGCTGCCTATGACTGGCTGTTGATTAATTCACTTACCCTCCGCCAAAAGGCAGCGCTCAAACGTCAAGTCGAAACTCATAATAACTGAACTATACAGCTGTAAGTTTCCCTCCATAAAAGTGTGCCAACGGCAGATGTATAATCATGGAATGGTGTTCAGAGTACATGCTGAATGTTTGCAATTAATATATTTTCCATTTTGAAGTAGTTCTTTTTCTTCTTTTTCTTCTGCTGCTGGTGCTGCTGTCTCTTCTCATAATGTTGGAGATCATCATGAAGTTATTTTTTCCTGTTTTTAGCTCCTCATATAATGGTTGCCGTATTATGGATGTCTACGGTTCAACGTCCAGGATAATCTTCTTTACCCATGTTCACGTTTACTTTCTCTCTTCCCTTGTATGATCAGTTGCCTTCTGTACTTCTTCTACTGCCTTTCCCACACCTTAATGGGTTCGTGGATGTGAATTGTACATCTGTTAAGGAAACTATTTAAAATAGTTTATGTTGGGTCCACCTTGTCAATACACTTTTAATGATTGAAAATTATTTATTTATTTATTTATTTATTTATTTATTTATTTATTTATTTATTTATTTATTTATTCATTTATTTATTTATTTATTTATTTATTTATTTATTTATTTATTTATTTATTTATTTATTTATTTTGTCGTAAATGTTTCAGGAACAATATGCATTGCCTTCATCAGTGGAGTCAAATCAATATTTTAAATAGTTTCTGTAATAGATTTAGACAAGTCAATACAGGATCAAACGTATTATGGTTAAGTTTATCAACGATGTGAATTGTGTCACACACGGGGATTTGGTCATGATTATAGCTGGATGTCCTTTGAGATGCTAACCCTATGGGGGAGGGGAATGTATTCATTATTGTGTATTTCTGTGGTGGGGTGGCTGGTAGTGTGGTATGTTGCATGTGTATGAAGAGGAAAGTATTGGGACAAACACGAACACCCAGTCTTAAGCCAGAAGAATTAACCATCATCAACATCATCGAACACTTCCAGCATGCCGGGTAGGTTGGTTATAAACAAGCATCTCCAATGCTATCTCTAGAAATGTTTTGTTGTTCATGACAAATTCCTAAGTCCATCTTCTGCTCTCCACATCTTCCCTCAGTTGGTCTTTCAACCGTTCTTCTGCACGTTATACTTCTCTCCATATAAGCATGTGGCATTCTTCTGACCAAGAATTAACCATATGCAATAAATACCTCTAACTCAGCTGGGAATCAGGACTCTAAGAACTGAAGGCCTCAATTCTGACCATTCAGCCAAGGAGTTAGATTTCTGTGATCAGTTATATAAGGCTGTATTTGTCATTTTGGAAGATTTGACCAAAATAGACTGATTTTGCGAGGGTTAAGACTTCCCACGATTTCTCAGCACGAGAGAATACCTCCTCATTAGTGACCTCAGGATGTTCAACATCCTGCGATACATCCGCATTTCAAAGGCCTGTAGTGTCCCTCCTTCAACATTGTAAAGGAGCACCGGTAGCACATAATACTTCAGGACACACCAACGAGTTTTGTATTGGAGTTCATGGTTCTCAGGCTCATAATTCTTGTGTTTTGAACTTCTTTCTTTGTCCGTCTGACTCAGCAGTTATAGGTCTGGTTCCATGGCTAAATGCTGGCCTTTGGTCCAATAGGTCCTGGGTTTGATTCCTGGCCAGGTTGGCATTTTTTAACCTTCATTAATTAATTCCTCTGGCTTGGGGACTCAGTGTTTGAGCTGTCTTCGTTATTAGAATTCATCTTAGGTAGGGCACCAACTCGAAAGACCTGCACCAGGCCTCTCCGGAGGCCACATGCCATTATTGTTGTAATTATTGTTATAATTTATAAAATGCTGTTTATGAATCTGTGGCTTAAAAGCTTTTATTGGAATTTTGTTGAGCCCTTTCACAAGCAGTTTTCTTTTGTGTGCCCCACAGCCCTACCATCATCACGCCGCCCGATACGCTGAGAGCAGCAGGTCACCTTGAACCAACTCCAGTTTTCCAGGTGCGGTGAATTAGTGCTCTCCACTTATATCTGTCCATGTAGGTGTCTTCTTATTTAATCTGCTGCAAATCCAGGCTTCACCCAGCTAGATCATTTCTAATCTGATCGATCCATCTCTTCCTGGGCTGACCTCGCGATCTTTTGCCTTCGAGTTCCTTCTCAAACCAGACTCAAGCTGTTTTTTGTAGGTCTATTCTTTTGAGATGACCAAACCATTTCAGCCTGGCTTTGACACAACCCTGCCAATTATATTCAAAATACATCAAACTGCAGCAGATTTGCATGATAAGGTGCAGAAGGAAAATAAGGTAATACCCAAAAAAAAAAAAAAAAAGATTGATTACTTTATGTAGTTCAGAAAATTTGTTCAAGATGATGATGATAATGGTAGGGTTGTGGGGCACACAAAAAAACTGCTCGTGAAAGGGCTCAACAATATTCCAATCAAAGCTTGTACGCCACTGATTCATAAAGTAACAGCATTTTACAAATTCTGTAATTGCTATAATAATAATGGCATGTGGTCTCCAGAGAGGCCTCGTGGAGGTCTTTCAAGTTGACGCTCTATAGGTGACCTGCGCGTCTGTGAAGATGAGGCCCTGCTTAAGATGAATTTGAATGATGAAGAGCGCACAAACACTCAAGTCCCCAAGCCAAAGGAATTAATGAAATGAATATTCAATTTTCACAACCACATTGTTATCAAAATCAACTTTCAACCTATTAGGTCATGTTACATACATATAGTACATGTTGAAGAGATGTTAAATACAGAACAAAAATGGTCAACACAAACACCAGTGGTATCCGAACCCACAACCTCCCGATTTTGCGTTGGTTGCTCTACCTGTAGCTTAGATCCTTTCCAACAAAACAGATATGACCTAGGCCACCATAGCTCAACGACTGTGGGTTCGGATCACACTGGTGTCCGGTTGGCCATTTTTGTTCTGTACTTAACATCTCTTCAACACGCACATTATGTATGTAACATGACATTATAGGTTGAAAGTCGATTTCAATTAATTAATGAAAGTTAAAAAGAAACAATTTTTTAAACTTATAATACTCAAATATTACAAATGCAAAACTTTCAAGTCTCTATCAGCGAATAACTAATAAACCTATTTACAGATATGACCAGTATTCAATTACAGTACCTGATCAGCCTTGCTTAAAAAATACCTCATGAAAGTGATGCTAATGATGTTCATGTCTTGTTTACAGTTCGACAGCCTCCTGCATTTCGAGATATATTCAGAATGTACTCCAATATGACATATGGAACGACTGTACGTGATCTCTGCATTAGGTTAAATCCACATCCTCTACGAATAAATGAACGTAAGCTGGTCCAGTTTGGTGTTTTGGAGGGGCTAATACGTAGAATTCAAAAGGTACTCATCCATGTCCTTATTATTTCTGTTTTAAGAAAAACAAATGAGCTTACTCTCTCTCTTTTCGGAAGACCACATTATATCATCTTGTTTACTAATAAATTTCCTTTAAAGCCATGATATTTGGAGTATGACACTTTTGGTTTTATGACCCACTACCTTCCTTTTTGGTTTTTGGAGACAGCGAGGTGGTTGAAATTTTGTTCCACAGAACTTTCGTTTATGTGCTGGTAAATCAACCAGCATAAGACTGGCGTGTCTGAGCAACTTCAAATTCCACCAGACTGAGCCAGGAGTGAACCTGTGAACTTGATCTCAGAAAGCCAGTGTCCAACCATCTGAGCCACTCAGCCCAGCGGTATTTAGATTATTATTATAATAAAGCCTGTCCAAATGACAAATTAGAGACGATGATCAAGAAACTTAAAACCATAGCTGAAGAAATCACTCCAATTAAAAGGAGAAAAAAACATGCGTGGTGGAACGGGGAATGTGACAAAGCAATTCAAGCAAGGCACAAGGCATGGTTAAATGATCGACAGAAGAAAACAGAAAAATCTCTAGAAGAACTAATTAATGCCAGAATACAAACAGCTAAGGAAATTAGGACAATTAAAAGAAATTATCAAAAGGAAATGCTTAGCACAATAGAGGAAACATTCAATCAGCATAAAACAAGAGACTATTACAAAACATTCAAGCAATATCAATCTAAGTTTACCCCTCCCACACTTATGTTAAGGAATAAAAATGGAAAAATGGCACACAATAATCAAGATAATGCTAACATCCTTGCAGAATACTTTAAAGAGTTACTTAATTGTGAGGATCCTGGGGAACATTTAGAATTTGACCCTAACCCAAAAAATAAAACTCCATTACAAAAGATTATACCACCAGTTTACAATGAAGTGAAAACAGCAATTAATGCACTTAAAAACTACAAAGAAGCAGGAGAGAATCAAATAGTAGCAGAAATATGGAAGAATGCTAATGGTCAGACTATTCAAAACCTACATATAGTAATCGCCGCGTAAGGAAATACCCCAGAAAGTAAATATCGCCGCCCGATGCTCTTCTTTTCTCTTTTTTGTAATGGCTGATCACTGCTGCCAACCTGCCTGGTTACATATTAAAATCACCAGACATAACCATAACAAACTAACCTCAATGTAAACACCGATAATGAATGTGTCCCTACCCTAGTAAATGCTAAAAGTTAAGATGAAATAAATCAAGATATTCATAATTAAGTCGGTTTCCACGCTCAATGAGGAATTAAGGAAATAAACACACTTTCTCACTCAAATTAATGTTACATGTATCTGTCTTTATTTTGATATACAGTAGGCGTACTAACCATATTCTTGAAAAGAGGGGCGTGTTAAATGATAGAATTTATTTAATAAATCTTTGCAGTGTGATTTTCGAAAGTTCCAGACATCCAATGACTTCCCTTTCTTTTGCGCGAACATTTCCTTCTCTCTTCAATACCGGTAACCAGTAAGGAGAGAGATTACTGGGCATATTTTCAGCCTGCAGGCTGGTTATATCTTCAAGCTTACCAGGAAACATATAGGAATACTAATGTGCCAAGCTCCGTGAACGGAAATTAGGTCAGCTTTCAAGTTCACTGCGGATTTGAAAATAATAATGTAATAAGTTCTACTGCCAAAAAATTTCGTCCCGCAAGAGTTATTTCATGTACCGGTAGATCTAGACATGACACTGGCGTATTTGAGCACTTTCAAATACCGCCGGACTCGAACCCACCATATAAGAACACTAATGTGCCAAGCTACGTGAACGGAAATTAGGTCAGCTTTCAAGCTCACTGCAGAATTGAATATTACTTCTACTATCTACTTCTATCGTTTTCATATACGCCGAGGTGCCAGTATTTCGTCCCGCAAGAGTTCTTTATGTACCGGTAGATCTAGACATGAGGCTGGCGTATTTGAGCACTTTCAAATACCGCCTAACTCGAATCCGTCAACCTGAGCTAGTCATACATTCTCTCCTTCACTTGCTTAAATTAATTTTTAAAAATCCTGCCTTTATTCTGATGTACGCATTACTATAACTGCATTCTTAAAGGAAGGGGGGTCGTCGCCATAAGACCTATCTGTGTCGGAGCGACGTAAAGCAACTAGCAAAAAAAAAAAAAAAAAAAAAAAGGAAGGGGGGAGGGAATATAGATTGTATAATTCATTGCGATTTCTGCAAGTTCAAGGACTTACCACATAAGACATATCTGTCCTTCCTTTTAATAATAATGCTAACAGCTTTACATCCCACTAAGTACTTTTATGGCATTTGGCATTTGAAAAATATTTTCAGCTTACAAGTTGGTGTATCTCAAGCTTACAACATTACAGAAACCAATGTACAGGAGCACTATGAGTCAAACAACATTACCAGATTTTTACATATACATTGCCTTAAATCACATGAAGACAGGTTGTGAGGCAAGAATGGGATAGGAAAGAGGGCTAAGATTTCAAACGTTTAAAATATACATAAGCGTACAGACACAGCACTAGCCTGAGATGAAAATGACGGGCGAAAAAAAAACTTCAGACCTGCCAAGTGTGGGGTTCAAATCCATCACCATCTCCTGATACCAAGCTCACAGCAATGTGATCAAACTGCACAGCCAGTTCACTCAGTTTCCTATGACGCGTAATAGGCCTACCACATGGGCGACCCACTTACCTGTATATGGATCTTTAGTTCTTCAATTATACATGTATGCAAAAACATTATGCACTTTAGTAAAAGGTACTTCCCTAGTTGGTTCTCTGATTGGTGCACGTATAACAAATATGTTTGGGAAGAAATACTTTTATTTTATATTTATTTATATCATAAAGAAGTAATGTTGTCATAGCAAAAAGAATATGCAACGAAAAAATGAATCCAAAGAGATAAACATTATTTACTGTATTAAATATTAGTTTATTTACATGTTAAGCGATATGTAGCAGTAATAATAATAACAACAAACATGTGCAATATGGAAAAAGGAAATAAATACAAGTAAATATAAATATAATTTACAACATTTAGAGCCATTCCATGGTCACTGAATTACAAAGCAGGGGTATGAATAAACAAACATAATAAACACGAATACTAATATTTAAAAAGCAAAAAGCAAAGTCATCTCCGTACAAACCATGAAAGCCATTGGAAGGGTGGAAGGTGAAGGCTTCCACTATCCATAACGTTGGCACTTGGTGGAGTGGAGTGGTTAGCTCTACGCATGCTGCCCTTGCCCCCCAGTAGTTAACCTGGTACTCGTTTATCATACGCAAAACATTCCTTCCAAATTACGTTAAACCCCTGTCACTCATTATTATTATGATTATTATTATTATTATTATTATTATTATTATTATTATTAAATTGCAAATGGGAAATATCCCGGTGGCAACGGTCACTTACAGTACTGTAATAATAAAATAAAGTTAACATAATTACCCAACAACAACAAACAAAAAAACAAACAAACAAGCAAAGAACAAGAGTACAAGAAGCAGATATATGGAAGGAAAATATTGCAAGCATTACTGCTAGTTTAATATTCTAAATCGAGCAACATCATATACAAATTGTCACACAACTTAAGTATTTATAGTGCTTAACAATATGGCTTACAATATTATAGGTTGACCTTACTACTAGCTTACCATTATAAGTGATAATAAAGTGAAGTTAAACTGTAATTACCCTACAACAACAACATTACAACAAGCAAGAAATACTAGTAATTTAACTTTCTAAATCCAGTGTCATTATATACATATTCGCACACAACTTAAGTATTTCCAGTACTTAACACTACAAATTACAATACTACAGACTGAACTTGCTACTAGCTTAACACTACAAGTGATGATAAAGTTAAAACCTACTACCCAACAACTACAACAACTCAAGTATCGGTACAAAAAGGAATTCCATAAAAAATATTACAAGAAATACTACTAGTCGTTTTAAATCCAGCATCATGTACAGTTTCACACACAATTTAATTATTTCCAATACTTGACACTATGGCTTACAAAACTATAGATTGAGCTTACTACTAGCTTAACGTTACAAGTGATAAAAAATAAAGTTAAAAACATTGTTAATTAACCAAGAACAACAACAATTACAAAAACATGAGTACAGCAAGCAATTTCCTGGAAAGAGAATACCACAAGTAAAAACCTCCCAGTTTCACAATCGAATCCAAGCAGAAAATCACAAATTCAGTGCCCATAATTTACAACTTTTACTTTTCACTTTACACAAACACTAATGGTCTTCTTAAATGACTTGATACCAGAAGGGAATCTATCAAAGACTGCTGCAGGTAATTTATTCCAATCCCTTACGATCCTGTTGACGAAGGAAAACTTGCCCACATCCGTATGCTGGTTTTTATGCTTATGATAATTTCTCGATAAGTATGAGGGAGGTTCCAAATTATTCCTAATACAACTCCAGGCAGCCCTTTCCGTATAGGTCTTATAAAGACCACACAGGCGAGCTCTAGTTCTTCTAGATTCAAGACTTTCCCAATTAATGGTATTCCTCCTATTCCCAGTTACGAAACGCATCGCTCTTCTTTGAACTTTCTCTAGGGAATTTATTAAACCCATCCTGTACGCATCCCAGCATGCAGATCCATTTTCGAGAATGGGCCTTACGAAGCATTTATAAGGTTTATTTAAACCTACTAGGGTGGTGAACACATAAATAAGAATTCCAATGAAAGTATTTTCCTTCTGGACCTTCATGTCAGATTTTTTTTAAACAAATTTTTTTCACTATAATATGATTTATCTATAGAGCGAAACCGCTATGCAGTGTGCGTCTCATAGCTATCGAGATGGAATTGGTAATGTACTATGTATCTGTAGAGCCTATATACAAGACTTTTTACAATTACCTCTAAAGTGATATTTCAGCTGTGTGACAACGCTAAAAAGACTATGGACTTTGAGATTGGCATTCCTGAAGAGGGTTTTCTGCACTTTCCCATTTTCACACATTGATTCAAGAGTCTGTATTGGCTTGTGACAAAACCACAGTATTCTTCCGAAAACCACTGATAGGGACAGGTTTGGTTGTGATCCACCGAAAACAAATTATAATGACCGGTTAGGTTGTGATCCACCGAAAACCAGGGTTAGGTTCGACAGGAATTGTACTCGAGCGACTGTTGTCATTGAAAGCACTGCCGTGACGACTGAAGCCAATAAACATAAAACTGAATCCTTTGATCTACAAAGTTTTCATTCAGTAGATACGCTAGGAACTGGCAAACCAACACCGTACCGGTACATACAAAGTTTACAGGAATCAACAAAACAGGATATTAATTCGTGGTACTCACTGTTCTTTAAAGAGAAGAAATATCCAGTCAACAATAGCTGCAGTGAACGTGGTTTTTCACTATTATTGTCCGGCCCCATGGCTAAATGGTTAGCGTGCTGGCCTTTGGTCACAGGATGCGGGTTCGATTCCCGACAGGGTCACGAATTTGAACCACCGTTGGTTAATATCTCTGGCACGGGGGCTGGGTGTATGTCGTCTTCATCAACATTTCACTATTATTGTGTAAAATAGAAACTTACTAGTTTTGACAAGTACAGTATGTTCAACAGCGACTCATGAATGATGACGGGCAGGATGTCCAACCTTACTAATCTATGTTGACGATGTATTTCATGGTAAAGACAGCTGCCTCTGTGGATCAGTGGTAGAGTGACGGCCTCCGGATCCCAAGATAGCGGGTTCAAACCCGGCAGAGGTGGTCGGATTTTTGAAGGGCGGAAAAAAGTCCATTCGACACTCCATGCCGTATGATATCGGCATGTAAAAGATCTCTGGCGACACATTTGGTGTTTACCTGACAAAATTAATTAAATCTCAGCCAGAGACGCCCAAGAGAGTTTCTGTATACTCGGTCTGCCATCTAGTGGGCCTAGAATAAAACGGAACGTCAAAATTGACAAGCAGACAGCCAGATGGCGTCAACTTGAAATGTCTACACACGGTAACTGAGGCCATACGATTATTATTATTATTATTATTATTATTATTATTATTATTATTATTATTATTATTATTATTATTATTATTATTATTATGGTAAAGACGAATTACTTTGCAATGCTATCTGTCTTAATGGTAATGTACTATGTACCTGTACTAATGTTGGCTACTGAGTGCATGATTCGAAGCAGTGTATCGATTCATTCAAGTGTCCGAGTGAATCGATTCACAGGAACGGCAAGCTCACGGCACACAAATCATGCACAATCACGGCTCAGTGAGCCACATGACACACACGGCTCCTTATCGGCACAATGGACACTGTATGTAGGATGCTAAAAGGACACTGGCGGGGAGCCGAGCTTCCGTTGCAGCGAGACACAGTGAATCATGGCACACAGAAAGAATCGTGCGTAGTCACGGATCAGTGAGACACAACACACACACGGCTCATTATCAGTACACTGGACATAGGCGGGGAGCCAAACTTCCTCTGAAGCAATACATACAGAGTCATGGTACACTGGAAAAATCATATGCTACAATGGACTCTCGAGCTCAGCTCATTTGAAAATAATACCCACTCGCATTCACTGTCCTCTTCTTACAGGGAGTTTTAAATAATAGATGGATTTATTTGCAGTGTTAAAAAGATAGTCAAAACATAATTCCAAAGTACCTAGCTTGTAAGTAGGTAGGCAATTAGGTTATTCTAATTACCGTATTAGTTTAATCAATCAGTATTTTTATAACTAGTTGACGTTCGACAATTACTTAAACTCAGCTCTCTAGCCTCCACGCCTGTCTGAATGGCTCAGACGGATGAGGCGCTGGCCTTCTGAACCCAACTTGGCAGGGCCGAGCTCAGTGCGATGGCATTTGAAGGTGCTCAGCCTCGTGTCAGTAGATTTACTGGCACATAAGAGCTCCTGCAGGACTAAATTCCAGCACGTCGACATCTCAAAAAAAACCATAAAAGTTGTTAGTGGGACATAAAGCCAATAACATTATTATTTAGCCTACCCTATGACTATGAGTTATGCTCATGACCACTCGAAATTGTCTCAGTTTGTATGTCGCATCATTGCACAATGCTTCAATAATCGAATCACCAGGTTACCGGTATACGTGGACAGTGAGTATGTAAGTAGACTGATGCAATAGCTAAAATAAATTATGTTTAATCAGAAAACCAGTGGGCTACTGTCCATCTCGCGTAGCCTATACAAAATATGACGATTTAAAAAAAGCCTCTGCTGATAGAAAAAGACATTTTCAAAGATGACCCAGTTAGTTGGCCGACTCGACAATCTTCTTCTCAGTGTGTTTCACTTCATTTCTCCACATCTCTGCTGTCACCTGTAGGATATATTGAAGTATCACAACCTGACAAGTATATTATAAACTCCACTTGCCTATATCCAATAAATAACATTTCCACTTGGCCTACCTGATCAAGAGATTCCTTCCACACAGCTGTAGCTCTGTCCAATCCATGACCAGGTCTTGAAGCCACCGTTTTGTTATAATACTGTTTTGCCACAGACCATGCAAATTCGATGGCATTGAAAAATGAGTGGTTGGAGGAAATCGTAGGACAGTATGGCCTTCACTGTGCAGCATCTCGTCAACAATGTACCTGGTTGTAAAGAAACAGAGAAATATTGTTATGCATACATGAAAGTCAACAACATGAATGTAAACAACATTATCTAAACTTATGTTTAGGTGCTTCTGTACCTCTTTAAGTGACTTCGATTCATATTACACAACCTTTGCAGCTCATCTTTTGTAGCATAATCTTGATTTCTCTTCAAGTTTGTAGCATCAAATCAGCACCTGTAAGAATTTTGAGTTTTAGTTTGAAGTTATTTCTTCTAAAAAAAAGTATTCCCTAAAAATATGAGATCCTCTTCAAGGATAGGCCTATTAATTGATGAAAAATGTGATTTCTGTTGAATGATACAAAAAGATGTCTGATTTTAAGTGAAACCAACTACTGTGTAGCAAAGTCACCTGATGATGAAGTCAATGAATTACTACTTGCACTACTTTATCCTAACATCTCTCATGAATGTATTTCCATTAGTAGGCCTATATCTGGATTAGAAGTCCACGATCACTTGCATTAAAGATATAAGTATAAACACCCATTTCAATACCTTAGAACAAATGTAATTGCTGCGAACACTGAACCTATATCAGGCAGTAAGAAATAAGAAGCTTGGAAGGTGTTCAACAGTCAGGTATCAAGCACCGATTCAGGTGGAGATTGTCGAATGCAGAATAAACATAATAAATAGGCCTGCAATACAAGTAATTTACTGATACAAATATCCAGTAATATTATATGAAAATACACTGGGGAAGTTTTGATTGAAAAACCTCTCTAAGGTTAATCATTGGCCTAAAGTGAATACCTGCAAGTCTTTTTAATAACCAAGAGATCCCTTGACAGTGGAGGAGTCAAAATCAAAAACCACGTACAGAACCCAATGAGCGGTAACTTATAATGCCACTACCGATCTCGTGCCAGTCAATTTCAATCAATCGGGCACCACTGATCTGCACTTAGATCAGTCGCCCAGGTGGAAGATGTAGTTTCAGGGATAGGCCTAGTCTTTTCTTCAACAATTGCAAAGAATTTGGAAATTTATTGAACATCTCCCTTGGTAAATTACTCCAATCCCTAACTCCCTTCTTAAAAAAAACAAAAACAAATATTTGCCCCACTTTTCATCCTCAACTTTATAATTGTACTATGATCTTACCTACTTTTAAAATACCACTGAAACGTATTCGTCTACCAATGTCATTCCACACCACCTCTCCACCGACAGCTCGGAACACACCACTTAGTCCAGCCACTCGTCTCCTTTCACCCAAGTCTTCCCAGCCCACTCGACAAAATTTTTGTAACGCTACTCTTTTGTCAGAAATCACCCACAACAAATCGTGCTTCTTTCTTTTGAACTTTTCCAGTTCTCAAATCAAGTAATCCTAGTGAGGGTCTCATACACAGGAACTGTACTCAAGTTGGGGTTTTATCAGAGACTTACGTGCCCTCCCCCTTTACATCCGTACTACAAACCCTAAATACCCTCATAACTATGAAAAGAGAGATCACCTCACTATAATAAAATGAAGTAAAATAAAGTAAGAACATACCAGGTACAAAGCCATCTTTCTTTCCAGCATGAACAATAACCAGTCTTCCTCCCTCAGACACAGGTCGACGAATTACTCCTTGAACATCATGTCCAGATTTGTGTGGTTTATTCCAGGAGTATGTGGGCAACCCTGAAAGAGAAATGCACATTTGAAACCAAAGACACCTGATGAAGATAAATTATTCTAAGATTTTTAAATAAAATATAATATATAACATATATATTCACCACTACCCTGTAAGAATACACACACAGAAATATATTACATACACATACACCATACGTCAACAGGAATACACAAAGGTTAAGTCTACAAACCGTATCGAAGTCGACACAAGACATGGTATAGGCCTACATGATTAGGTTAGGTTAGGTTCAGAATGAAATACTGCTCCATTTGAACTGATTGTCATTATGTCAGAAACTTATCATAGAAACAAGATAAAAACGAACACTTACCCCAGTTAATAATGAAACTCTTGCCATTAGCTTCGTATCACTGCGACTGATACATTCTTCGTCGTAGTTCGTGTTTCAATTGCTCGTAGCAATGTACAAGCATTTCTTGACCTGATGATTGTAAAGGACGTAACCTTGCTTTCCTTTTCGGAGGAGTTCTTGCAGATTTTTCTTCCTTCTTCCTTCTTAGACATCCCAATCGAATTCTGTTCGTATAAGTATGGGACGAAATAGGAACGTAATTAATAAAATGTTGTGCTCATCATTTCACACAAACTATGTTATTAAATGCATTATCCGAACATGCCACAATTCTACTTACCTGGTATTAGCCAAATAGATTTACAATCCCACAGAAAAAGAAAATATTCTTTAAATATTCTCGCAAATGTATCATTAGTGACTTTAATATCAATGCGGTGGCAACACGCAATTTATGCTAGAACAGTGATTGAACGTTGCCAACGTGCCAGATTAACGGTAAATGTAAGACGTCGTATCGGCAAGTAGGGTCCCTAAACTGTATGGTTACCGACACTGAAAAAGACCCAACAGCAAGAAAAGTTACTATAAATCAATACTTTAATATTACAGGGGAGAAAGGGTAAGGTTGCACCCTTAGGGTACGTCCTTACACGGGGACGACTATAAATACATCAGTGATATTTGGAACATGGAGAAGCTTCCCAAGGAATGGAATACAGTGATAATCCACCCGCTGCATAAGAAAGGTGATCGCTCCGATCCAAATAATTATCGGAGGATATCCTTGCTTGATATTACATACAAGATTTTATCCAAGATTATATACACAAGTATCCAAGAACAACTTGACCAAGAACTTAGAGAATATCAGGGAGGATTTTGACCAGGTAGATGCTTTCCAGATCAAATCATTAGTTTAAAATGGATAATGAAGCACCAAAGAGTTCGAAGTAAGGGTCTAGTCATCACGTTTGTAGATTTAAAAAAAGCATACGACAGTATTCATCGTGAATCATTATTAAAAAGCCTTAAAGAATTTGGATTACACCAAAAACTTGTTAACCTCATTAGTATGACTTTTAAAAATACGAAGGCAAAAGTTAAATTTGGAGGTGAATTATCAGAATCATTCACTATAAGAACTGGACTTCGACAAGGAGACGGACTCTCACCATTGTTATTTAATTGTGCATTGGAGAAGGTTATGTGTGAACTGTGAATGGAACAAGAAATGCCAACGAACTATCAAGATCGGTAGAAGTATTAAACTCAACTGCCTTGCTTTTGTGGACGATTTAGCATTACTTGCAAATACAATAGAAGCTAAATTTCAAATTGAACAACTAGAAATTATAGCCAAAAAAATGGGATTACAAATTTTATTTGAAAAAACAGAAATGATGCCAACTTTTAAAGTTGATTTACCAGTTATTCAACTGAACAGTAATAAAGAGATTAAAATTGTTCAGAAATTCAAATATCTTGGGGAAATAATAACATGGAACACAAATGAAAAAGAAGCAATAGAACACAGAAAAACTAAATTTAAACAAGCACAAAGACTTACCTGGCCAACGTATTAAAAAAAATCTCTTTCGATAAACGCTAAGCTGAAACACTATAATTCCATAGTTAAACCAGAGGCAACGTATGCTAGTGAAACTTTATTCAAATTAAATGTAAAATCTACAACGGACAAATTACAGAAAACTGACAGAAGAATTCTTAGAACAATTATTAATAAAAAACACGAAGTTGATGGACAGTGGAGATTGTTGCCTAACAACACTGTCTACTGTGAATGTGAATCAATAATATCTACAATGCGTAAAAGAAGAATTTCCTTTTTCTGTCACATATCAAGATTACCAGACACCAGGATATTGAAACAACTATTTGATTACTTTTTGAAAAATAAAATCAATAATAATTGGTTTAAAGAAGTTCAGGATGATTTGGAAGAATTGGGTATAACTCGGCAACAAATCAAAGACAGAAAAGAGAAGAGGATTTTGAAGAACAAAAGCATAAGTCTCAAACTAAAATCAGTTGAACAGAAACAGTATACTATATCAGACTCACAAAGGGATTCCAGGTCGGAGAGGATGAGAAAGTTCTGGGAGAAGAAAAAAGAAGAAATTAACTCAAATGTATTGATTTTAAGTGCTCCAATGTGGGCGTAAAATATGTAAATAAATAAATAAAGCCTGTCCTGCGATCTAAAAGCAGTGAGCCTGCTTCATACCCAAATGTTTCAGACTTGATTCCTGTCCAAGTCAGGGATTTTTACCCAGATTTGAGGGATGGTTCAAGGTCCACTCAGCCTACGTGATAACAATTGAGAAGCTATCTGATGGTGAGATTGTAACCCTGGTCTAGGAAGCTAATAACAGCTGAGAGGATTCGCCATGCTGACCACACGTCTTGTGATCTGAGCAAACCTGAACAGCATTTTAAAATTATTTTGACCATTTTGGTCCGTACTGACTGGCGCTCTGCAAATAACCTTACTCCTTGTGGGTGGGGTTAACTTCCAATAAGTAACCAGGGGAACCTGACCCCTACAGAGCGCGTCCCCAGGTGGCGGATAGGGGGCCCCTACAGTATGTAGGGCTGGTTGAAATAACCAATACAACCCGCGGACCAACAGGTAGCCCAATTCCTGGGGGTTTTAAAATACTGGGACACCCTCTCTCCAGGGGTCATAAATATGGAGGACCCTTGCCCTGGGTTAAGGGTGAAGACCTCAACGGCATCTACGGCGGAGAAGATGGACTTCGGTACGGCGGAGATGGCGGAAGAGGCAACCCATCCTTCTGGGGTGTACAGATGGAACCTACTGCCTTGTAGGACGAGGAAGGCATCCTCAAAGGCTAAGGGAGTAAACCCTGAAAGAAAATCCTCTTATGCGTTAGGCCTAGCAAGTCAGCAGGAGAGTATTGAGTATAGTTGCTTTCAATAAGAAAAAGAGCCTCGGAAAGAATATTATAGACCGGACTGACACGTCCTCTCAGACAATTGTAAAGTATGATGACCGTAAGGCTGATGATATACAATGTTCTGAAAGGAAACCCCAAATAAAAAAGAGACCCAAATACCGAATTGGAACTATGAACATTCTATCATTAACTGGAAAGTTAGAAGAACTCCTAGACATGATGGATAGAAGAAAAATATCAATATTGGGATTAAGTGAGACCAAATGGAAAGGGATTGGAAGTAAGACACTTCATGGAGGTTATAAATTATACTGGAGTGGACAGGAGAAGGTAGCGAAAAATGGTGTTGGATTCTTAATTAACGAAAGGACTGATGCTACAGCTGAAGTTATCTGCAAAAGTGATAGAATCATTAAAATGTCCATGAAACTGGAGAACACTAAGTACACCATCATACAAGTGTATGCCCCACAGACAGGCTGCAGTGAGGAAGACAAAGAGAAATTTCGGCAAGACCTGGAAGATACAGTTAATGAGGAAAATGTTATTATTATTGGAGATCTAAATGCGCAAGTTGGGGTAGACAGACTTGGGTACGAGAACATCATTGGTCCACATGGATTTGGTCAAAGGAACCCAGAAGGAGAACAACTATTAGATCTGTGCAGAAGAAATGATCTTATAATCAAAAATACATTCTTCAAAAAAGAGACAGTCACAGAATAACAAGGTACAGTTGGGATGGCCAGTATAGAACATTGATTGAGTACGTAATCACAAATAAAGATGGTGGCAGGTACATCACAGATGTAAAGGTCATCCCTAGTGAAAGCATGGACAGTGACCACAGATTGTTGGTAGTAGACTTCAAACATAAGACAAATGAAACGCAGAAACTTATTACGAAAAAACCAAGGATTAAAACTTGGAAGTTGCAAGAAGTCCAAATAAAGGAAGAATACAAACTAAGGATTCAACAGAGTTTGCCGAAGTGTGAAGTAACCAGCGTTAATGAAGAATGGAAGGCCTTCAAAGACACCTTTGTGGGAGAAGCCAAAAACCTATGTGGAGTTACAAGTTCAATCAAAAGAAAAAAGGAGACACCATGGTGGAATGATAGAGTGAAAACAGCGGTGAAAGAAAGAAACCAAATAAAGAAGGCACTGGACAAGGAGAAACAAAAACAGGGACAAGAACAAAATGAACAAGAAATACAAAGACTTCAAGGAGTATACAGGAACAAGAAACTTGCTGTAAAGAACATTGTAAGGGAAGAAAAAGAGAAGAAATGGAATGAATTTGCAGACAAACTGGAAGAGGACAGTAGAGGAAATATGAAATTGCTATACAGAGTAGTGAAAAACAAGCGAAGGGATCAAGAGACCATAAAAGCAATAGAACGTGATGATGGAACTCTGGCACAAGAAGAGGGAGAAATTAAACAAGAACTCAAGATCTATTTCGAAAAGCTGCTGAATGGAGATACAGAAAACATAACAACGGATAGAGGAGAGCCAAGTCGAGGAACCACAACTGAACCACCAATTACATGGCTTGAGGTTGAAAATGCGCTCAAGAGCATGAAGAAAGGAAAGGCAGTGGGCGTAGATGAACTAAGTGCAGATATGCTGAAAGCAGCGGGAGTTCCAGGAATCCAATGGCTCTATAGACTGCTCAACAAGATATGGGAGGAAAATACTGTTCCTGAGGACTGGAAGATGGGCATCATTGTACCTCTGTTCAAGAAAGGAAGCCGACGAAAATGTACTAATTACCGTGGTATCACACTACTGTCTCATGTCCTGAAAATATTGGAAAAAATAATAGAGACCAGAATCAGAGATATTGTTGAACCAATTTTGGAAGAAGAGCAGTATGGTTTCAGACCAGGAAGGTCAACTACAGACCTTATATTTGCAATTAGGATGCTAATGGAAAAATACTGGGAGAAGAACAAGCCTTTATTCCTAATATTTTTGGACATTGAGAAAGCATACGATAGTGTACCAAGGGAAAGAATTTGGCAATGCATGAAAGAACTTCAAGTGCGAGACAGCCTCATAGACAAAGTGAAAATGTTGTATAGTGGGAACAGAAGCTGTATTCAAGTAGGATGTGGTTTGTCGGACTGGTTTGAAACAAAGAGAGGAGTGCAGCAGGGCAGCTCATTGTCACCACTTCTATTTATTATTGTAATGGATGTAATAATGAAATCTATTAAAAGGAAAGAACACGGAGATATCAAAGCCTTCACATTTGCAGATGATGTTGCGATCTGGAGTGACTCAGAAGATGAATTGGGAGAGAGAATACAAAGCTGGAATGAGGAGTTTAAGAAATATGGTTTAAACATCAGCAAGACCAAGACGGTGGTGATGAAAGTATATGGGGAAGGAGCAGAACCAATAGTCATGTTAAATGAAGCTCAACTGGACAGCGTTCCAGTTTTCAAATACTTGGGTAGCGTTATATCAAATGACAACCTAGCAAAACATGAGGTGAACAATCGAATCAATAAGGCAGCACAATTTTACCACCAGGTAAGACACCTGCTGTGGGATGAGCAAATACCCATGAAAACAAAAATGACATTGTACAAGTCCTATTATACACCAATTCTTACATACAGTCTCGAAACCACAACACAGACCAATAGAGATAATTCCAAACTTCAGGCAGCTGAAATGAAATTCCTACGCACTATGATCCAGAAAACCAGGAAAGACAAGATTAGGAATGAGAAAATTAGAGAAGAAGTAGGAATAGACAATTCTCTCCTAAATAAGATTCAGATATCAAGACTGAAGTGGTTTGGTCACATGAAGAGGATGCCAGTAAACAGAACTGCAAGGAAGGAATTTGACAGAAAGGTAGAAGGAAGACGACCCGTGGGAAGGCCACGAAGGAAATGGATAGATTTAGTTAAGAGCGATGTAATGCTGAGAGGTCATGATTGGGACAAGTTGGTGGAGGAAGAATGGTACAAGGACAGGATGAGATGGAGGAGGCTCATATACCACACCCGGGAAACTGGAGATGGTTTAGGATGATGATGATGATGATGACTGACTGGCACCTGTTCCAGAGAATATGCTAGAAGCACGACTTAGATGGTATGGTCATGTTGTCCGAAACACTGCAGATTCAGTGATAGATACAGCCCTCGGAAGTTCTCGATCCCGATGTTGTCCCAAGAAGCAATGGTTCTACTGCAGCAAGGAATACATACGTCTTGTAGGCACCGCTGGAGCTGACATCGTTGACTGCAAGAACTGGAGAATGGCATGTTTAAAAGCGGATCCTGCAGCAATGCGGAACTAAACGCTAGGAAAGAATAATATGAATAGACTTTTATCTAATAATCTCAACACTAAAAAAATGCTATAGGTCATGTTATGAGTCTGCCTTGTCAATACTTACAAAAAACTCTTTAATATATATTATTTAATCTGTCGTATATGTTTTAAGAACACCATTACATTCTCTTCATCAGTGACAACATGTTCTGCAGACTTGATCAAATTACATGCTACCACATAATATCAAATATCTTGCAAACAAAAATACTAAACTGTTATAATTCATCATCTAACAACTTATATCATTCCCACTAATGGGATTACAACTTTAAAAACCTCAATTGTCAATTGTAAATAAAAAATGTAAAATTATCCAAAAAGTCTCTCCGTTCTTAATATTTAGCAATCATATTTAAATAAAGAATGTTTGCTCAGCGGCTCATATTCAAAAGGGGCAAGTTTTACAGATTTCACACAAATGCTTTAATTTAGGTCATTTTTAACCCGCCATCGGTATCGTTGTTAGGTATCCCCTAACAAAAACATTCCTTATTAAGAAAAGTTTTTTGTTTTGAATCATCGCGTAACGAAGGAAAACATGTGACTCATAAACTCATTTGAGAATACCTGGAGTTTGAAAAGTTTGAGTCTTAAACCAAAAAACTTTTCTTAATAAGGAATGTTTTTGTTAGGGGCTACCTAACAACGATACCGATGGCGGGTTAAATACAGGGATGTATCTTTATATACAGGGCTGATTTAGCTACTGATTCTGCTGTTCTAATTTGTTTGACACCTACACCTTTAGTCCTTAGTCCTTTAATCGACTCCCGTGTGGTACAGTATGAAACAAACGCCTGGATACAAACCAGGTTTCTTTCCACAAATTGCACAAAAGTACACAGTTTCCCGTCGACCACCCTTGATTTTCCTATTTGAACACACTGCGCAGTCCCTTGTGTTGCTTATCTCATTGGAATAAATAAAATGTGGTTTCCCGTTCAGGCTTTTACATGTCACGTGTTGATTGACAGCCTTGCTTCGTGGATCCTTGTACAGACCTCCTCTTGGCCAATAGTGTTTTCAACAATTTTCTCTTAATTTTTCCAAAGAAAATGTATTATCACTATCAGAATTCTCCAATGCATCAATAATGTCTGAATCGCTCAAAAAGATACATTTATGTTTGTTATCTGTATTACTGGTCGATGCCATGATGCTCAGTGAGTATGCAGAACATAAACACTTGGTTGTTTCTTGCTAGAATTCAATTGTAGTGTTTCGACATATATTGAGATATTTTATTAACTACTTTGAGAAATTAGCACAAACATCGATATTACGCAAAGAAACGTATAATTGCCATAAGATGATAAAAAGATCACATGTCGGGTTCTGCCCAACATTCGTCCTCCTCAAGGAAAACATAATGTCGGGGCCAGCCCACCAGTTGACCAGTAAAGGTTAAAATGTTCTATATAATGTCTTTAAAATAATTTATTAAAAATGTGTGTGTCAAAAATTTAAGACTCAAATTTCTAGTACAGCTCCATTCGTATTCCTTGTGTAGTAAATAACTTCTTAAAATGCTAAACAACTTACGAGCCAGGTTGTGATCAAACCTTCCAGTATATGTGCGGCTGCTTGTTTACAAATCAGAAATCGATACATACAGCTAACCACGAGTCATGAACCGATGTGATCTTGAGCAACATGCAAGCCGGTTTGTTGCAGTTAACGCCTTCTGTACATGTGTGGCCGCTTGTTTAGCCTACTTATCAAACCAGAAGCACTAAATATACAACAGCTGACACTTAATTTGAAACAAAGCAGTTGCTTTGTAGACCAAGGCCCAAGAGGACTGTTGTGTTGCGCTACAGCAAGTGGGTTAAAACCCCACCGTCAGCTGTCCTGAGAATTGTTTTCTGTAGTTCCTCATTTTCAATTCCAGGCAAATGCCGAAACAGTGAATTTTTATGGACCACAGCTGATTCCTTCCACTACTTACAGTTTGATTCACCATCATTCACTTCATCTTTATTAGCTCCTCAACTGATGTTGGGATCAGGAAAAGCGTCCGGCCGTAAAACATACCATGTTATTTCATCTCACCTCATCCCCGACTCTGTATCAGGAAACAGGACTATGCTATGTACATAATATCTCTTCAGCTTGATCTTAACACACAGCAGAGTTGATGAGCTGTAAAAGAGGCTAAATATCGTAGAGACAAAGCTGTTGAGATGGTCAGATAGCATCACAGAGCTGGATAGTGCTTTCTATGTAGGCATAAGGCATGATTTGACATTGTGATAATCCAGAAGAAAATGTAGAGAAAATAACGATGATGGTTTGGATAGTGCATGAAGGGGAACCCAAGAGACAAGAAACACATGATAAGATAAACATCATTGTGGGAAGAGGGAGTAACAGAAAGAGGAGATGAGGACAAACATGACAACACAAAAGGATAAGGACAGGACTTGGTTTATCACTTGGTTACTTTATTATTATTAATAAGACAGTCATATCAGCACACACTGTTTTTTTTAACATAACCGGTTTTCGGACACTAAGGTCCATCATCAGTGTTAGAATTTAAATTTAATTCCACATGAGTGTGTCGTCAAAATTAGTTAAAATGAGTTTAAAATGTAGCCCTGTTGACATCACTTGTAAAATAAGAGAAAAAACAAGTGTAAAAGTATGAAAATAATACATATAAACTTACAATGTTGTTGTAAAAGGTATGGACATACCATAGGAAGGGCTGGCTTTTCCTCGTGCTCAGGCTGTTGGTCGAGTACTAACAAATGTTCAGCTTTAAGTATGGAAACGCGCTGCAAGCACATGATGTTACGTCACCTCAAGGTTATGGTGGAAGCACCTGATGTTACGTCAACTCAAGATTGTAAACAAAATGTTGCTTGCAACTGTTTCATTTAAAATTTTCTCTGGATCCCTTGTCTGCGCCAAAAATATCTCAATGTATTAACGTGTATTTAATTCAAATTCATAATTACCCTTTAAAATTAATTTTGTGTCCTTTTTGATCCCTAAAAAGCTGTGGTTATTGTTGTAAATGTGTTCCGCAAAAGCTGAATATCTGTTATACTTAATTCCCTTGAAATATTCTTGATATCTTTGATTTAAGGTTCGCCCAGTTCTTCCTATATAAAAGATTTTACAGTCATCACAAGTGAGCCTGTATACTCCCAAATTGGTATACTGTATATATCTTTTTTATTGATACTATGTCATCATCATCATTTCTTCGCTCCATCAAGCCGGGTGCGGTTGTGTACGAGCCTCCTCCAGTTTGTTCTATCCATCCACAGATGTGCATTATATATATGTTCTGATATTTTATTTCTGGTTCTAAATGTTGTTTTAAGTTGAAATTTCTTAAATATATTCGCGATTTTAAAAACTTGATTTCCAAAATGCGTAAATGTTACAAATTGATTACATTCAGAGATTTTCTTTCTTTTCTCATGGTTTTCTTTTTTTTTCTCAATTTTCTTTCTTACGTATAATATTGTCTATCCATGAGAAAAGAAAGAAATTCTCTGAACGTAGTCAATTTGTAACATTTACGTATTTTGGAAATCAAGCTTTTAAAATCGTGAATATATTTAAGATATTTCGACTTAAAACAGCATTTAGAACCAGAAATAAAATATCAGAACATATATATAATGCACATCTGTGGATGGATAGAACAAACCGGAAGAGGCTTGTACACAACCGCACCCGGCTTGCTGGAGCGAAGAAATGATGATGATGACATAGTATCAATAAAAAAGATATATACAGTATACCAATTTGGGAGTATACAGGCTCACTTGTGACAACTGTAAAATGTTTTATATAGGAAGAACTGGGCGAACCTTAAATCAAAGATATCAAGAATATTTCAAGGGAATAAAGTACAACAGATATTCAGCTTTTGCGGAACACATTTACAACAATAACTACAGCTTTTTAGGGATCAAAAAGGACATAAAATTAATTTTAAAGGGTAATTATGGATTTGAATTAAATACACGTCAATTCATTGAGACATTTTTGGCGCAGACAAGGGATCCAGAGAAAATTTTAAATGAAACAGTTGCAAGCAACATTTTGTTCACAATCTTGAGTTGACGTAACATCAGGTGCTTCCACCGTAACCTTGAGGTGACGTAACATCATGTGCTTGCAGGCGTTTCCGTACTTAAAGCTGATCATTTGTTAGTACTCGACCAACAGCCTGAGCACGAGAAAAAGTCAGCTCTTCATATGGTATGTCCATACCTTTTACAACAACATTGTAAATTTATATGTATTATTTTCATACTTTTACACTTTTTTTTTTTTTCTTTTTCTTATTTTACAGTTGATGTCAACAGAGCTACATTTTAAACTCACTTTAACTCATTTTGACGACACACTCATGTGGAATTAAATTTAAATTCTAACACTGATGATGGACCTTAGTGTTCAAAAACCAGTTACGTTTTAAAAAAGTGTGTGCTGATATGACTGTATATAATTTTTAATAATAATAAAATAAATGCATCAGCAATGTTAATAAGAAATGGCTTTGATATTTTATAATGATTATAACTTGGTTACTTGGAAGGAGATAAGGGATGGGCTGGTGTGCCAATTGGTGATAAATGAGAAGATCAAGGAGGAGGCTCAACACTGATGATGGACCTTAGTGTCCAAAAACCGGTTATGTTTTAAAAAAGTGTGTGCTGATACGACTGTATATAATTATTAATAATAATAAAATAACTACATCAGCACTGTTAATAAGAAATGGCTTTGATATTTTATAATGATTATAACTTGGTTACTTGGAAGGAGATAAGGGATGGGCTGGTGTGCCAATTGGTGATAAATGAGAAGATCAAGGAGGAGGCTCAATGGAGAGTCAGAATTTTGCTTTGCGAGACAACCAGTTGTGTTGTCTATTGTATAACAATACTGTGGTTTGTCCAACTCTTGTCCTGTTTCTCTATGGGGTCGGGTATGAGGTGAGATGAATCTGTCGTGGCGGGTTTTTATCTCCGGATGCCCTTCCTGACGTCAACCTCATCAGAGGAGTTAATGAGATGAAATGAATGACACGGTATATGATAGTAGGGAGAGGGTGAAACTGGTATACCACCACCTCCCCTGCCCTGCCGGCCAACATTCTGGTGGTGAAATTTTTTTCGACCAGCGAGACTCAAACTGGCTAACTATGGTGTCAGATCATGGCCACCAGGCGGGCTCTATTGTATAACAAGACTGAAAGCCATTATTATTTTATAAATGCCATCTTCAGTACCTACTGTTAACCCCGGTCTAGACAGCCAATAACAGTTGAGTCTTCCCAGCCCAAAGTTTGCAACATTTTTGTAACACTACTTTTTTGTCACAAATCATGCACAACAAATCGTGCTGCTTTCCTTTGGATCTTTCTGAGTTCTCATATAAAGAAATCTCAGTGTGGATCCCATGCACTGGAACCATGCTTAATTGGGGTCTTAGCAGAGCACCTTTTATGTTAGAAATTAGTGTTTGCAAATACCATGGCTTTATCTGTAAGTTTCTATACTTTTACCAAATAGACCAAGTGGACGATTTTTATTACATTTATTTTGAAGGTAAATAACTGATGAGATATTTCTTAATGAGCAATGTTTGTTTACCAGTATCCTGTGTTTCTACCTGAACTGAATCATGTGACTGCAAGAAATAGTTCACATCAGAGCTTCAATGGCAGCAGTTCCTTCGATGAAATCTGTTGTACCCAAGGTATCAGTTCCCAGCAGTTGGAGGATGAGTTGGAAAAAGATCCCAACATAATAGTTATATGCAAATGAGCAAGTTGTGATACATATCTAACAGAAATACTAATATTATGTTTAATGGGAATGGCCAATTTATTACCATATTACTGTATTGGCAGATCCTAATGTGCCCATCAAATGCTAAATGTGATACATATCTAACAGAATTATTATATATATTAACATTACCTTTATAATGGGAATGGTCAAATTATTGTTATAATGAACTAGAAAGAGAAAAATACACTGGTCAAAATAAGTTTAGCATATACAGATATTCTCCACCTTGATTATGAAGCATTTCCCTTTAGTTTCAAAGTAACAGAAAAAATATACTGGTACTTCTCATTAACTTTGTTCACTGTATGAAAAGAAAAATATCACCTACAGAATAGCAGCTTAATCAAAGGACTTCCTTCAGTTAGAGTAGGAAAAATGAGCGACACTTTCTGATCTAAAAATAAAAATTTCGTAATGCTCCATATTGAAATGTATCACAATGAAATTGAAATAATAAATAAGGTAGTTCAACCTATTCAATACAAATAAATATGAAATGTAGTATTACATTCCTATTTAATTAAAAGCAGAAGCGGTACTGGTTTCGACCCTAATCTGGGTCATCATCAGCCGAATAAAATGCAAAAAACAATGCATAGGTAAATAAGAAATTAAAGAGTGAGTCTTTCACAAAAACGGTTGAAGAGGCAAAATATGTTAATGGGGATTGGCACTGTGCAATTTTAAACTGTAAAATCTAGAAGAAGTAGAAATTTTCTCAGTGTTTTATTTCTTAGTGTATATATGTAACATTTTAAGCTTTCTACTGAAAATGGCTTTTAGATAAGCCAAAACATGTGTAGTTAGACACTGTTCCATCTAACACAGAGACACTTTTGTATTGAAAAGGAGGATAACGTAAAGATTTTTCGATTGTAAAGTGATAGCTGCCAATACGGAATGAAACTTACAACATGCAATGTTCATAGTTTAACTGTGAATGTCTCAACAGTGAAGAAGGCATTGTTTCTTTAAATCAAAATAAAATCTTTCCTATCCAAACATGAAAGAAACATAACCATTAGAGACTAGTGGATAAACTGGAAATATACTAAATTATTTTGACCAGTGTAGAAAGGAAGTGACTCTGGATTATACAAGATAGACACATACACAACAAGAGTAGAACACCAAAAAAATATGTATCTTGAATTAGGGAGAAGTTCTAGTCGTATGTGAGGTGCTGATTGTAGGCTGGCAAGTACTTCATGTGGAATGCATAGGGTGCTGAAGACAAAGAGAGTGAGCGTAGTGATGAGAAATGGAAGGGGTGATCATGCTGAAGCTAACTGAGTTCTCTCTGGATTTAGAATCAGATGTTGTGCAAAGTCACTCAGAGTAGGAAAAAGGCAATTAGATAATCTGGTGATGACTTTAGTAGCAAAACAGTTGTCAAAAAGTGGTGCAGCTTTCTAATTGCTCTTGGGCGAATTGATGTTAGTGAGAATAACGGGTAAATCAAATCACCCTTAAGAGTGGAAGGGTATCTGTAGGTCAAAGTAGCATAACTTGGCAGGAGCTTCATGGTAAAGAGGAGATCCAGATTATGCTGTTCAGAATGATACTGTGTGACAGACTGAGAGACTTGGATATTGCACATCTGTTCATTCCCAAAGTTCAAGGAAGACTCATGCCTGAACGTTAAATAGTCTTATTTTGGATACTCTTTTGCACCTTCCTCTTCCATTGTTAAGCATTTCCTTACTTGCCAGTGTACAGTGTTGTTCTGTAAAATGCTCAAATGAAGATATGTTGTTCATTTAAAAAAAAATTAAACTAAACTAGCTTTGCCATTTTCTTATAATGGTAAATTAATGACCTCATTGGAGCACTTTCAGCCATTTTCTACACGGTCGTCTTCAGCAGCTGACTCCAGAGACAGGAACACTTGATGCTTTGTACGTGTAACCAATATTGCAGTTTGAAAGGGAGTTTCGAAAGGATAGTATAGAACCTAAAATCTCGGGAATATAACCAACTTTTGGGTGGTAAGGCCATGTGCGTTTGCAGAGTTTCTCCCAGACATGCCATTTGGGCTTATCAGTTGGATTGGCACGCCCCTCCAAGACTGCTTAGCAGTGGCAGGCCAAGGAGAAACTTCTCCTTTAGCAGGTTAGCAATCCCTATTTGCTAACATGGCAGGATCACGCAGTTGGTCTGCCAGTGCTAATCAGAATCTTGGAGGGGCGTGCCATTCCAACTGATGAGCCCAAATGCCATGTCTGAGCAAAATTCTGCAAATGCACGCAGCCTAACCACCCAGAAGCTGGTTCTATTTTCGAGATTTTAAGATCTGCGGCCGTGAAAGCCATTTTTGGAATAGTATAGAACCGTATAAAATACTTTATAAACTGAGCGAGCTGGCTATGCGGTGGGGCTGTGAGCTTGGTTTCAGAATATAGTGGTTTCAAATCCCTCTGTACGCAGCCTTGAATATGATTTTCCATAGTTTCCCATTTTCATGTCAGGCAAAGGCCATGGTCGCTTCCTTCCCGGTCCTACTCCATCGTCACCATAAGATCTCTCTGAGTTGGTGCGACATAAGAAAAGAAAATAGGTACACACTCTGTCTAAAGGATGAACATGAACAACAGGTAAAGGCTGGGGCTGTACACTAAATAAAACCATGGCTTTTCTCATCCCAGTGTCGCCGAAAACCTTCAATATGTTTGTGCAATGTTAAACTTCTAGCAAAGAAAATTCCAAATAAACATGTATTCATATCATATGCACTGTCCAGCTTTCTGGAGCAGTAAATTAGTGACGATGCACTAAAAGACTACATCACAGAAAATTGCCTTTCTAACTGGAACACACAGAAAGTGGTTAAAAGCACTCCAACAAGGTTATTCTTCTACCATAGTAAGACAGTAGAAGTTGATTAAATTCTGTTATCATAACTACTGTGTGTTTTACTCTTTTATGTGCATATTTTTGTGTCTCTACCTAGTTAATCTTCTTGTATATCTTGTTATTTTCTTACCAATGATATATTACCTGTATTCGTCATTTGTTACATTCTGTTTTTGTAATTACGGTAGTTATATTGTACTGTGTTATATATTATTTGCCAGGCAGTTGGAAGGAAATCCCAACGTAATCATCGCTTATACAGGTAAACCATGATACATATTTAAAACAGAATTACTGTACAAATTAATATTACATATATTTCAAGAATCATTTTATCATTAGGAGGTTGTATTGCATTGTGATGTAAAAAAAAAAAAAAAAAATCCTATACCACTTTCATGGAGCCTATTTAAAGCTCTAGAAGGTTAGATTACAAACTTACATTGATATAAGAGTGAGTGTGGAAAATGAACTGACCTCTTCTAACCTGATTCAACATGTAAATGCCATAAATGGAAATGAAAGAGCAGGAAAAGTAATATTCTGAGAATGTACATATTTGAATAGTCTTTGTTATCATATCATCATCATCATTATCAAGTTCTCCTTATCCAGATGTAGCTGGGTTGAGGGGTCCCCCCCCTCCTTTCTCTCTCTTTCTCTCTCTCTCTGTCTGTCTTGTTGCCTTAAGGGGAGTTGGAACTCTAAAAATTGTTGATATTTTCAGATTTTTGTCCTGCAAAGAAATGTATATTTTACTGGTGTATGATTTATTAAGAAAACCCTGAAACCTGTACATTTCCAAAACCATGTGACTGAAGTTTCGGTTTCCACTAATTTATAGTCATTATTAACATTGGTAGCATTGCTATAAAAATTATGGCTGCCTGGAGTGAGGTGCTTGATGGGTAATTCAGTACTTCATTGCATAAGGATATATAATACATTTCTTTGTGGTACTTATTGACCTTTTGTATTCATTAATGCATTTCTCATTAACATGTTGTAAATTCCCTCACAAATTTTTGCTATTACTGGTTAGTACAGTCACATTTTGCCTAACCCTGAAATTTTTTGTTGTCATCCTTTGTGAAAGGACCATGATTTCCAACACAGATAGCCCACACCACAGGGAGCAAACCGTTAGCCTCAAGAATGTTCAGTTTTGCTTGCCAGTTAGCAGTGGAATTGCTGAATAACCCAGTGAACCTGTTTGTGCTTGTATTTTGGATTCCATTCAGAAGTTAGAAACTTTTTCTGTGTTGAGCAAATATTTGTTGTGTAATAGCCTACTTATGGATTAGGAACATAATTGTGTGAAGTTGACTAGCATGGTACATCTTTGTCTGGTGATGATAACCTAGTTACAGATTTGGAAAAAAATCATGAAGTTGCTTACTAATGGAGACAAAATTATAATCCTTAGTAAGTGGACTGGCACCCTCATCTTTAAGCATGTAGAGGTAGCCCGAATGTTGAAACTCACACCTTCGAGTTTTGACTCGAGTTAGTCACAGTCTTGTCGTGTTCAAAATGGCGGCCAAAGTCATTCTCTCGCACATGGCTGAGTGTAACCTCTGAATAATTCATGGTCAAAAAAGTGTGACCAGGTAACAATGTTTAATAACCCACTGTCCGAAATGTAAGGCTTCAACTAACATTTGTTGTAGAAAGAGTATAACCTACAATATTTTTTTAAAAAGATATTTATATCATGTCAGAAGCTGAGTTACATACATACAAACTTCTTTGCTTCTGGTGTGAGAGAATCAGCTATCTAGGAAATGTCCTAGTCTGTTGCCCAGGAGACACCCGGATGTACAATCTCAAAGTGATATACAACCTTTGTGGAGGCTTATCTCGTGTCCCCTATCTGCAATAATACATTGATAGTTTTATTCTGCAAATGTTTTCATATTTGTTGTCTGGTGTTTTTCACGCCTTTCAATACACTGTTGTCCGGCTCCATGGCTATATGGTTAGCATTCTGGCCTTTGGTCAGAGGGGTTCCGGGTTCGATTCCCGGTAGGGTCGGGAATTTTAACCATCATTGGTTAATTTCGCCGGCTCGAGGGCTGGGTGTATGTGTCGTCTTCATCATCATTTCATCCTCATCATGACGCGCAGGTCGCCTACGGGTGTCAAATCAAAAGACCTGCACCTGGCGAGCCGAACATGTCCTCGGACACTCCCGGCACTAAAAGCCATACGCCATTTCATTTCATTTCATTTCATTTCAATACACTGTTATTTTATAAGCCCCAGCGTAAGAGGTTTTTGTATTTGTCCTCTCGTGTTTTTTCACATCTTTTAATACTCTCCTCTCATCTTTAGAAATGATAGATATAGCTTTTGCTATACCCTCACTTACACAACGTAAAATGCACTCATATTGAAAAACACACATGTGTTTCCATATCCCTGTTAGATGGTTTTGATTCCTGCATTCAATAATACATTTTCTCATTTAACACATTCTCTTTCCGTGTTCCCAATTTTCAAGGGTACTCACCTTACAAAGTACCTCAGTGCCGCTAGTGGTCATATTCCATTGGACCCCCCTCCCCGTATCAAAGTTTTTGTTGAAGCAAACTCCAGCAAAGCATAGGTATGGAAATTCTGCCCCATTCCTCCTTGCAAGCTTTCCATTGACCAGATGGAACAGATAATGGAGACGTCTTATCAATGGTCCAAATACTTGGAAATTCATTGGACTGACATCATGACTCTTTAAAGGAATGTCTTGAAATAGAATTTCATGGTTTCTGATTCTTGTTCTGTTGCCTGATAGAAATGCAGGCATGTTCCAGCGCTATGTCTTGAGGCTTTGTCCATATGGATCTGCACCTCCTTTTTGGGTCCCTTCCATACAATTGTGGAATATCTGTGATAGATAAGTGTCTTGGATTCTGGGAAGTAACCTGAATTCATTTCTCACATTTTTCTTTTTCTACCTTGTATTACCCCATATTTTAACCCCTTCTCCTGACACTGTTTCACTACGTTTGTGCATGAAAAACGAACATTGAGAAGGGTCGTAACATACCCTTTCCGATAAAGGTTGATTTTCAGTGCCATTTCAGGCCACTCGCACACCTACAAGGTCAGGAACAACACTGCTCACAACAGCAGACCCATAGTTTCAATGGTCACTCACCAGGCAGTAATAGCATTACACGATCATTGTATATAAACTGAACAACAAAGCTATAGAATAACTAAAAGGGATCACATAATCAAAATCATCAAACAGATTGTCTCATTTTCTGAATTAGACATTCTTGCATAACATTTGTTCATCTCAAAACTTGCATATTCAAATTAGGAAGGTTGCATCATTGAGGTTTAGTGAACTTGCAGTAGATGCCAAAAAGAAATCTGAATATTTCAGAATTGTAGCTCAAGGGATTTCAGAGATATTTTGACATTAATTAGTCAGTTTTATAGTATGCATGACATAGGATATTCCATCTTCCCCTCAGCTGCCTTTCACTGGGTCCATCCATAGCAATCTGGGTCTTACCCAGTCTCTTCCCTTTCATTTATAATTCTGTAGTTTGTTTTGGCAGTCTTTTTTCATCCAGCAGTTTTATATATTGTAACCATATTATTCTCTTTTTCTTCTCAACTTCTCCTCTTTTATTTGTTTCTATCTATTGTTATCCATTTCTCCTTGTCTTCTGCAGTACACTTTTCAAACATTCCATTTCTAGTGCGTGCTTCTCACTGGCCAGGTCTTAGTAATTGAAAGTAAGTTTGTGTCCTTGTTGTTTTAAGCAGCCAACCTCTCTTAACAAGGAAAGTGTAAAATGAAATGGCATATGGCTTTTAGTGCCAGGAGTGTCCGAGGACAAGTTTAAGGAAAGTGTAAAAATGAGGGTATTGACGAAAGAAAGAGAAAAGGACCTCTTGGACATGAAAATGAAGACTCTCTAGGCTGGTACAAAATACCTGGTATTATCCCCTTCAGTTGCCTACAGTATTCTACTGTACTGCCCCCACCCACCGGGGAATTTGTATCCTTGCATTTCCTAAGATGATGCAACTTTTCCCAGGTACATCAGAATTGACCTTGGGTCTCCAAGGTGGCAGCTAATAGTGGTTATTATTATTATTTATTTTATATTTTACAAGCCATTTTATGTTGCAAAGGTTTTCAGCAGAACTTACTACTTACTTACTTACTGGTCGGCACTACAGTCCATGTAGGTCCTTGAACTGCCTCCATTTATCTTGATCCTCAGCTTTCCTTCTCCAGCATTTAACTCCCATCTTCCAAAAGTTGTCCTCCCCATCGTATCATTTCTCCTTTTCTTTAGCCGTTTATCTCGCCGGGTCATCACTAAGTTATCCGATTTTACTTTAGGCAATCCTAAGGCATCCGTAAAAAAAAACTTTCTTTTTATGAAATAGGGGAGTTAACCCCCAACCTGGAGGATTAGGGTATCCCTCGTAGTCTGGATCATCGCCTTAGACCTGTCTGGCTTGGATAGCCCTACCAGGATCATATCCTCCTGCGGGCATAACTCTAAGGATCATTTGAACATGCAAGCCTTCAAATCACCCGGCAAAATGTATTTCGTCTTCGTCAAGGTGATGATACCTTTGGGAGTTTTCAGCAGAACTGAGGTAAGAAAATGATAGACTGTGAAGGTAGCAACCATGCCCCTCATTAAGATACATTTATTGCGTATAAACATTTCCTGAATGTATGCTTACACCTGAACAACCTGTACTGCATAGCTAAGTCACTCAGTGATAGAAAACCTTGCACACGTCCTTCTGTTGATTTCCATATGCAGTCTTTAATTAATTATCATTACTTCTGTACTTTGTCTCCTCTAGTTCTTGTCATCTTCTTTATTTTCAGTTTGTGGGACTCATATTTGAAATAAATCTCCCGTTCCTTTTTTCTTAGTGAGTCCTTCTGTTGATTTTCATATACAGTCTTGTATTAATTAATTATTTATTAATTAATTATCCTTACTTCCATACTTTGTCTCCTCTTGTTCTTGTCATCTTTATTTTCAGTTTGTGGGGCTCATATTTGAAATAAATCTCCTGTTCCTTTTTTCTTGGTGAGTTGACAGTATTATGATCCTGTCATTACAAAATGTGTTACTTCTTCTGTGTATTCCTGTACATTGCTCCTGAAGGTCATGCCTACTCTTTCTGGTTTCTAGTTTTCTCTAGAAAGCAGCCTATTTTCATTCTTAAATATTTTTTCTCCTCTTCACTTCCAGTTGGTTTCACAGTACATCATTATTCACTCATTGGCGAGTATGATGATGTTTTCAGAATGTATCAAGGTTGCTGATTATGGGTTCTTGCACCTCCTTGCAGGGTTATTGCTAAAGCTTTTTCTTGTTGTAGAACCCTGCAGTCATTCCTTATGTGATTTTTTTTGTTTTTTTCTGTGATCTCCTTTATCAGACTCAAGCCTTCTCTGCTGTTGTCCATTTTACTAAAAAATATTCTTCTAAGACACTGATATGATATTTTTTCCAGAGGTAACCTAAGGGTAGGTGGCAGCTTTGGTGATGGTTTTCTTAAGGTACAAAACAATGTGGTAATCAGCCCCTAGCCCAAGGATAGCTATGTCCTTCCCCTTCATACCTTTGACCACTTTTTGGTCTTTTCAAAAATCTATGTCAAGTCTGATGCCACCATTTTAATAGTATCATACTGAGTGAGGTTTGATAATCGTTGCTCCCTTTCACAACTCCCTCACTATCATAGTAGCCACTGTATGTGTTGCTAGCAGTGAGAACTGTTTAATTCTGTTAGATGCCATATTTACTGCCATCTTCAGTATAGGCTATTATTACAATGGAGTAGTCATTCTGTAAGGTATTTTATACGTAATACGAGATTTTAGTTGGAACTGTAGCTGAGACAGTAAATTTAAAAAAATTGATAGGTTATGAAAACCTTTATTTTTATATGTTGTTGAAATGGAAGATTATTTTTTCTCATTTTTGTTTATGCGATTTTATGATGTTGTATTCTAACCTACTATTCCTTAAATCATCTCTGTATAGATCTGTTTTGTTGAAGTAGTGTGACTTTATTCTGATTTTGTTGTTTATTTTAGCTGCATTTTAGTGAATATTTAAGGTGAGAAATGGAAACATTTAAAAATTACTATTATAGAAATTATTATCTAAGATATGGACAGTCTGTTCAATTTTTGGGAAGTACAAATATAAAAGATCGCCAAACGAAAACAGGTCACCTGCCAAAAAGTACAGTAGAACATTTTGTACCTCTAAAGTAATCACCAGAACTGTTACGACATTTGTCCCACTGGGTGACGAGACGGTCAGTCTCTTGTTAAAAAAGCTAGTGGGCTGTTGATGGCATTATTCTTCTTCATGACAGTGCCTGCCCCCACACTGCCAAATCTGTGAGGAATATGCTTCCGAGATTTGTGTGGGGAAACTATTCAGCAACCTCCCTACATCACTGATCTTTCCCCACACTATTTTCTCCTCTTTGGGGAGCTGAAAGGAGACATTCTTGGACATCAGTTTGCATCGGACAATGACGTGTATGTGACTAGATACAGATGTGGTTCCGTCTCATCAGCCAGTGAGATAAGTGTCTTAACAGTTCTAGTGGTTACTTTTGTGGTATGAAATGTTTTGCTAAATATTCATAAACATTAAGAATAAAATCAGGTCCCAGGTGTTCTTTTCATGACTGCTAATCCTTCAATTAAAGAACAGTTTGTTTTTAGCTACAGAATATCCTTTTAATTGATCTAAAATCCAGAAAAGACATTTGGAAATAAATCTGTAGTGATCTTCTGCAAGGAAGAGACACTGAGATTTTGAAGCATACTCTAGATGATGATGATGAAGATGATGATGATTTTTTCAAAGGGAAGTATGAGATAAGCATCCTCTATTAACTCTACGTAATATTAGAAGAAAGAGGAAGAGGTACAATGCATCTATTACAGAACAATTTAAAATAGTTTTACTTGAGTCCGCCTTGTCAATACACCTTATAATGAAAGAAAATTATTTATTTTACCATACATGTTTCGGGAAGTCATCCATTCCCTTCATCAGTGACTCAGACGGTTGAGGTGCTGGCCTTCTTACTCCAACTTAGCAGGTTCAATCCTGGCTCAGACCGGTGGTATTTGAAGGTGTGCCAGATACGTCAGTCTCGTGTTGGCAGATTTACTGGCATGTAAAACAACTCCTACAGGAATAAATTCCAGCACTTCGGCGTCTCCAAAAACCGCAAAATCAGTTAGTGGGACATAAAAATAATATTATTGTTATAATTATTACTACTTTACTTATACTTTCATTCTGCAAAGCATTGTACCTCTGTTGATAAACTTAACCATGATAGGTTAATATGGTTGTTTGATCCGTATTTACTTGTCTGATTCTATGACAGAACTATTTAAAATAGTTTTAATTGAGTCCGCCTTGTCAATACACCTTATAATGAAAGAAAACTTTATTTTACCATACATGTTTTGGGAAGTCATCCATTCCTTTCATCACTGAAAGGTTTGCAATGCCTAGAGTATCTTTCATGCTCTCTCCCTTTCTTTTACTCATACCTGCTGGGCTGAGTGACTCAGATGGTTGAGGTCCTGGCCTTCTGACCCCAACTTGGCAGGTTCGATCCTGGGTCAGACTGGTGGTATTTGAAGGAAAAATAAAGATGGTGGGGGTGATAACCTATTCTTTTAGGAGGATAACCATCCTCTGGAACTGTAGGAGGTCTAATCCTTCAAAGAATGAGGGTATCGACAAAAGAAAGGAAAGAGCCATGATGGATGTGAAAATGGAAGATTCCCTAGACTTAGTAAACCTAAGTCAGAGTCAGAGGGAACAAGAGTTGACCAAGGAGGTCAGATAGGAAAGATGAAAGAGAGGAGCATGGCATAGGTAAGAGGAAACAATTCCTGATTCAACTAGGTTGTCATGGTTGTCAACCTATGTTCCAAAATAGAGAGTATCTGGGGATTAGCCCTTTATTTGCCTCTTAGGAGAGATAATAGGTGCTGTGGTTGTGTTCTACAGTCCCCACAGAGGGGGGCGGGGTGAAGTTGAAGAGATTGGCACTAGTGGAGGAATAGCAGACTCTGGTTGACATCCCATGCTTCCAAGTTGTGAACTGCTAGTGGCTTGCTCCTTCTAGTTGCCCCTTACAACAGGCACGGGGTGCTGTGCATGTATTTTGATCCTCCACCCCAGGTGGTAAGCAAAATCAAAAAATTCCATTCTTTATCTAATAAGAGTTCTTGGCCTGTTGTTCAACATCTAAAGTTGGAGGTGTGATCCCTTGGATTTGGCTGTGATATGATTTTTATACACACGCCCCTTTCTGTACAGAGAAATGATAGCAAAAATTACAAGAATTTTGTAGAAATTGATATTTCACATTTTTTCAGATAGTTACCATGTGATTCTTTGACAGTCTCAGTCAGGTTCATAGTTTATTATTCTTTAAATAACATTCTGAAGAGATTTTTCTTGAATTATTCATATCTGCTAACTTTCTGCCCTAATGACTGAGCCTTACACTCCAGGTGGAATTTTTGTATGAAAAATTATGTGCCAGTAGGACATCAGGCCTAAATCTCTGACTTAACCTAATATGGTTCCAATGCCCTCAGAATTGAATAAGTTGATAACACATTGTTTATCATAATCTTCATCATCATCATCTGATTGATCTCATGTCACCATGTATCTTCCTTTCATAGAGGTAAAGATGAAAAGATTAAAATTGAATAGTCATATTCTTGGCTTAAAAAGTTTAAAATTGCTTTTTTTGCCAATAAATGTGTAATCAACGAAGCAAGAAATTATTGGCAGCTGCATGAATTTCAACTTTGCAGCTTATAAAATAATAGGAGAAATAGATTAAATTGAATCATTCTGTTGATTCATTTAAGTTTAGTTATGGAAGGAAATATCTCCTATTAGTGGAAATCACAGGAACTGTTCAGCCATGGTGATTATTATTATTATTGTTGTTACTGCAATCCTAGAATTGTGAATTGCTGATTGAAAAATTTTGTTGTTAAAAATCGTTACTATAGGAAAGAGTTTAAATTAGAGTAAAGCTTCCATGATATTGTGGACATTTTGGCCTATGCACATCTTTCTTAATAGTGAGTGCTGTTAAAAAAATATTAATATAGCCACAAAGGTAAAATACATTTGATTTATTGATAATTATAAACTGCAAGTGATTAGTTTTGTAGAGGCCAGGAATTTAGTGGTAAGTTTCTCATCCTTAGTGGCTTCCACAAAAGGAAGAAGCTCAAAAATAGTATGAGTTGGAGCATTTCATGACATCAAGACTAGTATTACGTGTTCAAAATAAGATTGTGTATAGTAGTGCATTAAATCTGTGACTGCTCAGTTAGTGCACCAGTAGTCCTTGGTGATAATACAATGGTTCCTTTCACTCTACCTAGTATTTATAGTTTTGGTCATTTGTTCAATTTCAAGTATTGTTTTTGCATTTTATAGCTGTCGTAAATCCTTCCCTAAAATTAATTTTTTCTGTATATGATGACTATACTTGGTGCACTGATGTGCCCACTGCTCATACTGTTGTCTTCTACCAACCATGATAACCAAACACTTGTGCCACATCACCCATGTGCAGTCACATTTTGAATGAGTAATACTTGTACATTGAGATGTTATAAGGATTTACTTATTAACAGCGTAGAGCTACAATACTTTTGTTAAAATATATATTTTACTTTATATTTCCCTTAACTAAGCAACCATCTCTATGTCTTTTTATATTATCTTAAGGTCATCTATTATTGATAAATCAACCTTAGAATCAATCAGATTTTAAGAAGAAAACTATTTGAACATAAGATGAATTCTTGCCACATCAGGAGTGTGATTGTGGGGTTTTTGAAATGTCACATTTCAGTGGTTCATACTCCATGTAAAAGTGAAGGTCTCGTGACTCTGTTCACGATATCAACTGCATCTTGCTTTTCTTTTTTGACTATGTGGATTTGTCCTCTGTCAAATATAGCCATTTTAACTAATGTGGAATATAACTAGCTCCTGCTGTCAAGAGGAATATCATCATGGAAACTTTACTCGTATGAAGTTGACTCTTTGTGTAATGAAATTACTAAATGTGTTGTGGTTCTGTATTGTTCTGTCATGAGATTATAACCATTCAGCTGCTGGCAGCCTGACTTAACAAATGGGTGACATTGTAGTCATTCATACTTCCCTTTCATTTCAGTGAAATGAGCAGCTTTTTGGTGCGTTGTAACTACCATGTAATCATTGCAATATTATACATTATGAATCTTTATTTGTAGAGAGCAGTGCCATTTTTAATGTTATTTGTAAATGATCAGAAGGGAAAGAAGAAAAAATCTGGTTATATTTGAATTATGTTGTATCTAGTCAAGATTTTTCTGAAGCATTGAGGTTTGATTTTCCTATCAACATGGGGTCATTAAAAAAAAATTGCATTTGTATGTATTTTAATAAAATATTTTCATTTTTGTAACAAGTGAGCAAAAGTATGCCTCCATGTTACAAAGCACTCATTTTCAGTGCTGATAGCCAAGTTGCAAGGACAGCTGTGTGCTGTTATATTGCATTTTCAGCTTGGTAATAATGGAGATATATAAATATATGATCAGTTATATTTGGGAAAGATAGGAAATGGTTAACTATTCAGCATGGAGTCCCTTTCACAGCATAGTTACATGCTGGCTATTATAAATTAACATGCTTTGATTTATATATTACAAAATATTACACACTTTTTAAAATACAGTAATAGAGAAACATTTCTTCTCTTTCATAGTTTATACATCTATGCATTAGTGTTGATTGCGTACTATCAGCTGGGTTGACTATGGTCGAAAACTAGTTAAAAATAATAAGATACCAATTTCTACAGTACACTTTTCCTCAATTCCAAACAGATTTCTCTCTCTTTTTTTTTTATGTGATAAACTCCTAAATATATTTTTAGTACATTAGAAATACTTTTTAACCATAGTCACTCCTGTGGTCATAGTATATTATTTCCTGTTCCGAAGAAAGAATGGTGACATAATGACAGACACTTTTTTTTGCATACATCTGTAAAATTGGCAATGATTCAGAAAGGCTGAATTCTATTAACGAAGGCCCTGGTCTCCATTCTAGTCACCTCGTACATATTATTTTTAACTCCATTCAACATCTCCTAGATCTTTCCCTTGATCTGGTGCCCTCCCATTTCTCTCCAGCCATACTTTTGTTATTTTGTCAGGTGCCATTCATTTAACATGGCCAAACAATTGCAGTCTTGATCTTTTAAGAGAGGCCCCTTTATTTTTGCATCTTCACAAATTTTATCATTCGTGGTCTTATCCTGTCTTATTTTCTGAACTGCTGTCCTCAGAAATTTCATTTCTGCACTTTGCAGTGTACTACTGTCTCTTCCTGAAATGGTACAAATCTCTGATCCATACAAAATTATGGGAATGAAGTAACTATTGTTCAGGGTTTGTTTAGCTTTAGATTGTACTTTGTGAGGAGGTTTCTTGCTGAGTAATATAGCTGTGTCCTCATTTGTATTCAATTAGTTATTTATTTCTCTCTTTGAAGTGCCATTCTCAGATACGATACTGGAAAGGTACTTGAAGCTTTCCACTTGTTCCAGTTTGGTTCCTTCCAGAAAGATATTGACTGCATAATTATTCCTGGCAATGGACATAACTACTCTGTTTAATGTATTTATTTTAAGGCCAAACGCTTTGATCTGTTTGTTCTACTCATCCAACCTCTGCTGTACTTTCCCTTGTATGTTTCCCCGCAGTAGCACATCATCAGCAAAAACTGCAGCATTTGCAACAATGCTCTACCTTGTTATTTACCTTTCATTGTTTTAAACCAATCTGAATATCCATCTCCAATTTGAACACAGCTTTGGCAGTTCTCATAAAGTACCTTGACCTTGTTGACTACATACTCCCACATATTTTCTCTCTGGAAAGTATTGTATGCTTTCTCTATTTCAAGGAATATAAATATTAAGTCTTTTCCTCTCCAAGAGATTTTCAGTGACCATTCAGACAGCAAAGACCAGGTCAATTGCAGATCTGCCATTCCTAAACCCACATTGTTTCTCTTTTAGTAGTGGCTTAATAAAAGTCCTCAACCTCCTTTCGATTATTTTCTCCATTATTTTTAACCCATGTGACAAACTTAAAATCTGATGTTCTCAAATTTTCTTTTGTTTCTTTCTTAAACAATGGGACAGTTGCATCTTTTGTCCAATCTGGTGGAATTTTCCTATTTGTCCAAATGTGTTCAACGCTCTGTATAGCCACTGGATTTGACAAATGCTGACTGCTTTAATCATATCAACACCGAGTTCATCTATACCTGTGGACTTTCCCTTAGTGCTCATTCAACCTCGGTCCATATATCAAGTATCTGATTGCTCACCTTGTATATTTTCTTCCTTTGATTCCCCCCCCCCCCCTAACATAAATGATGATAAATATATTGTTTCATTTCCTCTTTGATTTCTTTCTTATATGAAGCTTTAGTTTTCTGTATTTCTGATCTAGTTCTGTAATTTTGTTATTGTTTCTTCCATTTCGTCTTTGTCTCAGAGTATCTTTGTAGCATTTGTCTCTTCAATGTTTCCTGTAATTTTATCATTCCACAGTGGGATCTCCTTGTATTTTACTACTCGTTAGTCCAACAACATTGTTACCTGTACTTACAAGTATCTAATAACGTGGCTTTTCCAATAATCCAGCTCCCTCCAATCCTGAGAGGACCAAATTAGTGAGGTAGTACTGTAGTAACAATGCTCTTCATATGTTTATTATGTGTTTACTTAGATCAAAGAGTAATACAGTATTCACAGCAGGCTGTAATTATGATACTTCATGATTTTAAAATGAGCGTTTATAGTTTACGGACTACGAGATTCAAATTATTCTGTATGGTTGCATTATTTCCCTTTGCTGCAAAATGAAGGTAATTCCATGCTGAGGGGTTGACTGGGAATAATTAGTTGTTTTAACCAATGAAGAAACATGTCCTTTCAATTATAGTAAAATACTATCGATAAGAAACATGGGGATGCACTTTTGTTTTGTTCTTTCCTATGGTATAATACTGTAATTATAACTAATTGAGTTTTCTTCATTCATACTTTTGGTCAGTCTAGTTGTTGTGATATTAAGATTTGGAATGCAATGTTTGTAGCTAAATTACAAGTGAAATATGAAGTCATTTTGTATGTTGTTTTTAATCTGAAGTCTGTATGTTGAATTATTCATGGTGTCCAGGATGTAATGTACAGTATCCATTGCATTTCCCTCTTTTTAAGTTCAGCATTAATAGTTGCACTAATAGTGGATTTATTTTATATTATATATTAAGGTGACAAAGTGCTGATGATTATAATTTGTTAATGTTGATGTTTCATACATTTCTTCTTTTTAAGTTTTATACATTTTATGGTATTATTTTACAAACTGGCCAAGTTTGGATTTATATGAATTTTCAAGATTAAAGAGAATTCCAGGGAAGTAAGAAACATTTGTAGATATACACAGAAAATGAGTGGCCACCCAAATAAAGAAACCAGATAAAGGCAGAAATAAGAACTAAAATTTGAGTCGTCCAGTTGCAAAACCCGTTATGTGCAGACAAACAAATTTTTCAGGAAGCGCAGTAAACTGTCATTTGTTATGCAACAAAGATAGGAGGTTGACATTTTGTAATTAAACAGTAAGCATTCATCTTTGTCATACCACAAAATCTCCACAAAATTTAACTTACAGAACCCATGTTTTTTGCAAAAAACATTTGGGCATAACGAGTTTTGCAGCAGTTTTGTGGAGATAAAAGATATGTGCAGCAGTATATGGAATAGAGTGTGCAGATTTATGGTGAAAGTGTTTTATTAGCTATGTTTGAAAGTATTACACTATGAAAATAGCATGAATGGAACTAATTTTTATGTTAGGATGTAAAATTTGGTATCTAATCCCTGCTCTTTGATTTAATGATTACATCAAGAAATCATCACTCATTCAAAACGTTTTATAAGTTATTTAACATTTTGTACAGTTATATTAACAATCCATTATTGTCCCCAACAAAATCTCCCACATCAGTGTCATAGTCTGGTATTTCACTGTTTAAATTTTTCTGCTGGTCAAACAGTGCCTTGTAGAACATGAAGCCATCGTTTCTTATCCACTCTTTCCTGTAATGTTTGGTCGGCAATGTATGCAGGTTGCTGAGCTTTTCTTTCTTGAGAGGAACCCACTGTTACTGGCACAATAGCAGAAAAGGGTTTCCCATGCTTCAGAATGCTTTTTGCTTCCACCACAATCGCTGTTATAGTTTACTTCACCTCTTATCACATAGTTGCCTGATTTTGTTTGTGTAAGTATGATCCTCTTACAGGGTTCTGGGATATAACGAGCTTTACTGCATAACATACGCTGCACATAACGACTTCTGCAGCAGTTCCGTTATTTGTCACCTTTAAATGTATGGATTAAATGGCCTTTACTCATGTATTACATTACTGGATTATGTATTTTGATGAGCTGCATACAATGGCGGTGATAACTTATTTTGAGAGAGAAAAAAAACGGGTTTTGCAACTGGGCAACTCATTTGAACATTTAGGAAATTGCTGAAATTATTTTGTGCTAATCATTTTGTTTGTCAGTTCTTTTGAAGCAAAGATGCAAACCGGTCAGATGAATTATTATGTTAACACTTTGATTATTGTGTAGGAAAGGTGGTGATTATTATTTTAAGAGGAAGAACAACCAGGCAGCCATCCCAAGATCATGGGTTCAAGCCTGGCAGAGATAGTTGGATTTCTGAAGCCCAGACAAAAGTCCATTCAACACTCCATGTCATACAATATGTAACAGATCTCTCGTGACACATTTGGGTGTTCACCTGAAAAAAAATCATTAAAACTCAGCCATAGACGCCCAAGAGAGATTCGGTCTACTCTGCCATCTAGAAGACCTACAGTAAAATGGAATGCCAAAATTGACAAGCAGGCAGGCTCGTGCTGACAAATTAAAATGTCTGCACGCAGTAGCTGAGATGATGATTATGATTATTATTATTATTATTATTATTATTATTAACCAGAGTATGAAGAAAAAGCATTAGAGTTCCGAGTTTTCAAAGAATGAAGGTATTGGCAAAAGAAAGGTAGGACCATGAAGGGCATGAAGATGAAAGACCCCAAGTTTTTTTATTTATTTTTATGTTGCACCGATACAGATCAATCTCATAGCGACAATAGGATAGGAAAGGGCTAGGAGTGTGAAGGAAATGGCCATGGCCTTAATTAATGCACAGCTCCAGCATTTGCCTGGTGTGAAAATGGGAAACTACGGAAAACCATATTCAGGGCTGCTGACCCACAAACTCCCAAATGCAAGCTCATAGCTACGTGACCCATGCTACTCAGCCACTTGCTCGGTCCCCAAGTTATCATCAATACCTTAGTTGCTGTACACATCTCCACGTCTTGAAATTGATAGGCTTTTTCCTCATCAGTTCTAGTTCTTCTACACCCATTCCTTCTCAGTCTCCAAAGAACTTATTTCTGCTTCTCTCTGTCATCAGGAGGGTGGGCTTCAACACTCATCTCATCTCAACAGATCTTCAGTCTTGATGTAGGAAGTGTGAGGTAATAAGGAAGCCAGATAAATGCAGGGAAAAGGAAAGAGACAACAAAGATACTTTAGATTACTTATATTAACCCATTGGGATCCTCTTCTCGTATGTGTGTGTCCTATGTTCTTAGTCTTTTATCACCTGTATTCATTTTCATCCCTTCCCTTTTCCTGTGTGTACCTGGCCTTTTTCTTATCCTGCACATTCTCTATCAAGACTGAAGATCCATCAGTATTGCCATTCCTTGACTATTACAGCTTGATCAAGCTTGGAAGCAGAAACAAGCTCGGTTGGGGCTGAGAAGAAATATGTGTAGAAGAACTGTTAATAAAGACAGAGCCTGTGAGTTTCAAAACAGCAATGTACAAAGGTGTGCAGAATGTTGTCTCCTCCCTCTCCCTCCTAATTATTGTGCTTATCATATTATGTGATTCCATTATTTATGTCCCTGTATTTTTTATATATTTCATTTGTTTGTTCCTTTCCATTATGTATAGGTACTGTCAAGGCCGTACCCAGGAATTTTCCAAAAACAAAAACAATAGTAACAAATGTTTTTTTTCTTTCAAATAGATTTCACAGAAAGAAAAGTTTTCTTTTTCAGTCACTACTGATCTGCATTTGAAATAGTTTTAGAGCAGTACATTTTACAACTCAAAGGGTGAAGTAGAAAGGTAAATTCATAGCGCTCTGATGGGCAGAACACACTTTATCAAGTACATACACTGCGACACAAAGATTTCTGTCATTTGTTTAAACATAGACGTAATAATATCTTTCACTATAAGTATTAAAAGTATTTAAAGGTTTGATTCATTTTAAAAAATATTCTAGCAGCTTGATAACATGCAAGTATTTCTGTATGTTTACTGAAATTGATTTTTATGGTGTAAAATGTATTAAAGAACATTAAAAAATCAAGCAATCCATATTCTCACCATAATTAAAATTTCCATTTTTTTTTGGTGGTGGCTTTACGTCGCACCAACAAAGATAGGTCTTACAGCGACAATGGGATAGGAAAGGCCTAGGAGTTGGAAGGAAGCGGCCGTGGCCTTAATTAAGGTACAGCCCCAGCATTTGCCTGGTGTGAAAATGGGAAACCACGGAAAACCATCTTCAGGGCTGCCGGCAGTGGGATTCGAACCCACTATCTCCCGGATGCAAGCTCACAGCCGCGTGCCTCTAACTGCACGGCCAACTCGCCTGGTATTCATGTTTTTAGTAAAATTGTTAACTATATTCGCAGAGAAACATTTAAAGATGGTACAGATTTTATAGGTTAAATTCAATTGTGTATTTTGCAAATATTTGTTTTTATAATATTTGTGTAATTTATTGTAGGCCATTTCTAAACCCGTATATGGTGTTTAAATTTCTCAAGTTCACTTTTATTTTGGAGGGGGTTTTAACCCCACTAACCTCCCCCCCACCCCCCGGGTACGACCTTGGGTACTGTAAAGAATAAAATGCTCTGACAGCAGTAAATTCCTTTCTCAAGGAAATCATCAAAATACATACTTCATTTGATCTCTGTATGCTACCCCTTGACACCATTGCTGTACCACATACTTCAGATACATACAGCTCAGAAAGCTGGGTAGCCTGAAGTAACAGTTGCTGTTGAAAAAACAGATTTTCAGTCAAATTCCCAATATTTCATCAACATCTCTGCTCTCTCTCCCTCTGTTTTATCTGTGCAGTGGGACAACCTACTCTTACTAAATTTAAGAAGGAAGCCATACTTTTCGGTGTCAACTTAGTTAATGTGCCTTTAAAGAATTTCATTTTGTCGAAAACACTAATTAATACACATATAACACTAAAACATACTTGTAAAACAATACACACTATTAATCAGAGAATGCCATGTTTTGTTCTACAAGAACATCCTCAGATTCTATCTCATCACTTTACATCACGTGTATTCATGAACAATATAGTTAACATTGTGTAAACTTGTCCGTGATTGCAATTTAGTGATGTTATGAACATGTGATTATTGTAGCAGTCCTCCACTGTCTCTTTAGTAACTTTTTGAATTTTTTGTATACTTATACAAGCTGCTGATCATCCATTACCTTCAACATCTGCATTTGGACTGAAGCCAGTTTCTCTGCTCCATTCTTGGTAGCTAAGAGTAGGGCGGTTGAGGATAAATTCTGCAGACAATAACCTTGCTCCAAGGAGAGGGAAATGGAAGCAAGGGAGTGAGAGGAATGTTGTGGGCATTGACTATATACATTGAGAGGAGAGAAGAAGTACAGTAGATCTTTAATCCAAACTCATGATGTTTAAGCAACCTCTCTGCTTTATCTGTGCATGGGATGATCTTTTCTAAAGCAGTTTTGTTATAGTGTTATACGTGTTACAATAAGTGTTTTCGATGGACTGAAAAGCTTTTAAGTTACATACTCTTACCAAAGGCAAATGTTGCAGGTTCATTATAAGCAAACAAGTCTTTCTTTATATGCCGGTTAAAGCATTGTATATGAGGGGAGGGATATTTGTTAATGTTGTGACTTCACTCACAGTAGAGGATCAGTTGCTGTTGTTTGTTATTAAGTGGAGCAGAGGCATTATAGTAAAGATGAGTTGGTGGATATGCCATTAAGTGTTTGGAGAAAGCTAAAGAAAATGGATTTCTTTTTTTTGGGGGGTGGGGGAGCAACATGCGTGACATAATTTATGCACCATTACCTGATAACAGGAATGATCATGCTGCTGAGGATAGCTGAAGTCTTATGATGCTTATGTGCATGATGTAGAACAAGAGGGTGGGTATTCTGAACATATTTGGTAAATAAAATGGTACTACACAGTAAAGAAATTGCACCGTTATTTATGTTTCTCTTCATCCCATTACTTGAGACTTTTTGCTTTAGAATAGATCATTCCACTCGCAGATAAAGCAGAGAGTTTGCTGAAACATCCTGTGTTTGGACTGAAAATCTACTATTCCAAACCACCTGTTACTTTATGCCTCCCAACTTACTAAGCTTAACTTAAAAGGCAAAACAATGTGGTTTTATTGGGCTTGGGTGCATGTGCAGTGTACATTCCACTTACTCTTCACTCCTGTGCTACAAACTTGCAACACTGCTTCCACCATTGAAGTAACAGTTGCTAAACAGTTATTGAAGAACAGTAGAGTTTATTATTATTATTATTTTATTAAAGGGTCTAACTTTGAAGTAAACAGTTCTGTTAAAATGAATTTGTATGGCCACATTGCAGGAAGCAAATTTGAATTTCTTGAAGCAATTGTTCTCTTTTTCATTTCTTTTTATTGTTCATGTGTCAAAGTAATGTTCCTCTAGTTTTAGGAATATTCTGATAAAATACTGGTTTTTTTTTTTTTTTTTTTTTTTTGTTTTGTTTTTTCCAGATCTCAAGCAAACATTCACATGTTAAGTACATATAGTATATATCTACCTCATCTGTTTAAAGTAAAAATGCAAAGTATATGATGAAAGATTACGTAATAGATTTATGAATATACTGTTATGTGAATAAGTCAAATTTATAGGTCACAATTTTATAATGAATTTATTGTTCTTTGTTTTAGCAAGTTATTAAAGTTTTATTATTTTAAGAATAACGTTATTCACTTTGTTATAGTGAGGAAGTATGACAGGCATTCTTGAATCAGTGCACTTGTAGAATTTTGTTAGTCTTTGATTAGCTTTTTGGATATTCTGCTGCATTTTATTATAATATATTATACAATGCATAATGTGCCCAGCTCCTTGGCTTAATGATCAGCATACTTGCTTTGGTTCAGAGGGCCCTAGGTTCGATTCCTGGCCAGGTTGGGGATTTTAACTGTGTATGTTTAATTCCTCTAGCTCAGGGACTAAGGGTTTGTGTTTGTATCAGTACATATCTACTGTACAGTGTTGTCATTAGGAAGGATATTGGATTGTAAAACTGGGCCAAATACAAGCAAAGTGCTGAGCCCAAGAGGTTGGTGAAGAGGTGAACAAAAAGAAAAAGATTAGAAGTGAAAGATATCTCTCTCTCCATCATGCACAACTTGCAACACCCAACAACAGACATTAATGACAACCATCACATTTAGCTTATGTACAAGAAAATTTAAGGACTTCGATCCTCTTGAACATGGAGGTCAGTGATATGTCACTCTCCTGTACTTGGCAGCTGGAAATTTTATAGCAGATTACTTTCAAGTGTATCTTCTGTAAGGACTTGAAACAACGCTTCTTTTTTTTAAAAGGCAGAATCTGTCTCACTCCACATTTTAAAACAAATTGTGAAGATATGACTTATATGGGTGTGCATTCTCAGAAAAATGTTGATGAAACAAAACTTTTGCATACACTTGAACAGCTTCTTTTTTAAGAGTCACACCTCAACTATGATGCTCTTTGCTCAGCAGTTTATTTAACCATTATGATAACATGATATATCAACTGGAATTTTCTACCACATTTTCAGGTAGGACTCAAGTTTACCTCATTTTTGAGAGGATTTGATAGCCATTCCTCTAGTTCGGGAACTGGGTGTTTGTCTTAATATACAGTACATCTCTTCATCTTTATACAACATATACATTACCAAACACCACAGAAACACACAATAGTCAATACGTCCATCCACATAGGGTCAGAATCAGGAAGGGCATGTGGCTGTAAAATTGGGACCAATGCACATGAAATGCCAGTCCCAGTATATCTGAGGGGGAAAGGCCAGGAAGAAGAAATTACACAACTTACGAGCTATTTCTGGCTGGTAATTACTACTTTTACCTATAAGAATGCCTGTTGGACTGTCCATAGGAGTGAATCTCCTACTATCAAGTTAAGATTGTATAGTAGCAAGACCTGCAAATGTCTCTTTGTACATTTTATCAGCCTACCTTTGAAGAAATGGTCTTTTGGAAGATCATTTACTGTAGCTCCTTGCAGTATTTCTCATAGGTGAACTCTGGTATTTGGGTCCTATTATCAACTGCTTGGATACGACTCAAATCCGTTTTAGTCATATGACAGTGTATTGACAGAATTGCCTAATATTGTTGAAAGTAGAGGTAAATGAAGAGATTAGGATCTGTTTCAGCTTCTCTCCCAGCTAAAGTAGTCTTTGCAATTCACATTGCAACAAACATAGGCATACAGACAATGCCTGCAGTGCTGCATTTTTTGTTTGGCAATTCTCTGAAATAACCTCATAGTTGTCCATCTCCATAACTGTTAGCACTATTAGCTGTCATTCTAAGAGGTCTGGGCGTTTTTCCCAGGACGGCTAGAAATTTAAGATTGGCAGGAGAGCTGGTATGTGTTTAGAAAAGATGCATGTAGCTCACCTCCATTAGGGGTGTGCCTGAAAAGTGCAGCGTCACCTTGGGACGAGGATACAAATTTAATCGTTTACATCTGATAGCTGTATCATTCCTAAAGTATTAGGGCGTATTACGTGGTAAATGTTGAAAATGTGTCTCTTTTCTTTATAAAGTGCTATTTCCTTTTAGTGACTGGTATCTTTATTTTATCCCCAACATCAGTGAATGTAAAACAAACAAAAAAGGAAAGAAAGAAAGAATCAATGTATCCACTGAAAGGTCTATTTTAACAGTTGTTACCATTTATTGGCTGTGAAAGCTGCTGTCCATCTTTGTTTACTTACTTCATAACCATAAACAGAATGAATCATTTACCTTTTATTACAAATACATATATATATATATATAATATGTATGTACCATATACCCTATATATGCAAATAATCACAGCTTGTTTTCCTTCCAAAATTTGGCAGCAGAAAGTTGTAGCGCACATATTATTTGCATCAAGGTCGGTACAATTCATACTAAAATCTAGGATCTATAATGATTCTGCTCACTCTGTTGGCAGGTGTGTTCCTGCCAAAAGTGAGAAGTGTGCTGCATACCATGTCATTTACGTAGCTTCATTGTAAGTAGTATCACATGTTTAGGATGGCCGGTGTTCTAAGGCATTCATTGTTAACGAAAAGCTCCATGTTATTGAAAAGGTGGGATCATCGAGCATTTTGTGGACGAAAAGTGAAGTTTCCAGAAACTGAAAACAGGGTACGCAAATAAGCGACTGAATAGTGTGTTTGGATATGCAATCATGAGTGAAATGAATCTGTTAAAAACTACAGCAAAAGCAAGAGAATAAAAATGACAGGTTGAAAGGCTAGCTGAAGATGGTTTCGCACATGTTTTTGAACTAAGTAACTTCAGTTTTCTGAGGGAAACTAGCATTGTGCAATGTCTCCCAGCCAGTTATGGAAATGTATTGAGAATTTCTGCATATTTGTTATTGATTTGCACCAGAGAAATTTGTATTTACTCTCTCAAACTGGTAATGCAGACCTGACTTATTACCAGAAAATGAAATAAAAATTTCCCTTGATAATTGTGCTGCAGGACTATCGGGCATTTTGTGGATGAAATCAAAGTTTCCAGAAATCGAAAACATGATTTGCAAATGTGTGACTTAATACAGAGCTTGAATATGAGGTCATAAGTGAAATGTGTCTGTTCAAAACTATAGCAAAAGGGTATGGAGATTATTCACATATATACGGTATATGATGTGCTGTTTATCTGTAAGAAAATGTAAATGAAATGTTTGTGCCAATATACATTGTAACTGTTTAATTAAACAGATGTATAATATTAATGTAACTGTTTACTGTTATAAAATAATGGTTTGTATTGAATTTTTCTTTTGAAAGCTTATTTTGTATCAAAGAGCCCATACTTTTCTTTCTAATAATATGAAAGCAAGGTCAAGTATTCTCGTGTTAAATTGTTACAATTGATTAAACAGGATTAGAGACTTTGAGCCAAAGTTAAAAGTACAGTCTAAGGAGCGGAGAGCTAGAGCTTCTTCTTCTTCTTCTTCTTCTTCTTCTTCTTCTTCTTCATAACCACAAAAATTTTGACAGGTGCATTCAAAGGTCAAGCAAATGATGATCCTTGCTTATGATCATCTAGGAATCATCATGACAGAATCATCATGGCTTCATGCAAAACCTGTGCAAAAATACACAAAGACTATCCTCAGTTGCTCAAGGCTAGGCTACTCATCTTCCATGACAACACTCGTCTGCACATCGGGAAAGTAAAATCAAATTGAGAAGACTACCTTTCAATACATATTATCTCAATAGAAAATACACTTTTCTAATTATAAAAACATGTTTCGACCTCTTATACGGGACATCTTCAGCTTAATGAAGATATAAAATATACAAAATTGACAATAGACACTATAAAAATAAAATAAACATGTTACATTTTTTTAAACATTAGGCCTATGTATAATTATTAAAAGAAATGAAGTTCATAATTAATCTGTATTGTCAAACTTGAACAAGTGGTAAGAATATTTTGAGGGTAAACTCCACCTTTACAATAAAAGAATTTTTATTCCTTTTTAGAACAGCGTGAAAAGGACGTGTTTTGACTTTATGTGGGAGACATCTTCAGCCACAGAATAAAAATATAGTAAAGATACACATGGAATTCCTAACAAATTGCTACATTTTGAATAACATGTTGAAACTTCTTGAGTTATACATGAATTCAATCAAATGCAACAATTAAAAATATTCACTTCATTGGATCTACTTTGTTAAAAGGCGTATTTAAAATTTAAATTGTTAGGCCTTCAGAGATTGCCGGCTGTCTGTCGGAAGCAGCAAGTGTATGAGCTGAGGCAAGAGGGGAGTGGTTGAGGGGAAATTGAAAGAGGAGAAAAAGTAGAAAGACTACGTGTGTTTAGTTATGGTAGTTTTAACAAAGAATGTATTTATGATCTCCTCAAAAAGAATGTTGAGGTTGTTAAAACTACCTTAACAAACAAAGGTTGCCTTTCTATTTTTTCTCCCCTTTCAATTTCCCCTCAACCCCTCCCTCTTGCCTCCACTCACACGCTTGCCGCTTCCGACAGACGACCAGCAATCTCTATCGTTATCTATATCTTTCACTTCATTCTTTTCAGATCTTTTCCAAATTTTTTTCTTTTTAGACTTCTCTTACATTATAATTTCTCCATAACATATGGAGCCATTAGACCAACCTGGTAATTCAACCTTTATATTTTGAGAGAAGTTCCACCTGATTTAAGCCTATATCCAACTTGGTACCAGAACATCAAAAACAATAACTCGTCACCTAAGTGTTGGACTATTAACCAGTGTTTTTAATTGAGTATTCACAGGACCTATAAAATTTCCATCATTATCCAAAAAACAATGCATCTTGTTTTAACCTTGTAATCTCATTTTAACTTTATGATCTTCTCTTTAACCTCTTGCACTCCTATGTCGAGCTCCACTCGACATGACAATATCTCATACTTTCAGCGCTCGTATGACGACTGTGCCATGTTCTGGTATTGTAGAACTATCTAACAGTCTTTGAGAGAACACGTTTTCCTATTTACAATAGTTCGCGGGAATTGTGGTAACTTTTTTAAGCTCTGTTATTCTTGAATGTTTATGCAAGTTCACAGATGTTGTTGTTTGAATGTAAACATGGCTTCTGCTTCGTCTTCACTCACGGAACTGGATATTTTAGAACAGTTAGTGGACAGTGATAGTGACGATGATGAATCGACAACTGACTTGGATGATTTATTAGTGAATGATGTAAGTGAAAGCGAACAAAGTGATAGTGATAATGAAACCAGAGGTGGTGATGCTCGTCCATACCCATGGCGCGAGTGGAAAGCTGGCGATTCTGATTTACCTGCATTCTCATTCAATGAAACAGTTTGTGGATACAAAGCATCAGGTAGGAACAATCACACAACACCTTACGGATTTTTTCAACTTATTTTTAATGACAAGTTATTCAAGCAAATTGCCGACGAGACCAACAGATATGCTAAAGTCAAAATTCAGAAAGTGACACCACTTACAAGGCATTTGACTTGGTGGGGTTGGACTGGTGTTACCGTAAACGAAATGAAGGCTTTCCATGAAGTTTTACTGAATATGGCAATGCAAAAAAAAAAAAAAAAAAACAACAGAATGCAGGATTTCTTTTCAAGAGGTTGGTTACAATCGTCAAGTTTTTTGTAGACTGTTTTAGCCACAAAAGATTTTTTTCAGATATTCTGGGCTCTGCATGTTTCTGCTCCAGATTCAGCAATCCATTTGAATTCTCAAGTTAGGTCTCAAATTAGCAAAGTCAAGTACGTTTTGGACTATATCAGTGAAAAGTTCTTGGAAGTTTATGCACCACATTAATATCTAGCAGCTGATGAATCAACAGTGTCTTTCAGAAGCCGTGTGTTATTCAAGATGTACAATCCGCAGAGGCCTACTAAATGGGTAGTTTACGTAATATCCGATTCTACAAACGGATATATGTGTAGTCATCCCTTACTACGGTTCTGCAACTACAGAATCTTTGATTCGACTGGACTTGGCTTTCACAGAAAGAATCGTGCTTCAGTTAGTTGCTAATGTTACAAATGCAACAGGTCAGTCTGGGTACCATGTTTACACTGATCGTCTCTATACAGGTGTTACTCTGGCTGATGAATTACTGAAGCAAAAGATCCATATCACTGGAACAATTCAACCGAATCGCAAGCGCTTGCCAAATGGGATCCGGAAGAAAAATCTGCGCCTAAAGAAGCATGAAAAGCACACAGTACTGATGCTTTCAACATCTGGAAACAATTCAACCTCAGTTATTGTCAGAAAGAAGAGAAACTGTGTTGAACAATTAAGAGAAACCAAACGTAATTGTTGACTACACGTCACATATGGGAGGTGTTGATCGCTTGGACCACTACACATCAAGCTACGCTTTTGTAGTGAAAAGCTTGAAATGGTGGCGGAAATTGTACTTCTGGCTATTGGAAGTGGCAATAGTCAACAGCTTTTTTCTCTATAAAGATTACTGCACCACGAATTGCATGGAGATTCAGTCACACAAAACCTTCCGAAAACAGGTGATCAGCGAGTTGGTTGGCGAAGTACGCAACAAACGTCAAAAGCGAGGAAGGCCATCTACTTCTGATGTTGAAGAACGTTTGAATGGTAAACTGCACATCATCAACAAGCTGCCTGGCAAACAACATAAAGTCTGTGCTGTCTGTTGAAACAGGAGCAAGAAAGGTGGTAGAAAGGAAACAGTTTACAACTGCAAAACATGTTCGATAAAACCTGGTCTCCACCCAGAAACCTGTTTTGAAAAGTACCACACAGTGAAAACCTAAAAGGATTAATGTATTTTGTGTGCCTAATTGTTAGGGACCTGAAGAAAATCGCATTTGCGATAAATGCAAATTTTTAAATCTTGTACTGAATCCAAGCCTATGGTAATTCTAACGTGGAATAAAATAATTTTTACGCCTAAATAGAAGTGCGACAAAATGCGAATTGTGACCCAAAATGCGAAATTAGTATGAATATGCAATTTTGGTGTGAATTCTGCGAAAATGTGCTATTTTACTGGCGAAAACAACATATTTCGGCAAAATCGTCAGAAATACTCAAAATATGATGCATAAATCTTTCGAGCGTTCCGGTCGATGAAGAAAAGTAGCCGATCGTTTGCTGCTTGCTGACTTTAATCGACATTTACAATGGGAATAAGATCTGTATCGATTATTATCAAAATGTAAATCGAGTGTCACGGAAATAACGAGATAGACGCAGCGTTATTTTCCTGTTGTTCAAAATAGAAACTACTGTAGTGAAGAGTAGAAAGCAAGAAAGTCGAGCGATCGTTTAGGTTACGGGGCGCACGACAAAAACTGCGCACGAAAGGGCTCAACAATATGCAAAGGATGGTTTATATGCCACAGATTCAGCGACAGTGTTTTGCAATTATTGTAATTGCCGAGTTGGGTGGGAAAAAACATAGCACTGTGAAACATGTTAAATCTGAAAAACACGTGGGTAAGCGACGTGATAACGAAAGTTCAACCCCTGTTGCTAGTACGTCTCAAAGAAAGCAATCTTCTGTGCTTACACAGTTAGATAGTTGTAAACGTCAAAAATTTACAGAGATAACTTCTCGAAATGCTAGTTGAAGTATTTGCCAAGTATACTTCTGGACCAGCTGGAAAGCAAAGAGCTAAGAGCCTGGATTAATGAGTTTTCAAATGAAGAGGTGCCATGTGTGAGAACTCGACGTTAAGTATATTTACCGGGTAAGTTTCGATTTCATTGATCGGGTATGGTTTAAGTTTTACGACATCAAAACCACGCGCAAAACTGCAGGATACCGAATATGAGTGCGATTTCCATATCAAACTATCTTTCCCGTGCCCAATTGATCCAGGAATTTGAAATTATTTTGTTATAATTTGAGGTCTTTCTTCCTTTCTAGAAATTGCATCTGACCACCAGAAAAGAACAGCAGAGGTTCTAGTGGGGAAAAACATCAACATACTCTGTGATGAAACTACAGATAGAATGGGCCATTGTGTTTTTATCATCATATTCCAAGTCCCAGACAGATTGAAAAGAAAGCAGCACGTTGTTTCCGGGAACTATCTTGATGCAGGAAATGCTACAAACTGCTCTCGTGGTGTTTTAGAAGCTCTGCACAGTTATAGTGTATCATATGATGCAGTTGAAGTGTTTGTTAGTGTTATGAAACATTAAGTGTGGTCATAGGGGATCATTTAATGCATGTACAGTGCTGGGCACATAAGGTCGGCTTGGTTGACAATAGTTGGGTCACAATGATGACAGATTTAAATCATGTGGTTGCGATGGTAAAGTCTGCATTTTTGAACACAAGAAAGCGAAAATACAATTATTTACAATTCTTAGCATCAAAGTATGGTGATTCAAAGGAAGCAAAGCTTTTTCCTGCACCTTTCATAACCCGATGGATCTGGTCTGGTTACTGTTCTCTGAAATATGCAATTCAAACCCAGATGCAAGAAAGTGAAAAATGTGATGTCATGCTTGCATTAACTGCAATTCAGACAGAGTTCAGCATACTTGCTAAATACTGTCTTGAGTTGTTGTGGACCCCAACGAACAATGTAGACAGCGAGCGCGTGTTGTCTCATTACAAAACAGTGGTTACAGACAGACGGTGCATTTTGAGAAAAAGCAATGCCAAAGTACTGACAATGCTTTTGTTTTAACAATGAATTTGTATTGTGTGTGAACCAAGGACAATAATTGCACTTCATAAACTTGGAATCGTTAAAATTAATAATACCATTTGATTATTTTAACTTTGTAAATAGATGCTAATTTTGGAAAAAAATAGATGCTAATTTTTCAGGTCCCTACTAATTGTAAATATATTCATGTAACATACTTATATTTTGTGTTAGATTCTTTTGCATTGTTCACATCCTACAGCTGTTCATAGTGCAGAAATTAATTAGGAGTGGAGCAGGAAGCATACGCTAAGAGTAATGGAGTTCAAAAGGTTAATCATAACTAGGTCTGTTGAAGTGTGTATTTTTAATTGTGGCATTTGACTGAGTTCTTAATGTATAACTCAAGAAGTTTGGACATGTTATTCAAAATACAGCAGTTTATTAGGAATTCCATGTGTATCTTTAGTATATTTTTATTCTTTGGCTGAAGAGGTCTCCCACATAAAGACAAAACATCTCCCTTTGATGCTGTTCTAAAAGGGAATAAAATGCCTTTAAGTATTGTAAAGGTGGAGTCTACCCTCAAAATATCCTTAACATTTGTTCATTGTGTACGAGTTTAATATGCGATTAGCTGCTGGCAATACGAGGTACGAACAAGAACAAGTGTTTTAAATGGACCAGCAGGGAACTCCTCAACAAAAAATTTCTTGGAACCTTCATGCTACCCTGGCAAATATTGAACATTAATTATACAGCACATTAATATTATAAGAGGAATTTCCCTGGCTAGGTTACACCGTTTAACATCACCCCAACATCAAATACAAGTTGACAGCTTGTAGGAGAGATTTTAACTTTTAATTATCCAATTATCAGTATACACATGACATCATTTTGCATGAGTGAACATTATCATTACAAGGACACAACACACAAAGAACTGTATAATTTAGAAAGACGACCGAAGTGTTACCCATACACAAAGTTTTAAAAAACTTTCAAAAATTAAAGAACGTAGGTTTTCATGACTCATCATTTATTAAATAAATATTATTTCTGGATTAAAGCCATTTAAGAGTACATATATTAACAAATATTTAACAAACATTCAGCTAAGTTTCATTGGCTTTCATCAGGGCAAAGCATATGAAGGAATGTGAAGTATGTTGAGCGAATCATGACCCATTATCCATGGCCTTCTACTGACTGGACTCTGGGATCATCGCACTGTGCTTTGGTGGTCGGGACTCGCCGCCCTCTGCTGACAGTTTCTGGAGTGTCGTGCTGTGCCAGGATGGTGTTATGTATTTCTAGAGTACAGGTCTCCATGTATTTCACAACTTGAAAGCATCTTCCCTGTTAAAATTATTTGGGCACTGGCTTATAGCATTTTCTGCAGAAGATGAAAGAGTGACATTCTTAACTAATCTTTCACCCTGGTGCTAATAAGCCTTGTTGTCATGCCAATATGTGAGCGACCACAACCACATGGAACTTCATACACGCCAGGTGTTTCAAGATGTGGTTTTTCTTTGACTGGTCAAAAGAGGGATTCAAGCTTCCAGTTTGTAGTGAAAACTGGACTTATGTTGTACTTCCTTTAATCTAGAAATATTTATTTAATAAACTTTAAAAAATATTTATTTCATTTTTAGAGAGTCTATTGTCAATTTTATTTATGTGTTTTGTATATTTTATATCTTCCTTAAGCTGAAAATGTCCCACATAAGGGGATGAAACATGTCATTATAATTGGAATAGAAAAAGTGTATTTGCTCTGAGAGATTGCAAAGTATACGTAGTAATATTGAAAAGATAATTCTTCTCAATTTGGTTTGAGTAAATGTCAATACAGAAGTTCATTACATGCATCGGGAATGTTGCGACCACTAAGCTGCGTGAATACAGATGGGAAGTGTTATCTCACTCACCCTACAACCTGTGCACGAGTCCATCAAACTTTGACCATGTGTGGACATGTTTTTTTTCTGCTGCCGTTCCCTAAGCCATTCCACACGTGAACTTAAGTGATGCTTTGGATGGAATAATAAATCTTACCAAACATTGGTATTTGGTTACTGAGAAGCAGATAGGTCGTAAAGAGATACTGCCAAAATTAAGAAACGTTTAAGTGAAATAAAATACTGTGCATCATTCATGGAATCATCCTAGTATCTTTTTTTGGTAGTGGCTTTATGTCGCACCGACACAGACAGGTCTTATGGCGATGATGAGATAGGAAAGGCCTAGGAGTTGGAAGGAAGCGGCCGTGGCCTTAATTAAGGTACGGCCCCAGCATTTGCCTGATGTGAAAATGGGAAACCATGAAAAACCATCTTCAGGGCTGCCGACAGTGGGATTCGAACCCACTATCTCCTGGGTGCAAGCTCACAGCCGCATGTCCCTAACCGCACGGCCAACTTGCCCGGTCATCCTGGTATCAAAGTTCACTACATTATACATTCTAAGACCTAGTTCACTGTACAACTATAATACTTTGCTGCGAGTGCTTCTTTGAGAATAACACAATGGGTATACGATGTGTCAGGGGCTCTGCTTTTTTTTTAAGTGGGTGCTTGTAACCCTCCACAACAGCAAATGACTGCACTCAGTCCACTCCAGATAAATTATTATAGTCTCGAGTAGAAAGTCTTCAATCTCATTACGAAATGCATGAAACATATCAAGTGAGTAATATTATAATATAATAATTTATGGCCTACGCCAGCAGTAACCCACATTGCTTACCTGTTATTTTTTCATTAACCTATCACTGAGATCCTCCACCACGTGTTGTATTCTGCAACTGGGTCTACCAAGTGCCTGTTTTGAAAGCAGTTTCTCAGTACTCATATCAATCATTAAATTATTCATATCTACATGAGTCAGTAGGAGGAGTTCTTCTGTGATGGTGAACCATTTCTTTTACATTTCACTATTCTATTTCTTACTTTGTACGATGCTAGCAAAACACTGACTGGTTTTGACACCTGCTTAAAAGAAATCCCTTATTGTTATTTAATTCTTTTTCTTTTGTTATCAATTTTACGTTGTACCAATTCAAACAGGTCGTACAGTGACAATGGGATAGGATAGGTTTAGGACTGGGAAGGAATTGATCATAGCCTTAATTTACAGCCCCAGCATTTGCCCTGTGTAAAAACAAGGAACCATAGAAAACTATCTTCAAGGCTGCCAGCAGTAAGGTTCAAATCCATCATCTCCTGAATGCATGCTAGCAGCTACACGGCCTGAACTGTGTGGCCAACTCACTCGGTGTTTAATTCTTTTAACTTACTGGTGAAGTAGTTAGGTGAATGGTGCAATGATTGGTTTCTAAATGGTGTTTAAATTTAATTGCCTATACACACTCTGGTCAGTCTAGAAACATGTACAATGAAAGAGAGAGAAAGAAACTGCAGGCATGTGAAATTAATTTTTTACGAACTACCCTCCAAAAAACATACAAGGACCATGTAAGGAACGACGACTTCAGAATGGAACTGGAAATGGACTCCACAGAAAAGAAGATGACGATTGTTGTTTGAAGGGACATAACATCTAAGTCTTCAGTCCCTAATGGTATGAAATGAGACAAAATGTAATGAAAATTACGTTCAAAATTCACCCACTGACCAGAATTCAAAACACAAGTCTTCAGTCCCTAATGGTATGAAATGAGACAAAATGTAATGAAAATTACGTCCAAAATTCACCCACTGACCAGAATTCAAAACGTGATGATAAAAAAATGAATGGATGGGTGAATATTAATTTGAAATAGGCAGCAGATTCAATTCACAATAATGAAAGTTAAAAATAATTCCAAAATTGATCCACTGACTAGAATTCAAAAAGACGATGCTGAACAATGATTATGAACTTGAAACAATCAGTGGATCTGACCCGCAATGTCCCACCTTCCCAGAAACTAGCTTAAAACAATAGTATTACTGACCAAGGGACTGCTTCCAAAGCACAAACCTGAATCAATGATGCTTCTTGTCTAAAGGAGTCCAAAATACACAAGTATTATACGTTGCACAGGTAACACAGACCAATGATGTTTTTCACATAATGGCACCACTCATATGCAACGCAAACCCATAGGGTTCGTTACCTAGGTGTACTAATCACAGGTACCCAAACTATCCCGTGGTGTTCCTCACATACTGGGTACTAATCATAAGTAACGCAGACCTACGGTGTCGGTCATATAGTGGTAATAATCACAGGCAACACTCAGACCCGTGGTGGTTCTCACATAATGGTAATCACAGGCAATGTAAGCCCATGGTGTTCCGCACATAGTGATACTAATCACAGGTAATGTAAACCCACAGTGAACCACTCTCTGCCGCTACTAATCACAAACCTATTGTGTATGTAACATAATCGTACTACTCGCAAGTAAAGGGTACCCGTGTAATGGTACTTATCACAAGTAGTTTCTTGGTTCTAATTCAATCATCCCTTGGCTGCCCCTTTCAGTCGCCTCTTACAACAGGCAGGGGATACCATGAATGTATTCTTCGTCTGTGTCCCCCACTCACAAGGGATCTGAAAAGAAGACTTTGAGACTAACATGGTATGGACCTGTAAAGTGAATGCCCGACACAAGAGCACAACGTCCATACCTAGAAAGAGGGGTTGAAGGAAGAAGGCCAGTAGGAAGATCTCGGAGGAGATGGCTGTACCAGCAGAGAGAGGATGTGGAGAGAAGAAGAGGGAAGTGGGAGTCAGTAGTGAGAGTGGTGGTAGTGATTTTTGTTTTAAAAGAAAGTACAACTAGATAATCATCCTCTCTGAACAAATTAAATGGACACCAAAATTAAAATATACTTACTCAAGAGAGAAATTTTAAAAGTGAATTAAAAAATAAAATAAAAATTATGTTTATTAAGCTGAAAAGGGAACGTACGTTCCCCAAGTAATAGAACACTTAAAATTTACATGCCCATGATTAATCCACTCTCACGCATAAAGAGTGATGAGATCAGCTAGTATGAGTTCAAGTTTCTCCTGCAGGCCAAGGTTCTGTCTTAGGCCAGAGAAATCAGCGCACTCTGTGAGGATGTAGACAATGGTGAAGTCGGCGCCACAAGAATACACTGGAAGTAAGAGTGCGTAGAACTTCCAAGACCTATCCTCGGCCTACATGAAGGCTAGAAAGAACATCGCCACATGGTAGTCGTATTCTTAATTGCTCTTGCTTGTTGGAAGCTTGGATAGCTAGCTGATACCCAGGATGCCAAGATGGTTCGACGTAGCTGAGAAGAAATATCCTTAGTTGGTACATTTACAGGTCTAGGAGATAAAAGTATCACTTTTCTTTTTGCAGCTTCACCCGCAAGTTCATTTCCCGCAATCCCAATGTGGCTTGGGAGCCATGTATCTGCTGTACCAGTGGATGTTGTGGGAAACAGGTGTCTATAGACTGCAGCAAACTTAACGAGTCAGTACACACAAGAAAATGAACTATTTTGTCTTGACACGATAACAACACACACTGCTGTCAAAACATAGTACGACTTCTCTTAGCCACTGACTTTTGTCCACACAGAATGGAAGTCCAAATAACCATTATCACCGGTTGACAATGTATCCTCTTTATTTTCACCCTTACAAAATTTATCACTGTTCAATGAAAAAACAAGTTCATTTAAAAAGTATAAGAAAACACTCTGGTAGAATGAGGGAACGAAGGAACTGCAGAAAGGAAGTATGACAAGAATAAAATTAGAGATCAATAAGAAAGAAAAGGAGATGCAAGAGACTGGTAGATGAAGAAAAGCAGGAAGATTTACAAAGAAGATAGAAAAGGATATGCTTGAGGGGAAGAAGGATGTATAAGTTGGTAAGAAGTAACAGGAAAGAAAGAGTTTACTCTAAGGAAGGGCCATCCAAACAGCACTCCCCGAGTGCTTCTGGCTGCTCTCTAAGCCAGTGCTCTGAGCGCTTTGAGAGAAGGTAGTTTCGGTAGTGGTGGGAGGAGCTTGGCTGGCTGAGCGAGCGGTCTGCCCGCCGCGCCGAAAAGAGCAGCCGATCCATCAGTCGCTAGTCTAGTCTATATGTATGGAGTCACTGTAGTCTAGTCCAATGCGCTTTGTTGACAGCGTGTAACTAAATTTAAAGATAAAAGCGTGTAACTAAGTCAGATTCGCAGTTGTGATGACTGAACATCATACAAACAAAAAAAAAGAGTGGTGAAGCAGCAGCCTTTAAAGTAGAACGGAAAATTTAATTTTTCTGTACAGCATATAAAGGGCATGCCAAATTTTTAGTGTGCCACCGAGATTTAATGTGTTTAAAAAAAAAATGCCCCTACAGTGCCAACCACGGTGATTTGGCTGACACCAGTCGGCAATCGAAGTTGGAAGAATTGAAAGAAAATTTCAAGCAGCACTGTTCTGTAAGTATTATTGTTTTAATTTTTAAATGCTTGTTTACAAACGGGAATGAAGAAAGGACTGATTTATCAGAAGAACACTAAAATTGTGACTTGCCGTATTTTTGTTTGACAGGAGATTGAGGAGAGTGAGGTTGGTGGACCCGTTTTACGAGCAAGCTACAAATGTTCACTGTGAATTGCCAAAGCTGGGAAACCCTTCACAGAAGGGAATTTAATCAAGGAGTGCCTGATGGACGCAGCGGCATGTATTTGTCCTATAGAGCTAGTTGAGAAATTTCCCTTTCTCCTCAAATTGTGGCTCGCAGAATAGACGACATGGTTGTTGATATGGAACAGCAATTAATGGAGAAGGCAGCAAATTTTGTATCCTTTTCCATCGTCCTCGACAAATTGACCGAAATTGCGGACACAGCTCAGCTCGTTATTTTCATTCGAGGGGTAGATGACGATCTTCGGGTCACTGAGGATTTCCTAGACTTGGTAGCTCTCAATGACACCACTACCCATTTTGATATTTTCGAAGTAGTGGTGGGTGTTTTTGAGTCAATGGGATTAAAATGGAAGCGGTTGAAGAGTGTAACGATGGATGGAGCTCCTGCTTTACGTGGTCTGCATATGGGGTTCCTCAGCTATGTAAAATTAAAAATGGCTTAGAGTGGTAGTACCCTAACGGCAGCGATCGAGTGCTTGATACATCAGGAAGCAAACAGTTGTGCGAATGGTAAATTTTCTTTGCTCCCACGGACTCACGCACCGTCAATTCAAAGAGTACCGGGCGAGATGGTCGTGCAGTTAGGGGCGGGCAGCTGTGAGCTCGCAATCGGGAAAGAGTGGGTTCGAACCTCACTGTCGGCAGCCCTGAAGATGGTTTTCTGCGCTTTCCCATTTTCACACCAGGCACCACCTTAGTTAAGGCCACAGCCGCTTCCTTCCCATTCCTGGGCCTTTCTTGTTCCATCTTCACCATAAGGCCTATCTGTGTCGGTGCTACGTAAAGTGAATAGAAAAAAAGAAGAAGAAATTCAAAGAGTCCTTGGATGAAGTCGAAGCGGAGTATCCGGATATCCCGTACCATGCAGAAGTGAGATGGCTGAGCAAGACGAAGGTGCTTTATCGAGTTTTTTGCTTGCGGAATGCAATAGGTACCTTTCATGACACGAAAGGGCGGCCTGAAGTTCTTTTGCGTGATCCTAAGTCAGTGGCGGCCTTTTTAAGTGACTTTACTGCCCATCTGAATAATTTGAACGCTTTGCTTCAGGGCGAAAAGCACATGATCTGTGATTTGGTGGAAAAAAATTCAAGCGTTCAAAAGAAAATTGATTTTGTGGGAAAACCAGTTGCGTGTAAGGAACACAGGATATTTTCCATTGCTTGAAACAGTGAAATAAGGTGTCAACTTTGATGAGTACTTGCAGGTAATTCGCCAATTACAAGAAGAGTTTGAAAAGAGATTTTCAGAATTATCAGAGCTCCAAGCGGTGTTAAATGTATATGTTTGACCATTTTCTCTTAGTGCAGACAGTGCTCCAAAGCTATTTCAATTAGAGTTGCTTGAACTGCAGTGCAATGTTCGTCTTAAAGACAGCTTTCTAACGACACGAAGTTTAGAAGAATTTTACAGCAGCTTTCCGCAAGGAAATACCCCCTTTTGTATAAACATGCTTGTAAAGTTCTGTCAATGTTTGGCTCAACATACATTTGTGAGCATTTCTTTTCAGTTCTTAACCTTACCAAAAGTAAACATCGTGCAATGATGAGTGATAGAAACTTGTGCAATTGTTTAAGAATACTGGTAAAATATTGTTGAATTTTCCCCTCAGATATGTTAAAATTTCAGTTCTGAATAAATCACATTACTGTATTCTTTACTTAACACTTGATTTCGTTTCCTGCATATTCCACACATCGGATTTGTATATGCGGTATATTTGTTATGGCAAAACAGCCCTATCAATATGTCAACAAACCCACGAAAGCCGTCAGACGCACGACTGTACGTACGTATCTAGTCAGTGCAGTCTGAACATCATCCATCTCAGGTCTCCTCGCTGCCACAGTGTAGTGGTCGTAAGGGAAAGAGCGCTAGTCTGACTGTCCAGTGCTCCCCGAGCACGGGCGCGCTATCGGAGCGCAATGGTTGGATGGCCCTGCTCTAAGGTAGTGAGTTAATAAAACAATCAGAGGAGAGCTCTTCAACGACCACTCTTTTACATCTCCTTTTCTTTTCTTCTTATTGATCTCTATTTCATACTTGTGCTTTCTTCCTCCCATCCTTTCATCTTTCTTCATTCCCTCATTCTACGAGGGGTGTTCAATATATAATGCAGCACATTTTATTTCTCAGCCAATTTCGGTTTTAAAAAATGGTAATTTTGTTTGAAACATCTTTGAATTTTCCTGCTTAGTCTCATAGAGTTTCATTAATTTCTGATAGGTGGCAGCACTATAACTAGCCTTCAAAATGGCATCTGTCACAGAGGTGCGTACCAAACAGAAAGCAATTATTGAGTTTCTTCTGGCGGAAAACCAGGGCATCACAGATATTCACACGCGCTTGAAGAATGCCTATGGAGACTTAGCAATGGACAAATGCACGGTGAGCCTTCTCCATGACAACACAAGTCTGCACATTCGACAGAAACTCACAAAACTTCAGTGGACTGTTCTTCCTCATCCACCCTACCGCCCGGACCTTGCGCCTTCTGATGGTGGTGGTGGTGATTGTTTTAAGAGGAAGTACAACTGGGCAACCATCCTCTATATAACATTAATCATAGAGAAAAATGGAAGGGATCCAACACTTCGAAAAATGCAGGTATCGGCCAAAGAAAGACAAGAGCCACGAAGTGAATTGGTCTTTCTCCACTTAGCTAAGTCTCCAGATAAAAGGCATGAAAAACCATAGTAAGAAAGAAATGGTATGAGCTATGTATGACAACAGTTTTACTGGTGCCCAGACTGAAGTAGGAATGTTATTGGACCAAGACAGGAAAGCATGTTGTCACTAGTGTTGTTTACGATGGTAATGCATGAAGTCAAAATGCAAGCATGTGGTAGAAGAGAACAGAAAATTTGCTGATGATACTGTGGTGTGGGAAGCAAAACAGAAAGAACGAACAGGAGCAAACAGATATAAGAATGAAAAATTTATGAAAAATATATCATTGTGCAGAAGGGTAACACCATGGTAATAATGAGTGGAAAGGTATAATAATAATAACTTTAAAAAACTGTCACAGTCTGAAAATTGGCAGATAATTTTAAGTATGGATGCAAAATGCAAATCTGGTACTTTTTAACCATACGGATATAAAAAAGGAGAGATCTGGACACTGAGAAGAGAGTTAAATTCAAGCCAGTTGGAAGAAATTATTTCCAGATGACAGGAAAGGCAAGGAAAGAGAGGAATTAAGAAGTTAGAAAGGATGTACTGTAGGCGTGGAAAGGCGGAAATGGCCATCATTAACTAGCATTCACAACAATGTTGAATTGTCAAAGTAGAAGTGAGAAACCAACACCAGTTTCTATCACCACTACTATGGTACCGCACATGTTTTAGAACTTGGGCTATCATCAGGAACAGAATTTCAAACTGATATATAAGTATTTAATGTTAAAAACTTCATAATTGGTCCGTATTGAAAAAAGATTTACAATTAAGAGATGAAAGTATATGATTTTCCACCTGTTCAATACAAATTCAAATGTGATATACAATGAAATGTCACATTTGAATTTGTATTGAACAGGTGGAAAATCATATACTTTCATCTCTTAATTGATATGAAAGTACTATATCGAGGATGTGAGACTATGATAATAAGTCACAGAAATCCCTGTCTGATGTGTACTCACACAATTCTTGAGAACACTCTGTGAAAATGAAAATCCACAGCCTGCTTCCAGTCATTCGACCGGATCAGGAATGGAATGAATGAAACCCTCATCTAGCGGCGAGGATAGGAATTGTGCCGGCTGCCGAAGCCTGTCGCACTGCTCTGGGGCAATGTTTAATGAATGACAGATGAAATGAAATGATATTCGAGAGTGTTGCTGGAATTAAATATGACAGGGAGAACCGGAGTACCTGGAGAAAAACCTGTCCCATTTTGTCCAGCACAAATCTCATATGGATGACCGGAATTAGAACTAAGGTACCCAGTGGTGTACTGCTAAATAACACTGGCAGAGACTATTGAAATGGAAGGCAGTTCATGATAGAACAGAGGCCTCCCCCAAACGTAATGGGATGGGTGAACAACCTGGGCATGACAATCATAAACATCGATTAAAATTTTCAGTTTAATTAATGGCACAATGGATAATAATTGTGAAATAAGAACTACAGCAGAAGTTCACTATAGCGAGTATGGCATATAGCGAGAACCCAGCTGTAACAAGTTTTCTTTTTCTGACCATTGAAAATTTCTATATATATTTTATCCTTTGGTTACAGCGAGAACCCTATCATTGATGCATCTGTTGTCACGAGTGATTAAGCGTGCATTATTTTTTCCATTACTGATATTTATACACTCCAGCAATTATACTGAATTTGATAGATCATCTTTGGTATCT